>NW_024881329.1:23174220-23819157 GCF_018691265.1 Tyto alba
GACCGAGTCCACCACGCTCCCAGCTTTAACCTAAGGAGCAGTAATTTAACCCAAACCCCTCCCGAAATGCGCGGCGGGGGGAGGGAAGCGCCACGAGCGGTACCGCCTTGCGCTGGTGGCAGTTCCCCTCCTTCCTTCCTCCCCCCCCCCCCCCCCCCCAAAATTCCAGCTGGGCACGGAGGGACCCGTCCCGCTCCCCGGCCAGCCCCGGCGTTACCTGGCATGCCGAGGAGACCGCCCGCCACCGAGAGCTGGGGCGCCTGCGCAAAATTGGAAAGCATGGAGCGGGCAGAGGTGGGGATGCCACGCTGCAAAGTGCTCTGGGGCTGCGGAGCCTGAGGAGGAGGAAAGCAAAAATGGTGAGAAAGCACCGGGGACGGCCCAGGCAGGCGCTGGCGGAGCTGCAGAGGGTGAGGAATCAGTCGTGGGTTTTTTTTTTTTTTTTTTTTTTTTTTTTTTGAGGCTGGTGGGTGGAAAACGCAGTTTGTAGGGGGGGGTTCTTGTGGCGGTACGTAATCGCGCAGCGGGGTCAGGGCTGTGCTGTGGGCTCCCCTCACCGGACGGGCACGGGAGCGGCGGGGAGGGGGACCAGCAGCAGCCACGGTCTCCGCCGGCCCGAGGAAACGGGGTGCAGGGGGGCTCAGGGTTAAAAGCCTCCGGGGGGAAAAAAGGGCAGCCGGCCCTCCAACCCCCCCCCCAAGCCACTGTAAGGGAAGGGCAGCTCCAGCTCCCGTCGGGGGATCGCTCGCCGGGCCCACGCGCGTGTGGGCTACGAGCGAGGGGCCGTGGGTAGCCAGGGGGGAGGAAGGCCACTCACCTGCCGGAGCGTGTGGTGCCGCAGGATGTTCTCCTGTTTGCTGACGCTGGAGACGGCCGGAGCTGCGGTGGGGGACAAGGCTGCCTGCTGCTGTAGCCTCTGCTCGATCTCCTGCGCAAAAACCAGCGGCACCCTCAGAGAAAAACGCCAGCCCACTTCAGACCTCGGCTGCCCCGAGCTGAGCCCCCCGCCCCCCCCACGCAGGACGTGGTGGGGGGCATTCCCGGGGAAGGGTGGGAAGCGGGTCCCCCCTTCCCACACGCCGCAATCGCTGCTTTATATCTGCAAAACCGCGGAAAAGCCGGCTGCTTTCCCAAGGTGTCCCTGGAACCGCAGTCTGGCCGCAGCCAACACAAACAGCTTTTCTATCTCTGCACCCCAAGACTCTCCTTGCTCCAAAACAGCCACGGCCCATTCACCAGCAGCCAGATTCCACTTCATATTTAGGTTTTGTTGGTTTTTTTTTTTGTTTTGTTTTGTTTTTTGTTTTTTTTTCAGCTCACAAATGACGATTCCAGTTTATTTTACTCTGACGCTGATTTATCACGAGAGAATTTAGCAAATTCCTTCCCTTCCACAGAAAAGCCAGCAGGCAGCAAGCGGTTAAAATGACTTCCCACGAGTTCCAGGAAAGTCGGTGGCAAAACCAGGGAGGGACAGCAGCTGTCCCCAGCCAGCCCTCCGACAAATCCAGGGGGAAAACAATGCACAAAGGGAGAGGAGCAGCCGCTCCGGAGGACTCTGGACACAGCACCAGCCTCGCGCTGTCAGAAGCTCCGCGCGCCGAGCTGAGCATCCCCAAGGAGAAGCCAAACTCCTCAAATTCACGCACGGGGAAGCCCGACCGACCTAGTGAAAAGCCACACGGCTGGAGATGTGCAAAGGGAAGGGGAGCAGGGGGTCCCGGAGCCCGGGGTGAGGAGCTCCAGACCCTCCCAGAGCAAAAATATCCCAGCAGCTCGGCTCGCAGAGGGGCTGAGTACTTGCCTGCTCCTGCTGCAAAGCTTTCACGAAGGCGTTCTTCAGCCGGTTGGTGTGCTCTGCCTTCAGCGCCTTCTTCTGATTGGAAGTCATGCACTGCTCGCACAGGATCTTCCCGTTTTTCTCCTGTTTCCAGTGCGGGGTGAAGTCGGTGCGGCACTGGGCGCAGACAAAGGGCTCCACACGCAGGAGGGACGCGCAGCTTTTCCCTGGGAGTCGCCAAGAAAGGGAGTTAGGTGGGAAAACGGGACGGCGCCCCCCCCTGCCTCCCCCCAGCTCTCACGCTGCCCTCCTCCCGCGCCGGGCACGACCCCAACGGGCTCCCGCCTGCGCCGTCGGAGCAGGAGGGAAGGTCTCAGCAAACAAATGGATTTTCAGCACAGCGTTGCATCAAAATCCAACCCCACCCGGGGCAAGAGCTCAGAGACGTGGGACAAGTCCTGCCCCGGGGAACTGGAACAACCCGGTGGCGCGGGGCCCAGCTCTACAGGGCTAGAAAAAAAAACGGGGGGGTCTTGGTGGTTGAGTCAGGCGAGGCAGCGACGCGCCGCAGCTACGCCGTGCCGAGCACGCCCTGGCAGAGCACAGGCTCGATCCCATCCACCACAACCCGGCGGGGAAGGGCGAGGTGGGAGCTAAAACCTCCGGGGATGGGACCCCGGGCAGTCACAGCTCCGAGGATTTCGCATCTCAGCTCCCAACCATTCACGCAGGGCAAGGGAAGGGGCCGGGAGACCCCTCCCCAGGGCACAGCCACGGCTGCGCGCTCCGCCAGCCTCTCGCCGGACCGGCTCCGTGCCCGAGGGGTTGGCATGCAGCTCCCTTGTGCCCTGGGAGGTGGCGGGGGGGGGGGAGGTCCAGGCTCTGCCCTCCCCTCCATCGCAGCAAGAAGCAGCGGAATCCAGGGCTGGGTAAGACCAGAAACTATTATCTTGCAGCCTTCACGAGCCACAGATTTTAACGCTCTGCCCGCGCGGCGGTTGAGGGACGCCACAGCCCCCCCGAGGCTGACCTTGGCTGTCGATGACGCTCTGCACCACCTCCTCCAGCCCCACCATGTAGATGAACTCGCTGTTGGCTGCGCTGGGCAAGAAATGCAGCAGGGGAGCAGGCGGCTTGGGGGGCGGGATCTCCAGCAGCGTCTTTTCCAGCTGCTTGCGGAGGGCAAGCTTGGCGGCCGCCTGGGAATTGGCGGCGTCGTTCAGAGCACTGGGGCTGGGGAGCGGCGACGACACCCTGTTCACAGTGCCAGGCTGGATGTGAGAGGCAAGGTTCATATAGATGGCTGAAGACGACGTGCGCTGGCAAGGAACAGAAGAACTTGATTGCTGGGGAGGAAGAGGAGGGGAGGATTAATACAGAAAATTAATACAGGCACTGACTACAGCTCCTGAAGTAACCTGGATGAGCCAGGTATCGCCTTCTCACAACCCTCCCTCTGTCTGCAAACGTTCCCAAAAGGAGCTGGGGAGACAAGGGCTGTGCTGGGACCCGGGAGCTCGTCAAGTTCCCTCCGATAAAGCAGCGCTGGTGCTGAGGAGCGTTCCGGTGCACCCGGACCCCCAAGAGGAGGACGTGGAGCGGCGCTGGGGCTTCTGCAGGCGAGCGGAGGGGTGCGCAGGGTCCGGCCCCGGGGACCCGGCCCCGGGGACCCGGCCGAGCGTGGGCAGCGCCGAGCGAGCGTCGTGATTCAGGCGCTGACACCCGGGTCCTGCTCCTCCACCTCTCCCTCGCCTGAGCCGGCGGGCGCCCAGGCAGCACCCCCGCTGCCAGATGGTGCCCGTCCCCCCTCCCACACCGGGGCTCCCAACGTGCCAGTTCCCTCCTCTTCCATTTCCAGCAGCTTTCTTCCGCATCCTCCCTTCATTTGGACGCGGGGTCCCTCTGGCGCGTGACGGTAGAGAAGCACAAAGACTTCTGCCGGCCTGAGGATGCAGCTTCCGCCGTCTTTTGCGATAAGAAGCCATCAGCCTGCAACCTATTTAAGCCCAGGCAGGGCTGCTGCCAGCCTTCCACCCGGCCCACCTGTTTCCCGGGGTATGAACACTTCCACACACGCGAAGGGGAAAAATCCTGCAGAGCAACAAACCTCCCCCGCTCAGCGATTCGAACGGGGTCAGCCACCAAAGCTGGTCGTGTCAATCGAGAACAACGCGCAGAAGATCAATCAGTTTGTCCCAGTTTTCTTTTTTAAGACTGGTAACACTTCGCCGATTGGGAAAAAAAGGCAGAGGACCCTGTTCATCCCAAACCAGCTAGTCCAGTGTAGGTCCAGGAAAATCCATGGCAGAGCTGATCAGGGCTAACTCACGCAGATTTAAATAAATAGATGAAGAATTAACAAAAAATGAACCTACCACTCTTCTGTAAGAGTAGTTGGGTGGTTTTTTTAATCAAACAAGCAATTAGGTTTGTTTGACAGTTGTTCAGATGCAAGACTCTCAGATGGCTGTGCAGACTTGTTTATCATTTACAAATCTGCACTATACTAGGACAGATTTAAACAGCTTAAGAACTAGCAACAAACCCTAAAAGTAATTAACAGAGGTCATTAACCCGGGCCAGCACACACACAGCATCTTGGCCAGGCGTCGCAGTCTGGGACGAGGGACAGAAACTGTCCCACAGCGCGGGGGACGCAGCCCAGGAACCGAGGCTGCTCGCGGGAGAAAGGTTTGATTGCTTTATGCAGCACCAGTGCTAGAACCGGAAAGCATTATTTTTTTTTTTGTCCCCTCTCCATTCCATTTCCAGTCTTCACGGAAATCTTTTTCACTCTTCCAAAAGTTTTTTTTTTTTAAAAAAAAAAAAGGATTTAAGCGTCCTCAACCGCAGGGAGCTCGCTGCGCTCTTCCGGCAGAGAGGAGCGGAAGACGGGCAGACGTGAGCGAGCAGGAAGAGGAACCAGTCCTGCTCACAAACCAGTCACCCCCGCTTCACTGGGGTCTCCGTGTCGCCGTTACAGCAGGAGGCCAGCGCTGCTCAGCTGAACCAGCGCCTTGGTAGCTGGCAGCTCCAAAGAGAAAGTTTTTATATTATTTATAATTTAATCCTTCCACGCAGGTCAAGGACATCCATCTTCATCCAGGCTTGGGATACATTTCCACCCGCACGCTTTGCCTTCAGGCTGAGCTCTGAGCACCTCCGGGGCGCCCATTAGACCCACTAAGGCACCTCCTATTTTTTTTCCCTTCTCGTTAACCCCACCTGAACTGTGCCTAAAAGGCAGCGATAAATCGGGGACCTACCGGTTGGTAGTTGATGGCTGGATTCATGCTTGGAGTTGTAGTGCGGATGAGGCCAGGTTTAGGAGGAACCCGCTGCCCTTGTAACTGGGCAGGGTTCGGAGCAATCACACGCTGCGACATAAGCATATGGGGCAGAGTCGTGTTTGTGGCAGACCTAATGACACTGTGACCCTGGCAAGAAAGGACATGAGAAATAAATTATTAAAAAAAAAAAAAAAAAAACAACAACCAAAAAAAAAAAAAAAACCAACAAACCAAGGACTAGAGGAAAACCAGAATTTTTAGTTCCCCCATCAGGTTCTGCAACAGCAGAGCATTTCCACTTATCTGTAATTCCAGTTAACTTCTAACAGGAGACAGGGCTCAAAGAACTTAACTCTTCCTCTAATTGTCCTTTTTTTTTAAATAATCACGGCCATTTTGCCTGGAGGGAGGATGTCTCAAGTTAACTCACTCCTATTTTCTGTAGAGAGGCTGGAATTGCACCTGAGTCAAGAAAAGGGGCAGCAATCTCATGAAGCAGCAGCTTCGCAGGAGCCAGCTCACTGGGAAGAGGATGGACCTCCAGGATCTAGAGGCTGGGATGTTTGGGAAGGTAATTTTCAAGACACACACTCATGGCCTTAAAAACAACCCCGTCAATTTGCTCAATATGGAAAAACACAAGGGGAAAAAGAGGAGATTTTTTAAAAAAAGGGGGCCAGCTGCACAGAGCTATTAAAACCAGAATTCACACTGGTGCCCGAGTTCGAAGCGAAACAGTTGTAGGAGTCCGGAGGAACAGGGAGATGGGTGTTTGCCCCTGGCGCAGGAATGCAGAGGCGTGTTACAAACCTCAATCCCAGGCAGTCAGAAACACGACACCGGGATTGGAGAGACCTGAGCGCAGGCTGAGCCAGGGCTTGACCTGCCCCGGCTTCTCCGAACGCTCGGCTCACACCAAGGTCCTGGTGGCTCTGAGCACTGCCAGGACGGCTCCAAGGGGGGGGGGACACAGGTAGAAGGGCTCAATTTTTTGATCAGAGATGATCTTAAAACATTAAACACCTCCTGTCTGACAACCTTTTTTCCCCCTCCCTCCCCCTTTTCTTTATTAGACTCGTTCTAGATGGGGTTCTTCACTGTCACACATAAGAAAAGCTTCACAAAGACTGTGCAAACAATGCGTTTCCTCTTCTCCTCAAGCCCATTTCCTTTACCAGCCCAATCCCACTGCGAAGCCACAATAGACTTGACCCCGAATCGTTGCCATAGCAAAGAAAACAAATGCCACAAACAAAGGAGATGGTTAATGGAGGGAGTAAATGATCAGTAAGACTGAAAGTCTTTTGGCACAAGCAGGGGAGAATGCTAGAGGCAGGCAGACACGCTGGAGGATCACCTCCATCCTTCTCCCACACACCATCCTCCCAGCATCCAGGTCCACAGTCGCATCACTGGGCCTTTATATATTCCAATATATGATTGAAGAAATATAACTGACAGGCTCCTGCTGAAAGGACAAAGTCCATTCCCTGATGTTACAGAGCTCGGGGAAGGGGAACACCTGGGGAGGGGTGCCCCAAGGCGGCAGGGGACCCCAAGCCCTGCAGCAGAGCTGGACCAAGCCCCAGGAAAGAAATCCCATTGCCCGTCAGCACCCCGGCTCCGCAGGCACAAGGCCGAGTGCCCCCCTTCCAGCCAGCTCATACCCTTGGCTTCTTGTTTACCTGTGCCAACATTAAACAACCGTGTCATCTAGAATCAGCATTCTTCCAGCGCACAGGCAGAAAGGTAGCCGTGTCAGACAGCACCCTGCTCTTGCCTACAGCGCTTTCCCAAAGAAGGTAAACATTTCAATCCTCTGTTTTGTTTGCATTTTTCTTCACCCTTCTCCTCTGCTGACCATTCCAAAAAGCAGCTCTGCTCACCCGCCGCTCTTGCGGGTATGTGCAAATGAGCAGTTTTCCCCCTGCAGCCCCAGAACTTGCACTACCAAGCAGCAGACCACTTTCTTCAGGGCCACCACCTCTAAATTCAGCTCCTTCCACCTCACACAACACCGTTGGCTGGACTAAGCTCCAGACCTCCCTACTGAAAAATCTGCCGCTTCTGAAACAGCAGAGCACCCAGACCTCCTCTTGGAAGAAGCCTCTCAGTTGGGCAGAGACAAACCCGCAGCATTGCAGGTGCACCAAGCAAAATTACGGTCTTTTGCTCAGAAAACGGGTGTCAGGAAGGCTCACCTGTAATGTCCTTAAGTTCTGAGGCTCAACCCCCTGAGCTCCAGGCCTGGAGGGAAGCTTGGACAGTCCCTGCTGTCCCACGTGAGCAGGAGATGGCTGGACAATAGACGCTGCATTCTGGACAACTGGAGTCTAGATTGGGAGAAAACGGGAATTGGCATCAGGAAAGGAAATCCATCGACAGACCCGACGCAGACCGAGCCTCATCGATGCTACATCAAATATTGATACTTCAGAGCTGCACAGATTTATCTTCTCCACTGGCCCTGAGGGCAGCAGGCTAGGTAGGATGGGCTGTGGGTTTGGTACAGACACACTTTGGTAAGAAATATCACACAGGAGGACAAATGTGGAATAAAGGAAGGTCCAAGAGCAGAGCAAGTCGTTGTGTTTGCCTGCTAAGAGGCCTCTGTGAGGCCAAGCACCTTCCCCTTATCCCACCCAGCCTCAAACGATGCCGCTCAGAGCTTCACCTTCTGTACCACGTTCTCCTTCTGCAGCTGACTTTGCCTCAGTTTCTTCAGCAACACAAGCCTGGCCTCCTCCAGCCGTAGCTCATCCCGAAGCTGCTTGATCAGCTGCTGTCGCTCCTCTATGCTTTTACCCTACGAAGAGGCAGAAAAATCAGACAAACCTCACACTGCTGAAACCTGCTGTCTGTGCCCTGGTGGCAAGAGAGCGCGAGGAAGCTTTAATACAAGCAAGAATTTGTACCACGGATAACCGAGGATGCAAGAGCTGGGTCCTTACGCCCAGAAGTTACCGCATGGCTCAGAAACCCCCTTGGCTCCCAAACTTTTCAGGAAAGCAGGACCCCCCTGCAGCAGAACGGCTCTCCGCCGGAGCAGCTGCCTGGGGCAGCTGAGAAACCCCTTACCTTAAACATTTCAAGATTTGCTGCCTTAAGTCTTTCCTCCATACGAGAGCTGGAACGGGGACTGGATGCCTCATTATCAGAGAGGACAATTATATCTGGCGAAGGGGTTAATCGTCCCCTGTCCTGGTCACTGCGTAACAGAAGGGAATAAAAAAAAAAAAAAAATAAAAAAAATAAAACACGGAGCTACAACACCGAGGCACCAGCAGCCGAACTGGGAGCGGGACAGCCACCCCCTCCACCACGGATGCGAATCGGCGCTGGGCGCTGCTCTCCACGCCGGCAGAGCCAAGGAAGGGCCGCCGGCTTCCGGACAGAAGCACCCCTCCGCTCGCAGGAGGGAAGAGACTCGTTCAAAACTGGTTTCTTCACCAGGGCGAACGGTGGGTTGTTTTAAGCGGGAGGTAAGGAAACACGTGGTGCAAAGCCCTATCTGCGAGAGGACTGGTCGGGTGTTAATAATGAGCCATACAGTAACTAAACAGGGAGACACAACCGTAGCCAGGTGCTGAGATGAGAGGGAAGAGGGGTGGGAACTCTGGCCCGGCACTGTTCGTACTTACTCGGGAAGATCACCGCGATGCTGGAGATGAGAACGGGCTAAGTCCCCCAGTTAACAGAAATGTAAATACTCCAAGGCTAGCTCAGTACAAATCTATTATAAAAGCTCACTCCATAAAGGAAAATCTGAATAACCAACCTGCGAAGAGTCAAAAGATCCAATTGAACCATGATCTAGAAATCAGTAAAGGAAAGGAGCAGCAATGACAACAGCCCGTCACTGGGAGAAAAAAAATATTAAAAAAAAAAGATAAAAAAATCAGTGCTTTAATCCAGCAGTATCCAAGCACCGCACTGTTCATGGTGGCATCACTCAGAGTAAGGAGACACTAATAAACGCCCTTTGCTATCACCAACTTAATGTAATGGTGCTTGGAGAGCCTTGGAAAAATGCTAAATAGTCCAGTGTGAAGCAGCACGAGCACCGCGGTTATAAAGGTGTGTTGTCACCCAGGCAGACAGACTTATCCCTCGCGGATTCACCGGAGGGTCTTTGGTGGGAGAGGCTGCAGGAGGGGAGGAGACGTGCGGATTATTTTATCCGAAACCTTTAGCTCTGAGCACCCAGGAGGAAGCACGGTGCCGAATCCCAGCTCCCAGGCTCGGCTGCTCCGAGGGCGGTGGGTCCCGAGAGGGGACGCTTGGAGCGGAACGCTGGCTCGCAGCAGGTTCTGCCCTCGGCAGCTTCATCTCCCAGATGTTACGGCCACTTTCAGGGGCATTTCAAGGCACTAGTGCTGTGTAGCTGCCCCCTCCTCCAAGCGTTGCACGCCCACTCCGAGCGCCATCCATCATGGACTTTGCAAGTCGCTCTTCAGCTGGACAAACGGCCCCCCCCAACAGCACGGCTCCGAAACCCATCAAAAACAGAAATCAAAGAAGAAATCAAAGCCGTGAAAGCTCTTGGCTGAGCCCAAAAGCGCCAGGACACAGCTCTGCGTGGTGTTTGTGGGTGCATTATTTCAGAGCCCTCAATAACCTCTTTGTGGGCCATCACACACTGAAGGCATCATATGAACGCCGCTATCTGCTGATCAACAGATACCCTGTTCCTGCGGATCTCCTTTCGGCACCCCACGGACCCTGCGTGCAGGACCCAGACCAGGGGTTTTCCAGCTGCTGCTCCCCCTCCAGAGCAGAGGAGGAGGTTTCTCAGGTCGCTGGTGGCAGGAGGGTTTCCAGCTGAGGCTGAGTTTGCGGTCTGTCCCAGCAGCTCGGTCAGCAGAGAAGGTCCAGAGCATCCCATCGAGATAAAGTCAGCCCAAGCTGGTCCAGGCAAACCAACCTGCATCCGCCGAGTTTTGTATTTAGTGGGCCAAGAGCAAGAGCTGCTTTGGGATGAGACTTCACGGCTCTTGAACAGCCCATCGCCCTCCCACAGCATTTTCTCCGGGTTCTGCTGCAAGCTACCCAAGGTGCCTGTCTCCAAACTATCAGTTGGGGCACGTCTGTACACGAAACCGCTCGGGAATAAACAAGTCCGCGCAACGAAGCGGGTATCCTGGGTCAACTCGCAGCCCCCATTCCCCAAACGGAGCTTCAGGTGTCCACAGATACCGTGATGAGCAAGTGTTTGGACAGGAGGCTCTCCGCATGCACAGGACTGCACGTTAAAAATCAAACAGGCTTTGGCAGAGGGTCCCTTCCTCCAACAGCACCCGGGCTGCTCGCGTGGATCCCGCAGGCACCAAACCTCTTATTTCACTGCAAGTCTCTGGACGCGCTTGCTTCGAGTAACAGCATCCCAAACTCTTGACTAGAGGGACTAAATGCAGTCGAGCACTGAGCACAACAGGTTTTCTCGCTCCTCTCGCATCCTTGGCCACCTCTGGCACACCCGAAGTAAAAAAAAAAAACACTGGATTTTGGTTCAGGATTTTCCTAAACACGGGCTGTCATTACGGCTGCCGGTGATTATTTTGCACAAGCATCCAGATACATCCGGGCTGTTTTATTTACATTCCGTTGAGGGGAAAAAAGCAAAGCCAGCGTCAAAACCAGACAGGGGAAAACAGGGCCATCTGTAAAGAATTGCTGAATATTTCAGGGTTGTTTTATTTACTTTTGTCAAGGGAAGAGCGTAATTACAACAGAACTACTGGAAGAAAAGCTATGCTGATGGCACAGGAGGCAGGCAGGGGTAAGAAGACGTGGACCACATTCCCAAGCAAATTCCAGCTTAGTGACCCCTTATCAGCCAGTTAGGAATATTAAACACCCCCAGCCTTACTTCTCTTGCTAGAGGCATTTTTCGCTCTCCATTATTTCAAAACTCGTAGCGGAATCTTTCTACCTCTTTTTAGGGCTGATTTCAATCACAGTGATTCAAGTGTTTGTATCCGATGCTGGGGCCTAACTGGATTCCCTGCATCTTGCACAATATTCGAGCAACTCAGCCGAGCACGCAGCTCTCGGCCGTGCCCGATGCTCGCCTGCCACCTCTCTGGGGGGGGGCAGACAACCTGCACAGTAACTTACCCCGAACCGTGGTTATTCCTACAGCATTTAACACCTCAGGAGCTTAAACCCACTTGCCAAGTGGCTGAGTATTACTCGTGTTGTCTCACCCACAAGGCTTTTTGGGAGAATTGCACTTTTCAGAGGTGCAACACCCCGAATGATGCACCCAGACCAGGACACAAGTAAACCCCCAGACACCTACAAAGGGTGTTGCTTGTACCCAAATGCTCCCACGAGCACAGATAAAACCCTGTGATGCACAATAATAACACCTCTGCCTCACTGCGAGCAGTCCTTCGGATTTTACGGGAGGCTGAGCAAGCGGAAGAGGTGACCAGGCAGATTTAAGCCACATATTTTGTCATTATTCTTCTTTAATCCAGGTTTTCTCCTTCCCACATCTGGCACTCCAGGTCTGCTCACCACTTCCGATGCTCTGCAAGCCAGGGTGTGACAGATCAGCAAGTGCCTATGAAGGCATTAATCTTTATAATATTTACTATACTGACAGCAGCCAGAAGGGCCCCAAAGTGCTGAGATCCCCTGCCTCCAAATCCCTCGTGCATCACCTGCTCACCAGTCCCCGCTGGGGCAGGAGCCCCCCAGAACTGCAGGCAGCACCCCCTCGTTACCCAAAAGCCACCACCGACACACAAAGACCCCGACACAACGCATCAATGAAGACAAAACAATCTTGGGTTTGCTGAATCACGATCCTGGTTCCCCGATGAACGGGGAGAGTGAGGACAGACAACGCTGGCAACACGCGGCCCGTCATGAAGAGGGCTCACCCTGCCCTCGGACCTTCCTGCTGAAGGAGGAAAACTTCCTGGACGTCCACATGCAAAGACGTCCTCAACCTGTTGGGACACGGGCATCTACCTCCAGGCCTGAGAATGCAGCTCCTGTCGTTGCAGGCTGCGGCTCTGCACAGGAATTACCACCACCTCCTTCAAACTGCAGATACCTGGTCCCTGAGCAAGGTGCGGTTCTTCATCTGAGGCACCAAGAAAACGTGGAATCACAAAATGCTTTGGGTTGGGAGGGACCTTTGAAGGTCACCTAGTCCCAACCCCCCTGCCCCGGGCAGGGCCCCCTTCCCCCAGCCCAGGGTGCTCCCAGCCCCGTCCAACCTGGCCTTGAACCCTTCCAGGGAGGGGGCAGACACAGCTGCTCTGGGCACCGGGGGCCAGCGCCTCACCCCCCGCACAGGGAACAATTTCTTCTTTACATCTCATCTAAATCTCCCCTCTTTCAGCTTAAAACCGTCCCCTCTCGTCCTACCCCCACCCCCTGACCCAGAGTCCCTCCCTCCCCCCCCCGCCCCCCCTTTAAGCCCTGGGAGGCCACTCTCAGGGTCCCCCCAGAGCCTTCTCTTCTCCAGGCTGAACCCCCCCAACTCTCTCAGCCCGGCCCCCCAGGGGAGCTGCTCCAGCCCCCCCAGCATCTCCGTGGCCTCCTCTGGCCCCGCTCGAGCAGCTCCGTGTCCTTCTGCTGTTGGGGGCCCCCGAGCTGGCCCCAGCACTGCAGGGGGGTCTCCCCAGAGCGGAGCAGAGGGGGAGAATCCCCTCCCTGGCCCTGCTGCCCCCCCTGCTCTGGCTGCAGCCCAGGGCACGGGTGGGTTCTGGGCTGTCAGTGCCCACTGCTGGCTTGCGTCCAGCTTTTCATCCATCAAAACGTCAGGGGAAGGTCTCAGCACTTTTCACCTACTTAAAACAGGACTCCCCCATTCTGCTCCTCAGCCTGTTTGCCAAGCCTGTGCTGGCTCGGTATTCAAATCAAGCCAAAAATCAAAATCGTTAACGTTTGTTTCCTTCTCCCTCCCGAGAAAGCTGAAATAAGACCAGAGGTGGGATGCACCGGTGCTGCGCAGCACATGGGACGGGCTCTCACGTGAGACCCTCCAACTCCCCCACGCAGAACCTGGCTGCAGGTGTGGCCCGCGGAAATTGAGTTGCCCAGAGTTCACCGATGATAAAAATCAGGTGTGTGCGCACTGCGCATACGGAGAGCGCGAGGAACGCCAGAGTCTCTCCTGGAAAACAGACACAGCTCCCCAGCACTCGATCGCTCGGGCAGCTGCTTCTCACAAGCAGTCTCGGGCTCAGCACGAAAAACCATTTAACTTCTTCCTCGCAGAGGCACTAGCCCGGCCTCGGTCAGGTTTGAGAGCGACTGTCCATGCCACTTGCATCAGATCTGGCCTCCAGCTAAATAAAGGACTTCTGCTGCCACTTTTGTAGGTGCTAATAAAAAAATCCTGGCTGGAGGGGACGCCCTCCTCCTTCACGCACACCGGCAGGGTCGGCTCTGCCAGCCACCCAACAGTTGTAGCTTATAATACTAAATGCATGGATGGAGGAAGAAACAAAATCCATCTGGTTTTGGGGTGGAATAAGAAGGGCAGCAGGAGCAAAAACAATGAAAGAATAGTGCTGAATGCCTTCCAGAGAAACTCTACTGGGAAAGCAGGCTCCGCTCCTCGGCGTTCAGCCAAAGGGACCTCGCAGACACCGGGAAGACTCCCCCAGGCCCGCAAAACGTCGATTTAATTTCTGACTTGGGTTCTCACATCTGGCAGAGCACGGGATTAACAACAGGCAAGCTACAGACTCTAGTTGTTTGGCACCTACCTTCTCCTTGCGCTCATATCCACCGGCTCATCGTTAATGTTTTCCTTCCCTGGCCTCCCTGCAGTCCTGCCATCCCCATGGGGCCTAAGGCTCCCATTCAGCTTTTCTTCATAGACTTTCACACCATCCTGTTTCACCGGGAGCTCATGGGGCACCTCAATACCCGAGAGGTCTTTCCTCTTCAGCAGTGCCAGCATCTTCAGGCGCTCCATCGCCTCATGTCCCTCCATTTTCAATCTCTTTGCCAGGACATCATCCCGATCGTCTGCTTGGTCCAAGCTCCGTTTCAAGAGGTTGAGGCGCAGAGCATCTTCCGTCATTCTGTCCATCCTGCGGGACAGAGGTTGACATAAGGACACGATCACTATCACGGCAAACAGAAAGCGGCTGCGGCAGACCCGGCTGAACTCCCCTGGGGCCGGCGGGGACCTGGGAGCCCAGCCTCCCCCCTCGGGGAGCACCGACCTCCCACGCGCCTGCATGCGGTGACCTGCCGGCAGCAGTGCTGCACGCTTTTAGTCCCGATCCGAAACCAGCCAGGCGGGGAGTTTCCCGAGCAAAAGGAACCGCACGTCACCCGATGGGCGAGAGCACCCCCCCCCCCCCCCCAAACCCTTGAGAACGGGGGCACAATCCCTCCTTCGGCACTAAGGCACCGCCGGCTGCGCCTCGACAAGATTTACTAGAAAGAGGAGCAGGAAACCACTCGAGTCGTCCAGGGACAGAAGGAGGGCAGCTGAGCTCCTTCACCACGTGTGCCCAGCCTCAGTTTTCGTAAAGCTCCATTCGCAGGCTTCATGCCGTGGACTTCTGTGTTTTTTGAGGGGACCCGAGGCACGGGTTGAGCCCCCCCGCTATCAGTACGAGCACCACAGCGCACCAAGCTTGGTTGCAAGCTTCCAAAATACAGAAAATCCCCTACCACGCGTTTTTTTTTTTTTTTTTTCCTGCTCTTTCTACACTCCCAGGAGAAGCTGCCCTGTTAGTCGGCGAGGAATGCGAGGCACCTTCTCACTCAAAGGATGAAGGCACACACAGGACCATCCCCACCCACGCTCGCTTTCCATCTTCCCCTGCCTCTCCTCCAGGTGCAGAAATGCCCCGTGGCAAACAGATGCAGTAAAAAGAGGAAGGAGCCGCAGAGCCCATCCCAACCCCATCTCTCTGCTCCCAGGCTGATAAGAAACTAGCTACAACAAAAAAAAAAAAAAAAAAAAAACAAAAACCAAGGGAGCTCCACCTGAAAAAACAAGGAAAGACCAGCTCGGTGAGGTCTTTACCTACCGACATGCAGACCAGGGCTGGGGACGATGACAAACAGCCAGGCAGTAAGTCAGAATTAAAACGTGGCTGTCACAAGAACGCCAATAACCTTTTTTCGCTCCGTGCACCAGCAGCTCGCAGGGACTCGTTAATAAGGTCTACGTGCTCCGAGCTGAAAGATGAGGCCAAAGCGGCCGAATCTCGGGCACCTCTGATCCTCCACGCTCGCTTCAGGTGGAGCTGCCTAAACTTGGCTCCAAGTCACTCACGAGATAAAGCTTCACCAAGCCAAATTTCTGCCAGAAGAATGTTGTTCTGGCGCAGTCATAAATCCCCTATAATTACACATCTTCCGAAGTACGGCTGTCACACAAGTTCAACTGCAGCACCAAGATGGTTTGAAGGGTATGAACCGTGCTAGAGAAAACCTACTCTTAAAAAAAGGGGTGCAGTCGTGGCAGGTAGCAAAAAAACAAATGCAAATCTTCAACGCAATAGAAAAAAAGTCCGACCAAGCCTCTGGCACAGTCCAATCTCAAAGAGGCTGCCATATTCAGAGAGAGCACCTTAGACTTCTTTCTACTTGACAGTCTAGTCTCTCTGCAGGAAAATGCACGTCTACTGCAACCAAATATAGAAAGGCAAGCACGGGCAAGCCAAGGAAGACACATGAAATGCCGCTCTCCACCCCCATCCCTAAGAAGTGACCCCAGGTTAAATTGAAGCTGTGAGTGGCGGTGGGTTATTTAAGACACCATGGGATAGCGAGAAACCTCACCGCACCCAGCGCTGCGGTCTGGATCCGGCTGCTGGGAAAGCGCCGAGCTCCAATTAACTCAGCCATGAAAGGGCCTCCACGGCTGCTTCCTCCACTTCATACTCTTGGGAGATGAAAGAGAGCGAGGAGGAGGAGGAGGAGGGAGAAGTCCAGATACCTGGCAGACAAAGGCTGACGCACAGGGAGGGAGCACAGGCACTTTCTAACCAGCCGTCGCTTCAGCGTTTGCTTGAGGACACGTTAAAAAAGCATCCCCAGATAGTGGTACCCACCCCACGGTGCGGTCAAGTCATCCTGCAGGATCTTCCCTACCGGGAAGCCGCTTCGTCCCCGTGAAACAAGCTCTACATTGATAGGTAAAGTGAAAACGTCACTTAAAAACCCCCCAAAACAACACACACTGAGCACAGGAGAGCTGGTGCCACCCTTGACTGATAAGCAATCTGAAGCAATTTCACTGAATTATGTCTTGGTACTCAAAAACCTTGCGCTGCTTCACGCACGTGGATACTTCACGTCGTGTTCTGTCACCAAGACAAATGCAGCTGTAATATTGCTGGCAAGCAGAAAAATAAAACAACACTAGAGCGTGCAAAGGAGGTTCAGGCTTCCTGAGCGCACAGTGGTGCTCTTCTGGCCTTCAGCAGGGTAGTGAGATGTACCTGCGCGAGGAAAACCAGCGTAAAAATTTTCTTGGTTTAAAAAATGTGAAAGGTGACATCTGCACCTCAAGGTGCCACATCCAGCAAACCTGACGCGGACAACAAAAAAAAAAAGCAACGTACCCAAAGGGAGACTTGCTGGGCTCGGATGAGGTTTCAGATGGAGCCATACCCCTTTGCAGGCAGTTTTAAGCAAGCTAAAGCACCGCCGTGAAACGTGAGCGGGGTTGTGTGTTTCCTTTAAAGACCCACGGCAGAAGAAATTCCCTGCTAGTAACCGCTGGGCTGGAGCTGGGCTGGCTCTGCACACCCGCCAGCAGAAGGAAGCTGTAAAGCCCCGTCTGCAGGCACGCAGGCGACGAGGAGGGTTATCGCCACGCTCCGGCCAGAGCACGAACCAAAGCCAGCGACGGAGTCGGCAGCAGCCAGGGCCCACCACCACCGAGACCACAAAGAAACAGCAGCCGTATGAGAGGAGAAGAAAGCTTTTGCCCGCTCTCTCTGCAAGACAGAAGGTCTCCTTCTGTCTCCCCTTCCCCGCAGGAAGCCCAGAGACCTACCCGTCCCATCACCAAAATGTTTTTTGGGTGTCCCTCACCCACAAGGACCCATCTTGCCCCATCGCGAGAGCGGTACCGTGTCCCCGAGCATCACAGCATCCCCGTGATTTTCCAGCTTTGCCATCACCCGCCAGCACAGAGCTGGAGGATGAACAGCTTGTCTTTTGGAAAGTTAAGGAAACGCCATCTCGGGACGCAGAAGAGGAACGCGCCGGGTAGGAAATCAAGGACTTGGCCAACGACCACTGAGGAAACAACACACCAGCCTCCAGGACTCGATGGCCACCAGTCAGCGGGATTTCGGCAGCATCGTTTAGCACATCCACTTGCTGCAGGAGGGAAGGACTGAGCAGACCATGAATGAAACCCCTTGCTTGCAGAGATGCAAGTAGATGGTATCTGAAGGGTTTCAAAATGCCCTCCCCCCCCCTTACATGTAAGTGGCTTCGGTACTAGAAACAAATCAAAAGCACTGTTATCAGAAACAGGGACCACAACTATTTAATCCTTTCAAGAGGAGGCTTTCCAGGCTTGGTAAGGAGCACACGCTTTCAGCCAGATTCAATAAAAATTAAATTAGGCTTCAGATTCTTTATTGAATGGGGCCCTTCAGCGTTAACACTCAGCTGCAAGGAGGGGGAAGGGGAGAGGAAAAACTGCAGCTTTACTGGGAGCCCTGGGAATTTCCAGAGCACCTCAACTGCAAAACTCAGCGAGCCAGGGGAGAGCACACGACTTCCTCCAAAAATCAGCAGAAAAGAGCAGGAATTCTTTCAAACCATGAGCTATTCAGTGAGTCTGAAGGTCAGAGTCAGGAACTTCGGTATCAGTCTGCTCCGTGTCACAGTAACCCAATCGAAAAGCAGAGATTAAACCCCTCCAGTTTGACTCGTGAACAAGGACTGGCTGTGGAGCACCTCTTCTTTATCAGCAACCTGGGATTATAAACCAAGCAAGAGCAGATTTTTCCCGCTCCCCTGAATTTTAGCCACTTTTCAGAAGAAACTAGCCTTGTTAATCAGTCAGTAGTAGGCCTGTGTTAAATGGATGCACACTGAGCGACGCCGCTCAGCTGCACCAGACAATACGGGTGTGCTCGAGTCACACGTGAAGGACGGGAGGCAACGAGCACGACGGCACAGCTTCACCACCGCCGCATCGCCAACCAGATCGTCCAGGCTCGCCTCCCTCCGGCAAAACGCTCCTGGAGATCTGGCTCATCCCAGGAAGCAGGCTCTCCTCCTCACTTCCCTGAGGAACTTTATTTAAAAAAAAAAAAAAAAAAAATTTGAAACAGAATTCTCAAATGGTGGCAAAATCCCTCAGGGGAAAACAAGAGAGCTATAAAACATGTTTTGTTTCTGACTTGATACAGACTGTAATTATCTCCAGTTGCAGCTCTGTAGGTGAGAAAGCTTTCCTGACTACCTAAAAAAAAAAAAAAAAACCGCTGGTGTCAGTTTAGAGCCAACATTGAAGAGGCTCCCAGGGAGGAGGAGGCCAGAGGAGGAGCGGGGACGTGGGGTTGTCCGAGAGAAGAAAGAGCATCATCAGCAAGACCGGACCAGCTGATGTTGGAGGAAAAACGCCTTCTAGGAACTCCCAGCAAAACTTCTGCAGCCGAGCCGGACAACACGTAGCACCTAGCTGTGATGGGAGCGTCGCCCTTGCTTTCTCCCGACGGTAATTCCCCGAAATAACGGACAAGCCGCAGTTGCTCGGTGCACAGCTGTTCTTCCCAAAGTCTTTGGGTCCCCGAATCTGGCGCTCCAGCAGCTGTCGAACATCGCCACCACCCAGGTGAGCTCCAAACCTCTTTTTCCACCCCAGCGCCAACCAGTCCCCGTGCCCCAGCCCGGTTTCGAAGCGCGAGAGCTCTCCTCTCCGCAGCCCCTCCAGTTTGGACCACGCATTTCTAGCGTCACTGGTTTCCGGGCTCACCTTCCTTTTTTGTTCTGCGTGGAAATGCAAGAGCATCGCAGCCCGGTGCCCGTCTGTGCCGACGCTGCCTTCAGCACA
The DNA here is from genome assembly GCF_018691265.1 of Tyto alba. Taxonomy (NCBI): domain Eukaryota; kingdom Metazoa; phylum Chordata; class Aves; order Strigiformes; family Tytonidae; genus Tyto; species Tyto alba. The sequence continues at coordinate 23,193,305 of NW_024881329.1, forward strand.
GTCAGGGGCAAGGCAGGCATGAGCTTCAGCATCGTGCGCTACCTCTAAACGTTCTTTTAGCTTTAGGCGGTTTTTACTCCTCCGGTGCTCGAAAGACAGGTTTGCTGTTCCCAGACAAACAAAGCAGCAGCCCAATTTTCCATTTATATTTGATACAGCACCCACAAGGAAAAAAAACCCAAAAAACAAAAAACAAAACAACCCAAAACAAACCAACTATTTTAAAAGCTCGAACAAGTGAGTAGTTGGGCCAAAAAAATGCACATTATACCGGAGAAGCAAGTATATCTAGGGACTAGATACGGCCAGTTCTTAACGTGCAGCCCGTACAGATAACCACCTTCTGAGATTTACCTGATGAAGGTGGGACCAAGCAATCGAAATTTGGCAGCATCAGCAGAAGCTAATTTCAGCTCGAGTTTATTCAGGGAAGCCCCAGGAGGTTACAACCTCTTCCCTGTCTTTCTTTTAGGGCTCCTCCATTGTGTTAAACCCACACTTTTGCCTTCCCCAACTCCTATGCGACCAACCACATCATCCAGCCACTATTCCCGGCCTCAGACCCTCCAGAACTAATTGAGGGGCTGCAACTAACAGGCTGACACACAGCACAGCTGAAAGGCAACACAAGACAACGCGCCATCCTACCTGCTCGACCAAGAACCAGCAGTACCCAGAAGGAAAAAAATCTTACAGAAGAAACCAGCAGACACTCAGCAAGACTCCCCTGGAGCCAAGAGGGAGGCTGCAAGTGCAGAAAAAACGGACAGAAATCCTCCCAAATTTCTACCTCTGGATGCAATCCAGACCAGGAGGTGCAACCTACGCTTCTCCTTTCTCACAGGAGCCCGAGCGAGGTGCCCGAGGTCAAGGCCACGACATCCAGAAGTCACCCCAGCGCTGCCGGAGGCTCCCTCCAGCTCCCCGGCTGGAGTTTCCCGGCCGCCCGCGCTCCGGGCAGCAACAACCACACCAAGCGTGGATCAGCCGAGACGGGACAGGCTCCAACGCTGGGCAAGAGTAAAGTCTCCTCTTTTCCTCCACTCTGGACTCTCTGCCCCGGGGATCTCCGATCTGCCACGAGGGACCTCTGATCCACCTCCGCTCTGAACTAGCCGGGGCTAAAACTTTTTGCAGTGTGCTCCAAAATCCTCCTGGCAACCCCACTCCTGCCTTCCTGCGAAGCTGTTTATACTGGCCGCTGTCACAAGCATCCGAGGCAAGACGGACTCTACAACAAATCTCCTCTGACATTTCTTAAAAGGAAAAATCTTCCTGCGGCCACGTGGTTCCAGTGACACAAGGTCTCCCCAGTCCCACCCCGCCCAGTAACAACCAGTTTCCTTACTCATCTCTGCCCCAGCAGCACAAGGAGTTACTACGAGCGGAGCCGCTGTACAGAGGCAGCTGACAGCCGCGGAAGAGCCGAAGCAGCTACCTGGGCTCCTGCCTCTGAGGCAGCACGAAAGGAAAATAAAAGGACAAACCAGACCTGGCGCCTGCTCTGCTCCTTGCAAAGCCGCTCGTCTTCCGCGGAGGAGAAGGGCGAGGACACGCTGTGCACCACGGGCCGTGCAGCGCCTCCGGGTGCCGGTGCACAGAGCAAAGGGACGTGCTCCGTGTGCAGATCACACGTTTATTTCTGTTCTTGTTTCTCTGCTGTCCAGGTAAGGCGGATCAACTTTAGAACCCTGCCTGTACCTGCTGCTTAATGCGACACAGCTTTGGGGCAACACCGGCTGTGATCAGCCAGCCCGGAGCAGCGGAGGAGGCAGCGCCGGCCCGGCAGGTCCTTCTTGGAGGTTGAAGCACCAAAAGCAAATCTTTCAGCCCTTTCCTGGTTCAGGGCGCTCGCAGCGCTCCCCAGCTCACAGCAGCTCGATAAAGCCTGCTGGGATCTCAGGGCTTGCCATGAGGATGAGGCTGGTGGCGAGGAAGTCGCTCGGGGTAGTTCGTCTCCAGACATTACCCGGACGGAAAGCCAGGCTGTTCACGACGGCATAGTACTGACTCCGCTCCGAGTTACAGCACGACCGCGCGATGGTCGGGCACTGAAGGTGCCAAAGATTTTGCGGGAGCGGTAGCGTGCACGTGTGTATCTCCTCCACACGCATTTATGGGAGAGAAAATCCTCCCCGTGACAAGCAGGTCGCTAAACCAGAGCTCCACGGGGAAAGGAGAGGGGCTGTAGTAGAAGAAAGCCAGTCGCGCTCAAATGAGGAACGGGATCATACAGTCCTTTGCAAAGGTTATCGGCCGAGTTTGGGCGGGGAGCAGCGGTGAAGGACGAGTGCCAGCACCATCCACCGAGAAGCGAGAACCAAACGCAGGTAGACGGGCACCTGCAGCAGCTTCAGGAGACCAGGAGCATCCTAAACCCTTTGAGAAGGGCTATTTGCTAGAAAGACAATTTCTACTCTTCCCAAGTGCAGCATAAGTCCATCCGTGTGCACGGACGACGCTCTGACAGACGAGAAGGACGTGTTTTCTCCCAGCCTGATAGGGAAGGAGAGACGTACAGAAATACCTCCAACACTGGCATGGACTATGTGGCACGGTCCAGAAGGGCAGAGCACCTCCCACATCCCATGCGGGCAACAACAGTTTTCAGTCGCCGTCGTCAACTAGAAGGATGCCATCCTTCAGCCACCAACACCCAACCGGTAACTCCAGTCACCGGTAAATCCCAACCAAGTATTTTTTATTCTTCCAAGCAGATCCTGAGCATCCAGGGAAGCTGATGGTCGCAGAGCCGCCTTTCCACCTCCTGAGTGCCAGACCCAGCCTAAATCAACGGCTCAGTGCTGCTTCCAGCTTCAGCCTAGACTTCACACCAGGCTCTGCCCCAGCAGGAAATAAGCCCCACTGGGACAGGAGATTCGGAAGCGATGTGGGTATCCTCCCCCATCCTCCCCCCGCCCCGGCAAAATAAAACCCGAGAGGAAGCAGGCACCTTCGCGCGCAATTCGGCAACGTTTGGCCCTGCTCAAAAAAGCAAACGGGTTGGATTGCCGGAACGAATGCATCTGTAACACACAGGCCAGCGCGGACGAGCAGCTCGGGCGCCTGCGCCGGCGTCCAGCACCCAAACCCCAACGTCCCCACCTTATCCGTAACGTCCCCGTGCGCTGCGGCCTGGTTAGAGCGAGGGTGCTCCAAGCAGCTCTGCCACCGCCTTGGTCCCTCCAAACAACAGGAACCGCACCGTGCCGCGATTTATATAGTAAAAACTGCTGTGTTGGTGGAATAAAAGCTGTTTAAAGCCCTGTTCCGCCGGGCTCAGGGAGCAGAAATGGCCTTTACATGCGCCGAGGAGGCGAGGTCCAACTTACCTGAACGTGCTCCGCTCCCGCCGTTCAAAAGCCACTTTTGCCCCCCTTGGATCGCACGATTCCCCTCACATGTTTAAAAAAAAGCTCCGAGCCCGGAGGCAAACCGCTGGGTTCACACGGTTTGGCTCCTCGGCCGGAGCCTGCCGGCGCCGTGGGACGAAATCGTGTGTCTAGGGGCTGCCGAGAGCCCGGCACATGCACCGCTCCGACGTCTTCGCTTCCATCTAGGCTGAATACAAACCAACATCTACGTCGTAAAATGCATTTCAACACAGCACACACAAAATGGCTGGCTCCCAAGACGAGCATTTCCATACAATACTATAAAAAGGATAATAACCTAAAAAGGTAATTATGACTTAACGGCTCGGCAGTCTGAAGAGAGATCTGCAAGAACACTGATGCAAAGGGGAAAAAAAAAAAAAAACAAAACCCAACCCACTATCGAATAAAAACGTGCTGCTCTTTGAATCCTGATGCTACGGATTGTAAGTTGTCAAGAAATACTACACTGGGCTCGGATTATTGTGTGAGCCGCAAAGAGAAATACTACGCTACAGCCCTGTGGAGGAATTTTTATGCAGGTAAGACAGAAAATATGTAGGGCCTATCGCGGAGATTTTATCAAGAGCAGAACGTGCACGAGGCTTTAAAGAAACACACAGTCCTAAATACAGCCTTAACAAAGAGAAAATAGCTGACAGAGTCTTTAAAAAAATTCACCGAGCGTAAGAGGAGAGTCATTCATAAATTGGGGGGTTAAGCAAGGCTTCTCCCTGCCATTCAGATGCATGAGGAGGAATTAAAAAAATAAGACAAAGAAAATATTTTAGAAGACAAACCGTGAGGCTAGTTTTCGACAGGATCGTGGAGCTGTCTCTCGGTTGCAGTAGACCGTAAATTCTTACAGTGGTTTCGGCGCAAACTCGTTAAACAGTTCTGCTGTTTCCCCTTCCCATCCCCAGCTCCGAGCGATGGGAGACACCGGCGTGTGTCCCCCCACCCCCCCGCCACTTCGTTCACCTTTCCCCGCCAAACGGGAGCCCCGTCGAGAAAGCAAATTAATAAATTGAACGTACAAAATATTTATCTGTGATTTTAAAAGCCCCGTGGTCGGTACGGACACATTGCAACTTCCAAATCGACTCCGTCTCGCTGGACAAAATGCCCGTGGCTGCAGCGGGGAGGGGGACACACACACACACACTGCACAGCTCGTGAAACACAACCCCGGCCCCCCCAGACCCCGAACCGCCGCTGTCGGGCTCGGAGCAGCCCCGGGTTTTGCAGCCCCAGGTTGAGTTTTGTACAGTACGAACCTAAGAGTGGGGAGCAGGCAGTGGGCAGAAAAAGTGCTTCTTTCCCTCTCCTATCTTCCCCTCCGAAGTTTGGATTTTTTAGCAAAGTTAATTTATTAGGAGGAGGTGATCACGGCCGGTGCATCCAGAGCAACGGACTTTACACCTTACCCCATAAAATCATTTTCAGGTTGTGGAAGATGGGGAGGGGGGAAAAGAAGAAAAAAAAAAAAAAAAAAGCAAAAAAAAAAAAAGCTGCTTTTTGTCCCTTAATGGTAGAGAAAAAATATAAAATATAAAAACACTCCTCCTGCTTCATGGGGAATTTGGCTGCAATCGCATGTTTTGGGGAAAGCCAACCCTGCCAGTTGGAAAACGCTCCCCACCCTCGACGAACAGTCAGTTAAAACAAAAAAATAAAATAATACTACTACTAATAAAGGAGAAGGGGGCAAGGGGAGCGTTCGCCTCCATCCTCCTCCACCTCTCCTCCCCATCCGTCAGGCTGAGCAAGCCGGGGATGACGCAGGCTTCCTTATATAATGCGCCGCGATTTCCTCGACTGCGGGCCCTGCCTTTGTGCGCGCCGCACGCTCCTGCGCGCTGGCGGCGAGCCACGCGCGCCCGTCAGCTGGCGGCCTCCCCGCACAGCGGGGCCAGGGCCGGCGTGAAAAGAGGGGGGGAAAAAAAAAAAAAAAATATATATAAAATAAAAAACGGGTGGGGGATGCTGTTACATCAAACCGTCAGCGCTACAGACAAAAGCAAAAAACATTTTTTTTTTTTTTTTTTTTAAATACCCCAAATCAGCCTTCTCTTGCAGCGGTAGAGCGGGGAGGGTTGGATTTAGTAATTCCAGCAGAATAGCGATGGTAAGAGCCTGGAGAGAGGTGGGGTTTTTTTTGGAGGGGGGTGGGGGGGAAGGGGGAAGGGAACCGCTCCACCAGCAAATACAAGCAACAGTGCTAGTTTTCGCCTTAAAATATTCTGTAAAGACATTACATTTAGCTGCCAAACTCATGTTTTTTAAAAAAAAAAAAAAAAAAAAAAAAAGAGAAAAAGCAGATCTGATAATCCATAAAGAGCCTTTTGTCTGTTAAAAAAATAAAAATAAAAAAAGGACAGTCTAAAGAATACTTACAGGTACAATATTCCTGCTGCCTCCTTTAGTTGTCAAGAAAATTAGGGAGAAAAGAAGGGGGGACAGGAGAGCCGGGGAGCGGGGACGGCGGAGCGGGAAGGGGGGAGAGGAGGGCGAGGAAGAGCCAAGCTTTTTTTACGAGGAGCCCTCTCGGAAGAGCATGGGCGGCCCCGCGTGCCATCCCCCTCCAGGGACCTGCAGAAACCCTGTCTCAAAACGGGCACTTCCCTGCCAATCATGCGCTGTACTGTTATATTAAACAAAAGAAAAGGGGGATGCTTACTTTTACCCATGATGCCTCGCGGGGCAGGGAAAAAGAGAAAAAAAAAAAAAAAAAAAAGAGAGAGAAAAAAAAAACCAGTTGCAGCCGGTTTGTAACCTCAGGACATGGAATTATCTCTTAAATTTTTTTTTTTTTTTTTTTTTTTTTAAGTGGGTTGTGGTATAAGAGTCAGTTGGCTGCCGCCCCCTCCCTCCCCCCGACCGCCAGCAGCCCCTGGCCCCCCGCCAAACTTTGTCTTCATTCATGAGAGCTCCTTTCCTCTGATGGTATTTTAACTGTTTCGCTCCCGAAAAAAACGACGCTCAGGTCTCTCGCTGAGCCGTGGGGCTTTGCTCCCCCCACCCCCCTCCTTCCCCCCCCCCCCCCAAAAAAAAAACCCCGCACCCCAAGGCAGGGGAAGGTGTCAGAGCATCCTCTCCAGGGCTGGTCCCCGCGAAGACGCCGAGGGATGCCGGCACGGGCGACCGCATCCCCGCTCGCTGGAGGAGGACATCTCCGCACCCTTGGGACGGAGCCCTGACCGCCTGATTTCAACCACCCCGACGAGTGGGAAGAAGACGCCGGTCGTGGGGTTTGGCATCTCATCTCCCCTCCTTTGGTGGAGAGGAAGGATCCGGCAGGATTTTGGCTGGTGGTGGGGGCACCCGAGACCGGACCCCAGCGGGGAGCGGCTCTACCCAACCTCAGCCTGGGGTGTTTTACCCCAATTTCAGAGATGACCGATTCCCACGGCTCCTCGCCCTGCGGCGAGGAAAAGGATGCCCTGAAGGCTGGAGGTGTAAAGATAAAAAGCGGGAGGGCCCAGCAGTGAGGATGACGGTGACAAGTTTGAGGCCTCGTTAAGGAATTAATGGCCATTTTGAGTGGCCATCACACCAAGCAGCTCCTCCAAAAGCAACGAGGTCAGGAATGATTCGGGTTCGTCTTAGTCCAGCTCGCTGAGCCCATCAGCCTTTTATAAAACCAGAATTACTAAATTTGGTTTCTTTATGCTGAAAGCGGAAATAAAACCAGTATTCCCCGTCTTTGCAAACCAGAATGGAGAACCTGAGAGTCAAAGAGCCTGACGTGAAAGCAAAGCAAAGCTGGGCTACCACTGCCTACACTACCCCAGTGTCTACCAATACAGGTCCAGAACCAGGTTTAAAGGCTTAGAACAGATTTTTTTTTTTTTCAAATGATCATATCCTTTTCACAAGTTATCTCCCCTGTATTTCACTGCTTAAAGTTCCTATTCAAAGGGAAAGACCTAGGGCTCACCCACCTCCTTTTATTGGGAGCAGTCTGGCCTAAATCCCCGCCGTTAACGCATCAGTTCAAGTATTTTCCAAACCCGGTGAACGCACAGATTACCCCGACACCCAGCATAAACCTGGCTCTGCCAAACACCCAACGGGAATCGGCGCCTCAACAGTTCAAAGGAAAACAGTTGGTGTGACCGGGTGGTTGAAATAACTGATGAAATGGGAACCTTCCATTTTGGGTTGCAAATCACAAAATGGTGCTAATCAAAGGTTAACAAGAACGCTAGCGTCAATTTGGAGAGACTCCCTGCATGTAATTAGTATTAGTACTACACTTAATATATTTGTGGAGCAAGCAGAAGCGACCGACTTACAAATTACATCTTTTTCAAGATAGCGCACACAGGTTTCACTGGTTTTACACGCTGAAAGCGTTATCAAATCATCTTCTAAAAATAAAGCTATTACACAGTGCACAAATAACCATGTAATCTATAACACCCAGTAACTATCATGTATTTAGTCAACCTATGGGCTGCAGAGAATCTGGTAATTAAGCAGAGTTTCAGTGCCACTCCAAGCACTGGTACTACCCGAGTTTGCCTTTATTAGATAAAATGGAACAATTTCGTTTACAAAGGGGGAAATAACTAATTAGGCTTTAATTACACGGTAGTTACCATAGATTTCTAAACTAATGAGGTGGGGGTTTGGGCCCCAAAAAGATTTATTTCCAGGCTGCGTCCACCAAAAATGTGCAGATTGAGCGGCAGGTCAGGGAATGAAAAAAAGAGAAGAATGGGATAAGAAACTGGTATCTTTTAAAAGAACGCCCAAGCGCATGACGGCTGAGAAGTCTTCAGAAATCCTGAGGTCCTGCTTGAAGAAATTATATATTTTAGGGTCTCTGGGGGAAAAAGACGGTGTTATATTAGGAAACCTCTCTTCCATACGGCACGAAGCCTCTGATGTGCTGCGGTTGGCAGTCGTCGCTGGTGGGTACGGCCCCTCTCTTCATTTAAAAACCCCGAACTGGAGATGTTTTTGCTGAGCGTCTCTCAGCATTCATGCCTGAGCAGCACACCCTCGGCTGCGGATCTCCGCAGCCCAAATTCAGCTCCCCAGCATGAGGCCCACACGTGATGCTCAGCGCAGGCCCAGCCCATACACTGGTACTCACTGGTGCTCCCCTCCCCGGGCACCACAGGGAGACCCTGCCCAGCCTTAAGAGCTTGTAATTTCTTCACCATGTCATGGAGAAACATCAGCTGCTATCAAGGAGGAGACTGCACCACCTCAAATGGAACCCTCTAGGGAAATCTCCATCCTACACTTCTTTATCTCACCTCCTCATTCACGTCAGCCCACCGTGGCAAAAAGTTTCTTTAGCATTTTTCTCTGTCCTCAGCCGTTTCCATTCTCTGGGTTTTTTTAGGACCGTTTCGCGCTTTTTCCATACTCCTCATCTTCCTCCAGACCTTTCATCCTTGTTTTAAGGCACGTGGAGATTCAGCAGAGATTAAACAGTTTCTAGCAAATTAGGGGTGGTTGAAGATACCTTACATCTCTCCTCCTGCCCTGTCCTTTATCCTGCTGTTGCAAGGCTTCTGAAAGATCTTTATGGCCAGAATGGGGAAAGGTATTGGTAAAACATCACTGGACTGTTCATTTAATTGAATTTTTGGGTCCTTTCATAAGGACCCATCCTCTGGGTGCTTCTATTTCCAGTATGAAAAGGCCTTTGACGAAGTCTGCAAAAGTGCTAACAATAGCTGCTTTTATGCGGCTCTGTTTCCCGAACCCAATTCATTATCTGCAGGTGATCCATCGCTGAGAAATCTCTCCCCATTCCTGTCGGCTCTGCTGGGTGATTAGCCCAGAAGTCCCCATCTTCTCTTCATTTACGCTTTTACAGCGATTCCTATATATAATACACAAAGGATGGGTGGCAAGGGTCTCTAGGGCGGCAAACCTTCAAGCTTTCCCAGGTAACTAATCAGGAAAGTAAGAAAGAGGCAGCTGACCAGAAAAGTAGGATGCGATTACCTGGAGTTAATTTATTGGGACGAAATATTTGGAAAGTTTGAATTGTAAAGTCACTTGTTGAAGGACTAACGTAGCGTGGTACCCAAGTAACGGGCAGGGTGAGATTTAGCCCATGACCTGACCACCTCACACCGGCCCAGGAAACGATGACGGTGCCACAACCCCAAATGCCTCCAACACCAGGGAACAAGTGATGAACCCATCGCATCAAACTGCACAGAAGGGTGTCAGAGATGAAGAGCAGAGGGTGGGTTTGAAGGTACAGGCTGGTAACGATGTTGAGCCCAGAAGACTCCCAACACCCAGTGGGAAGATGGCAGGAAGGGTAATTTCCTATACAAACCCATTATATGAAGTTATGCCAAGATCCAAAGAGTGGTAAATGTCACAACAGTCATTGGAGAGGGGGAAAAAGATTTAATTACAATACTTCTACTGAATTTTAAATTCAACCAGAACTAAACATCCAACAAGACAGTTGTTTGTGATGTAAATATAATAGCAATAACATCCCTGTAGCACTACAGGATGGGGACGGTGGCAGCACTGCTCCTCAGCACTGTCTAAATCCCGCAGTGAATCTCCAGGTGAGACTTCACAAGGAACCAAAGGACTAGAACTCCAGTCAGGGAACAGACTTGCATCCATGCTGCTGGTATTTCAAATCAACACATCTAAGAGGAATAAATTTCTCCTAATCGCTTTTCTGGGAAAAAAAAACAAACAAACAACAACAACAAAAAAAAAGAAAAAAAAAAAAGAAAAAAAAAAAAACACCAGAACAAACCAAAACAAAGCAAAACACCAAACAATCCCGTGGACTGTCACTGCTCTCCATTGTGGTGGGGAGCACCGGCGAGTCTCCAGCGTGGCAGGACGCACGTGGGAGCTTTCCACAGCAAAGCAAGCGACGGGCAGAGGGTGGGCTTCGCCAGGACTCATCTCTTCCCTCACTGCTTATTCCCCACCTGCGCTGTCCTTCAGTTACACATCTGTCCTCCGAGTCGCCTCTTCTCCAAAACAGAGGGTTCCTGCATCAAATCCCCTCCTCTTCATATTTTTTTGGACTTCCTCTCCTTCCTTCTCATTAGCTAATAGCAAGCAGATGATTGTCACCATCACAACTTCAGACTAACAACAAGTACTTTGAAAAACATTTTGGTAAAATTGAAAGACAATTACATGAGGGAAGGAATGAATTTTTTTTTTTTTTTTAAATTTGCCATTCAATACAACTTCCAAGCCTGCTAGTCTCAAGGCAAAGGAACTGGTTAACAAGGTTTTACCAGCAAACACAGGAAGCAGGACAACATTCACCAGGAAAGGACTGCCTGGACCGCCTCAGCATAATTGACAGTTATTTCATTTTCTATGGGCTAGTCCCAACCAGCATAACCCCACCACCTAAATTCAGTCCAGGTCTGGGGTTAGTCCCTCTGAAATGATCGCTTCTCTCTAAAAGGCAACATAACCAAGGCTCAGAAATGTCCTTTGACTGATCTCCTTTGAATTTTGCACTACAGTGCTAAGGTTAGCTCCCCTCACTCACTTTTAATGGCAATTTTAACTGACCGGTCACCATCCACGACACCACCGACCAGCTGCGATGCGATATTTTCATCACGGTGCTATCCCACCGGAAAGCGAAGGGACGGCAGTCCTATTTCCATCCTCACCACAAAGCGTGGGAAGCTAACCATGTCCAGCAGCTGCCGGCTTCCCAGTCCAGTTGTTTGCAGCACTGAAACGTAAAACTACTGAGCGGCACTTCGGGTCCGCGTATTTCAGAGCAGTAGACTAAATGAGAGTAGAGCAAGTCCAATTAACATAAAAATGCCAGCGTGAGAGCAAAACGACAAGAAAGTCCATATGGGGAAGACAAAGCAATGAGTCCATGGGCTGCTGGTGGTCCAACCAAACTCCACCGGCAAGCCATTGAGAAAATGGGCTCACCGGCACACCAAGAGAAACACCCGAAACTGCCATATGGCGCCCAGCAATTTATTAAGACATCCTTGGTGGCTTGCAGCAAGCTTCCCGACCCGTCATTCCTTCGGTTTATCCCAATCTCAGCAAAACACCCTGACTAAATACAGCTGAGCCCAGAAGGGAGGTTATTTTAAAGCGGTATTGCTAAAGAAAGTCAGGATCCGAGCTGCCGTCGAAGCCATTCCTCTAAAAACAAGTCTATTAGCATCTCTCCCTGGTACCAGCGGACACGTGCGTGTTGTTCCAGGGCTACTGGAACCGCAGCGGTACGTTAAACCGGTGCCTCCGAATCAAGAGTGCTGTCCGTGGCCGGAGACTCCGAAGTGCCGCTCTCCTCCGCGCGGCCGCTGGTTTGTTGAAATTGTTGCAGGGACTAAACAATAAGCTATTGAAATGCCAAATCGGACTCGCGCTGCACTAGTAGGTATTCAAAACTGTCAGGTCTCCAAGATTAAATTAGAATCAGGGACTTTAATAGGAACCAAGTTAAGGAGTGATTCACAGAAGGGGAAAATGCATTAGGTTTGGACTTATTCAACAACAAGGACTATTACCAAGCAACCATTTTGAAACTCTCTGGAAGTCTGCATCTGTTTGATTGATTTCCTTTCACTCAAAATTCCCTTTTAAAACCAAAAAACCCAAAGAGTATCATCTCTTGGCTGGTGACAAAGGCAAGCCAGACTGCGCCTGGCATTAACAGACGTGTCTGAGGGGCCGATAGCTTCGTTCCAGATACAGGAGCGCCGTGTCCACCTGCACGGGCTACACCCCGCACAGCCACTGCCTGCTCCGGGCAATCGCTACAAACCACCAGCTAAAGGGCGGTTTTAAACTGGGAGCAAACTGGGGGAGCTCAGCTGATGCCCGGATTTCCAGATACTCCCCAGTCCAAGCCTTGGTGTGGCTTCACTCAGCCACCTAATCGAGACAGCGATCCAACTTTAATAAATCCTTTACAGCCTAAATCTTAAAAACTCCCTATGATTACGTAGAAAGTCACGCAGCATAAAGGACAAATCGGTTTTCCACTCAGTACCTCAGCCCCTCATAAACACAAGTAGTTGCCAGAGTGCAGATGAGAGACTACACCTGTAGATGCTTGTAAAGATGGTGCAGAGTTTCATTAACTTTACACAGTTTGTTTCTGGATACATACGTATAGCTCTCAGCAACTGACTGGGAAAACAAAAAAATATGTGTATATAAAAGAACCATTTTTAAATGGCAAAGTGTTTAAATTTAAACTCCAGATTACAAAAAAAAACCCAAAACATTATGATTGGCAAAGTATACGGGGCTTTCAAGATAATGTCCTGCCCCCTCCCTCCCTCAGCTCCTCTCAGCAGCGAGGAGTTTCAGCTCTTTTGTCTTTTCAGGGACTAAGTTAATTTTATTCTACTCAAACAGTGACTCTGCTGCAGACAAAAGGAAAAATGAAGACCCACTGCAGTGAAACAAGTTTTATAATTCATTAAAGTGAATTATCTTTCTTCTCCTACAAACTGCGTTAGGCAGTTGGGAAAAGGAAAAAAAAAAAGCAAAAAAAAAAAAAAAAAGCAGCAGCAAACTGTTAAACCCAGAACTTGTCAGCAACAAAAACCTCGTCAGCAAGAGGATTTCAGGTTATCCATCTCCCTTCACGTCTCCCCTGCTCCTCGAAGGATGGATGCGATACCAGGGCGGTGCAGAGCGAGATCGCACACGTTTCCTTTGCAAGTCCTCGTGCCGGGATGTCGATGAGAAAGCTTCATGCATGAACCAGAGGAAATCAGGGAGCCGGAGCTGATTTACACCTCCCGAAGCATCTCACCAGGGCAAACAGTTTGGGGGAAAAGAGGCAGATTTAGTCTCCAAGAGGCATTTCAGGAGGATGCATCCTCCTTCCTTGCTGGGAGCTTGAAGAAACACACTTCCATCTGTTTCCCTGCTGGTAGGGACACGACCAAAAGGTCTTCGGGCTCGGCAGAAGTGGGATAAAAAGCTTCATCCCGACATTTGAATTCACCAAGAGAGCAGGGAGAGGACCGGCCTCTTTTCTCCAAAACCCCGTTTCCATAGCTTGCTTCTTGGGATGAGGAGGGATGCGCCCGCCTGCTCCCCAGGGGAGCCCCGGCCATCCGAGACGGCAGTATCAGGCCCAGAAAGACTTGGTGGGGAAAGGCAACACTTCAAGACACCAAGTGCAGAAGAGTTTCTGTTCCCTGAAAACATTTATCTTTAGGCAGGTGCGGTGATAAAGATCCTGTTTCTAGCCCGCGACACCGAACCAGAGCATTAACTGGAAGGAAAGGTAAGTATCTAAATGTTTTGTCTTTGCGTATCGGAGCGCACAGCTGCTCTGCTCCCAGGAACCGACAGGGCATCACCTGAAGCTGCAGGTCCAGGAGATGGAAATCAGGCAGGAAGCAGCGGCATCCTCTTCCTGAGATGGGTTTTGGTCAGGTCTAATCCCAGAGAAATGGAATTTTTGCCCTCGCTTTCTGAGATTCAGTGAAAACGAGGCTAAATCCAGGATACTCTGGAAAAACACACTTCTTGGCTTCAGGCAGTTTGAGCTTCTGGTCATTAGAATCTGCCCCAGAAACCCAATTCCAGCAGCGCCACTACCACCGACCCTACAGGATCCGAAACTGGGTGTTTTAAGGCATTTTTACTTCTTCCATTGAACCGAAGGGCAGGCGGCCACAAGTTATTTTATTATTAGCACCGTCTGGCCCCCGCGCAGCCGTACCGAGCTGCTGTTTTGGCGCAGGCGCCCGAAAGGCACCAGCACACGAGAGAGAGCGCATGCACCAGTCCGGCACCACGCGTTTGCATATTCAACAGCAGCGAGGTTTGCCTTTAAAAGACCAGGCATGAAAAATTTACGCAGGAAAAGAACCGCTACGAGAGCACCAACTGCTGCGACGAAAAAAGCCAATAAACGGGAGGAAACGCACAGCTGAGGGCAGATGCTGCAGCACCTCCGAGCACAACAGGACACCTTCCCTCCTTCCCTGCCGCTCCCCGTTTTGCGGCGCAGGACCAGAAACACGGCCCGCTTCAGCCCAAACTGAGAACTTCTCTGGCTTTTGCCTTCCTTCACCCCCTTAACGGTCTTTTAACGCTTCTCTCTCCCCTCTCATGACCCTTTTGATCATTCAGCAAGATGCTCCTCCGACCTCGAGGAACCAAGCAGGGCTTGTAAGCGAGGGCTGCCTCTAATCCACCATCAGGACTCTGAAATTGGACGATTTCAGGGCTCAGCCCCAAAATATGGATTCGGAGCTGAGTAGCAGCACCCCCCATCCAGCGAGGGCCTTTTAAGCCACCCCGGCACGGTCACGGCTCCACCAGCGCCGGCACAACCTACCTGGGAATACCTGCTGCCGCCACGAAGCCAAAAGGCTTTGATTAGGGATGAGACAAAATGGATGCGGCTTCGCAGAACCGATGTGCAACGGTCGCGTTGAGGCTCCGTGAAAAAAAAAAAGCCCCCGAGGCTCTTTATAGACTCCTCCGCGCCGGTCTTCGGTCTAATTTTAGAGAGGAGGCTTGGAAGCGCCTCTCCTCACACCCTCCAAATTCCAAATGCTGGTGCTGGTCTTCAGAAGGATTTCAGGCATATTCTGGATACCGTTATCGCAAATAACCGGATAATATTCCGCGTCCAAGGGGCAGAGTTGCAAAACTAATCGCGATCCAAAGTTTAGCATTAGCCCCCTTTCTTCAATACATCTTAAATAATTCCGTCTTCGCGAGGGCGGAGAGCGAGGAATTAGAAGCAATGACACGTTTATATGAAAATCACGGACAATAACAAAAAAAAACCCGAATAAATCCCAGCACTGTAGCCTCCTCCCTGACCCGTTTCCCATGGACGGAGACGAGCGCCGAGATCTGTGCACGCAACAAGTTGACAAACCTAAAAACATCCAACCTGGTTTGGCACAAAACAAGACCATAAGGCAGCAGGAGGGAATCGATTAGTCACAACAAGGAAGCCCCTGTACCTTAGGGCAGTATTATCAGCAAATGGGCCAGAGCTCTACTTGAAAACACGACTTTGTTTTGTTAAAGCTGTATCTAGAGTTGTTAAAACAAATGGAGGGAGAACCTCGTTCTTGTATTCATTATACAGAGCTTACTGCCCCAGTTATGTGGGTGACGCTGGGGAAAAACGACAAAAAAAAAAAAACCCTGAAACTACTCCAGTTTTCCTCGATTCCGTGATTAAAAAAAAAAAAAATCCTAATGGCATGCTTCAAGATTTTGGGCATCTGAAGGGGAGAGAGCAAAGGGCAAGGAATGCCTCTGAGGAAATACGTATGAGATGGCTCAAGGACGGAACCTGTGATGCCCAAACAAGCCCCCCCTGTGCCAGGGGGGTCCCCAGGTGCCAGCTCCCCGCCCCAGCCCGAGGCGGCTTCTCCCTGAAGCCGATCGCCGGACCCAGGCACCACCACGACGGCGCTTCCATCCTCTGTCCAATTAACCCGGGGAATAATTAATTCCTCTTCAGATCACATTTGGCACACGAACGCGGCAGTGTCCGAAGGCCGGTTTCCAGTTTAGCTGGAAGTCCGGGAAAGAACAGGAAAGCTTGGGATGCTGCGCTCGGCTGGTGATGCTCAGGGAAGGGGAACATCACCATCAGCCTCAACCGCTCCGCAGAGTGCTGGGAAGCACCAGGACAACCACCAGGTACGTAGCTCCATTTTAAGGTTAGCTAAACTTGAAGGCCGTTCGTTTCCAGCTTTAACAAAAAAAAAAAAAAAAAAAAAAAAAAAAAGCAGGAAAACAAGCAGCGCTGCACATCCACGAGTCACCGGCACCCCCTCCAGCCACGGAGCTTCATCGCCCACCCCAACCGCAGCGTGAGAGCACGGGCAAGCCCCCGACCTCCGCGCCGGGCGGGTTGACGTATTCAAAGTCCCAATTTCAGAGTAATGCTCTTTTAAGAGGGAAAAAAAAAAAAAAAAAAAATTAAAAAAATTCTCTTTTTCAAATGACCCAGATAAGCATTTCAACTCCAGCTCTCACAGTAAGTACGTGCCATGGCAAAATGAGCCTCTCCCCAGGCAGATGGTCCACCGGGACACGTGCAAGCACAGCTCCTCGCTTTTCCACCGCTTTCCACAGAAACCTCCTGAAGGAAGCACAGCTGAGGCAGAGAATATTTGTGATCTTTTTCCCTTTTTTTTTTTTTTTTTTTTTTTTAAATAGCCGAATTACCTGAAATACCAAAACCAATCAATAGAAACGACTTGAAGTCTACCCATAACAGTGACGGAGAGAAACACGGGCTCATCACATCTCACTTCCCAGGCCCTGTCACTTGGTGCATCACCTCGAGATGCTGCAAACCAAGTTATGGAACAGCAATACATCATCCCATCCCACGTGTTTAAAAAAAAAAAAACCCTGCAAAATAACCTACAGGCAACAACAACAAAAAAAAAAAAAAAGTCACCGCAAATGAAACCCCAGCCATCCGTAACTGCGCTCCTCTGAACCACCTCGAGATTAAGGAGCAGAAATCCACGAATCTCTGCGCGAAACCCAAAAACGCGGCTTTCCCCGCAGGGATCGCTCGCGGCACCGAGGTCCTACAGAAGCAAACGGATCCCCAAACTGCGTCCGCGCTCGACCTGCCCGCGCAGAAGCTCCGGCGAGGACTCGGCACGCCAGCTCCGCGTAAAAGTAAGTTTCTTCTCCATCTTCCAGCGGTCGATCCAACGCTGTAAAACTGCAGCGGCATGTGGCACGGCCTGATAGGTTGAATTTCTGTGCGCGAGGTGGATAGCTTTACATGGGGATTAGATTTATAGCCAATCTCTTTTTTTTTTTTTTTTTTTTTAAACAGAAACATTTTGCTGTTGTGCTTCGGCACAAACATGATGCAGAGCCATGAGTTTGGTGCTCACACGCCAGCACCTTTAAACACTCACCCAAACCAAAACCCCTTTAAAAGTCGCTCTCTATGGGGTAATACACTGGGTGGTAAAAAATAAACGGGATTTTCCCCCCCGCACACACACATCCCCAGTTCTTGTTATTGCCAAAATGTTTTAAAAATCAGCAATTCTTACAACTGAGCGGTGCAACAGGACTCCTTTCGAGCTGGGATCAGCGGGGCCACTCGCCAGACAAAGGCTCCCCCCTCGCTGGCTCCAAAAAGGGGCGAGTTATCCCACGCGCAGGGGCTGCAGCTCCCTAAACCACCCCCCCACCCCCCCCCCGGCAAGACCAGGATCCGGTGAGCGGTTTGGTGTTGGGTGGGCAAGAGCAAAGCTCAGAGGATTGTCAGTTATCAGGGAAATAATTTAAAAATAAAATAATTAAAAAAAAAAAAAAAAAAGCTCGAGTGATTATTTTCCCTTCAATGCTGAAGAGCGATGAAAGCAGCTCAGTGAATGAATCCGGGAAGCTCCTCTTATTTAAACCCCCCTGCATCTTGCGAGTGGTTGATCACGAGCCCCACACCGCTCCCTCGGAAGAAAACATTGGCAGAAAAGACACTTTCAAGAGCATCTTAAGTTTAATTAACTCTGCCGAGTAGATATTTCTGCTCTCCCCCCCCACCCCCCCCCTCTCAGAAATGTCGGAAAGGAGGCAGCAACCCCCACCCCGCTGCGCCGGAGCGGTGGGGGGCAGAGCAAGGACCGGGATGCTCCGTGCGGAGCCGGGTGCCCCGACCGGCGGGAGCCCGTTAGCCGTCGGAAGAGGAAGCCAGGCCGCTCTCGGCACGGGCAAACCGCAGCGCTGCAAAGATGGATGCTCCCTGTCAGCTGCACGTCACATTCGGTTTCACGCGGCCTCGTGATCAGGAAAAGCGCCAAAGCGAAGGTTGCACCTCGCGGCTGAAGATCTCAACAGCTCTGAAACGGGGTCGCCGGCCCCGAGGTGGGTCTTTTTGGCTGTTTCCCACCGCCGGGGCATCGGCAGCTCCGATGCGCCTGGGAAAACCAGGAATGCGAGAGATTCCTGGCACGCTCCTAAATCGCAGCGAGGCTGGGGGGGGGGGGGGGGATCCCTACGGACCACGGGGAGGTGAACCCCGTTAAGGGTGAGGGCGGCGTTTCACCCCGAGGATGCCGGGCACCTCGGCTGCACCGAGCTCCCCCGGCGCCCACGTGAGCTGAAATCGTGTTTGCTCTCGGTGACAGAAGCATCACGGGCTGGTTCAAATCCAGGGGTGTGCCAGAGCAGAGCACCCGGGGTTTCGAGGGGCTTGGGGGGGGGTGGGTGGGGGGGTGTCTCCCTGCACACCTCGACAGCTCAAACACAGCCAGCCCTCGGCTCCCCGGTGAGAAGGCACGCGATCCTCTGCCCATAGCCAACCACGCACAATCCTTAAAAACCACCGTCCTCTTGAACCGCTTGTTGTTGCAATCCTTCCCCAACCCCCATCGCAGAACACTGAGAAATAAGAGTCAAAACCTCCCACACCTTCTTCCAGAAGGACGCCGTTCCCCACAGGCTCATACCCCCCCACCCCACCCCCCCCCCTTCCTCCTCCAGCCTGTCAGCAGCCGAGGCACGCTCAAAAAAAAAAAAAAAAAAATTAAAAAAATAAATTAAAAAAATCCCTTTTCGGGGGGTGATTTCAGCAAACAGAAGGCGAGGAAGGCAAGGCAGCTAAAGCGAATCGATACGATCACATCCATATGCTGTCGCTCTTCCTCCTTGCTTTCAGCTACCCTCCGCTTGCCCAAACCACCTCCTCCTCCTCTCTTCCTGGCAAAGCACCCCCCCCCCCAGCCATCAAAGAGACCCTTCTTTCTAGGCGCAGAGGGGAAGGGAGAGCATTTTTAAACACCTCAAACACTCTTATTTTGGGAAATCAAGCAAAGGGGAGAGGAACTACGCTGCCCAGCTTCCCAAACACCAAGTGAGGAAGGGCCCGTGCCTCCCCAAAAGCAGCTTTTTCACCCCGCCTCGCCCCGCTCCCCACGGCAGAAGGGGGAAGGGGCGCAGGCAGGGCTGCCTGCGCTGCCCACATGGAAAGAGGAGGCAGGCGCTGGCCTCTCCTGCTCCACGTTACAGCAGAGATGTGAAAAGTTTTCCTGGCTTCCCCCCCCTCCTGGTTTTGACGTGGGGAAGGAGCATCAGGAGCTTGACGGGGGTGCAGGTAGCGAAGAAAGGAGGCAGAATCCTGCAGGGCAGAAAACCTGGTTTCCCGAGGGGCGGCAGAGAGAGGCAGGGACAGTCAATCACCCGTCCCCATCGCCTCCCTAACGAGGGAGCAGGGAAACGCCGCGATGGCAACGCAGAAGGAAACGGGAATCGCTCCCAAAACCCGTCAGAAGAGGAAGAAACAAAGGGGGTGTCCCCTCTGGTTGACAGGGGGGGAGCAGCCAGCCCCAAGCCCGCCCCCCCTCATCGCAGCATCGCTCGCCACGAAGCAGCGGTACCCAACCCCAAGGATGAAGGAGGGAGGGGGGGGGAGACACCCCCGCTCCCCCCCAAACCCTCCAGGTGCACAGAGAGGCGGCTGCTCCCGCCTCGCTCCATTGCCTCTCGTTACTGGGGGGGATGGCAGCCGCCCCCTCCCCGCTCTCCCTTGCCCCGGGGACCCCCCACGCACACCAGGCCCGGAGCCAGGCAGCGCCCGCACCCCGTTTCCCCCCCCGCCCCCGGCCCAGACAGCCCCACCCCGGCCCAGACGGTCCCCAGCCAGGCAGGGACCGGCCCCCCCCCCCCCCCCCCGCCTCAGTCCTGGAGGAAAAGCCAACACCCCGTTTTACCACGGGGGATCCCCGCCCCCAGCCCTCGCCCAGTCCCGAGGGCTGGCTCAGCCCCTGCCGCCCCTCCAAAATCCCTTGGGCTCTACTCCCCCCAACCCCCGTATTCCCCCAAGCCCCCCCCCCGAGCCTCGGGCCCCCGAAGCCCCCCCTGAACTCTGCACCATGCTAACGCAGAAACCCAGGGCTCTGCCCCCCCACACACCAAAATCTCTATCCTTGCCTCCACAAATACACCCCACCCTTTACCCTCCCAAATCCCTACGCTCTGCCCTCCCCCCCCCGCCCCCCCAAACCTCTTGGACTCTATCTCCAACAAAAAAACCCTCCCCGCCCCCCCCAACCCCACAGGTGCTGCCCCCCAAATACAGACACACACATATTTCCCCCCCCCCCCCCCGCCGCCACCTCCCTCCCCTCAGCCTCTGGGCTCGCCCCCACCCCCCAACAGCCAGGCCCTGCCCCCCCGCCCCCCCCCTCCCTCGGGCCCGGCACCCCCCGCCCCCGCAGCCCTCACCTGGCTCGGGGGACGCCGCCCCGGGGGTCGGGGGGGGCCGGGGGGGCCGAGCCGGGGCCGGGCCGGGCCGGGCGGGCGGAGCAGACGCGGCCGCCGCAGCCACCAGCCGCCGCGGAGCGCAGCCGGCACCACCACAAACAATGCCGCTGATTGGGCAGCGGCCCCGCCGCTTTCGCCCCGCCTCCCGACCCCCAGGCGCGACGCCCATTGGCGCGGCGCGACGACGGGCGTTCCGCCTCGCCAATCGGACCCGTCGGCTTCCTCGGCGGGCCCCGCCTCCCCTCCCTTACTGGCGGGCGGGCGCCGAGATTGGCGCTCGGTTTCACCAATGGGAAGCCGCCGAGCTTCCCCGCGGGGCGCCTTTAATGGGTCCCCGAGTCTGGACATCCGGGTATCACCGGCCGCGCGCGGTGTCGGCGGGCAAAAAAAACCGCCCCCCCCCGCGCGCCGTTCGCGGGGGAATTCGGGCCCAAAGCGGCCGCCGTAGCCACGTGGCGACTGGGACCGGGGGTGCACGTGGCCCCGCGCGACGCCGGGGGGGCCCCCGGTACCGGGCAGGGCCGTGTCCCCTCCCTCCACACCCCCATACCGCCCCCCCACCCCACCCCGGGGTCACGCAGGGCCCCGGCGCCGAGGAGGCCGCTGCCAGGCCCCAAGATGGCTGCCGTGGCCACAGGCCAACGCTCTAGCACCTCACCCCCCCACCATGGTGTCGTCGACAACCTCGGGGGGGGGGGGGTGTCCCGTTCCCCCCCAACACCCCCCTAAAAAAGCGCCCGGGGAGGCAGCTGGGAAAATACCGCAGTGGCTTTTATTTACAGACCCCCGGGGTGAGGGGGGGCTCCTATTGCACAGTGCGAGGGGGGAGGGGAGGGGCCCCCAAAACCGCCCCCCCCATGTACCCCAAAACCCCACCCCCGGGCACGGGCAGGTGGGGATGGGGGAACGGGGAGGGGGGAGCGGTGTGGAGCCCATCCCAGCACCCCCCCCGGCTGCCAGCACAAGCGAGGAGGGGGTGCTGGGGAGGGGGGGTGGCGGGAGCGAATAAATAAATAAAAATATATTAACACTGACATATAAAACCCTTTGTGAGGCAGGGGCTGTGGCAGGGGGCTCCCCACCCTTAGGGCTGGGGAGCGGAGGGGTCGGTTGGGGACCCCCCCACACAGATCCCTGGGGTGGGGGGGGCAGTGGGGAGGGGGCGGGGGGCCACCTCTAGCACTCGAGGGTGGCCCCGAAGCTCTTGCGGCAGTCGATGGCTTTGGAGCTGGGGGGCTGCGCCCGCCGCCGCCGCAGCTCCTCCTTGCCCAGGCTCCCCGCCAGCTTGTTGTAAGCTGACTTGTATTTCTTGTCGAAGGCGGCTGCGAGGCGAGGAGGAGGAAGAGGAGGAAGAGGAGGGGGTACAGACACACAGCCCATCAGTGTCACCCCCCAGTTCCACCCCCCCCACCCCACCAACCCGAGCCCCCCCATACCGATGTCCATGTGGTCCCTGCCCAGCGCCGCCAGCGTGAGGAAGAGGATTTCCCGGTAGATGCTCCTGGGGAGAAGGAAGAGCGGGGTGAGGAGCGAGGGAGGGGACACACGAGCCTGCTGCGGAGTTGGGGGGGGGGGGGGGGGGGGGCGGGCGGGGGGGTACCTCTGTAGGTGCCGGGGGCCCCCCGGGGCTGCCAGCGTCTCGAGGAAGAGGGCGATGGCTTTGTGCACCTCGCTCAGCCCTACGTGGCTCAGCACGGCCTCGAGGAAAGCCAGCGAGAAGGGGTGGCCGTGGGGCCGCCAGGACCGCAGCCGCGTGGGGACGTTACCTGGGGAGGGGGGGACACACAGAGACAGAGAAAAAAAAAAAAAAAGGTGTGGGGGAGGATCAGCGCTGCCCCGGAGCTGCCGTTCCCACCCCCGTCCCCACCACCCCCCCCCTTCCCCGACTCACTGTGAAGCCGCCACAGGACGTAAAGCGGGGGGCAACTGTCGGGTTCGGGGGTCAGGACGTCCCAGAGCAGCCGGACGCGCACGCCGGAGGAATCGGGGGGCTGCGTCTGCGGGACGGGCAGGTGGGCACTGGGCTGGCGGCCCCCCTAAACCCCCCCCCCCCCCTTCAACTTCCTTTACTCCCTTACCTGCGGGGTTGGGGTGACGTGCTGGGAGCCGAGGAGCAGGCGGGGGAGGTTGCTGGGGAGCCCCAAGCGTTGGAAATACCAGACGAGGTTCCAGTAGATGATGGGGTGACTGTCCACCAGCTCCGGCTGCGCCAGGAACTCGCCGCCTTCGTTCTCCACCAAACTTTCCAGCTCTTTCCGCAGCACCAGCGGGCTCAGATAAGCAAAAGCCACCCGCTCCGATCGCCGTGGGATCTGTGGGAAAAACGGGGGCCGGGGGGGAAACGCACACATGTGCTGCTGGGACTGCCCGTCCCGCCCCCCCCCCTTGCTTGTCACCTCGTGGGGCTGGTTGTCACCCCTCTCCCCGTGCCTCGCGCCGTACCGCAGCATCCGGGCAGCCGTTGCAGAGCCCCGGCTCGGCCTCATCCAGGGCCAGGCAGCGGCGGCGGTCACTGAGCACCGGTCCCTGCGCGGCGGGAGGAGGGAGGGAGCCATCCTCGGTGGCACTGCGAAGAGGGGGGGGGGTTATGGAAATAAGAGTGGGGGGGCACCGGGGAGGATGCGGGATGTTAGGGATTTCCCCGGAGGATGTTAGGATGGGGGGAAATGGTGGAGAGCAAAGAGGGGGTTTGGGGACACCAGGGGGGATGGGGGACGTTAGGGTTTCCCCCAAAGGATGGGGGGACACAGGCGGGCAGCAAAAATGGGGGTTAGGGACATTGGGGACACCGGGGTGGATGTGGGACATTGGGGTTTTCTCCCAGGGGGTGGAAGGTTGGGGAACAGCGGAGGGCAGCAAAGAGGGATGTTGAGGACACCAGGGAGGATGCAGGACATTGGGGGTTTTCCCTCAGAGGACAGACGGACAGGGGACACTGGTGGGCAGCAGTTAGGGACAACGGGGACACCAGGGACACTGGAGGCTATGTGGGACATCAGGGTTTTCCCCCAGAGGGCAGGACGGGGGACACCGGTGGGCAGCAAAGAGGAGTGTTAGGGACACTGGGGATACCGGGGTGGGTGTGGGACATTGGGGTTTCCTCCCAGAGGACAGACAAACAGTGGACGCTGGGGACACTGGAGACTATGGGGGACATCAGGGTTTTCCCCCAGAGGACAGGGGACACGGGTGGGTAGCAAAGGGGACACCAGGGAGGATGGGGGACATTAAGGTCTTGCCCCGGAGAGGACAGACTGGTGGGCAGCAGTGAGGGGACTGGGGACACCGGGGACATTAGGGTTTTCCCCTGAAGGACAAGGGACACCAGGGAGGATGGGGGACATTAAGGTTTCTCCCAGAAGATGGGGAACAGGGGGGTGTGCGAGGTCCCACCGGGCTGAGGGGGTCCCACCTGGGGGGCAGCTGGAAGTCCTGGATCTCGATGCTGAGGAAGGGGACGAAGGAGCGGCCGCAGAAGGGGCAGGTGGTGTTGAGGTTGGAGTCGTCGGAGGTCCAGCCGGCCATCACCTCCTCGTCGTACACCAGCGCGCCGCAGCCCTGGCACCGCGAGCAGCTGGACAGCAGGACCTGCCCGCCGGCGGCGGCACCGTCAGCCCCCGGGGAGGAGGAAGAGGAAGGCGGGGGGCTGCAGGAGGACGGGACCCCCCACCCCGACTCACCTCCACGGCGGGCGGCTCCTGCCCCGTCACCCCGTCAGCCGGCGGCTCGGAGGATTTGGGAACGCCGGCGCTGCCCACCGACGTGTCCGACAGGTCCAACTCGCTGCCCAGCGAGACAGAGCTCTGCGAGAGGGACACACACACACACACACACTATCAGCGAGGATGGACAGACAAACAGCCACAGCCCCCCGGGGAGAAGCCGGGTACCTCGGAGGCGGTGGATTCGGGGCGCTCCCGTGGGCGCAGCAGGGTCTCGACGGGGCTGCGGCGCGGCGGGGGTTCGCCGTCCCGCTGCTCGGAGCCCCGGCGCGGGCAGGCGGCAGCGGTGGCATCGCGGGGGCCGGCGGGGAGCTCGGTGCTGGCGGCCGGCCGGAGCGGGGGCCGTTTGCCAGGGGACAGCAGCTGCTGCAGTTTGGCCGCCAGCCCCCGCCGCGGCGTGCCCCCCGGCAGCCCCCCGCTACCCGCCGGCCCCTCGTCCGCCCGGTCGCTCTCATCCGTGGCAAAGCTGATGTCCGACAGGCTCCCGTCGGCCGAACCGGGGGGACCCCGCAGCCGGGGGGGCAGGGGGTCCGGGGCTGTGGGAAGAAGGGGGGGCCGGGTAGCCAGGGGTTCCCCTGGTTCCCCCCGCTCCTCCTCACCGTGGGTGCTGCCGGGGAAGCTGAGGCTGCCGCTCTTCACCAGCCGGGGGGGCGGGGGGGGGTCCCTCAGGCTGCGCCCAGCCCAGGTGGTTTGACGCTGCAGGCTGGGACGGGGCGCCGGGGGGGCTCGACCACCTAGGAGAAGAGACAAGGGTGCTGTGACGTTGCCTCCCCCCGATTTCCACCCCCATCGTCATCCCTACCTACCTGGGGGGGCGACGGCGGCGGCCCGGCGTTCCCGCTGCCGCAGGGGCTGCCGAAACTGGGCGGCCCCCAGCACCACGTTGCGGAGCTTGGCCCAGCGCAGGCGCCCGCCCTGGGTGCCCGCCGGCCACTTGCTCTCCAGCACCGCCTGCGAGAAAGAAGGGGGGGGGGGGTGTGTATGGGGGGGTGTGTCAGGTGCCAGCAGGGACCCCCCAGACCCCCTCCCCCTCCTCCATGTTGTGTGTGTGTGTGTCCCCCCCCGCACCTTGTTGTAGTAGCCGTAGGTGATGGTGTTGGGCACGATGCCGGCGCGCTTCATCTCCAGCAGCACCCGCACCGACAGCACCGGCTCGCCGTACTGCCCGCAGAGCTGCATCAGGATGCGGTAGCAAACCTCGGAAGGGAGGGGGGGGGGGGGAGCAACCGTGGGTAATCAGGGGTGGCCAGGGGTTGTGTGTGTGTGTGTGTGTGTGTGTGTGTCCCCTCCGCCTCCAAGTGACGTCACCTCCCCTAAAATGCCACCTACCTCGTCCGGCAGCACCACTTTGTGAGCTTCCATCTTGCGCAGGACCTCGTAGGCCAGCTGCAGCGCCCGCAGCTTGGCGGGGGCGGCGCGGACGTGGGTGGGCAGGTAGAGGAACCAGAGCCCGTAGCAGTGCCCCAACAGGCACTTGGCCCACATGTCGGGCACCGAGGAGTACTTCTGGGCCACTCGCTGGGCCACCTTCATCTCCTGGGGATGAGGGGAGGAAGAGGAAGCAGTTGAGGTGGCGGGGGGGCGGGGGGGAACAGCCGGCGTCCTGCGCCCCTCGCCATCCCCGCTGAGGCCTGGCCAACTCATCACACCATCGGCCCCCACTCACCTGCTTGGTCCTGCGTGGGGCCGGGCTGCTGGGAGCACTGCTCCTGGCCTGGCACAGCTGGGCCACCAACGGGTCCCGGGGGGGCTCCAGGAGCTCGGGACGCAGGGTGGGGAACCCATCATAGCTGATGGGCAGGGAGGGGGGGGGGGAGCAGAGGCTGAGTTGGGGGGGACACAGGGAGTGGACAGGTCTGGGGAGGGGGGGGTTGATGGGGTGGGGGGGTGGGTCTCACCGGTACCGCGCAGGCAGCTCGGCGCCGTCAGGACCTGCCGGCTGCTCAGGGGGGGTGATGAAAACAGTGTGTTCACCCCCCCGCGGGTCATCCAGCTCCATTAAGGGGGTGTCCTCCGGCTTCTCCAGCTCCGCCTGCACCTGGGGAGGGGGCGCGGGGGGTCAGGGAAGGGGGGGGGACGTGGGGGATACAAGGACGTGGCGCAGGGCTGGCTGGACCCACCTTATCCACGCAGGTGTCGAAAAACTCGAGGCAGGGGTCCCGGTCGCTGGCGAAGGAGCAGTCCTCGATGAACTGGGTGAAGAGCTGGGTGCGCAGGAGCTGCCCGTAAAACCGGTGGTACGCCCGCTCCCGGGACTTGAGGAACCCTGCGGGGCCGGGAACGAGGTGGTTGAGATGATGGGGGGGGGGGGGTTTGCAAACCAGCCTCCCCACCCTGGTCACCCCCCCCACCCCACCCTCCTTTTTGCCCCGTGTCGTGGTTTGAGCCCGGTTTTGGCTCGGTTTGAACCCACCCACCCTGCAAAGCGAAGAGGCTGCCGGCGTCGCGGCCGGCCGGGGCGGGCGCCGGGGCGATGGGGCGCAGGAAGGAGCGGTAACCCCGCAGGGCGCAGGCCATGAAGCGCAGGAAAGCCGCCCGCGCCTCCAGCTCCAGCTGCGCTCGCCGGCCCCGCGCCGCCTCCGCGTCGCTCAGCAGCAGCTCCAGCGACGCCTCCTCCCCCGGCCCGCTGTACACTGCGAAACCAAGAGGTGGGGAAGGGAAATGAAATTAGAAATTAGCCCCAGGGGAGCGCAGGCAGCTGCGGGGTGTCCCGTCCCCCCCCATCTTTAGCTCCCCCCCCACACACACTCACTCTCATCCAGCTGCTGGGAGAGGTTGTGCAGCGAGGCCAGCAGCACCTTGCAGGGCCGGCGGGGCAGGGAGCGGGGGGACAGCAGCTTGCGTTCCTCGCTCCTGGCGGGGGGACGACAGAGGGAGGAGGGGAAGGCGGCTGGTGGAGCCCCAGCATCCCCCCACGCAGCCCAACACGGCCAAAAATTGGGGGGGGGCGGGGGGTGGGGGGGGAATACTCACTGGAAGATGGTGTTGGTGTCCAGGTCGACGAAGATGACGTCCCTGGGGGGCTCGTAGAGGTCGAAGTAGCTGGAGTGGATGCCTACAATGAAGGGCACGGGGGCACACAGCACGTCAGCCAGCGCCAGCGGGCACAGCGGGATGTAGGGGCACTGCCAGCGCAGG
This sequence comes from Tyto alba, assembly GCF_018691265.1. Taxonomy (NCBI): domain Eukaryota; kingdom Metazoa; phylum Chordata; class Aves; order Strigiformes; family Tytonidae; genus Tyto; species Tyto alba. The sequence continues at coordinate 23,220,783 of NW_024881329.1, forward strand.
GGGAAGATCATCTGGGGACAGGACAAGGCGGGGTGGGGGGTCAGCGCCGCGGGCCGAGGGTCTCCAGTGTCGCGGCGTGGTTTTTCTCCCCCCCACCCTGCCCTGCCACCCCGGCACTCACCGCCACCAGAGCTTCGCCCACGCTGGTCAGGACGTCGGGGCGGAGGGAGTGGATGAGCAGCTTCTGCTCGGTCAGCACGGCCACCAGCAGTGCCACCGCGTTGTCGGGGCCCAGGTTCTGCAGCAGCGTCAGGAAGCTGGCGCCGCTGCGAGGAGGGGTGGGGGGGGAGTGGGAAATGGGGGGCGTGGCAGCGGGGGGGAAGGGGGGGGGAATGACACATCACTCAGCCACCCCATGTCCCCCCTCCCGTTGCGGGTGTGTTTGTCCCCACCACCGCCCAGTGCCCCGCAGCCGTCCCTACCTGAGCGGCAGCGGGGAGGACACGGGGCGGCACAGCAGCAGGTTGTCGTATGGGGACATCTGGGGGGGACACGGTGGGTTTAGGGGGGGGGGGAAGGGGGCCAGCATGGGGACAGGGATGGCAGAGGAGGGGGACACACCCCACACACACCCCCCCCCCCCCACCTCCAGTGACTCACCTGGACCAGGATGCGCGGCCGCTGCGGGGACGGGAAGGGGACGTTGTGCATGAAGTGCGAGATGTGCCTGCAGGCAGAGGGGCCCATCAGCGGCGGGGAGGTGAGGGGGGCCACCCCCCCCTGTGTGTGTGTCCATCTGTGTGTGTGTGTATGTGTCCCTCCTCCAAAAAACCAACCCCCCCCGCCCCCCCGCCCCTCGCCCGGCGCTCACGTCTCGAGGGGCAGCACGTGGGGCCCCGAGATGGAGTAGCGGTAGATAAACATGAGGAACTTGCGGAAGACGTCGAAGAAAGGCCAGTGGGAGAGGACGCAGATGCTCTTGCGGGTCTGCAGCGAGCGGCCGGCCACGGGCCGGCGATCCACCACGCTGAGCAGGCCCAGGCGCAGGCTCTGCTTCTCCGACAGCCGCTCCCGGGGAAACGCCTCGTGGAACTGGATGGCCGCCCCGTACACCTGCGTGGGGCGGGCGGGAGGTCAGGGTGGGAGGACAGCCCCCCCACACACACACCTTCCCCATCGCTTTTCCTCCCCTCCCAATTCGAAATCCGAGCCCTCCCCGCCCCATCCTGCCTTGTCGCCCGAGGCGCCCGTCAGCACGAAGGTGGAGAAGACGGGCAGCGGGTATTTGGTGTCAGCCGGCCAGCTCTCGATGGTGGCCCCCATGGGCAGGCAGAAAACGGGCACCGATTCGGGCAGGGGGAAGGACTCGCTGTCCTGCTCGGGGTAACGCCCCAGCAGCCCTGCACAGACAGACAGACAGAAGGATGAGCTTCACCTTAGCATTCCCCCCACGCAGCTGAGCAGGGGAGCAGCTGGGCGGGCGCCCGGCAGCCTGGCAGGGCGAGCCCACGGCGGGATGACCCCCCCCACCCCACCGCAATCGCCGCGAGAGAGACCCACCTGCTTCGTAGACCAGCGTGTTGGCCTTGGCCATGGCGATTTTGTAGCACAGGAACAGGGCAGGGCCCCACTGCAAGGAGAGAGCGGAGAGGGGGGGTTAACGGGGCGGGGGCGTCCCGGCAGCGGCGAGAGGAGGGACCCCGGCACCCACCATGCTGGTGTTGAGGTTCTTGTCCACCCGGCAAAAGGTGTGGGGGGTGCTCTCGCCCTTGCTGGGTATGACGAGGCAGATGTCGGTGACCCCCAACGTGTTGTGGCCATGGGGCTCGGCTGCCCGCCGGTACGTCAGGAAGGTGCGTTGATGTCCCGGCCCCCCCGAATTGAGGTTGGCCGAGCGGCTGTAGGGTGTGGTGTCCAGGATCTTATAGCCCGGCTTCGGGCGGTCCTTGCCCTCATAGTGCACCCTGGGTGGAGAGGAGGGGTGATGGGGACCCCCGGGGAGCCACTCACCCCCCACACACACACAGCCCCCCAGTCCCCGGGACTCACCCCAGCTCGATGAGGGGGGGTTTGTCCCGGCCCCGCTTGTAGCATATGAACATCTGGGGGTTGTTGAGCAGCCCGGCGTTGAGGTCGACGGGGTGGCCGGAGGTGGTGGTCTCGATGCAGGTGAAGCCGTGGGGCACCTCCTCGCCCTGCGAGCGGATGATGACGGCCACGTCGGTGATGGGCTCGCTGGGGCGGGCCGGGCGGTGCTGCTGGCTCTCCTCTTCCAGCGGCCGCGAGGTGTCCGTCAGTCCGGCCACCACGAAGTAATCCACCAGCTGCGGGGGCTTCTCGTCCGACATGGCTCACGGCATCTGGAGGGTGGTGGAGGCAGGGAAGGGGGGTGGGGACGGAAGGATGGGTGGCACCCCAACCCTGCCCCACAGCCCACCCAAACCGGCCGTCCCCGAGGGCCCCGCGGAGCAGGGTGAGCCCCTCCGCCCCGGCAGGCTGGCAGCGTGGGGTGCCCCACAGCTGAGCTGGCGGCCGTGGGGCACGGCGGAGCTGACAGGGCGAAAACGCCGGGGACGGGAAGGGAGGAGGTTTCCGGTCACGCTGCCAAGCACAGGGCGACGTGATCGGGGACCCCCACGGCTTGTGGGGGGGCAGAGGGGGGAATAACACCTCATTCTGAGCACACCAGCTGAGAGGGGACACCCCCACAGGCAGCGCCTCTGAGACAGGACCCCCAACCCTGCGGCGTGGCCCCCACCCCCCCGCCTTAGCGGCTGCACCCCTGGCCCGCAGCCGGCCCCTCTCCCCCCCTCACATGCCCCCTCCCTGTCCCCAGCCCCCCCCAGCTTGCCTGGGTGCCACCGGAGGGATCCGCCGAAGAGCTGCAGCGAGGCGGGTTGGAAAGGGGAAGGAAGAGGGGCGACGAGGCCGCCAACACCCACGTCACACCCCCGCAGCTGTCACCCCTCTCCGTGGGGCACCGGGGGCGGCGCTGCCCCAACCGTCCCAGGGCGGGGGGGGCAAACTGGTCCCAACCCCCAACACGGAGAACCCCAAGCAGGGACACCGTGGTGGCCCCACGTCCCCAAAGGGGAAACCCCCTTAGCTGGGGGGGTGGGGGGGGGTGTCACACCACCACGCCGTGCCAGCATCCCCCGTGCCGGCAGAGGAAGGGCCACGGCAGCCGTTGGAGCCTGTCCCCGTCCCCCCAGTTGGGGACCCCGGGACCCCCCAGTCCCACTGCCAGCCACCCGGGCTATTTTTAGCTCAGTGTCACGTGCCAGCAACCAAGACATGGCCCAATTTAGCTTCCTGCCACTCGTCTTGGGTGGGGAGAAATCAGTGAGGGGGGTCCCCCGTGTGTGTGTGTGTCCCACACCCCCCACTCTCATGGGTCCTGGGCAGGACCCCACAGTGGGGCACCCCACTGAGAGCCAGCAGGACACAGCGGGGTCTCAGCGGACAGGTCCCCCTCCCCGGTGACCCTCAGTGTGGGCAGCCCCACGGGGGTCTCCCGTGGGAGAGGCAGGGCTTTGCCACCAGCCGCAGCAGGAACCGGCCTCACGGCGAGGGGCGGGGGAGGTGGGACCCCCGCTTCGCGCCCTGACCCCATCCCTAAGGATCCAGCCCGCTGGTTTAGGGGGCAAACCTGCGCCCCAAAAGCAGGGGAGCACTGGGGGGCCCTGTCCCGCTGTGTGCCCTCTGCCCCACGGCACCCTGCACACCACGGGTGTGCGTGTCCCCCATCTCGGGCTGGAAACCCTGGGCTGGAAATTGGCGGGGGGGGGGGTGTCAGCAAAGCTCAGTCCGGCCGCAGAGCCACCCCCAGCCGGCCCCGTGCACCCCAGACACCCGGCCGGCCCCACAGCCCTACAGCCGGCCCTACACCCCCCCCCAGCCGGGCCTATACACCTTGTATAGACGCCCGGCCCCACAGGCCCTATAGTCAGCCCAGGCCCTACACCCAGCCCCACAGGCCCTAGAGCCGACCCCACAGGCCCTATAGCTGACCCCAAAAGCCCTCTAACTGACCCCACAGGCGCTCCAGCCAGCCCGGCCCTCCCCGGTCCCCGGCCCCCCCCCGGCCCCCCCCCCGCCGGTACCTGAGGGCCGGGCCGGGCCGCGCCGCTGGGCTCCACCGGGCCGCTCCCGCGCGCCCGCCCGGCCCCGCCGCCGCCGACAGCGCCCCCTGGCGGCCGGGAGGACTCTCTGCACCCACGGACTCTTCCCCCGCCGCACCCCTAAAAGGTTCCAGGACCCCCCCCAGGACCGCCCCACCCCCAGCACTCCCAAAAACTTCGTGGAACCCCCCCAAGCTTCCCATAGCCGCAATCCAACCCCCCAGAATCCCCCGTACCCCCACGGCCCCCCCCACACTCCCAGGGACACCACTGCACCCCCCCCAGTGCCCCCAAGAACCCCACTGCCCCCCCAGTACCCCCATTGCCCCCCCAGTACCCCAATTTCCCCCCCATAGCCCCAGGAACCCCACTGCACCCCCCCCAGTGCCCCCAAGAACCCCACTGCCCCCCCCAGTACCCCCACTGCCCCCCCCAGTACCCCCATTGCCCCCCCCAGTACCCCCATTTCCCCCCCCCCATAGCCCCAGGAACCCCACTGCATCCCCCCCAGTGCCCCCAAGAACCCCACTGCCCCCCCCAGTACCCCCATTGCCCCCCCCAGTACCCCCATTTCCCCCCCCCCATAGCCCCAGGAACCCCACTGCACACCCCCCAGTGCCCCCATTGCCCCCCCCCCCCCATACCCCCAGGAACCCCACTGCATCCCCCCCATTACCCCCCCCCCACCAGTAAGAGACCCCAGACCAAAGGACTGGGGGGTGTGGGGGACAAGACACTGGCGCTGCTGAACATCCCCCCAAAGCCCCCACAGGGAGGCCCAGGAGCTCAGGGTCCCCCCCGCCCCCCCCCCAAATCAGCCACACGCCATCACAGGGGGCATTTAATTAACATATAATATATATTTAAAAAATAATAATAATAATAAATCACTCTGGCTCCCTCCTGGGCAGGGGGGAATGCGGGTCCTGGGGCCCCAGGTCCCCCCGCCCGCGGACGGGGCCCCCACACTCCCCCGGAGGGTATTTGGGGGGGGGCGGGGGGGGGGGCAAAGTTACAAGTGCTTTCTACACATCCCGTGGGGTCCCCAGCAGCTGGGTAAGGTCGGGGGGGGGGCTGGGGGGTACATACGGGGCACAGCTGGGGGGGCAGGGGGAGCAGGATTTCTCCTTAAACATGATGATTAGCCAGAAAAAAATAAAATAAAAACAGAAGCAGCCCCCCTATACGCCCCCCCCCCCCCCCACTGTCTCTACCTACGGGGTTATGTACAGCCGCCCCTGGGGGGGGGGGACACGGGAGCCCCCTCTCCACCGGGGTTTGGGGGTGCCGTGGGGCTGGAGAGCGCCTGGCTCGCATCCCTCCCCCCCCCCCCCCCCCCCCCCCACTTCTTCCCACCGGCTCCAGCATCCCCCAGCCCCGTTGTCCGAGGAGGGAGCCGGTGGTGGCCCCACCGTTTAACCGGAAAAAAAAAAAAAAAAAAAAAAGGGAAAAAGAGAGGGAGGGGTAGAATGAAGGGGGGGGGGGGGGGGGGGGCCCCGGCCCCTCACTGCAGGCGGTCGGTGCGGAAGGAATCCTCGACGGCCGGGTCGGTGAGGAGAGCGTAGGGGTCGCTCAGCATGTTCAGTCCGTCCAGGGTGAGCGGTTCGATTTTCAGCTCCTCCTCCAAACCCAAAGCCGCCGCGTCCACCTCGAAGCCGGGGACGCCGGCCAGCGCCGTCGCAATCTCCTTGGAGATGCCGGGGGGAGAATCCCCTACGGGGGAGAGAAAGGGGCGGGGGGGGGGCGCTCAGCACCCTTCCCTGTCACCCACGTCCCCCCGGCCCCGGGGGGAATGTGGTTTCCCACCCACCTGTGAGGATGATGTTGGGGATGGGGCCGTGGCGGCTGCAGTTGCTCAGGTTTTGCCGGTTGAGGACGTGGGGGTCGTAGGTGCCCTCGGTTGGGGGGTAGCTCAGGCCCCCCAGCTCCTCGGGGAAGCCGCCGCTGTTCCCGGTGGGGCTTTCCCCCATCCCAAATTGCTCAAACTGCGGGGAGAGGTGGAGTTCAGGGGGATAAATATCCCTGCTATGTGTGTGTGTGTGTCCCCCAACTCCCTCTCCCCCCCCCCCCCCGGAGCACTCACGCTGCCCAAGCCGAAGTCGCTCAGGGGCTGTCCCAGCTGCTGCAGGGGGGCGTTAGGCTGGTATTGGGGGGCGTAGGGGCGTTGAGCAGCCCCGCTCGGCGGCCCCGGGGGCCGTGTCGGTGGGGCGGGGGGCAACGGCGGCTGCGGGGGGGACTGCACGGGTTGGTGCAGGGTTTTCTGGCTCGGCTGGGATTGCAGGAGCAGGCCAGGCTGGCTGTAGGAATACGGTGGGAGCCGCTGGTCGGCTGGCAGCTTGCTGGTGTCCAGGGGTACCCCCTGCGGATAGAGCGGAGAGGGAAAAAAAAAAAAAAAAAAAAAAAAAAAAAAAAAAAGGGGGGGTGGGGGGGGTGGGTGTCAGTCTGCACCCACCCCAGCGCCCACCAGGATCCGGCCCCTCTGCTCAGCGCCCCTGTCTCCGCCAGCCCCCCCCTTCCCCCTCGGTGCGTTCCCCCAGCACCGGGTTGGGGAGACGGAGGCAAGGCGGGAAATCCCAAAATCCCAAATTTCCACACCCGGCACCGAAACCCTGCACCCAGCACCCGCTGCGGGCCGGGCTCCCCCCCCTACCCCCCTCAACACCCCACCCCCCAAAAAAAAAACCATCCGGAGCAGGGATCCCGGGGTGGGGGAGGCCCGGCTGGGATGTGCTGTGTCCTCCCCGGCTGCGCGGAGCTCCCTTCCCGACGGGGAGGGGGTCCGTGGGCCGGGCAAAGAGGGGGGGGCGAGGGGCTTCGCTGGTATGTGGCTGAGATGAGGATGGAAACGAGACAAGAGAGAAGTCGAGGGAGGAGGAGACGGAGGCGAGCGCGCGGCGCGGGGCCGGCGCGGGCGATGGACCATGCATACCTGGGTGATGGAGGACAATGTGGGTGACATTGTTGGTGAGAACTGTTTGGGGTGCTGCCTTCTGGAGTCGCCACCCATTGGGAGGGTGAGGGGGCTGAGCGGGACCCGTCGGCGGGGCGAGGTGTTTATGGACGCCTGCACCATGGGGGCGTAGGAAGAGCCGCTCAAGCCGGAGGGCAGGCTGGGGTTGCTGGGGGAAGACTGCATGGGCTGGCTGCGGGGGGATGTGGGGAGGGAGGGATTGCTGAGCGAGGAGGAGAGGGAGGAAGGCAGGGACTGGTTGGAGAGCGAGGAAGGGATGGAGGAACTGCTTTGGGAAGACTGGAGCGAGGGGTTGCTGAGGGAAGACTGGAGCGAGGGGCTTCGCAGGGAGGCCTGGAGGTTGGGATTGCTAAGCGAGGACTGCAGGGACGGGTTACTCAGGGAGCTCTGCATAGGTGAGGTAAGTCCTGTGGGGACAAAAAAGAAGAGACACCACCGTTACCCACGGAATCACCCCACGCCCCAGGTTCTCCTCCCCGGGCCGGGCCAGGCTGGGGCTCCCCATCTGCCCCGGGTGGGATTGAAGGTGACGGAGGCGACTGAAATGATGGAGACAGAGACAGAAACACACACACACACACACACAGATCCCGGGACTGGGACTGGCGGCGGCGCAGGATGCTCCAGGTCAGCAAGCAGAGGGTGCCGGGGCGGGCGGCGGGCTCCCCACGGGACCCCCAGATGCCACCGGACCCCGCAGCTCTCCCCACCCCGCTCCCAGGCTGCGGCGGCTCCGTCCCAGGCCGGGATCGCCCGATCTCTGCCACAGTCAGCTCTGGGACGGCGGCTGGGGTGGGGTGGGGGGCTCCCCATCACGGGGGCCTCTCTCTTGGCTCCCCACATCTCGGCAGCTGGTCCAGCCACCCCGGGACACCGGCTCCGGCGTCTCCCTGCCCGCCGGCGGCAACGGGCCGGGGCCAGCCCTCACCTGGCGAGTCGTAGCCCGTCCCCAGTCCCATGCTGCCGCTGATGCCCAGGTGCGTCATGGTGTTGGCCAGGTTGCTGGTGCTGTTGCCCCCGCTCAGGCTGGGGTAGGGGGTCTCGTCCGGGTCGAGCGGGGTGGGCAGTGGGGAGGGGAAGTGCAAGTTGGTGAGGTCGGGAAGGGAGCCGCCCGTGTTGAGGGCCGAGGGGATGAGGGGGACGTTGGCAGGCTGATCCGGGGACGGAAATATGCTGGGGGAAGAGACACACTCTCAGTATGGGAATGCTGCATCCCCTCCTCCAGCCCCTTTTCCGTGGCCACCCATGGGTTGGGGCTTCCCAGACGTGCCCCACCCTGCCCAGGACTTACTGGATCCCAGGGACTTCGCAGGATCGCGGACGGGCCGAGGACGACGAGAGCTGCGAAATCAAAGAGGAGGAATGAAGAGAGGGCGGGATGCTGAACCCACAACCCCGGGCCAGCCACGGTTTGAGGGCAGGAAGGAGGCAGAGCCACCCTGGTGTCGCAAGGCCCCGCGAGCAGGAAGCAGGCAGCCAGGGCAAGGGGACACGGTGGGTCGCTTCCTCACCGTTCTTCCTCTGCACCCACCTTCTTGGTGTCCCAGGGCTTCAGCGAATGCTTGTTGTCGTCGAAAGTCTCTTCGATGGGAGGCACTTGAAAAAGAAACACTGGCGAGGGTGGAGCAGAGGGTCAGGGCAGGGAGAGCGGCACAACCCACCCACATCCACCCCCGGGGCTGCTGACCGGTCACGAGTGGGGTGTTACAGACCCACCGGCCACAGAGGGGTCCCCGGGCACGGCCCCCCCTACATCCCACCCGCTGCCGCAGCTCTTTGCAGACTGCAAGGAGGAGGGGGGGACACGGGTCCATGCAGGGCTCGGTGCCACGCTGCCGGGTGCGGGCAGGCACTCACCTTTACTGTCCCCGTCCCCGTCCAGAAAACCTGCAAGAGAGCAGGTGACTGTTAGTGGCAGCACCCGGGGGACATCAGCCAGCACCACAGCAGGAAGCTGGGGGGGGGGGGGGGGGGGGCCTGCTGTGTGACCCCACCGTGGAGGGACAGGGCCCCCTGCGGTGCCCCCCCAGATTCCTCGAGGGGCGGAAGGGGCCTGGGGGTCCTGAGGTAGCTGGGTGGAGGCGGGAAGCGGCCGAGTCCTGCTGGGGGAAGCGGGGTGTCAAGGGAGGGGACGCTCACCGCTCCGGCGGCCGGGCGGCGGGGCGCCCTGCGAGGGGCCCAGGTAGGCGTCTTGGGGGTTGGGGTTCATCACGCTCGTGTGAAGCGCCGAGTCGGAATTTGTTCTAATTGGAAAAGTGATCGTTAGATAGGCTCAGGCTCGGCCCTCACCCTCACCTCCCCCCCAACCCCATTATTTACAGCCTGCTGCTGGGACAGTCCCCCCACAGCCAGCCCCGGCCCTGGGATGGTGGGTGAGAGCAGGGCCAGGGCAGCAGGCAAAAAAGGGAAGGAGAGCACCGTGGGTTTCGCTGCTCTAGTGGGGTCCCTCGCCCGGCACTTCCAGACACGCTGGGGCTTGCTCCAGCCCCGTCTCCCCTGAGGGACGGCTCTGCCACCGAAGCAAAGGCCCCGGAGCCCTCGCCACCCCCAGCATGGGGGAAGACAGCCTCCCCCAGGGACACTTTGTTTCCCCCAGGGGCCCTGGAGGGGCTGGGGGCAGAGGACCCAGGGATATTCCCCCCCCATTGTGTTCCCAATTAGTTGGGCCGAAGCGGATGAGCGCGGGGAGGGGCTGGGAAAAAGGCTGCTCGAGCTAATGACGCGTCCTGGGACCGCACAAGGGGGACATTGTTCAGCTGCGGCGCAGCTGGGAGGCAGGAAGCTCCCCCCGCCGCCCATGGGACGCAGCCCCCCTCCCGCGCGGGGCCCAGCCGGGGAGCGATGGGCGCCCGCCCGCGCCACGGCCCCGCTGCCAGCACCCTGCCCCGGGAGGTGCCGGCATCGCTTCCCGCACATCCCAAGGGAGACGGAGCCCCGGCTCGCCCTGCCGAGACCCCGTCGTACCCCAGGTTGGGGAAAGGGGACAACCCCAAAGCCACGGCTCTCCGGGGCTGGCAGGAGAGCTCAGAGTGGTTGCACCAAGCCTGGGGCACACGGAGACACCGCCTCCCCGGGGCCTCTTCGCTCAAGGGGTCGCCTCATTCAGCGGCCGGAGCAGCCTGGAGACCCTTTCTCTTCTCCTGGGGGACTGGAGTTGCTACAAGCAAGGCTGTGCCCACCCTGGGGGTCCTGGGGAAGGGCTGGAGCCCGGCTTAGAGACAGGGAGAGAGAGAAAAATGGAATCAAAAAATGATTCACCTGTTGAGAGCTGACGGCAGCCTAAACAAATGTCCTTTCTCCATGGGAAAGTTACTCCAGGGCATGGTCCTTTGTAAGGAGAAACAGCAGGGTTACTTGGGGGGCAAAGGTGGGGGGCACAGGGCAGCACTGCCCCACGGGAAGGAGGGTTAGCGGTGGGGAGGGGGCAGCAGGAGGCAGGCAGCTCGCTGCCTGCAGGCTGCCTTGCGTGGACAAGTTGGGGTACCTCCGCCAGCCCTAAGGGACACCCCTCGGCACCGGGTCGGGGTGATCTGCGACATCCTCACCCTATTCCCTGCCTTCGCCCTCTGCCCGCAGCCCAGACACGGCGGCAATGGGCGGCTTGGCTTCAGAGACCCAAAAACACGGCCGGCCCGCGCAGACCGCAGCCAAGAGGCAATGCAGCGGGAGCTGGGGCAGCGCCGGAGGGTCTCTGGAGCAAGGCTGGAGGGTCTCCATGCCCCAGGGTGGGGGAACCACAGGCCAGAGACCACCCTCCCCTCCAGCAGTGCCTGGGGAAGCATCACGGAGCAAGAGCCAAGTGAAGGCAACTATCTGGAAGATGGATGAAAGCGTCCCTCCCCTCCAGCCTGGGGTGAGGAATTTGCGGCGAGATGTTCCTGGGGACGGTTCCTCAGAGCCTGAGGTTCTGCAGGGAGGATGACCGTGCTCGCTGCAAGTGATGGGGAGGATTTGACACAACCTCTTTTTTGGGGGGATAAAAGCCAAGCCTTTATCCCCGGGAGGATGGCAGACAGGGCACCCAGACAGCTGGGCTTGGGCACAGCGGGATGGGGAGAAGACGTGCCGGGGGACGAGACCGCAGCCCTTGCACTCTGGACTGACCGGCGCCAAGGCTCATCGCGGGGAACAAAGTGCAAGACACAACATGAAGCTCCAGCAGAGCCCCAGCGACGCGCGGCACAACCCAGGGCTGCCAGCCTGGCACCGAGACGGCAGCCGAGCTGCGCCGGGCACCGACACGGCAGGAGCATCGGCAACGAGTCTGCCTGGGAGAATGGTCCTCAGGCCAGGGAAGGAGAGCGGTGCTGAGCACAGCACTTCAGAGCGAGGGCAGCCTTGAAAATAAAGCCCAGGAACCCTGAGCGACCTCTAAAAAGGCTGAGCCTGAGCGGCTCCGGCGTGGAGCCGCAGCTCACCGGGACCTCGGTGGGACGGAGCCGACGCTCGGGGCACGCTCGGGCTTGGCCAGCCAGCCCCGTCCTCGCCTGCCCCCGGGGCCAAGGGCCGGAGCATGCAGGGGCTCGGCCGCCCGGTGATTCACCTCGGGCAGGAGCCCTCTTCCCGCTGCCATGGGAGGTGGATGCCGCCCTGCACGCCGGAGCCGGCTCTTTTGGGCATGATGAAATTGTTCATCCTTAAAAATTCCCTCTCGGGGAGACAGTGCGGGCAGCACCCGAAATCAGAGGTGGGGGGGGAGACCTCCCAGCCCCACTCCTGGCATCTCAGGCCTGGTTTCTCCCCCTTAGACTGGCAAGGGAAGCTGTGTAAATCCTCCCAGGGGGGGCTGCCCGTTGCGAGGGACTCTCCCGCACTGGGCTCCTGCCAGCCTGCCCGTTTCCAAAATCTCTGGGTGCTCTTTACCACAGAGCAAGCCCCGGGCTCCAGTGACCCCGCAGACACGGGGAGGCAGCGGGCTGGAAACCAGCAGCCCGAAAACAAGTGCCAGGAGCCAAGAAAACATGGGGTCTTTACCTCCTCCAGCTGGGCTCGGGCGGAGGTGACAGGTAGGTCGGTCCGTAGGGAGAGCTGTCGATGTGAGGGGCACGTTAAGGGCCAAACGGAGAGCGAGGGGCTGAGCAGCCGGTGTGCAGGCACCTAACGCAACCCCGCAGACGGGCCGGGGCAGCACGCGTTGTCAATGCTCGTTAATCCCAAAGAGACGAGCGCTGGGAGGGCACCGGGATCGGGGCAGGAGTCCCAGCGGTGGGAGAAAAGGCTTCTCGTCCCCCGCGGAGGGGGCAGGAGGGAACGGGATAAAGGATATCTGTCGGACGTATCGGCGAAGCGGGGACATCATGCGGCGCGGGTCCCGCTGCACTCGCTCTACCAGGCCGTGGTGCCGGGTGCTGCGCGTGGAGTCCAGCGGCGAGTGCAAAGGGCCCTGCGGGGAGGAGACACCGGGGTGAGCCCACCGCCCGTCTGCGAGGGAGGGGGTCTCAGGATCAGCCCGCCCCCGACTGCCCCAGCGCCACCGGGGTGGGGGGATGGAGCTGAGGCCAAGCAGAGGGATTAGAGGAGAACACCCCCTCACCCCATCATCCGTCCCCAGCAGCGGCTCGTGCCACAGCTCTTCATCCTCCTCCTCAAGTCCTGGCCCCCCCTCCCCAGGGCACTGAGGGTGGCAGCTGCTGTGCAGACACCCACCCCCCCTCCCCAAAATTCCCCCTCGGCGCAGCGGGTGTTTGCCCACCTGGAAGTCGGAGACGCCGCTGCCGATCTGGTTGACATTGGGCAGGGAGCCGCTGTAGTAGGGTCCCCGGCTGTGCGCCAGCCTCAGCTTCTGTGCCTGTAGCTGGGCCAGGGGGGGCAGGTCAGGGAGGGGCCAGCAGGCACCCCCAGGGTGCTGGGGCTCCTCCAAACTGCCCCGTTACACCCAAGACATCCTTGTCCCCATCCCGGTGAGTCATCCCCACGCTCTTCCCTCCTGCAGCCGAGCCCCAAGCTTGCCCTACACGCGGTATCAAGCCCCCCAGGGTTTCCCACAGGAGGAGGCGACCCCTGAGCGAGGCATGTCCGACCCACACAGCTTCAAAAATCCCGTGGGAGTGGGCTGGGAGGGCTCAAGGTGCCCAGTTCCTCTCCACTTCAAAGCCACCAAGTACGGAGGAGGCCCTGCGAGGGACTTTCCTCTCTCCGTGGGTGCTCCAGTGCAGGAAGGATGCTGAACCCCCGCTGGGTTTGGTAGCCCAGAGCGGGGAAAGCCACATCCCTCCCGCAGGCTGTGGCACCCACATCCCCAAAGAAGCTGAGCCCAGCCCTGCCCAAAAACAGTCAAAGCCCCCGTGCCCACCCGAGAGGGCTCTGGGCTCCCCGAGCACTGGCAGTCAGTGCATGAGCTCATCCTCTTCGATCTGGAGGTGCTGGGGTTTCCAGCAAGCACCTCATCCCCACTAAAGACATCCCCACTAAAGTGCTGCAGCCCAAATAAGTGGGGGAGATCCCAGCTTGGCGAGCAGGAGGGGCTGCCTGCTCAGCCCGGCCCGGCAGCCTGCCGGCTCCCGGTGCTGCTCAAGGCCAAGGGAAGGAGTCACAGCAAACCGCAGGCGGGAGATAACCAGGTCTGGGCACCCACCCCCAGCGGTCGGTGGCGGTGGAAAACCCCACAGCAGAGGAGAGTCAGGGTCCTTGGGACAGCACCAGCACCGAGCTGGACCCAAAACTCCCTCCTGCCCCGACCCCGCAAGGGTTTGACCCACCACAAGACTCCCTCATCGTGACAGCAGCGGGAAAGGGCTCTGCTGCCCAAATCCCAGGAAACGGCACGGCCCTCATCATCCCCTCCAGCACCAGGGCACATCCCAGTTCCCCCTTCAGCATCCCACTGGAGAAGGAGGGTTTCCCCAGTGCGGACCCACAGAGCCAAGGCCAAGCGCACACGAATTCACCTTCCCTTTGGACCTGGGGGGGGATCCCTGAGCAGCCCCACGCGCCAGTCAGCACCAGCGCTCGTCGGTCCTGGACAAACCCCAGGGAAAGAGGAGACGAAGCATAAAAAGCAGCTTGGAAATGGGCTGCAGCCGGGAAACCTGCGACAGCAAATTCCCAAGCTTAAGACCAGTGAAATCCAGATCCAGGGGGAAAAAAAAAAAAAAAAAAGAACCAAAAAAACAAAAAACCGAGAGATTTAGTCAACAGCTGGCTGCGCTGGCACTGCAGGATTAGTGCGAGGAGTTGCGCTGAGGCTTAAGGTCTTGGGAGCCTGCTCTGTTCTCCGAGCCAGGGTCCCTGCGGGAGCCGGCAAAGCCAGACGAGGCCGAAATCAGGCAGCAGCTCACAAGTGGCCAGAAAAAAACTCCAGGAAACACAAAGAGAAGCTTGAGGGGCTGTTACACCCCAGCAGCAGGAGAAGGGCACCCCAGAAGTGGGCAGCAGCCCCTCCAACCACCTCTCCGCCGGTGAGGAGCCACAGAACGGAGGCACCCGTGTCGGGCACAAGCTGCCGGCACGACGGTCACTGCCAGCTCCTTGCCTGCAGCCCTGTGGGGAAGGATGGAGGGGAGCCACGGGGCCAGCACCCCACTTGGGACCAGCTCCTGTCCCGGGCCGTGCGGCTTTATGCCTCTCCGGGACTGCCAGTCCCACATGTGGGGAACAAACTCCCCGGAGAAAGCGTCCTGGAGCAGGGGATTAGTGGGGAGGACAGTCCTGCTGCCTCTCCTCCCGGCTTTGCTGCACATTAACCAGCTGTTTACTGTGCAAACAGCGTGCGGGAGGCTCCAGCCCACTCCCAAACTCACCAGCGATGTGCAGGTCGCAGCTCCCGCCTGCCGTCCCGGCGAGAGTGGGGACAAAACCTCCAGGGAGATGTCCCCCCACTCGGGAGCCCTGCCTGCCTGCCGGGGACGGGGCTGCTCTCAGCTCGGGGAAGAGCCGCACGTCGCTCCCCTGGGGCCGGTGAGATCCTGTCACCGTCACCCTCCTGGCAACAGCCTCAGGTCCGTGGGTCACTGCTGCCTCACCAGACCCAGGGTGCCAGCGGGGCTCTCCAACCCAAACACCCCCTTTTTTACAGGTCTGAGGGATTTTGCTCCCCTTTTCTTTCAGTCTCGCTGACCCCAAGTGTGGGGTGACACATGAGCCTCCCCAACAGCGGTCCCTGTCGCCTGAAAGAGCCTCGCCGTGTCTCCGGCTCCCTCAACTCCACACTCCGCTCCCCTCGCTCATCCATCCCGTATCTCCCGCAGGAAGGACGGCGCTGGCTGCCGGACCAGCGACCCGCGGCGCCGCAGAACCCCATTGCTGGGGTTGGCACAACCCGCCTCCCCAGGAGCTGAAATCTGGCCAAACCCCGATCTTGGCAAACGGCCGCGCGATCCCCACCGCCTCCTCAGGGCCGACACAGAGAGAAACACAAACCGGAGCTGACCGTCTCCTCTCGACATCGTCCCCTGTCCAGGAAACCACGCTCCTGGAGAGGCGCCGCGCAGCGTTCCCGACCTCCCTGCTCCACCTCCACCCCCCCAGCACAGCCCTCCTGCCACCGAGGTCCCTCTGAAAGCCCTCAGGGAACGATGACTCCCCTTCCCCAGAAGCTGCGAGCGGGCTGTTTTGCCGGCTCAGATCCGGCGCGTTCCCAACGCTGCGTTTTCTCAGGCTTCAGCCGAGCTAAATTGAAGCGTCTCCAGGGACGAAGCATCCGCTGCTTCCCGCGGGAGCCGGCCACATTAACGGGAAGGACTAACCCAACCCTCCTCCCGAGGGTTCCCGGTGCTCAGGGGCAGACCCCCCGAGCCCCGGGGGCGGTGGAGGATGACCCGGCAGAGGCAACACGGGGCTGGGACAGGGTGAGAGTCCCAGAGCCGTGGGCACGGGGATCCCCTCCTCGCCCCCCCCCTCCCCTCCCCGGCAAACCCTGGGGTGCCGTAGGCAGCGAGTCGCTTTTTCCACCTGGTCGCTGGGAAGCGGAGGAGGCGCAGGGTGCGCGCCCGGGACCCACGCACGGCGGCCGCGGGCCGGGGCGAACCACGTGCCGAGCCTTGCCAAAAAACCCACGGCCAACCAAATAAATCAAAATAAACCCAGGGGGAAAGGACAAGCGGGGTGCAGGGGGGCACCCGGAGAAAGAGTGTTTCTCTTGGCGGGGGCCGTTCCTGGCCCCTCCACACCCTCCCAGTAGCCCAAATGCAGACCTACCCCCAAGCCTCGGGGTGATGCCCCATCCAGTGCCATCTCCTCTGCACCCCCCAAACACCCCCCCCCAGCCCCTTTGGGCCCCCACCTGAGCCCCCCGCACACACTGCCTCTGCACCTCCTGACCCCCCCACTCACCCCGCACCCCCATCAGAACCCTCGGCCCCCCGTCCTTCTGCACCCCCACCCCCCCGAGCCCCCAGACCCCCATTCTCCACACAGTCCCCCCTAATCCACACCCCCCAGGCCTTAAATCAGCCCCCAGTCCCCTCACAGCCCCCAGTCGCCCTCCGGCCCCTCACGACCCACCTGCCCCCTCACAGCTCCCGGCTCCCCCACAGCTCCGGGCCCCCCTCAACCCCCCTCACAGCTCCCGGCCCCCCCGGGCCCGTCGCGCATCCGGCAGCGCGTTGGTGGGGGGGGGGGGGGGGGGGGAAGGGGGGGAGGCCTCGGCGGCGCCGCTCACCCGTGTGGAGCAGATCTCCATCATCACCTCCTCGAAGGCCGCCGTCTCCTCCGCCTGCCGCTGCTTCTGCAGCGCGATTTTCTCGCTAAACTTCCGCGGGTTGGAAGCGCCGGCACCGGCTGAAGAACCCGCACCGGGCCCGGGCCCGGCCCCCGCGCCCGCCGCCGCCATCTTCCCTGCTCGGGCCGCTCCGGCCGCCGCCGCCGCCGCCGCCGCCGCAGCGCGGGGCAGGCTGGGGCGGGGAGTCCGCGAGCCGGGCGGTGCCGCTGGGCAGCGGTGGGGAGGAGGACTACAACTCCCAGCAGACCCCGCGGCGCGCTAGCGGGGGACGATGGGAAACGGAGTCCCCGGCCTCTCTTCCCCCTCCAATGGTCCCCGCGGGGTGAGGAGGGCGGGCCCGACTACAAGCCCCGGCATGCACCGCGCGGCCTCAGCCCTCCTCCGGGGCGGAGCGACGGGGTAAGGGGGCGGGGCTTGGAGGGGAGGCTGCAATGGGGGGCCCGCTGTGGGGGGGGGCCGGGGGTAATGGTTGGAGCTGGAGACGGGGGGAGGGAGGGGGGCGTGGCAATATTGGGTCACAGCCCCTCCCACCACAACTGGGAACAGAGCAGACCCCCCATTCCCCCTCAAAACTGGGGGGGCTTGAACCCCCCAGCCCATATAGACCCCGAGGGAGTGGGGGGGCACTGTCATCCCCCTCCCCAATATTGTGGTGTCCCCCCCCCCCGCCCATCCCACCCCAGGCAGAGGCAGCACTGTCTGGTTCAGTCCTTTATTTGCTTCATCCAACACCTTTCCCTGTCCTGGGGGGGGCCGGGGCTGTGCACCCCAACACGCCCCCCCCCCCCCCCGCTGTAAGGGCACTTGTGGGTGTGAGGGGGGGGACACGACACATACACACACACATACACACTCACCACCCCACCCCCCCATCTTGGAGTCCCGCGGGGGGCGGGGACAGCACCGTTCCCCCTGTGCAGATGGGGAAACTGAGGCACGGAGCTGAGCCTCACCCTGGGGGGGGGGGGGTCTCCACAAGAAGGCCCCCCCACCCAGGGTGCACGGGGGGTGGGGGGCAGGAACAGCCCCTGGAGGGCACTTTGGCACTTGCACAGAGGAGGGGGTGCAGAGGGGAACCCCCTTCTTGGTTCTGTATGGGGAAGGGGGGGGGGGGTGGTGTCTCCCCCCCCACCCCGCAGAGGAAGCGTCTCAGATCTTGATGAAGAGGATGGCGGTGACGAGAGCGAAGCCGGCGAGGAGCAAGATGACCTTGGGGACGCGATGCTGGGGAACCCCCAGCTCCTGAGGCAAAATCTCCAGGAAAGTGATGTAGAGGAAGGTCCCGGCCGCCAACCCCTCCAACACCCCCCGGCACAACCGCTGCCGCGGCCCAGCGCCCGCCGCCACCGCCGTCCCCAACCCCACGCCTAAAGGCGACATCATGGCGAAGAGCACCAAGCAGGCGACCACCGCCGGCGGGCGCAGGCGGCCCCGCAGCAGCTTCAGCGCGAGGCTGAAGGCCACGGCGCATTTGTGCAGCAGCAGGGCCAGGCAGACCCTCAGCACGGCCCCCTCGGCTTCTTGCAAGCCCAACGCCAGCCCTTCCAGCACGGCGTGCAGCGCCAGCGCCAGCACCAGTAACCCGGCGCGGATGGCACCCCGGGCGCTGGGGACGGGCGACTGGGGCAAAGGGGTTTGGATGGAGCCGGTGGGAAGCAGAGCCCGCGTCTCCTCCGGGACGGACGACGGCTCCCGCTGCGCCAACGCGACCTGCTCCAGCACCAGGACCAGGAAGAAGCCCATGGCCAGGATGAACTCCGGCAAGGGGAACTGAAGCTGGGAAAATGGTAGGGGGGGAAAAGCGGGGTGGGGGGGTGGGGGGAGGACGCTCAGCACCTGCCTGCACCCGGCTTGGCCTGCACCCGGCCCTGGGGAGGGAAACTGGAGGTGGTGGCTGCCGGGAAGCCGTGGGCAGAGGGAGGATCTTTCCATGAGTCACGGCGGGACACGAGGGCCTCCCGCCCGGCCCCACCATCCCCTTCCTGCTGTCCCCCCACACACTGTCCCATCCCCGCTGTCCCCCTCCCCACCATCCCATTCCCGCTGTCCCATCCCTGATGTCTTGCCCCAACTGTCCCCCTCCCCACCATCCCCCTGTCCGCTGTCCCCACACAGCTCACCCCGATCCCAGGGGACAGGGTCACCAGGAAACCCCCAGGGCAGAGCTGGGGTTCCCCCAGACAGGGGGACAGGCCCCCCAGGGAGGGGGTCCCTGGGCTCTCACCGTGATGCGCAGCCCCTCCAGCGCCGCGCTGATGCTGGCCAGGTAGTCGGGCAGGAGGTCGAGCAGGCAGGTGGCCAGGAAGACGCCGCCGGCGAAGCAGCTCACCAGGCTGAGCACCGGGCTGCGGGCATCTGCGGGGGTGGGGGGGGGGCTGAGCCCCCCGCTGAGCCCCCCAGCCCAGCCCCACACCCCAGGATCCAGCAGGTCCCCCTGGGGTCAGCCCTGCCCTGGGTGACAGTGCTGTCTCCAGCCTATCCAGGACCCCCCCAGATTCCTTGGGATCCTCTGGACCCTGAGACCCCCCAGACCCCCTGAAACCCCTCGGGCACTCAGGACCCCCCCAGTCCCTGAGACTCCCCCAAGAATCCCCAGGACACCCCAGACACACTGAGCCCCTCAGAATGCCCCAGACCTCTTGGACCCCCACCAACCCTCCAGGACATCCACAAACCTCCAAGACCCCCAGACACCCCCCAGACTCCCTGGGACACCTCAGAGACCCCCAACTCCCCCAGAACCTCCCAGACTCCCCAGGACACCTCAGACATCCTCAGACGCCCCCCCCCCCCCCGACCCCCTGAGCCCCCGGGATCCCCCCACAACGCCCTGAACCCCATGGACCCATGAGATCCCTGGACACCCCTCCAGACTCCTTAGAACATCCCAGACACTCCCCTGAACCCCTCTGGAACCCCACGGGACACCCCAAGCCTTGCCAGGATCCCCCAGACCCTCAATCCCCCGAAGAGCCCTGAGACCCCCAAACTCCCCGGCCCCCCCCCCAGGCCCCCCCGGTGTGTACCGGCGGAGCTCGGGGGCTGGCGGAAGCAGCAGAGCGGGGCGAGGCCGCAGCCGAGGGGCAGCAGCAGCAGCAGCACCAGCGAGCCCAGTTTCGCCTCCAGGCCCGGCGGGGGTCGCGGCGCCGTCCCGGGACTCCAGGCCAGCTCCTCCGCCCCGGCCCCGGTTCCCGCCGCCATCCCGCTCGGGTTCCGATGCGGGAGCTCAGCGCCCACCGCGGGGGAAGCTCCGACCCACCGCCGCCGCCGTTTCCACCGTGTTTCTCATCCCCGGAGCTACGGCGGGACGGGACCGTCAGAGCGATCGGTGCCGCCTCCCGGCCCCGGTGACTCACAGATCCCTCCCCGTCCCGGGGCCCGCAGTTCCCGGAGCGCCGCGGCGGGTTGGGATAGGGATCCCCGGGGCGGGGGAGGGGGGGTGGGTGGCCCGGGGAAACGGGGCTGAGCTCCGGTAATAGCGGACCGGGATCAGAACTCGGTCCCGGTGTCCGTCTCCCCCTCCCCGCACTCACCGCTCGTCACCGCGTACCCGCGCGTCCTCGGCGATCCACAGGGCGGCGCCGCCACGGCGCGCCGCAGCCAATAGCGACGCGGAAAACCCCGACGGCGCCGCTGAGTGACGAGCGTCGCAGCCAATAGGAAACGAGAAGAGCGGGCGCGGTGCCGCTGTCCCGGGAACGCGCAGCGGCGCGCACACGTGTCCCGGTTCCACCGGGGCGGGTCGGGGCCGGGGTCCCGCTCCCCGCCCCCGGTAGTGGAGGGGACACACACACACACACACACCGGCCCGAGTCTGGAGCCACCGTCGGCTGCAGCGACCCGCCCCCGGGTCCCGGTTCCCCCCGCTGCTGCTCCCCGGTGCCTCCGGGACGCGGGACCGGGGCGGCCTCAACTCCCAGCCCGGTTTTCTCTCTGTGCCCCGCCCCGGTCGAGACGGAGGGAGCGTCCGAGAAGCCCGGCCCCTTTTACCGGTGTAAGGCTGCGGAGGGTGGGACTTGGCTGGGTTTGCCCAGGATACCGGAGATCCTGGTTGCGCGGCCCCGGGAGCGGGCGGAGGCGGTTGCGCAACCGAGGAACCAAAGTGGGAGCACAGAGCCGGGAGAGTTTCCACGCATCCCACGGGGGCGACCGCCCCCCCCCCCCCCCGGAACCGATGGAGCTGGAGGCACCGGAGTTCCCGGAGCCGCAGGACGGGCTCTGCCCCTTCCCCGGCTCGGTCCCCTCGGAGTCGGCCTTCGAGGGCTGGACGCTCCCCGACGATGGCGTGAGTCGGTGTCGAAGGGGGAGCAGGGACACCCCCGAGGGACACCAGGACCCTGAGGGGGGAATCACAGGACCCTTTGGGGTCCACATGTCTGTCTCTCCCCACCCCCCATCTCTCCGGCCACAGGGGAGTAAAGCCGAGGAGCTGGTGCGGCTGCCGGTGACCCCCCAGGACGCCAGCCCGGAGCCCCCCACTCGCAACGAGCCCCCCGCCACCCTCTACGAGGTGGTCTGCGACCTCAGCCCCGCCTTGCACAGTGGTGTCATCTCCATCCAGCTGGGGGGTTAGTGGGCTTGATCCCCCCCCTCCCCCGCAAACGACATTCAACCCCGGGGGGGGGCCGCATCCTTCCCGCTGCTCCGGGGTTAAGGGCAGGCAGGACACAGCTGGCTCTTCCCCCTCCCTGTTGCAGATGACTGGCTGTGCCCCCCACTGCTCCCCGGCTCCTGCATCATCAATGAGCTGCCTGCCGCGCCCCTGCCAGCACCCAGCCCCACGGTGAGTCCCCAAAACCTCCCCCCGGGGGTGTCCCCACGCTGCCGGGCACCCCCAGCCCATCCCCGCGCGCGCCTGTGTCCCATCTCAGCACCTGCGCCTGACGGAGGAGGAGAAGCGGCTGCTGGCGCAGGAGGGGGTGACGCTGCCCGGCACTCTGCCCCTCACCCAGGTATGTGGGGGGGGGGGGGGGGGCTGAAGAGGGGCTGGAGGGTGGCATGGGGCAGGGTTCACCCCTTCACCCCGCCTCGACCCCAGGCTGAGGAGCGGATCCTGAAAAAGGTGAGGAGGAAGATCCGGAACAAGCAGTCAGCCCAGGACAGCCGGCGGAGGAAGAAGGAGTATCTGGATGGGCTGGAGAGCAGGTGGGTGCCGGTGGCACCGTGTCCTGCCACGTCCCCTGTGTCCCAGCATGTCCCCTGGGTCCCGACGTGTCCCCAACCTGCCAACACATCCCCTCAGCCGTCCCCATCTCTGCCCGGGCAGGGTGGCTGCGTGCTCAGCCCTGAACCAGGAGCTGAGGAGGAAAGTCCAGGAGCTGGAGAAGCACAACGGGTGAGCATGCGACAGGGCGCCGGAGGGGGACATGGGGTGCCAGTGGGTGGGGGGGGTACAGGGACACCAGGACAGGCGCTTTTGCTGACCCCTCGTCCCGCAGGTCCCTGCTGCGGCAGCTGCAGGCGCTGATCAAGCAGACGTCCAACAAGGCTGCCCAGACCAGCACCTGCATCCTGGTAGGGCACACACCGGCAACCCCCAGCACACGCTGGTGTCCCCCACCACTGCTTGGGGACACATGGTTCCTGTCCCTCCCTGTCAGATCCTGCTCCTCTCTCTGGGACTCATCCTCTTCCCCAGCTACAGCCCCTTCCGCCGGGGCCTGGGGGACAGCCAGGATGGCGACAGACCCACCGGAGGTAACGGGTGGGCTGCAGGAGTCCCAAGGGGACTGCCCAGCTGCAGCTCCCTCCCCCCGGCGTTCCGTGTTCCCACAGTGATTTCCAGGCACATCCTGACCCGGAGGGAGACGCTGGGACCGGGTGGAGAAGCCACATTCCCTGTGCCGGGGTGGCTGCAGGTGGAAGAGCCAGGACCTGCGGCTGCCGCGGAGGATGGAGATGAGGCGGGGCACGGGGATGGGAGATCCCCCAACGCCTCAAGCCAGAACCCCCCGGAGACAACAAAACAGGGACATGGGGACGAGATGTGACAAGCAGGAGAGAGCAGCTCCTGCTCTGGGGTCCTGGGAGCTGCCCTGGAGGAGGGTGGGCAGCAGTGAGGGAACACCCAGCCTGAGCAGGGGGTGCTGGGTGTGCCCTGCCTCCTCCAGTCCCAGCAGCTCTGAGCACTGATAAATAAACCTGCAACCGGTTTGCACCCCAATGCTTGTTAAAGGGTCGGCGCTGAGTGCAGGACAGTGACACCCCACCCCCCCCAGTCCTCTGAGGGGGGAGCGGAGCCAGCGTCGCTGCTGTCCTCCCGGGGCCAAATGCCAGTGTCGCTCTGGTGACAACGATCAGGATTTATTATACACCGCGCTCCCTGAGGGCCTCCCGCGCGGGCAGGGCACCCCTCAACCGGCCCCACGGGACAACCCAGTAGCATCCGAGGCAGCTCCCAGCAGGATTTCATGTTCACAAATCAGGGCAGGGCCTTCCCCAGGTCCCTGTTCCTCCTCCCACCCGGTTGGGAGCAGTGGGCGAGTAGAGTCCTCTGTTCCAGGGCAGCCGGGCTCTGCTAAATGGACTCGATTTGCTTGCGAACCTTCTCCAGGGCCTTCCTGTCCAGCACACGCTGGCGACACACCACCAGCACCGCGAAGATGGCGGCGACGCACATCATGGTGCCCACAAACCTCCAGAAAACGTGCGCTTCCATCACTGCGGAGCGACAGCTGCGCCCACGAGGAAAGTTAGGAACCCCGTAGGGAACAGCCTCACCCCCAAATTCCACCCCGTCGCCCTCTGCGACTCCCCCAGGGCTAAAAGCTGCCCCGTCCCCTGCGTCCAGGGCCTGCACCCACCTCTTGAACTCATCCCTCTTGGAGGTGGCACAGTTGATCGTCTCAATGAAGCCAGTAGGGTTGCACTCTGGTATTGTCTTCTACAACCGAGCGGGGACCATGAGAAGCCGTGGCGGGGCAGGATGTGACCCCCCAACACCACCAGCCCCGGACAGCACGGCTGAGGGGGCGAGCGCAGCCCGTACTCACCGCCTGGAAGCTGGAGCAGCGGGCGCACTCCTGGGCCACCACGAAATCCTCCACCCGCCAGCACGGTGTGACCGCCACCGGGCTCGCTGCGGGAAGCGCACCCGTTAAGCATGAACCCAACGGGGAAAACCCCCCCGGGCTCAGCCCGGGCTCCCGGCCCCCCCCCAACTCACCCGAGCGCCTCTCGTCGCTCGCCGCCATCGCCGCCGTCGGCCTGTGGAGAGAGCAGAGACGCCGTGAAGGCCGCGCTCGGGGCCTGGCCTGCCCGGCCCGTGCTTCCCCGGCCGCTATTCGCCCGCCAGCCTCCCGCTCACCGCAGGCCGCACAATAAGGCTCCCAGGACGAGGCAGAGAGCGCAGGGGCGCGACCCGGCCGGGCCGCGGGGCCCCATCAGCGCGAACGAACTACCGAGCCCGGCTCCGCTTCTCTGCCAGCGCCGCCATCTTCGGGCGCGAGGGCCGCTGGGAGAAGCGGGGGACGGCGGGAAGGGCGGGGAGAGCGAGGGGCGGGGCTTTTGTGCGGAGGCGGGGCTTGAGCGAAGGCGTTGAGGGGGGAAGGGGGGCGTGTTTTCGCCGAAAGGGGGCGTGGCTTCGAGAGTAGAGGGCGTGTTTTCACGTAATGGGCGTGGCTTCTCCGCGAGGGGGCGTGACTCTGAGCGAAGGGGCCGTGATTTTTACCGCGAAGGGGGCGTGGTTTTCACCGAAGGGGCGTGGCTTAGCACGGCGGCGGCGCCCCGGGCGCTCCCGCCCCCTCCCCGCCCCGTCCCCGGTTCCCCCCCCCCCCCAGGCCCCACCGCCCCCCCAACAGAGACACCGAAGACGGGGCAAGGCACAAGCTGGGCTTTATGGCACAAAGTGCGGACCGGGGGGGGGTCAGCCCTCCCCCCCTCCCGGCCCGGAGGCCCCCCCCCCCCCTCCCCGGAGAGGCGCCCACGCTGCCCCGGGGCAGGCGGGGGGAGCAGTGACGTCGGGGGGGGGGGGGCCCGGCGGTCCTACACCAGGGAGCATTTACCCCCTGCCTTCCTCGGGGGGCCGGGTTCCAGCAGGGGCCTGCTGCTGCTGGGGGCCTGGAAAAGGGAGGGGAGGGGGTCAGGAGGGGGGCAGAGCAGGGGGGGTGGTGTCCCTCGCCCGGCCCCCCCAGCCCCACTCACTGATTTCCGGGAGGATTTTTGCAGGATGTCCCGTGCCAGCGTGCTGAAGGCCTGGGGAGAGGGGACGGTCAGCTGGGGCACCTCCCGGGGATGGGGACACCCCCCCATAATGCTCCCGTCTGGGGGTGCACAGCCTCCCCCACCACCACCCCCCCCCCCGCATCTAGGACCCCCTCTCACCTCCTCCACATTCACGCTGGACTTAGCGCTGGTCTCAAAGAAGCGGATCCCGTGCTCCTTCGCCAGCTGTGGGACAAGGGGATCCCCACTTTGACCTGGCTGCTGGGGGCGGGGGGAGTCCCACGGTGCCCCCCCCACAGCCCCACAGTGCCCCCCTCCCTACCTTCTCAGCCTCATCCCGCTTCACTTTCCGCTTGCTCTCCATGTCGCACTTGTTGCCGATGAGGAGACGCTCGACCCCAGCCGAGGCATTCTGCGGGCAGGAGAGGATGGGCAGGACCCCTCCCCACCCTCGGGCCCCGCCCCCCCCACTGTGTCCCCTGCCCCAGCATGCACCCCCACCTCCTTGATGCTTTTCATCCAGTTTTGGATATTCTCAAACGATTTCTCGTCAGTGATGTCGTACACCAGGATGATGCCCTGCCAGGATGGTGCGGTCAGTAGGGCAGGGATCCTCTGACCCAGCTTGGGGGGGGGGACACAATGACTTGTCCCCAGGAATCTGTGGTGTCCCCCCCTCCAAAGCTGCCCCAACCTCTCTGGGGGCTGTCTGCACCCCCCCTCCGTACCACAGCTCCACGGTAATAGGCTGTCGTGATGGTTTTGAAGCGCTCTTGTCCTGCCGTGTCCCTGGGGGAGAGGCAGAGACGAGAGGGGTGAGGGCAGTTTGGTGGGGAGCAGTGGGGGGGGGTCCCCACTTCCACACCCCCCCCACACACACTACTTACCAGACCTGCAGCTTAATCTTCTTCCCATCGATGTCCACTGTCCGGATTTTGAAGTCGATCCCTGGGATGGGAGGAGAAAAACGGGGGCCATAAACAGCTCCACTCCCAGTCCCAGCCTCCAGTTTCCCAGTTAACCATCTGGCATCCCGGGAGAGTGGGGGGAGGCAAAGTCCAGGCCTGGCACTGTCCGTGGTGGGTGGGAAAGGGTCACCGGCGTCCCCCAGCCCGCCGGACGTCGCATTCCTGCGGGATGGCATCACCCCACACGGCCGCCTGCGGTGCTGCCTGCGCCGGGATGGAGCTGGGAACCCCCCCCATCAAATCCATCAGCCCCAAAAGCTGGTAAATCCCCCCCAAAAACTCCCATGTCCCTGCTCAGCCCCGTTTCAGGACATGCGGGACACCCCGTTTCGGGGACTGAAGCGGAGGAGGAAGGGCTGGAGCGCCAGGCTGGGAGGATGATGGTGGGGCACAGCGTGGCCCAGTTGGCAGCTGGCGTGTCCGTACTGGGAGTTTATGGCACGGGCCGTGCCGGGGCGGCTGCTCCAGGCTCAGGAAATGGTTTTACAAGTGCGGTGGAAACTTGGAAGAGGAGAAAGAAGACGGGGCAGCGGGCACCGGGGTGCCGGGTGGGTGGCAGGGGAGCCGCACACCGTGCCACGCCGGCGTCCTTCGTGGCGCAGCCCCCCTGGAAACGGCTCAGCCCCCCGCCGTTCCCCGGTGGGGACGGGGCACACGGGGCTGCCCCGGCGGCGTTCCCGGCCTCCCGCCGGTACCGGGCTGCGGGCAGGCGGCGGGAAGGAGAAGAGCGGCGAGCGACGGGAGCGGCCCCGGGGTGAGCGGCGGGGCCGCAGCGGGAGGGGAAGGGGCCGGGGGTCCCCGGGGGAGGTGGCGGTGGGGTTGGGGGGGGTCCCGGTGACGTACCGATGGTGGAGATGTAGGTGCTGGTGAAGTTGTCCTCGGCGAAGCGGATGATGAGGCAGGTCTTGCCCACGCCGCTGTCCCCGATCAGCAGCAGCTTGAAGAGGTGGTCGTAGGCCTTGGCCATGGCCCCCGCCCGCCGCCGCCACCGGGAGCCCCGGCCCGGCCCCGGCCCCGGCCCGCCCCCCCCCCTTGTCGGGCGGGGACTCGGCCCGAGCCATGCCCCGCCGCCATGACGTCACCCACCCCCACCTCCGTGACGCCACCGCGGGAGGCCAGCTAACGTCACACCCCCCACCCCATCCCCGCCTTCAAGCGCCCCTCCCAAGATGGCTGCCGAGACTGGCGACCTTCCCAACATGGCCGCCCACACCGCGCCCTTCCCAAGACGGCGTCGCCCAGCGCCCTTCCCAACATGGCGCCGCCCAGCGCCCGCGCCTCACTTCCGCCCGTGCGGGGAACCCCGCAGCGGATATAGCGGCGCCCGCTTCCGGCCTGGCCCCTTTTCGGTCGCGGCTGCCCGCACGCCGCCATGCCCGTGAGTGCGGCCCCGGGCCCGGGACGCGGTTCCCCCCGCTCCCCGGCGGGGCCCCGCGCCGCGGTCACGGGAGGGCGGCGGGGTGGGGAGGCGCGCGGACAGGCCCGGTTGTGGCGGCGGCGGGGTTGGGGGGGGGGGCGGTGAGCCGGCGCCGCCGCCATCTCCCGTGGCGGAGGCGCCAAGATGGCGGCGGGCGGGCGCTCTAACCGCGCTTGTCCCCGCAGCTGGCCAAGGACTTGCTGCACCCTTCCCCTGAGGAGGAGAAGAGGAAGCACAAGAAGAAGCGGCTGGTGCAGAGCCCCAACTCCTACTTCATGGACGTCAAGTGCCCGGGTAGGGCGGCGGGCGGCCCCCGGGGGCGGGGGGAGGCGACACCCCGGCCCCCGCTGTCCTTCCCGCTCCCCTCACAGCTCTCCCTTTCCCGGCAGGTTGTTACAAGATCACTACGGTGTTTAGCCACGCTCAGACCGTCGTTTTGTGCGTGGGCTGCTCGACCGTGTTGTGCCAGCCCACGGGGGGCAAGGCGAGGCTGACAGAAGGTGGGTAACGGTCCCCCCTTTGCTTCTTCGGGGGTCACCTGGGCTGGCAGCTTCCAAAAACTACTCGGTATGGGGCGTTTTCAGAACCGTGGTGGTGCTTTTCTCCTAAAACATGGCAAAACTGCTGAATTTGGGCTGGTGAGGCAAGGAAATCCCTGTAGGGACCGGGCTTAAAGAGGCCGCAGTGTTTCTGACTGCCTTGCCGTTTTTTTTTTTGTTTGTTTGTTTTTTTCTTCTTCAGGCTGCTCTTTCAGACGAAAGCAGCATTAAGCGGAGGGAGTAGGGGATGGCTGCGACTACTCGGACAGACGGCCGCACAGAGCAGGGGCTGCCACCGTGGAGCTGCGTCCCCGGAAGGCCAACCACGAATGTGACTTTCGTACTGTCCCTGTAGCCCCACCCATCTTTCTGTCAATAAATTTTGGATAAAATACATACAAATCAGTTTGCTTTTACCGCTCTGATTCTCTGTGAGAGAAGGGTGGTTTGGCAGCAGTTCTGAAGTTGAGTTTTAGTTTTGGTTTTGAGACAAACTAAATCCTTCCTTGTATTCAGGCCAGGAGCAAAACCATCCCCACATGCAGCATAGGATCTGTTGCCACTGTAACGTCACGCTCTCTGCACGTTGGGATTTACTTCCCGATGCTCCGGAGCCCCAGCTGAGTCCTGTTTCATGCTGGGAAGCCTCAAGAGGGTGGGAATATCCTGCAAGGAAGGGAGCTCAGGGAGGAATATCTGAGGTGTTCCACGAGGAAGCTGCTTGTGCACGCTTGCAGCTCTCGCTGGTGCTCTTTAACCTGTGAGGAAATGTTGATGAAACAGAAACCAGGGGTTTAATGTGAAAAAATTGAATGCCTCTAATCGTGTACTGCTCTAGATATGCCGATACTTTGATCGACATGCTGAGGGCAGGGATGTCACCCCGAGGGACCCGGGCAGGCTGGAGAGGGGGGACCGAGCAAACCTCATGGGGTTCAGCAAGGCCAAGGGCAAGGGCCTGCCTGTGGGTCGGGGCAATCCCCAGCACAAACCCAGGCTGGGCGAGGAGTGGCTGGAGAGCAGCCCCAAGGAGAGGGACTGGGGGGGTTGGTGGGGGGAAAACTGCCCGTGAGCCAGCCCCGTGCGCTGGCAGCCCAGAACCCACCCGTGCCCTGGGCTGCAGCCAGAGCAGGGGGGGCAGCAGGACCAGGGAGGGGATTCTCCCCCTCTGCTCCGCTCTGGGGAGACCCCCCTGCAGTGCTGGGGCCAGCTCGGGGGCCCCCAACAGCAGAAGGACACGGAGCTGCTCGAGCGGGGCCAGAGGAGGCCACGGAGATGCTGGGGGGGCTGGAGCAGCTCCCCTGGGGGGCCGGGCTGAGAGAGTTGGGGGGGTTCAGCCTGGAGAAGAGAAGGCTCCGGGGAGCCCTTCGAGCGGCCTCCCAGGGCTTAAAGGGGGGGCAGGAAAGGGAGGGGGGACAAGGGGAGACAGGTTTAAACTGACAGAGGGGAGATTCAGATTAGCTCTAAGGCAGAAATTGTTCCCTGTGCGGGCGGTGAGGTGTTGGCCCCGGGTGCCCAGAGCAGCTGTGGCTGCCCCCTCCCTGGAAGGGTTCAAGGCCAGGTTGGACGGGGCTGGGAGCCCCCTGGGCTGGGGGAAGGGGGCCCTGCCCGGGGCAGGGGGTGCCACTGGGGGTGGGGGCTTTAAATGTCCCTCCCAAACCAGTCTGTGATGCTGTGGAGGGCTGGCTGGACAGACGGACGGCTGGCAGTAGATGGCTGGAGCAGCTGGGGGCAGACATGGTGTAGAAGAGGAGGCCCCGCCCCCCCCTCCCCCCCCCCGTGGAGCAGCATCCTTTGCCAGGGACTCTCAACAACACCACCCCCACCCCCCCGCCCGAACTCCTCAGGATCCCTCAGGGAGCCTGAGCTGTTGGAGGGGAAACTGAGGCACGGGGTGGGGGGGAGAATGGGGTGACCCTGCATCCTGGTGCTGCTTGGGGGGGGGGAGCAGAAAGAGTGTGAAGGGGGGGTGTGTGTGAAAATAAGGGTTAATCAGGGTGCAAAACAGGCATATAAAGGGGGGGGTATAAAAATAGGGGTGCAAAAGGAGGAGTAAGAAACAGGAGGCTGCAAAAATGGGGGTTAAAAAAAGGGGGTGCAAAGGGAGGGGGGGGGTAGAACTGGAGGTTCAAAAGGGGGGGGCGCAGCCATGAGAGCAGGGCAGCCCACTCTGGTTGGTGTCCCCCCTGTTGTGACTCAGTTTCCCCACTCACGATCTCGGGGGCCATGGGGGGGCACCCTGGGGTTTGTAGGGACACGGGGAGGCTCCAGGACCGTGGCGGTGTGGGGGACACGGGAGACAGTGACACTGGGGGGGGACGACACAGGGACACCCCAGGATGTGTGGCCACCCACCCACCCCGGGGTACACCCCACTAGACAACCCTGGCGTGTCACACCCAGGCCCTGACACACCCCGACACACAAACACCCCAACACCCAACCCCACACCCCGAAACGCGCCGCCCCCGCCACGCCCGGGGGAGGGGGTGTCCCCACACTATGGGGGAAACTGAGGCACTGGGGGGGGGGGGAACCCCACTAGCTGTGGAGGAAACTGAGGCATGTGTGTCCCCACACACCCCCTGGGAAAACAGGGACTGGTGGGGGTGTGGCCCCACTTGCTGTGGGGAAACTGAGGCACAGGGAGGGCTCCCACACACGCACAGTGGGGAAACTGAGGCATAGGGAGGGCTCCCCCCCCGCACACACACACTATGGGGAAACTGAGGCAGGGAGGGGGAGCCCCCCCACTATGAGGAAACTGAGCCACAGGGAGAGGATAAACTCACCCTATGGGGAAACTGAGGCACGGGGGACCCCCCTGCACACACACACAGAACAGAGACACTGAGGCACTCAGAGGTGACACCCCAGCACCTTTATTGCCCCCCCCCCTCCTCACCCCGGCGGGGGTTGTTAGTCCTGGGGGGCCACGGCAGCCCCCAGGGTCACCTGGGCCAGGTACTTGGTGTCGAAGCAGCGACGCCGCTCGGGGCCCCCCCGCGAGCAGCAGCCTTGGGGGTCGCGCCAGGTGTCCCGCTGGGTATCACAGAGGGTGGCGATGCCCTGGGACAGCTGTGAGAAATTGGGGGGGGGGGGGGGGGGTCAGGGTGGCTTGGGGGGGAAAAGCCTTTGGACCCCCCCCTCCCTCCAAAAAAGTTCACTCACTTGGTCCTGGGTGCAGGCGCTTTGTTCCTCGGGGGGCAGTGGGCAGCACGCGGCCGTCACGGCCCCCAGCAGCTCCGGCACCGGCCGCCTGGGTGACACGGACACGGAGGGGTGGGTCACCCGTGGGTGAGGGGGGGGACACGGGGAGGGGGTGGCATGCATGGGCCCCCTCTGAGATTTGAGGGGGGGGAGAGGGGCCGTATATCTGAGTCTCCACCCTGACGGTTGGTCCCGGATGCCTGGGTCCCCTTTGAGATGGGGTGGGGGTGCTGGGGTCCCTTTTTTTTGGGGGGGGGGGGGGGGGAGGGCACCCACCTCTTGGTGAGCAGGCGGGTGGGCCCGCAGAGGGTGCGGAGCAGCGCGGGGCTCGGCCGGGCCAGGCTGACGTTGTGCAGCTCCCGGTCGTAGGCAGGGTGGGGGGCGGCGGCGGCGAAGCAGCGGCTGCGGGCGCGGCCCCCCCCGTGCTGGCAGCACCGGTGCTGCCTCGTCTTCACCGCCGCCTCCTCCCGGCAGAACCGCTGCAGCCCCTTCTGCCACTGCCGGGGGGGGAGCGGTTGGAGTCCCCCAACCTTGTCACCCGGCTCCCTCTCCAGGTCACCTGGGTCCGTCCCCCCCCCCCCCCCCCCGTCATTCAGGTCCCTCCCTGGACCCCAATGGGTCCCCACTTGTCACCTGGGTCCCTTCCCAAACAACCTGGGTGTCACCCCCCCCAGCCCCCAAACTTCTGGGCCGCTGCCCGTCATTCAGGTCCCTCCCCAAACCCCTGAGTCCCCCCTTGTCACCAGGGTCCCTTCCCAGCCCACTGGGTCCCTTCTTGTCACCCGGGCCCCTCCCCAGCCCACTGGGTCCCTTCTTGTCACTCGGGTCCCTCCCCAAACCCCTGGGTCCCCCCTTGTCACCAGGGTCCCTTCCCAGGCAACCTGGGTCCCCCCCCTGGATCCCTCCTTGTCACTCGGGTCCCCCCCCCTTGTCACCTGGGTCCCTCCCCAAACCCCTGAGTCCCCCCTTGTCACCTGGGTCCCTCCCCAAACCCCTGGGTCCCCCCTTGTCACCTGGGTCCCTTCCCAGGCAACCTGGGTCCCCCCCCCTGGATCCCTCCTTGTCACTTGGGTGTCCCCCCCCTTGTCACCCAGGTCCCTCCCCAGCTCCCGGACCCCTGGGTCACTCTCCGGGCACCGGGGGGTCATCCCGGGGACACCGAGGTCCCCTCCCCGGATACCCGGGTCCCCTCCCCACATGCCTGGGTCCCCACCCCGGATGCTCGGGTCCCCTCCCTGATCTCCAAACGCCCGAGTCCCTTCCTGGATACCCGGGTCCCCTCCCAAACACCCGGGGGGGTGTGTGTGTGTGTCCCCCCGTGTCCCCCCCCCCCCGTGTCCCCCCCCCCCCGTGTCCCCCCCCCCGCGGCACTCACGGCCTCGTGGGCGCAGGCCAGGCTCCTGTTGCGGCAGCACCGGCCGTAGTCGCGCTCCAGGCGCAGGCGGAGGCGGACGCGGGGGCCGGAGGGGCCGGAGGGGCCGGGGGGGCCGGGCCGCAGCCCCCGTAACCCGCAAATATTGTCCATGTTGGCGGCGGTGGGTTCGCCGGGCGGGAAGGGCGGTTCGGCGGCGGGGGGGGGGGGCAACGGCGGCGGGGGGGGGGGCGGGGGGCGCGGCGGCGGCCGCCTCCTTGAAGCAGCGGTGCCGCGCCTCGCCGCGCTGCCGGCAGCAGTGGAACTGCCGCGTTTTCACCCCAAATTCATCGGCGCAAAAGCCGTCCAGCACCTCCGTCCACTGCGGGGGAGCGGAGAGGTGAGACCCACCCGCTCCCCCCGACCCCCCCCCGCTGTCCCCGGGTGTGTGTCCGTCCCCCCCCCCCCCGGCACTCACGGCTCGGCGGGCGCAGGGCAGCGGGGGGGCGCGGTGGCAGCAGGCGCCGAGGCGGGACCGGAGGGCGTCGAGGGCGGCCGCTTGTCGCCGGAGGTGGGCGAAGGAGCTGGGGGGCAGCTGGGGGGTCGGGGGGGGCGGCGGCGGGTGGCGGCAGTGACGGGTGACAGCGGCGGCCACGGGCCAGGGCGGGGGGAAGCCGTCCAGGGTGTTGGAGCGGGGCGGGGGGTGGCTGGGGGAGGCCGGGACACCCGCCAGCGCTGCCAGGACGTCGGGGGGCAGCGGGGGGTCCTGCTCCTCCTGACGCACTGAAAAGGGGGGGGGGGCAATGCGTGTCCCCAACTGCCACGGCCCCAGGTGACACTCGTCCCTATGCGACCCCCCCCCCCCCCCATAACTGTTTGTTCCCTGTGCCCCGACCCCCCCCGGTGTAGTGTCCCCACCCCAACCTTCGCTATCCCCCATGTCACCCCCACCTTGTGTCCCCCCCAAATCATGTCCCCCCATCCCAAGGTGTCTCCCTTGACATCTCCCCCCGCCCCCCCCATCACCACGTCCCCACGTCACCCCGTCCCCAACCTTGACTGTCCCCATGTCCCCCCCATTTCTGGGTGTCTCCCCCATCCCTGTCCTCATGCCCCCCATCCCCAACACCCCCTGTCCTCCCACATCCACGTCCCTAACCCTGGGTGTCCCCTGATCCTGCCTGTTCCCATGTCCCCCCACCCCTGGGTGTCCCCCCCCCCCCCATCCCAGGGTGTGGATGTGTCCCCATGTCCCCAAACCCCGCTCCCCCCCCAGCGTCCCCCTCATCCCTACCCTCATGCTGCTCGATGTCGGGGTGCTGCAGGACCAGGCTCTCCTGTGCCACGTGCTGGGGTCCCTCCAGGGCCACCACTGTCACCGGCGGGGGACACAGGGGGTCAGCGGGGGAACCCCCCCAACAGTCCCCCTTACCTGGGGCCCCATAATGGCGGGGGGGGGACGGGACGGGACACGGGATGGATGGGACGGGCCCCAGGTGTCAAATTGGGGACCCAGGTGGCCGAGGAGGGGAACCAGGTGGCCGCGGGGGGACCGAGGTGGCCCGGGGTGGGGAGGGGGGACACCCCACCATGCGGGGGGGGGGGGGGGACACGACACCCAAGCGTCGGTGGGAGCCGCAGGACTCACCGGCGGCACCGAGGAGGAGGAGGAGGAGGAGGCTGAAGGCAGCCATGGCGTCGGGTGCTGTGGGGCCGCCGCCGGCTCCGCCGCCTTATGAAGGAGCCGGGGAGGGCGCGGGGCCGAATCCTGCGGCGGGGCTGAGTCACCAGCCTGACGTCGCGGTAGGGGCCGGGGGGGCCACACACACACACATCGGGGGGGGGGACACACACACATACAGTGGGGGGATACACACACACACACACACACACACACCCCCCGGGGGGGGCTGGGCCACATCCTGCACCCCCAAACAGGGCCACAGTCCCAACCCCAACCGGCCCAACCAGCCCCGGGGGGGCGGCGGGGGGGGCTCAGGGACACGGAAGGTGGCCTTGTCCCCACCCTGGTGGTGGCCCCCCCTCCCTGGTGGCCCTAATGTTCCTCCCCCCCCCCACGTCAGGATAAGCGAAAGCAGCCGGATTTTTGTGGTTTTTGCCCAGTTTTGGGGCTTGACCCACCCAGTGAGTCACCCACCCCCCCCCCCAAACAAGTGCTGACAGGGGCCAGAGTAACGATGGGGGGGGGGCACGGACCACCCATGGAGAACCCCTCCGGGGTGGGGGGGGTTTAGCTGGTGTGTCGTGTGTGTCCCCCCTCCCCGAGTGGGCGACGTCGCGAGTGGGGCA
This sequence comes from Tyto alba, assembly GCF_018691265.1. Taxonomy (NCBI): domain Eukaryota; kingdom Metazoa; phylum Chordata; class Aves; order Strigiformes; family Tytonidae; genus Tyto; species Tyto alba. The sequence goes on from NW_024881329.1 coordinate 23,255,431, forward strand.
GCGGTGGCACGGCCTCGGTCACCTCCCTTCACCCCAAGATGTGGAGGTGGGGGAAATACGTGTGTGCCCCCCCCCCCCACCATGGCACAGTCATACCCTGCCCAACCCAAACTTTTGGGCAGGTGCCGAGGTGGGGGGGGGACAACGGACGGCGGGGGGGGGGATGGACACACACACACCAGCCCCCCCCCCCCCTTGATTGCCCAACACCGGCGACGACGTGACTCGACTTTGCGCAACAATCCCCCCCCAAGGGGGGGGGGACGTGGGTGTCCGGGTGGGAAAATCCCAAGCAGAAAGGACCCAGAGGAAGATGGGGGGGGGGGGAACACAAACACACCTGCCCCCCCCCCCCCGCCCCCCCCAGGGGTGCTGCCAGCATCAATGATGCACCGAGCTGCCCCGGTCTCAGCTCAACCCGCTGCTGTTTCCCAGCGTTTTAATTGGGGTTGGAGTTGGGGGGGGGAACAGACACACAGGGAGGTAATTTTTTTTTTTTGGGGGGGGGGGGGGTCAGAAGCGCTGCTCGGCGTCGGGGACGCGGGCGTCCCGCAGCTCCCGCAGCCGCTGCAGCACCCGCCGCAGGTCGCGCTCCCCCAGCAGCCGGTTGTCCCGCGTGCGGACGCTGACGGTGCCGCGCGCCCGCTCCTGCCGGCCCACCACTGCGGGGGGGGGGGACACACACGGACACGGACACGGGTGGGTGGAGGAGGGGGGGGGGGCACCCACCCACCCGGCACACCCCCCCCCACACGCTCGCGCCAAGCACGTCCGCCCGCGGGTGCACCCACACGTGCACCCACACGTGCACCCATGTGGGTAACCGCAGCGGCGGCTGTGTCCCGGCCCCCCCCCCCTTCCCGAGCGCCCGGGGGGGGGGGGGGTCGTCTCATAGGGGTCTCAGGGGGTGGGGGGTCCCTGGGGGTGTCCCCAAGGTGGGGGGGGGTGTCTCAGAAGGTCCTGGGGGGATGTTGGGGGGGGTCCCAGGGGGTTCCCAAGGGGGGGTGGGGTGGTCTCAGAGGAGGGTCCCGGGGGGGGTTCCCAAGAGGCGGGGGGGGTCTTAGGAGGGTCCCAGGGGGTTCCCAAGGGGGGGGGTGTCTCAGAGGAGGGTTCCAGAGGGAACTTGGGGGGGTCTTAGGAGGGTCCCAGGGGGGTTCCCAAGGGGGGGGGGGGTCTCAGAGGACGGTCCAGGGGGGGTCCCAGGGGGGGTCCCAAGGGGCAGGGCTCTCAGAGTGGGGTCCCAGGGGGAACTTGGGGGGGTCTTAGGAGGGTCCCGGGGGGGTTCCCAAGGGGGGGGGGTGTCTCAGAGGACGGTCCAGGGGGGGTCCCAAGGCAAGGGGTGTCTGGAGGGGTGCTGGGGGGTCTCAGGAGGGTCCCAAGAGGGTCTCAGGGTGGCCCCAGGGTGTTCCCAAGGGGGGGTCCCAGCGCTCCTTCCCCCCCCCCAGCCGCTCACAGGTTCTGGGGGGGGGTGGGGGGTGTTGTTGGGTGCTGCTGACTCAGCACAGCTGGTCCCAGGGCAGAGGGGGGGGGTGTATGTGTGTGGGGGGGGTCCCGGGGGTCTATGGGCTGGGGTGTCGTGTCCGTGTGTCCCCCGCCCTGCTCCCGTCCCCCCCCCTTACCCAGCTGGAAGTTGTAGTGGGCGAGCTGGGCCCGGCGGATCTTCCTGGCCAGGGTGGCCCCCGCGTCCCCGTCCAGGTCGGCCACGATGCCCCCCCCACGCAGCACCGCCTGAACCTGCCCCACAGCATCAGCGGGGGGGCCGGGGGGGGGCCAGGGGGGGTACAGAGGGCTGGGGGGGGGGGACGACACATGGGGGGAGACGGAGGGCTGGGGGGGGGGGGACATGGGGGACAGGGAGGGCTGGGGTGGGACAGAAGGGACAAAGAAAGACAAGGAAGGATGGGGGGGGCCGCAGGGACGGGGGGGACATGGGAGGATGTGGGGGGACTGGGGGGGGGGGACATGAGGGGGGGACTCGGGGGGATGACAGGAGGGGGGGATTTGGGGACCACATGGTGGGGAGGGGGGGGTCACACGCGGGGGGGGCACACACACCTCCCGGGCGTAGTCCTCGACTTCGGGCGTCTGCGGGATGACCATCGCCTGCAGCGGGGACAGCCAGAGCGGCCTGGGGGGGACATGGGGGGGGTCATGGGGGGGTGACATGGGGGGGGGGGGGGGGGAGTCATGGGGGGTGTCACAAGGGGGTGACCCGGGGATGGGGCATCCCAGGGATCAGGGAGTGTCCCTGGGGGTGTCCCAACGATGGAGGTCCTCCAAAAAAGGGGGTGTCCCCAAAGCGGGGGGTGCCCCAAGAATGAGGGTGCTCCAGGGATTCGGGGGGGGGGGGGCCCTGGGGGGGTGGGCGGGGGGGGCCCCCTCCCCAAGGTGGGAGCACCCAGGGACAGGGGTGGGTGACGCTGGGGATGAGGGGGGTGCCCATAGGCTGGGGGTTGGGGGGAGGCCCTTTTTTACAGCCCCAAAGTGGGAGAATTCTTTTTGGGGGGGGGGGGTGGTAGGAGGGGGTGTCCCCAAAGGGAGGGGGTGTGTGGGTGTCCGGGTGTGAGTCCCCCCCCCCTTACCATCGGCCGCCGCAGCTCTCGGCCAGCACGGCCACCATGCGCTCCACGGAGCCCAGCACCGCCCGGTGGATCAGCACCGGCCGCGCCGCCCCCCCCGCCGGGCTGTGGGGGGGCAGGGGGGGGGTACCAGGGGTCAGGGAGGGGGGCGGGGGGGTGCAGGGGGACCCCCACCCCCCCCCTTAGCTCAACTCTGCCCCCCCCCCCCTCAGCCCGGCCCCACCAGCACTAATCCTGCCCCCACCCTCCAATCCTTACCTTCCCTGTGGGCCCAATCCTGCCCACCCCCCCCAAACCCCAACCCTTTGGGCCCAATCCTTCTCCCCCGATCCCCCAACCCTGTGGGCCCAATCCTGCCCCCCCCCAAACCCCAACCCTTTGGGCCCAATCCTGCCCCCCCCAAACCCCAATCCTCGGGACCCAATCCTGCCCATCCCCAAAACCCCAACCCCGTGGGCCCGATCCTGCCCCCCCCTACCCCCCCCACCTGGCGTACTCCAGCCCAAATCTTTCCGGCATCTGAAAATCCAGCTGGATGGTGCCGCACTGATGGTGCCTCCCCAGCGCATCCCGGATCCGGATATCGATCTACCGGGAATAATTGCGGGGGGGGTGGTCCCCAAAGGTCCCGGGGGGCAAACCTGGACCCTTTGGGGACCCCCACCCCCAAAATCTCTCACCTTGGGGCCATAAAAGGCGCCGTCGCCCGCACTCAGCTCCCAGGGCTGCCCGAAGGTGCGGAGGCTCCGCTCCAACTGCTGCGGGGACAGATGGGGGGGGGGGGGGTGACACAGGGGACAACGCAGGGGACACGATGGAGGGAGCCGTGACACAAGGACACGGGGCAGGGGACGCGATGGGGGGGACACCGGAGAGGACACCCCGTGGGTGCCGCCCCCGGCATCGCATCCCGGCTTTGCCGCCCTGTTCCCTGCGGCGCGTCCCATCCCTGTCCCCATCCCTGGGGACACGGCCCTGGACCTCCTGTCCCCATACCCGTCCCCATCCCTGGGGACACGGCCCTGGACCTCCTGTCCCCATCTCCATTCTTGTCCCCTCACCCTGGGGCCACAGTTCTGAACCCCCCTGTCCCCATCCCCTCACCCTGGGGACACAGTCCTGGACTGGACCCCCTGTCCCCATCCCTGGGGACACAGCCCTGGACCCCCTGTCCCCGTCCCTGGGGACACAGCCCTGGACCCCCTGTCCCCATCCCTGGGGACACGGTCTTGGACCCCCTGTCCCCATCCCTGGGGACACATCCCTGGACCCCCTGTCCCCATCCCTGTCCCCATCCGTGGGAACACAGCCCTGGACCTCCTGTCCCTGTCCCCATCCCTGTCCCTTCACCCTGGGGACCCAGTTCTGAACCCCCTGTCCCCATCCCCATCCCTGGGGACAGAGCCCTGGACCCCCCGTCCCCATCCCCGTCCCCGTCCCACCTGCTCGGCGCGGTCCCAGGTCTCGGGGTCCCCCAGGAATCCGGGGGGGCGGGTGGCCAGCGCCAGGCGGAAGGAGAAGCCCAGCACCGTGTAGACGGTCCGGATGAAATCCAAGCAGGCGTCGATCTCGCCTTCCAGCTGGGGACAAAGGGTCAACGGCCGGGGAGGGGGGGGTGTGACACAGCGTGGGGGACACACACACAATTGGGGGGGGGGGGGACAGTGGGGAGGTGGGGGGACCCCCCCCCACCGACCTGCTCCAGCGTGCAGAAGATGTGAGCGTCGTCCTGCTGGAACCGCCGCACCCGCGTCAGCCCCGTCAAACTGCCGGGGGGTTCGTTGCGATGCAGCACCCCAAAATCAGCCAGGCGCAAGGGCAGCTCCCGCCACGACCGCGGCCGGTGGGCGAACATCAGGCTGCGGCCGGACAGACGGGTGTCTGTGTGTCCCCCCCCGGCTTCCAGGTCACATCCCACCCCCCCCTGCCTTTTCCCCCACGCTCACCAGTGGGCCGGGCAGTTCATGGGTTTGAGGGAGAGGGTCTCGGTGCCGGCGGTGACGGAGAACATGTGGGTGCTGTAGTGCTGCCAGTGCCCCGAGAGCTCCCAGAGCTGGGGGCTGAACATGTTGGGGGTCACCACCTCGCAGAAGCCCCTCGCCCGGTACTCGCTCTGAGGGGGACAGCGGGGACAGGGACGGGGACATCAGCCCAACCCCAGCGGTGCCTGGCCCAGGGAGGGTCCAGGTTTGGGGCGCAGGAGGGATGGGGTGATGCAGGGATGGGGCAGGGATTTGGGGTGCAGCCCGGTCTGGGTGCAGTTTGGGGGGGGGGGGGGGCACAATGGAGCTGGGGGGGGGAAGAGGGTGCGCGTGTCAGGTTATGGGGTGCTACGGGGTTGGGGTGCAGAGGGGTGAGGGTAGAGCGGAGCTGGGGTGCAGAGCAGGAGCGGGGGCACAGCAGGGTCGGGGTGCAAGGAGGGGCACAGGGAGGGTCAGGGTGCAGCTGGGGATGGGGGTGTAACGGGGTCTGGGTGCTTTGGGGGGGCACGGGGAGGGTTGGGGTGCGGGTGTAACGGGGTCTGGGTGCTCGGGGAGGGCACAGGGAGGATTGGGGTGCGGGTGTAATGGGGTCTGGGTGCTCAGGGGGGCACAGGGAGGGTGGGGGTGCGGGTGTAATGGGGTCTGGGTGCTTGGGGGGGGCACAGAGAGGGTTGGCGTGCAGGTGTAATGGTGTCTGGGGGCTCAGGGGGGCACAGGGAGGGTTGGGGTGCAGGTGTAACGGGGTCTGGGTGCTTCGGGGTGTGGGTGTTATGGGGTCTGGGTGCTCTGGGGGGGCACAGGGAGGGCTGGGGTGCAGGTGTAACGGGGTCTGGGTGCTTTGGGGTGGGGGTGTTATGGGGTCTGGGTGCTCTGGGGGGGCACAGGGAGGGTTGAGGTGTGGGTGTAACGGGGTCTGGGTGCTTTGGGGTAGCTGGGGGGCAGCAGGGTGTATTGGGGGGGGGGGGGAAAGGCAGACCCCAATTTCTCCCCCCACGCCGGTGCAGTCGGGGGGGCCATGGCGGGGGCCGTACCCTGATAAACTCCACGAGGGCGTTGTAGATGTGGGCGCCGCGGGGGAGGAAGAAGCAGCTGCCGGGGCTGAGCTTGTGGAAGAAGAAAAGCTCCTGCTCCTGGAGTTGGGGAGGGGCCACGGGTGTTACTGTGGGGGGGGGGGGGTGTCACCGGTGATCCCTGCCCCCCGAAAACCGCGGGGCTCACCCGCCCGATGCGGCGATGATCCCGCAGGGCGGCCTCATCCTGCGCTCGCTGCCAGGCGCCCAGGTCGCGGGCGCTGGGGAAGGCGACGGCGGCGACGCGCTGCAGCGCCCGGCGGCCCCCGGCCCCCCGCCAAAACGCCGCCGAGCTCTGGCGGGGGGGGAAGGGGGAGGAATTTGGGAAGAAATCAGTGGGGCTCCGATGCCTGGGGGTGTCTGGGTGTCTGTCTGTCCGTCCCACCTACCGTCAGGACGCGGAGGGCCGCGATCAGCCCCGTGTGCTGCAGGAGGGGGCCGGGGCAGAGCTGGAGCAGGGGGCCGCACCTGCAGGGACAGAAAGACAGGCGTGGGGACAGATGGACATGGGGAGTGTCCCCCCTCAGCCCCCCCCCCCCCCCCCCGGGGTGCCCCCCCCCCTCCACTCTCACCTATAGACGGTGGCCGTAGGGGACGTCACCTCCTCCTCGATCTGCTGCAGCTGGAAGGGGTTGTGCTGGGGGGGGGACACACACGGACAGCAAGGGGGGTGACAATAGCATAGGGAACATTGAGGTTGGGACATCAAGGTGGGGGGGTGACACTGAGGTGGCAGGGAAGGGTTGAGGTGGGTGACACCGAGGGGGGGGGGGGTGTGACAACCGAGGTGGGTGGCACCAAGGGGGGGTGACACTAAGGTGGTGGGGAAGGGCTGAGGTGGGTGACACCGTGCTGGGGGGACATGGGAGGGGGAGGACTGAAGTGGGTAACAGTGACACAGGTGACCCCGAGGCGGAGGGGGGGGGGGGGGGTGACAACCGCGGTGGGTGGCAGGGACACAGGTGACACTGGGGGGGGGCTGGGGCAGGGCACACTGATTGGGAGGGTGACACTGGTCCCCGTTAGCATCACCCAGGCCCATCACCCCAACCAGGAGGGTCCTGATGTCCCCCAACTGGGCTCTTTTACCCCATCCTGGGCCGGGGAGGGGACACGCCGGGGAGGGGGGTGTCACCTTGAAGAGCTCGGCCAGCTGCTGGCGGGTGGCCTCGAGGCGCTCGAAGCGGTGCCCGGCGCGGGCGAAAGCCGCACAAGCTTCCTCCAGCGCCGGCAGCTCGGCCCGCTGCACCGTCCTGGGGGTGGGGGTGGGACAGGCTGGGGACACGGGGGACACCCCCGCCGTGTGTGTGTCCCCCTCTCCGTGTCCCCCCTCCTTACCTGTCACCCATGTGGATGTCACAGAAGAAGCCGTCCTCCGTGGCCTGGGCGCTGCAGAGCGTGGCCCCGTAAAACTGCTCGGCCACCGCCCCCAGGACGCAGGCGCCGGACCGCCAAAAAGCCTGGGGGGGACACACACCCCCACACAAAGTGGGGGGGACACGGGGGGACACACGGGCTGCGAGGGGAGTGGGACGTGGGTCTGGCCCCCCCACCCCGTGTCCCCCCACCGGGACTCACCTCGCGTCCCTCCGGGACCGAGAAGTCGAGGAGCTCCAGGTCGGCGTCGCTCTCGAGGGGCCGGTCGAGGTCCTGGAGGGTCCCGTTCACCCGGGCCACCAGTGCCACCTCCCCCCTGTGGGGACACCCGTGGGAGACCACAGGGACACTGGAGGGATGCTGGGGGGCATGGTGGGGACCACGTAGGGACACCACGGGGAACGTGAGGACACTGGGGACCACGCGGAGGTCTTGGGGACCTCGTGGGAACACCGCGGGGACACTGTGAGGGCACCGTGGGGACCCTGGGGACAGCCGAGGGACTGTGGGGGCCCCGTGGAATCCTGTGGGGGCCCTAGGGACCTTGTGGGGACCGTCGGGATACTGTGAGGTCCCTGTGGAACCCCGTGGGGGCCCTGGGGATCTTGCGGGGACCCTGTAGGGACCGTGGTGGCACCACGGGGGGTCATCCCAAGGACGGTGTGGGACCCCGTGGGGGCCCTGGGGACCCTGTGGAACCTCGTGGGGGACCCCGAGGACCCCGTGAGGATATCGTGGGGACCCCGCGGGAACGCTATGGGGGCACCGTGGGGACATCCCAGGGACCGTGGGCACAGAGCAGAGACCCCGTGGAACCTCGTGGGAACCCCGAGTGTTACCGTGGGGGCCCTGGGGACCCCGTGGTGGGGGGAGGCCCGGGCCCACGCGTACCCCAGCTGCGTGGCCACCTGGAAGGGGGTGGTCTGCAGGGCTCGGCCGGGGAGGCGGCGCCCCCCGGGCAGGGTGATGCTGATGGGGGTCCCCGGGGGGGGCGGGGAGCGGCCCCCCGCGGCCCCGGTCCCGGTCCCGGCTCCATCGCGCTGCTCCTGCGCCGCCCGGAGCTGCTGGAAGAGGCGGAGGCGCTCGGAGAGTTGGGGGTCGGGCCCGGAGACCTGGGGGGGGGGGGTGTGGGGGGTGTTTAGCGGGGGGTCAGGACGCGGTGGGTACGCGGGGAGCGGGGGGGGGGGGGTGTCCCGGGGGGGTTTGGGGGGGGGGGGGGGTCCCGAGCGCACCCGGTGCCGGCGCGGGACTCCCGCGAAGAACAGCCGAGCCCCTGTACGGGCGCACGGCATGGCGGCTGGCCACGCCCCTTCCGTCGCAGGCCACGCCCCTTCCGCCGCCGCACGGTGGGCGGGATGGGAAGACCCCGCCCAGAGGCGGACCCAACCAGAGATTGAACTCTCGCAAGGGGGCGGAGCCTATGGGAAAACCCCGCCCATTGACGGAGCTAAACACCGATGAGCCATATCAAGGGGGCGGAGCCAACCACTGTTAAATCCTATAGAGGGGCGGAGCCGGTGTGGAGTGTCCCGCCCATAGGCGGAGCCAACAGCGGATAGCACCCATCGAGGGGGCGTGGCCTGTGTGGAATGCTCCGCCCAGAGGCGAGGTCAGACGAGGCTACTCCCTCCCAGGGGCGGTGCCCTCCCGCGTGGCGGGAGCAGCGCGTGCGGCCCGAGTCTGGTTCCCACCCCCCACCCCACCCCCCCCGGAGGCCGTTGGACTCGCCCGCCCGTGGGGAAGCCCCGCGGGGGCGGAACGAAACCACTCACGGGCGCGGGGGGGGGGCGGGAAGCGAATAACGGGACCCCCCCACAGCCCATTGGTGTTCGGGGGAAACGGGGGGTTTGGGCAGCCCCGACCCCCGCCCGGCTCCCCGGGGCCGCTGAGGGGAAGGAGAAGCCGCAGCCCGGGGGTCACGGCTGGGGGGGGGGGGGGGGGGGGTCCCCTCGGGGCTGAGGCGCCCGCGCCAAAGAAACGATCCGCCACCAACTCGTTTTTGTAATTTTTATGTAGATACTTAACCCTACACCTTTATCAAACATATATGATGGATTCTAGCAACTAAAAAAAAGAGAGGAGAAAAACAAAACAAAACAAAAATAAAATAAATCAAGTAAAATTCCAACTTCATATAAAAGCCGCCGGCGCGGCTGCGGGGCGGCCCTGGGCTGGGGGCAGCGCCCCGAGCCCCCCGCGGGCTCCGTCTGCGCGTTTTGAATGATCTGAGAGATGGAATTAAAAAGTGATTATTATATACACACACGTAGAAAGTCAACAGTGTTCCCAGGGGAAAAAAAAAAAAAAAGAAAAAAAAGAAAAAAAAGAAACAAAACAAACAAACAAAAAAAAACCAACCAACAGACAACAGATTTTTTTTTCCCGAGGAGGGTGAGCTGGAGGGGGAGGACAGGCTGCGGGACCCCTCCTCACTCCCGGGGTGCCGGGAGCCAAACAGTCCGTGGAAATCATCATAGGGTGATGGGTTGTTTTCTTTTTGTCATTTTTGCCTTTTTTTTTTGTGTTTTTTATTTTGCCAGCCGGAGGGGGAGCGGTGACCGTCGCTGCGGAGGAAGGCACAGGAGGGGTGGGGGGGTCTCTGCCACCGCCAGCGCTTGGCCCCTTCACTCCTCCCTGTGGCAGCGATTTGGTAATCGGCTAAAAAACATCATCCCAACAGCACGCTTCATCTTTCCTTTCAGTTTTTTAGTTTGTTTGTTTGTGTTCTTTTTTTTTTTTCTTTTTTTTTTTTTTTTTTTAAACTACTACTGGAAGTTTTTATTTCAACAGCAATTCTTCTTTTCATTAATTTTTTTTTTTTTTTTTTCCTAGTCTTGCACCAACTGGGTGGGCTTGGGAAAGAAACAACTGAAAAAAAAAAAAAAAAACAAAAAAAGAAAAAAACCCCAAAATAATAAACAAACAAACAAACAAAAAAATAAACCAAAAAAAAAATAACCCAGAACATTTAATTTAGGAGAAGGTTATGGGGCTCTTGAGGGAAAGAAAAAAAAATAAAATATGGAAAAACCAAGTGAAAGCGCTACTCCGCTGCTCTCTACAGCGTCCGGATGCCTTCGCTTGGGAGCTGGGCGTCTGCTTCAGTACCTGGGGGGGAAGAAGGGGCGTTTCGGGGCGAAGAAGGGGGACCCCCTCCCGAAGGGCGGCCGGGGCCTTTTCAGGCTATGGAAGGGGTCTCTGCTTACGAAGGGCTCTCGCGGTCTGAAGTCAGCGCGGGGGGTCCTGACCAGCACCCCGCCGCGGCTGCCACCGTCCCTGTGAGCAGGGGGGCCCAGGCCGCGGGGGGCCCCCAGCTGCTCCCTGGAGAGGGGGGTCAGCCCCACGGCCTCGCGGGAGCGGGACAGGGGGGCTGCGGCGTGGTCCCGCTGTTGGGCTTGGGCCAACGGTTCGCGGGGTCCGGCGTGCACGGCGAAATGCTCTTTCATCGTCCCTTGGTGGATGGTACCGTGCTCCTTGGGGAAGGCGCCGGCGCCGTGCTCCACCGCCATGGGGGGCGGCGCGGGGAAGGGGACGCCGCCGTGCTCCCCGGCCGGCGGCGGCTGGGCGGGGAAGGGGACGTTGGCGTGCTCCCCGGGGACGGGGGGCGGCGGGGGCGTGGGGAAGGGGACCCCGGCGTGCTCGACGGAGGGAGGCGGGGGCACGCCGTGGGGCAGGGAGAGCGGAGCGGAGGTTTCCTTCGAGAAGGGGTTGGCGTGATCCACCGACGGCATGCGGGGAGGGACCGAGTGATCCCTCGGGAACAGGCTGCCGTGGTCCTTGGGGGGGGCGGGCGGGGGCCCGGCGGGGGGACCCACCGGATCCCGTTGGAAGGGAGTCCCGTGCTCGATGGGAGGCGGGGCGAGGGGCGGCGGCATGTGGTGCTCGAAAGCGGGGCTGAAGTTATTTGTTCGGAAGTTGTTGACGCTCTCCTGGAAGGGCGGCACGTGCTCCTTGTAGGGCGCCGCGAAGCCGCCCATGCCGGGCAGCTCCGACGTGCCCGAGGGCCCGTTATCGAAGGCGCTCCCGCCGCCGCTCATCTCGAACCACCCCGCCGCTCGGCTCGCCTCTCGCCCGTGTCCTCGATTCCCCTTCCCCAGAACCCGGATGGATTCCACCGTCTGGATGGGCTCTCCCGACATCCCCCTGCTCGAGGCGTTGTGGTAACCCAGCGTTTCGATGGGGGCCCCTTTCTCCTCGGTGCTGTCGGGCAAGTCCAAGCAGGACGAGGAGACCCTGGTCTCTATGCGGTAGTGCTCCTCCTGCGGCTGCGGCTCTCCCTTGGGAGCTCCGGACAAGCTCACCCCCTCGCCGGAGCTGCTTTTGGAAATCTGGCCAAAATGCTTCTCCTCGGAGGGCTTACGGGAGGCGTTTTTGAGCATGTTCTTGAACTCGATGGTCGACGTGGCAGAAATGGAAGAACCCAAGGATTTCTCCACGCTCGCCGCGGGCGCTCTGCCCGCGGGGCTGGAGAGGGCGTTTTGAGAAGAGAAAAGCGAGCGGTGGGGAATCGAGTGGGGCGAGTCCGGGTATTGCTTCTGCGAGAGGCCAGAGTGCACCACCGATTTCGGTAAGTTGTTGTGGTTGGAGTCCGGTGTGAAAAACACGTCGTTCTTGCTGGGCGAAGGGGAACCGTCCGAGGTGGAGTCGTTTCCCCTGAGGCCGTAGCTCCCGTACATCCCCGGAGACGACGTCAGCGGTTCGCAGCTCTCGCTCTGATCAAGAATAGACCTCATCGACTGAGGAAAGGACGACTTCACGGCGAACTCTTGCGATCTTTGACTGTAGCTGGACAGGACCGGCTGGTACTCTGCAGCTTCTGAGAGTTTACTCGATTTCAAGATAGACTTGGCGGGCTTCTTCTCCAGGTTTAGCATCGCCGACGGCGGCGGCCCCGAGTAGTCGAAGTCGCGGTAATCCTCGTCTTCTTGAAAAGACGTGTCTGGGTAAAACTTCTCCTGGGAGGAGTCCATTAAAGAGGAGGGTATCTCCATGTTGTCTGCAGACTGCTTGTACAGGCCGGCCGGAGACTCTCTGCCGAGGCCGAAGGGCCGGTAGGTGTGCACAGAATTGGAAAGCTCTTGGGAATATCCGTCATCCCGGCTCTGAAGAGGCGACCTCGTGCTGCTGGGAGTAGAAGAACCGGGGCTCATGATTTTTGACAGCAGGGAGATAGTGTCGACGTTGCTCGACGTCGGCTTATCCATCATCTCGTCCTGGGTGGGCGTCCCGCTTCGCTCATCGCGCACCGGTGTTCCGTCCACATTGTCCATGGAAGTGCTGGTAGGACCACGCTGGAAGTCAGACGCGTGACTTTCCGTTGCGATGCTGGACCCTAAGCTGCTGAGAATTGGAATATTCAAGTTCAAGCCACTGAAGCCAGGATTTCCCTTCAAGAAATTGTGTATCTTCATCTCCAGGCTCGGAGAAGGGGGCTCCGATTCCAGCTTCGCTTTTGAAATTTCAGAGGACTGACCCAGTGAGGTTTCTGTTGGCAAAAGGGAGGAAGGACTGGTAGGGTGGGAACTGGAAAATCCCAAGGAATTGGTTGGCGGCTTAAAACTGGAGCTTGACAGCCCTGGGGTATGTCCAACAGGAGCCTTATTAACTGAAGTTGAGGAAACCTCAGCAGTAGAGGAGTTTGGAGAATAACCAAAACTTTTGGATATAAAGGACTGAGTATTGGAAGGAATATTCCTCCCCTTCACGCAAGGAACAGTCGTGTTAGCTGGCGATGCTGAAGTGCTCTGTGACGCGGTTTCGCTTGACTGAACAGTATTTCCAGCAACACTCTGAAGCAAGGATGACAAACCTGGAAAAAAGAACGCTGCGTTCAGATATTCGGGTAAGAGGCAAGTCAACCTGAGCCGCTGTCAAGGGAAACGTTTCGGTATTTGTACCGCAGATGTCGTTCCTTAAAACTACGTCATGTTTTAGCCAGGGAAATGACTGCATTTTGCTGCATTAGTATTGTCTTTAGCACCCACCGAGGTGCAGACTTTTGCCAGAGGCTCAGATTGATCTATACATATAAATTATGACATATGTTTGAATAACTTGGGTAGTAAGTCATCCTGGCTTTGTAGCCAGGCATAAAAACCACTGCACTACTGATCAGGGTTACACACGCAAGGTGCAGAAGCGGGAGCAGCACCTCTGGGAAGGTTTCTGCTCTGCAAAAGCACTCTGGCAAGCACAGGGAAATCACACAGAGACCTCTCTCGGTCTCCTGTCCCGTCCAGCACCTTTCCACAATGCATTCTGGGTAAGTGCGCTTCGGTCATGGCGAAAATATGAAGTAATAAAACTCACTGGTCCATAACACATAAGCAACCTGACAAAAAGTCATCTGCATTTGCCACAGACGTAATACATTCCAAGTAAGATTTTCTCCCCTCATTTTCACTTTAGGGTAAGCAGAGCAGCACGTTTCAGCGCGGCTGCTACCATCAAATACAGAGTTAGCCATTCCCTCAAGACCCACTCCGGTACCTTGCAATGCTGGTGCAGTCTGAGTCTGGGTTTTGGAGAGAGCAGACAAAATACTTTCGGGAGTTATTTCAACTTTGGAGAGAATGTTTGCTAACGGGTTTGAAGGAGCAGACGGAGTCCCCATGACAGGAGTCTTCAGGCCACTAGTAAGAGCTGTTGGGCTCGTCGGGGTTCCTGGAGAAGGTCTCGAGGCGGGACTGACACCTAGGATGGAAGCACACACCACTCACGTACGTTGCTTCGTTAACGGAAGCTTTTTCTTAGCTCAGGTTTGTTCCACAGTTACAACTGCAGCAGAGCTCCGCCGAGCGTGACCAAGGAGAGGCTCACGAAGCCGACAGTCGTGTGTCAGAGAGACTGAGCCAGATCTTTTAAACAGTAACTCACTCACGTTTATTTTGAGACAATTAAAGCTTTAAAAGGTTACAAAACCAAACTCCATTGTCGGCTCCATTAACCAAACACCTGGGCTAGTACCGCTTCAGCACTCACCTGTATTTTTCATTACAGAAGTTAAACTGCTAAGAATGGAGCTGATCTTTGCCAGGTCCACGTTGGCCAGGTTGGGCAACGCAAGCGCTGGCGACGGAGGGACGGGCGCTGCGCTCACTGCCTTCGGAGCCGGAGGAGCCGGAGGAGTCTGGGCAGGCGGCGTCACTGTCACCGAAGTTGTGCCTGCTGCAGCGGTAGACGGCACCGCTTTGGGGACGCTCTCAGCCTTCGCGGGTGCCGAAGCTGGAGCAGCCTGCTTCTCCTTCCTCTCTTCCACTGCATCAGGGAGGAGGAGAACGAGACCACAATCATCACCCTGTCCCTGCGGAATTACTCGGGGTACAGGATTTTCAATGGGCACGTTAGGGCCGATTCCCGCAGGCGGTGTGAAAACGTATTCGCTGGGTGGTTTGGGAGATGGGAACAATCACGGCTAGATCGGGATTTCCCTGCTTTGTCTGAGGGGACTGGGGCAGAAGAGTGAAACCCAACAGGACCAACCCGCAGCCCAGCGAGGGCTTTGCCGCATCCGCTACATCCCAACGAGGCTCAAAAGGGTTGTTTTGTCTCAATGTAATTTCTACATGACAATTACTCTGCTGCCCGGCCCCCCCCACCCCGCCCCACGCAACGTACCAATAATTTTAGACGTATCATCCTCCACATCAGAGAGCTCCATGTCTTCCACATCCCGATTATCCGTCACAGGCTCCGGAGATACCGTCTTGCGGCTTCCGACCACTGGAGACCGGGAGTTATCCTCCTCCCCCATCCCCTGAAAAGGCGACTCGGAGCCCGTCGGAGATGGAGCATCCATACTTGGAGAAGGGACAGGAGATTCCTCCGGATCCGGAAGCGTTGCTTTCAACTGGTCTAGCTTTTTCTTTAGATTGCTCACTCGATTAGCAAATGTTTTGTAAGCCTAAGAAAGAAAGGACAGCAAACTGAGTATCTTTTATAGGAAGAGAGCGTGCCTCAATCACTTCCCTAATGATGAAGCACACCGTCTTAGAAAAATCATTTCCAATTACCTGTACCCTGCAGTCAGAACTCAGCTTTTCAGTGTGACTTGCAGAGAAACAACCACAAAAAAAGGGGAAGGTAAAACCTTTTTCCAGTGACTTAAAACAATTTTCATAAACCCCAGGATTTTCTAAGAAGTATGCTGCCTGTTTGTTTTTGAGGGTTTTTTTTTGTAGGGTTAAGGGGGCTTGCTGGTTTTCACAATGCTTTACCGAATTCTTTCTTTTTTCATCTAGTTTGCATATTAATCACGACTTGTACAGTTTCCAGAATTTAGGATTTGTTAGACTAACTGTAATTTCACTCCCATCCAGGGTGGGCTACAAAATTCCAACAACATACAAGAATTGAGCTTCTGACCCGTGCATTTTTTTCGTGTCTCCTTTTCTTGCCCAACACCTCAACTCTGCTCTCTTTTGAAACCATCTGTACAACAACCGCACCAAACTTCTTTATTTGTGAAGAGCCATGATGCATTTTCTAGCCTCTGAGATGCTTAGCAAACACAGGGGGATGTCGGTCTGCCTGAGGAGGATCAAGGAAAAGCGTACTTACATTTGCTACCACCTTGACTTCCTTATACTGTGCTTCATAAAATATACCAGCGTTCTCCAGGGCTTCCGTGAGAGAAGGCCCATTTTTCACTTGTTTGTCTAAGCCATTTACAAACTCTTCCAGCTTTGAACTTGCTTCTTCAAACTCCTTGGAGAACTTCTTTCCTCCTGTTTTGTCTGCAAGGAGATTAGCAGCACGTAAATAAGCTGCTGTCCCCCAAATGGGAAATCAGCTCTCAGAAGCGCGGCCTCGACAGCAGCAACCGGGAAGGTCAGAGTACGGACACTGCATCACGCCGTACGCTCCCCAGACCACCCCCTTCATCCATCAGCAGCCATTGAAAAAGAGAGGCCAAGCTGCTAGCAGTCTGTATTGTTTTGCAACTAGTTATAAGTGATGAATAAAGACACAGAAGTGTAAAATTTTACACTTTCAACTACCCCGGGAGCCTACTTTCACTTTGGAAGAGGCAAAAATCTTGAGTTTTATTTTTTCTTTGCTACTGTATTCCAAGAGTTCCTACATCATCAGGGTTCACAACACCTACGAGCGACCACGACTGTAAATGACCATTTTCAAAGACTGCAGTCATGGGTTACCAAGCACAGCTAGAGCTATCTGCAGTTTTACAATTAAATTTCCTGTTGATACAGCTCAACATAACTCAGTTCATTTATCCCTAATACGCGCTGCTTGCCATCGGACTCACAACTGGCATTCTCAGACAGTAGCCACTGATGGATGCCTTAATTAATTTAAAATATGAAATCCAAAATTATTTAAGGGGTTCTGAACACATTAAGAACAATGCATGTTTTAACAATACACGAGAGCGTGTTTGCATAGTACAAAACACATCTTCATCACTTCTGCTTGCTCTGAGCCCTGTATTTGCAGGTTTCTTTGAGCAGGTTCAAACTAACAGAAGTTTTAGGCTCCTGCTTGGTAGTTCTTAATTGCACTTTGAAATTTTGGCATTTTACAGACCCAGTCTGATTTCTGGTCTAAGGCTCAACAGAACCCAGAGGCTCCGACAATTGTATCTGTGTCTCCTTTAATTACCTCGGGTTTTGTATGTTATACGCCGTCTTTACCTTTTAAGCACTTAAGAGTTTCAGTGCTGCACACATCCACCCTCATAGTGGAGAGCTGCTTCTCTTTCAGCTCTATCTGGTCTTCTGAGCGCTTATATAATAGCAATTCATCAATGAGAGACTGTGGCTGGAAAAAAAAAAACAAAACAAAAAAACCAAACCAAAACAAAACAAAACAAAAAAAAAAAACAAGAAAAGCATCCTCATCACATTCCATGGAAGAGAAGCCCTGCTGCGCAGAGCTAACGGCACAGATCTGCTTCAGCGACAAACAACACTCCGGGTTCAAGACCATTTCCAAACGGGAGCTAACGCAGAAACAAACCGGGCGAACCTCTGGGTTTAAATCTCTGGGTTAAAAACCTCAAGTCAAACAGATCAGCGGACTCTGGCTCAGGCAGAGGCTGTAATTCCACAAGTCTCCTGGTTATGATGGTTAAGAGTAGGGACAGGCCTTTCTTCTTTCCTTTTTCTCACTCTACTAGTGCCCATGCATTTCATTAACACACTGCACTTCTTTTGGGCATCTAATTTAGATAAATTCCTCGCCACCAACTCCTCAGCCACCCTAAACTCCTCCTTCACTAGGATGACCTGACCATACACCTCGGCCAGCCCCTCTAAGCATAGGGGCCCATGGATTTCATGGAGCTCCCTGGAAGGTGAACAGCTCTCTTGTACGAGATCACCCGAAATGAAAACCGGTGTTTCTGCGGGGATCCTCCGCAGCGCTCCGAACACTTTCCAACTTCCTTATTGTCCCTAACAGTGCACAAACGGGGTGGCAGCCCTAACAAAACTCACAGCTGCAATGTCTAGCAGGCATTATGTGCCAAGGAACTAAAAGACACCGAACGCTCGAGCTTCCCATCGAGTTTATGCTGCTGGTGGAGATAAGCTACACAAAAGCCACAGCCCAAGGATGGATAATAGTGCAATAGAATGCTTCCACTTGCAGACTTACTCTGAATTCAGCAACAATCTTGGACTTCAAAGCAGCTTTTGGGTTCGTGGATGCTGTTGGAATAAAGAAAAAGTATAAAGAAATCAAGGAACTACAGCCTGACTAAAAGTCACAAAAGACAGTTCTAATAAAAAATATTTTAACATAATTCCACGAAAGATTTGCAGGCTGTTGTTACTCATTATATTTTCCCCTCCACACAGATGTCCCTCAGTGCTCTGGCTTTCCATTAGCTAATTGGGACACAGCCACGTGCAGCTAGATTGTGACTGAGGCCAACAAATTATATACTATTGCCTTTTTTTTTTTTTTTAACATGCTATAAAAATTTACTGTGCATACCTTTTCCAGCTCTACGGTTGGGAAGACAAGTCCCTGCAAGGGTTGATCTAACAGCCTTATCTGATGACTTTATACCTCTCTACAGGGAAAGTAATGTTATTTCCTAAGTGCCAGACTTAGAGCTGACATGTGCAGCCCAGCGTTTCCTTTGGACGGGGTCCTCCTTTCAGTACTTACTAGGCCTAACCACGCTCTCAACCTTAAAAACTCTTATACCACTATTCTGACATCTTATTAACAGAGCAGGGGGGATCAAATCCCACTGTCAAGAGACACTAAATCCACTGGTTTCTGGGCAAAACAGGAGAAACATCTGATAAGAAGCAAAATGCTAAACCCTTCATCCATGCTGAATATAGCACATTTTTGTTTGGGAAAGCAGCTTGTGTTGTTAAGCCAAGTAATAAACGCTTCCAAACTGTTAAACCTTCTGATCTCAGCACCTGTGCGGGCGGGCACACGCCACATCTTACACCTAACGTTCCACCATTTCGCTTTACGGACCATTCAAGGCTTTAGCATATAATGAGATTAGTAAGAGTGGTATATTATAAACACATTTCCTGCTAGACTGTACTCCCGGTACTGTCGGACGCCAAAGTTCATTATCTGCACTGCCAGCTTCCAGTTTTCTTTTATCCTAGCACCCTGTTTGCTGTTGAAGATGTGTTCCCGAGCACGAAGGTAGTGTCCACCTCCTGCTGCCAAAGTACACGGTTCTGTCTGTCTTCTCTCCATCTCTGAATAGTCTAATGCCAGTTTCCAAGAGGTTCCACCAGCTCTTTCCTCTCCTGTTCATAACCTCCGCTCTCATAAAGATTTAATTTTTTTGTTACTTCATTCCTTTAAAAGTGGTTCTCTAGCAACAACTCCTTGGTGCTTTACATATTAGTCTGTAAGGAGCTTTACAAGCCTGGAAGATGCATGCTGGCTCATGTTTTAGTCCAGGTACTTTGCCCGGTTTGGGCTAGCCTTTCTTCTGTTCCACAAGAAGGCAATTTCTATATTAGTTCAGAGAGTTCACATTGTTTCCTTACTTTGTGATTTCTTCCACGGCTTATTCGGTTGTTTGTTCAGAGTTTCTTTCAGCTGCTTCTGAGTTTTGAAAGTGGTACCTGGAAAACATTTCATTTTTTGCAGTCTGGCATTATGGGATTCCTTTAAGAATCTGGTTTTGGTGCCATACGGTTGCACGTAAAAGAGTGAACAGAAATTTGTTTTAAAATACCTAGACCAACTTCCTTAGAGGAGCTGCTGGATGCCCAAGAGAACCTAAGTTTACTCAGGAATACAGCAACCTGTGGGGTGGTCTTCCATTTTTAAATCAAGTTTCTGTTTGCCCTTACACTAAGACAGTTCAAAAATCACAGTAATGACCAAAGTAAAAAGGAAAAACACAAGGCAACTAATAATAAAGCTACACCGCTCGGCTCTTTAGGTAGGCTTTTACAGCATCAGCATTCAACAGGCAAGTAATGCAAGTCGGGAAAACAGCCACAATACCTAATTCACAAGTAAGTTGAAATATTTTTGCTTTCAGGTTACAAAAATTAGAGATTTCAGAACGTACGCACAAAATCCACTTCTCAACATGCAACACTCAACTAAAGCCTTTTCACGTGCCAAAGCCTGAACCCGAAACACTGTGTTTCTCCTGCCATGCCGACAACCGGCTCTCAAAACCACAGGTGAGGATCTCCTGAAGCACCTTTAGCTTTCAATGATGTAACCAAGTAAAGCAGAAACACGGACTAGTTTCCTTCAAGTATTTGAGTATTGGCTCATTTCTGGTTTTAACTGACTACGCATGTTTCAGTTAACATTAGCCATATCAGCTTTTAAGCAGAGTTCCTTCGTAAGTACTTGAGGACACTTTACTCTCCAGCTTTGCTTCCAGCCTCCTTCCTACCCCACAGATATTATTAGTAAAAACAACTTATTGTTAAAACAGACTCAAAGGTAGAGCCAGGGACACAAAGGTAGAGCCAGGGCACCTTGTTCAGGACTTGTAGGACCACTTTACCCTCACGTTCTGTTTACTCTCAGCTGGAACAATTCCAGCTTACGTGAAAGGATTCAGAGCTGTCTTTAGAAAGGTACAAAAAATGTGAAGCAGGTGAATTCAGTGCTGCTCACGTACAACACCTCGCTACTTTAAAGTCTGTGCTAGGTGCAAATGCAGAAAGAACAGATAGAAGCTCGTTTTACTCAACGATTCCAGACATTTTCTTAGACCTCACACGTTAGTTTGTAAGGTAAGAAATGCAAAGGACAAGTAACTTACTCAGAGCTTCTTTTAGTGCCAAAATGGTTTCTTCAGGGTACACATTTCTGTCCTCCCAGATTTTGAAGATTCTTTCGATAGATTTGGAAACAGATGGATCCCTGGAAAAGAAGAGCATAGTGAGTTTTCTTTACCCCCACACTGTAACTTCTTGTGATTCCAGAATGGGTAATAATGTAAGTAATTATGTATTTAGAGCGAAACTTTAAAAGACCCTTCAGACTAGGAAGCTCTCTGTCCAGGTGACAACTTCAGTTCTATAGCAAGGGGTCCCAGTGAGACCAACGCAAAAAGTCCACACACCTGGAATTAAGCATACACACACTTCCACATTGTAATGGATCGGGGCCCTTTTCTGGGTAAAATTAGAAGGTTTCAGAGCAGTAGGAACACCAATAGGGTTTCTCCAAACCTTTTCTTCATGGGAAAAAAAATGCTTGTTACTCTTCCAAAGCAGCTTTCTGTATGGATGCTCTGGGAAAAAAGTGATTATTCCAGGGTGGGGAAAAAAGAAAACATTACTTTCTTCACAGAGAAGAGTAACTGCTTCAGAGAGAAGTGACTGTAGAGCAGGTGATCAGAGGCGTTGAACTTCATCAGGACGAGCTCTCCCACTCATCTCTGATCACAGATCCCCTCTGTGCCTAGCAGCATCAGCCTTGGGAGTCAAGTAATGTCATCTGTAAGAATCTCCAAAGGAAAAAAAAAAAAAAAAAAAAAAAAAGAGACGACTTGGTCTCAAATAGTGTATCTTGTCCAGGCACTTCTGTTTCAAGGAAAAAAAACGCCAGGTAAGATAACTGAGTCAACACAAGGGTTCGGACCCACTCGTCACCCTGCTAATCACCCAAGCAAAGAGCACTTCCTGCAAAGCAACCCAAATTAAAGTTCCTGCACCCTGAATTTAGCAATTTGAGTGCAGCTCATGAGCTTGAACCTGCCAACAATCAGAAGCGACTGCCCCAGAGGACTCAAGCTCAGAATAATAAACTCTAAATGGAAAGCAGAGCTGCCACTGCCCGCTCCCTGTGGGACCCAGGCAGCAGATGTCATCGCGCCAGGGCTCCAAACCCAGAGCAAAGGGGCTGCTCCGCACCCATGGGCGGTGGGTGCTCTGCCAGCCAGAGCTATGGAAGGAAGGGTGGAACCGTTTGGGTCAGGAGGGACCTTTTAACGACCACCTGAGCAGCCATCTGACTCAACTTCTGCCTGCAGCCCAGAACCCACCCGTGCCCTGGGCTGCAGCCAGAGAAGGGGGGGGCAGCAGGGCCAGGGAGGGGATTCTCCCCCTCTGCTCCGCTCTGGGGAGACCCCCCCTGCAGTGCTGGGGCCAGCTCGGGGGCCCCCAACAGCAGAAGGACACGGAGCTGCTCGAGCGGGGCCAGAGGAGGCCACGGAGATGCTGGGGGGGCTGGAGCAGCTCCCCTGGGGGGCCGGGCTGAGAGAGTTGGGGGGGTTCAGCCTGGAGAAGAGAAGGCTCCGGGGAGCCCTTCGAGTGGCCTCCCAGGGCTTAAAGGGGGGGGAGGAAAGGTGGGGAGGGACTCTTTAGCAGGGAGTATGGGTTTAGCACAAGGGGTAAGTTTTAAATTGAAAGAGGGAAGATTTAGGTGAGATCTAAGGCAGAAATCCTTCCCTGTGAGGGGGGTGAGGCGCTGGCCCTGGGTGCCCAGAGCAGCTGTGGCTGCCCCCTCCCTGGAAGGGTTCAAGGCCAGGTTGGACGGGGCTGGGAGCCCCCTGGGCTGGGCGAAGGGGGCCCTGCCCGGGGCAGGGGGGTGGCACTGGAGGGGCTTTAAGGTCCCTTCCAGCTCAAACCAGTCTGTGATGATGACTTTAGGCTCTGCTGCATTCACGTTCCAGCTCAGTGACCCAAGAAAGAGAAGCTCGTTTTCTGCCCACTTTTACCGTTTTTTAAACTGACTGGAAGAAGGTCAGTCACCGAGATTCTGCCATGGAGTGACAGTGCTGTCCTCGGCCACACAAAGCTTTGCAGAGTGACACCACCTGTCAGAGCCAGCAAGGTGCACATGGAAGAGACAAAAATCCCTCACAGTGTCCATAAAGGGTAGCCAAGTCACACTCCCGAGTTACACAAATGCTGAAGGATAGAAGCAGCAAGTTCACAGAACTTCTATCCATTTCATCATTTCTATATCAACACCTCGAATAGGACCAGGCTTGGTAAAGCCTGTCTGGGCTCCCAAAGAATCAGGAACTTGTAATTCTTACTGTAGCTTTTCCTTCTCTCTTACGTTTTGGTAGCTGATAGCCCCAGAATTTTTTCTCCCTCCTTCTCATTGCTGGCATCTATTAATGGTATTTTCAACTTTCTCTTCTGGCAACTTACATTTAAATATAAGCTAATGAACAGTCCAACTTTAACCTTTTCTCTGCTTCATGCTATGTTCAACCATCTGCCACTTCAAACTCTGTTCCAAAGACACACAAATCAGCAACATCGCATTACTGCTAAGGAGCTGCTTTGTATTTTCACTATGTTCTGCCCCTTATAAACCATCTGATTTGAGGAAGGTCTGTAAATCAACACAGAGGGCAGCAACAACAGGATGGGGCTTGCTCCATCTGGACACATGCCAGCATGAGATCTTTTTGTCCCACGCTACTCTAATAAATTAAAGTCTTCAATTTCCAGCAGAGCACAAAACCACCTTTGAGAACGCGTTACTTTGAAATAAAATAACGTTTTAGCAGACAGGTATGGCATCAGAGAAGCAGCTCGCAGAAGGCAGGCAGGGATTCAACTGGCATCTGCGATGCTTGTACTCTTGGTGGAGACCGCAAAGACCTCCTCCTCCTCCTCCTCTTCCTCCCAGTCTTGTCATACCCCTTCTCACGGCAAGCATTCCCCTGAGTCTGCCACCAACCCCCCAGCAGCAGCAGGACAAGCCACAGTGCCTGTGTGCAAGGGGAGGGTAGAGCTACCGGGCACACACATATCAGTGCAAGGCTTGCCCCTCACACCACTTCACATGATAACTTTACTCAAATGAGACCCCCACGCAAATTAAAAGGCAGCTCTACACCTGTTCTAGCACGCTCCTTGTAGAGTAGCTCAAACTCACACAGTCATTTGAACAAAATCCTTGAAATGTTGCTGATGTTTCCAGGGAGTTTAGAAGTTAGAAGAAAAATTCACATTTTTTGAGACATTCAACCTTCCAACACACCGTCACTTACTTCACTAATGAAGCAGCTTCAGGAAGCACTTCTGCAAATGTATCACGAAAGACAATCGCGTTTTTTCTCTTGCAGTTCTGTATGACGTCATTGGCCAAGTAAAAAAGGTTCAGTCGATGAGGAAAGGCAGCTAAAGACAAAAAGAAAACTCAGATTCATCATTGAGTAGAAGCAGTTGTGTCAGCCACAGTTTGATAACAACATTTAAGTGCCTGTTTTTGGGGAGGTTTTCAGCATTTCTGTCAAGGGCGCATCCAAGGGCAAGTCCAATGGTCAAAACTGGGGACTACAGAGGAAATCTTCAATTTACAAATCCTTTCAAGATCTTCCCCAAAACTGCATGTTTGGTAATGGCAAGCCTTGACTCTGACTTGGGCTTAGAAAGGGCACAAAAAGCCGTGGACCCATGCTACTTCTAAGATACCTGCCCAGCAAGAGGAACAATACAGCCAGAAAGATCAGCACCGCCTGCGCTAAGAGGTCAAACACAAAATGGCACAAACTTCTGCAGGGACAAAATCTCAACCGCTCCAGAGCGTGTCTCTGGTCTGGTCTCTGAAGCTCCAGCATCACCTCATTTGGCTACAGACTCAGTGTAACCTCTCGGCCACTAATTCAGAGGCCACTTATTCATATTTTCTATGAATCATCATGTATAAATCTCCCTTTTTTAAAGCTGTAATGGCTTAAAATGGTCTCTAAGATTTACAGCTTTATCGGGAAGGTTTTACCAGACATGTACCTATCTCCATAGCTGTCCAGAGGGCACTTACTACAGACCGGGAGACCTCCCCCACATCCCTTTAAATGCCTCCTATTAATAAGCAAGTGTTTATTAATATGTTTAGTAAGTGCTGCCGGTTCCTCGGACGCAGCTGCCTGGACGGCCCTTCCCAACATGCGATTTAACACCAGCCAGGCACCAGCTTTTGTGCAGCACACAAAGGACCCCGGATCCCCATCCCTTCTCTTCCAGAGATCGGTTTCTCCAAAAACACCTCCCTTGTCCCCACTGAGCTGGCACTGACCTTCGCACCCAGACCTCCCACCCCCAGTTGTACTCCAAACGCACCCGCACCAAACGCACCTTTGATCTGCCTTATATTCAGCTCCAAATTTAATTATTTCATCAAACCTCTTCAGTCAGCCAGTAACAGCGCTTGTAGCGCAGTAATCTCATCCACATGCTAATTAGCTTCTTCACTTAATTTAACAACACAACACGAGGATTTAAAAATAGGAGCAGTGACAATAGCCGGTTTTGTTTCACGTGCCCATGAGCTCTATCAGGCTCCCACCTTTCCCGCGTTATACCCCCCTCCAGCTGTACCCCAGCTGCATTAGTAATCAGGTTTTTTATCTACAAATCTTTTAATTCTCCATCCTGCTTCATTTTTCCAGTTGTCTCTACCTCGGCAGAGCCTCTTCCCACAGCACGGCTGCACCTCGCGGCCCTCCTGGTCTCTGGATTTCCTGTTGGGAAGCTCTCAGCATCATTCCTTGTCCAAAGACCCTGGTGGGAGCTTACCCCTTACTGACACCGCTCCCACACTCACAACCCGTCGCCGAAAAACCTCAAACCACTCTACCGCGGCGACTCAATCTCCAGCAGCTCCACACATTCCTCCTGCTCAAAGCCAACCAAAAATAAAGCCAGTATTTTTCACAAAACTCATCTGCACCTTAGATTGCACCTACAGAAAAGCCACTACTTAAGTATTTTCCAGCTAATAAGATCATGCGCTTTTATTGAAAACTAATTGCTAAATTTTATCACCTGCCTCTTTTCCAACATTCCTCTCCAATTCGGAGAAGTGGCCACCAAGAGACTCCTGGCAAGGAGTCCATCAAAGTAGGATCGTAGCAACAGAAATACGGGGTTAGTTAATTTTTAGCATATTGAATGCAATTATTCAAAAGCCAAATATTATCAGGCAGAGAATCCCTGCTCACGTATGACACAGTGTACTCGCATATGGGAAGCTGGCCACGAAATGCTGGTGCTGCCCGGGACTCCTCTCTGTGCACAACTCTTGCACGTGCTCTCGCACACCCTTCCTGCAGAAGGGCTCAATCCTGGACGAGGAATCAGCACCAAGCAACCGGACCTGGGTCCAGCACCCACCTAGCACAGGAGTCCCAGCACACAGGGAGCTTGCCTTGAAAGCTCACGCCAGGAACATTTTGACCATATGAGCTCTACGCTAACTTACTTATATTGAGGGATAACTTAGCAAGCTAATTGTTCAAATGAAGACCTTCCACAGAAGGCAGCCTCTTCAGGAAAGCAAAGCTGAGGATACCTGCAAAGCTTTAGTTTGGTTTGACTGTCAAATCCTCAACAGGTTGATGCTGTGAAGCCTTCACAAACCCTTACAAGCAGCACCGATTCTTCCTGCTCGCTGCTGGTGCCCAGAGTCACTACAGACCAATGGGTGAGCAAGAAGCATCGTCCAGCACTACACCTGGGGCAGGAACAGCATGGGCAGGTCAAGGGGACAGCCAGCCCCCAGGATGTCCCTGCTCCCCTGCCACAGCCACCAGACACAGGGTCGAAGGTGTGAGACCCGAGCCGGGCATCGCACAGCCGCTGCCTCCGCCAGCACTGCGGCCGACTTCTCACCTGTAACTTTGCTCCTCACGTATTTTCCAACTATTTTTTTCCTGAAGGTATTTTTCATCCTTCCCATGAGGCTACTCTGCTCCGGCATCTGCCATGTCAAGAAGCCTCCGATCCCACGTTCCAGAATAAGCTTTTATAGCAACAAACCCAAGGATTCATTACCAGAAACTGTTATTTACAACCTTCACCCTGAACGTGCTTACATGGCAGACTGGGGTTTGTTTGTTTGAGTGAGGAGTGGAGTGAGGAGTGCTCTGCTCTGCCCCGAGGGCTGGAAATCCAACCGGAGCAGTGCTGAGCTTGCCTGGCTTCCCAAAACGATTTGGAACCATCGTTCCCCAAAACACCAGCCTCAATAATCTATCAGATCATCATCCCAACAAAACAGGTTTTCTGCGATTTAATTAAAACCCAGCACTTCACTGCTAACTCCCCTGCTGGTCACTGAATGTGACGTTATTCACCAGCAGAAATGGCACTGATTTCAGATCTTCTGACGTATCGTAAAATAGATCTTGAAGATATATAAACCTTTGATTTAAACGATTCAATGTATGCACAGCATTCAAACACAGCAGGAAAACCCAGAGCCAAGTTTAAGACAAACACCAAGCACATGGAGCACAGCTCACACCATCACCACTGCCACTGTTTCCACAAGGCTGAATGCAGACTTCAGCCAAGGCAGAATTAATTTAGCATAAAACAAGATCTGCTCAAATTGTACAGAAGGAAAAATCCATGCTAGACCAATACCTAGGCTATGGACAAACCACACAAATTACACCAAGTGCCTTTCGGTCCAAAATGAACTTTGTACAAGGGGTTTCAACCACCTTATGCAACTAGCCATATCTGACGGGTGAACGGCTTCTTAATTACTCTTAAGACTGTCTTGGCTTAAACTGGAGAGGAAATACAGACAAGAAACAGGAAATTTTATAACTGAGCCCACCCCAGCTTTTTGCTCAGCTCCAGGATGGCCACCAGCTCCACTGACCGACATCTCCATGCAGCCGGTGCGCAGTGTGTTCAATCTAACTTGCATTTAAGAGCTGCTCATATGGACACACCGGCAAGATTTTCCTACAAGAAAGCTCCTGATTCACAACCGAAACCTCCCAGAGGTAAAGTTATCACAGCACTACCTCTCAGAAACATTTATGTCGTGACACTCTTGGCCAACTACTGCAGCCGTGACTGGCTCGTGCTCAGGACAAGCCTTGACCTGGGAAGGGGGATGCCCATGTCAACAACAACGTATTTAAATGCCAGCACTCTTTTTCTTTCTGAAAGGATCAAATTCTTTATCCAAGTGGCCACACATCTCTTTGGTTAAACTGTACTTTTCACATCAGCTGAAACAAATATCTAACAGTGAAGCACAGAAAAAAATCTGTTGACATACGGTAAAATGAAGATGCTAGGAAATATCCACAGCAAAATGCAGCTGTTTCCTCCCAAGAGTGTGTGGAAGGAGAGGGACTGACCCCAACCCAGGGCAGGAGCACCCACGACACCACCAATGCTTGGGGCAAAACCCCTTCACAGCCCAAGGCACGAGCACCAACTGCCCCGCAAGCAAGCCCAACGCCTACTTACTCTGATTTATAAAAGATAAAGTATAAAAAGGCCAATCTTTTTCTCCACACTTGACATTTTCTACATGTCTCCTGCAAGAAACTGCCCTCAGCCTAGTGCCAGCATCGCTGGAGAGACATTGGGCAGGAACTGCCCTAATCAAAGGTTTCACACCTAACAGAGATGCACATCTAAAAGACACGAATGCACTTCTCCCCCTTGATTAAGTGCAGGTGCCTTCACCTTCACCCGGGTAGAGCACCGAGATACAGTCCCTGACCCCATCACATCCATCCTTCGCAAGGAGCTCCCTGGAAAAAACAGCTTCTATGCATTGTTAAAAGCTTTTGAGTTAGAATATTTAAAAGCTAGGAAAGGAACCCAAACCCAAGTGGCACTCGCCATTGTTATTATCACTGAACTCTTCTGGTTGGGACTGTAACTTCTTGCTGCGTGAGAACATGGAGAGGCTGCGAGGTCCTTGGGGCAGAGAATGAAGTGTACCACAAAGGGAAAAGCAGGAAAAAAACCCCAAACACATAAGTGGGAAGTAACCAAATAAACAGGGGTCAGGGCACAGCAGCATCATGGCCACTGTCAAGGATTATTTTAGCTGGTACCTCAAATAAGATGCTTAAGGAGGAACCTGTTCAAACAGGAGGGGTGATCCTCACAAGGGATATGCAAGAAAAGCCTTGAAAGCGTTCATACCAAAATAAAACAAAAACCCCCAGGCTGGTACCAAGGGCTGAGGGGCAGGAGCCGACAGCCCAGCAGGGCAGGAACGGAGCATCAAGGGCCCTGCAAGGGGGAACAATTAAATTTCTTTTGATGAGCTTGGGAAGGAGGGAAGGATTAACGAAGGAGCACAAGGGAGAGGGAAGGGGAAGAGCCAAAGCAGCATCTCTGGAAGCTCTTCAGCTCCTGGCCAAGGCAGCTAAGACGAATGTCAGCCATGGAGAAGCGGCAGGAATCCAGGGAAGAGTCTCGGCTCCACAAGCCAGCGGGATGGGAGCTGTACGACGATAAACATGGGGGAGTTGCACTGACACAAAGGTTCCACACTCCCGGC
Source organism: Tyto alba (assembly GCF_018691265.1). Taxonomy (NCBI): domain Eukaryota; kingdom Metazoa; phylum Chordata; class Aves; order Strigiformes; family Tytonidae; genus Tyto; species Tyto alba. The sequence continues at coordinate 23,284,153 of NW_024881329.1, forward strand.
GAGCAGCCAGGCAAAGCAATGACCTGCCCTGAGGTACAGGCAGGGACCGAGTTGCTGCATTCAGGCTCCTGAATTTGTTTAGGACTAGTATTTTGCACAATACCAAAGAAATTCCTGAAAATTCTAATATTCCTAATATCAGCATGCACTTGTCAATCAAACATTTGAAACCACAATCAATCATTAAAACAATCAAACACATCATTCATTTTATATAATTGCTCTATTAACCTTTTAAAATACTGTTAAAGCAACAGCTATTTCCCAGTACTTTTGAACTTCCTTAGGTTTCCAGAGTTTGTTAAAGTCAAACAAAAGTGAACACTGCTTTCACTGAGGTCTTAGAGAGGAGCCAGAATGGCAGCTGTGAGAAGAGACACCAAGTCCAGAGGCGGCTGCACATCCCAAGGAGAGACAGGAGCTGGATTTTATTTGGAGGGGGTGTGCTTGGGCCAAGGACAGTCCCACAGGCCACCTCTGGTGACAAGGGCTGTCAAAGGGAATAGGATTTCCAGGTGAGTTGGCCAACAACAGTGAGGCAGGATGGACCAGGGCCAGCTTCTCCTCACCAGCAGGTCAGTAGGGACCAGAGAACAGCCCTCAGGCTCCTACCTTACTCTCTTTAATCACATGGTGTACAGACGTGAAAAAAAATAAATCAAAATTTGGGGGAAGAGGGCCCTCCGCATTTTGCAAAACGGCCTTGACAGAGAAAACCGGCTACCTCAAACTTTACAAAAGACTTAACACAAACCAGACCGATACTTTGAAATGGGAATGTTATCTTCGCGTTACTGCTAAGCTTGCTTTAATTCCTGCAACAACAGGCAAAACCTTCACACGGCAGCAAGACAGCGGAGATAACGCCGCCTTGTTTAGACTCATGAAAACATTAACTTTCCCACTCTCGGGTCACTGCTGCATCGCCCGCGGGTGCTCGCCAAATCCAAGCTTGGCACCCAACACTTATTTGTGCCCACAACAGAAAAAGCCTGTGGAAGGGGACAGCGACAACCCCTCACCCCCACAAAGCTGAAGGCATCTTTCCCCCCAGCTCTTAAAATAACATGTTAGCAGACCGCGGGCAAACACACACAGAATTCAGGAGGTTGAAGGGGCCACTATTCAGGTGCAGACACGCAATTTGTATTTTACTAAGCGTGACAAGGTGATGCGAAGCAGAAACCCTGCCCAGGGGCCACGCAACGCCAGCGGATTCCCGAGCGATCGGAAAACCTCACGTCTCACTTCAGTGCCCGATGTCGGGTCCAAAACCTCCGGTGCAGGCGCGTAAGCTGCACCCCATCTCCTTCCTCCCCCCCCCTCCGCGGATCCCGCAGCCGGCTGCCTCCCGCCCCACGCCCGGCCTCGGGTGAAGCGGGACGAGGCTGCGGGGAGGCGGACAAGCACCTGCCCCGGTGCAAGAGCCGTTCCCCCCCCACCGCTCCCGGCCTTCCCCCGCCACGCCGCCCGCACTCACAGCGGCGCAGCCACTTCATCCAGTGGTAGACGATGGTGCTGTGGTGCCGCTTGTTCTCCAGGCACCAGGAGGAGAGGCCCTGGATGGACTCCATCGTGTTGGTCACCGCCTGCAGCTTCCTGTCGAGCGAGGCCTCCAGCGCGCCGGCCGAGGAGGAGGAGGCGGCGGCCGAGGAGGAGGAGGAGGAGGCCCGGCCGCCGCCTCCGCCGCCCGCCGCCATCTTCCCGCCCTGCTCGCCCAACCGGGCCGCGCACGGACGGCGGCGGCGCGGCCGCTCCCCTGCTACGCTCGCGGCCCGGCGGCGCCTCAGGAGGCGGCGGGGCCCGCCGCGGCGGGGCGGGGAACGCGGAGGCCCGCTGCGCCGGGCCGAGGAAAAGACGGCGGGCGGCGGCGCCGCCGCCCGCCCTCCCCTACCCACCCCCCCACCCCCCCCCCCGAGGACGATCGTTCAGCCGCGGCCCTTCGGCCCCGTCCCGCTGCCCCGGGCGGCGGCTGGGAGCGGCGGCGGCGGCGCGGTCACCGGCCGGCCCCCCCCGCACGCAGCGCCCGCCCCCCCGCCGCCATTTTGTGCCGGGCTCCCTCACACGCCCCCCCGCCCTCCGCGCCTGCGCCGCCGCCGCGCCGCGCCTGCGCCGGGCCGCCCTGCCCCCCGCCCCTTTGCGCGCGCCTGCGCCCCTGCCCTCGCCGTGCAAGATGGCGGCCGGGCCTGGTGACGAGCGTAGGGCTGGAAAACCGCTTCGGCTTTAAAAAAAAAAGATAAAAGAAATAAACTTTATGGCGTAAATAAAAGAGGGGGAGGCGGCTGCTGCCAACCCCGGACCCTAAGTGTGTGTGTGGGGGCTTGCCCCCCCCACTTCCCTCAAAACCACTCCTGAGAGCAGGCATCACCCCACTCCCCACTTCTTTCCACAGAGAGCAAAACGCAGAAGCACCATCACCCCCCCCCCACCATCACCACCTCTCTCTTTCTCCTGAAAACAAGCGTAACGGTGATTTGTTTTAAAAAATATGTCTTTAATCGGTGTGCTGAGGAGAGCAGAGGAAGGAGGGGGCTGTCCGAGATCTGGTGGGGGGGCTGTGGGGCGAGGCAGGGGGGGACAGCGGCCGCCCCCGCGCCTCAGTCTGTGGACTCCAGCACGGACTCGCTGAGGGCCAGGTCCCAGTAGTGCTCCGCAGCGTGCTTCTTAAAGTGCTCCCGTGCCATGTTCTCAGTGGGGCACTGCTTAAATTTCATTTCGCCGAAGCTGCGGTCCTTCGCTGTGCCCTGGGAGGAGAAAAGGGATGTTTCTCAACCCATCTCCAGGGGGGAAAAGTCACAGGAAACGCTGTTCTCAGTGACTTGGGTAAAATAAACATGTTTTCAGGCTGAGGCATGACTAGGAGGCGTGCTGCACGAGCACGGTGCGGGGGAGACGCTCCTAGTGCTGCTACAGCTCGAGAAACGCTATGGAAAGAGTCAGAGCAGCAGGTTTGCATCCGATCCAAAGCCTCAGCTGCTGTCAGACAGGGCTCGCCTGCCTCCAGCCTGAGCACCCCCATCTTGAACTACACCTATGACTCACCTCCCAAACCAAAGAGCATTTGTTTGTTTTCTTAACAGATTCCTCGTCAGACTCATCATCATCTGAAAGAAAAAAAAACAACCAACCAATAAAGCCAGTTTTAGTCTCAAAGGCAGAGGAAGAGCGAGGAGCCCCACTGCTGCTTTACCACCCACCTGCATACAGTTTTACACTTACCCTCTCCCTTTGTGTTCGATGTTTGCTCGTCCCACTTTATTCGATGAAGCATAAGACGTTTGAATTTCTTTTGTGCTTTCGGGCCTGGGGAAGAATCAAGACTCAACGTTCATATGAAGTCCTTTAAACTTCAGTTTTTAGGAAGTTTTCTAAAAAGCAGCGGAAGCCAAACAACATCCACAAACACTTCCGTGCCAGCCAGGCACAGCATGTAAAGCAGCCAGGCCGATCCAGCATTAACACCCCTGGGGTGGCCGAGCCTTTCCCGTATCCTACAGCATGGCACTCAACTGTCGGCCACCTCGGGATTTCCTGCTGCCAAATAGGCTCTTCAACACCTCAGAAAAATTACTTAGGATAGCACAAACTGTGAGGAACCATGCCAGACTGAGAGCTGAGGCTCTCCTCACTCTAAATATCCACTCAGAGAATCAAGGATTCAAATCAAGTGCTTTTCCCTTCAGCAGCAAATGCGCTGGGTTTTCTAACTGGATTACAGTGTGCTCTCCAGTCAGCACTAACCCCATTAGAGCCGTAATTAAGGGAGTTTCAAATGGCCTCCTTACTTCCTTGTCCTTCCGCAACTCTCAGTCAACAATTTTCATGGTAATTTCTGCTAGAGGCAAGCTTTTGAATGCTACGCTGTGACCAAAAGCCTGCCTCGGAAGTCCTCACCTCCTTCTACCACGACCACGTTGACATCTTTGTGTAAAACCACCACGCCTGTTAAGTAGAGCTGGCCAGCGTTCGCCTCGATTTTGAATTTTTTTGCTGGATTGCTCAAGTTTCTGACCCTTAGGATAAAAAACAAATAGAAAAAAAAGAAATGGTCATGGAAAAGCAGAACTATTATCACCAGCCATAAGAGCTCCCTATTCTGGCTCCAGCATTTCCTCCTCCAGCTCCTCAGGGGTTTTATCTACACCTCAAAATGACACGCAGACTGCTCAGAGAAGCTGTGTCCGTCCCTTCCCATTCTCATTTCATTTAGATCTTTAAAGTTTTCTGATTTCTGGACATCAATGAATCAGGTTAGCTCTTAAAGCTGGGAAATGGCTCTCCTCATCAGAAGCTTAAATCCCAGCTGAAATGCTCCAAACCTGACATGATTTTAGTGCTCGGCTCTAACAGGACACCTTAAGGTCAGAGTTAAGGGACATGTCTGTTGGGACAACGTAATTCCTACAGGCCAGGATTCTTTAATGCTTGATGAAAACCTGACAAGTAGGCACACAGTCCTGCTACTGAAGGCTGCTCCTCTCTATCAGCACATTTCCATAGGGCATTTGTCAGCTATAGAGAGACACGTATGGCGAACCACCACCGAGAGCGCCCAGCCCAGCACTCACCTGTACACAGCTATGTGAACTCCCTGTGAAACATCTTCTTTCAGCTTTTTAACCTTCTTCGCTTTTCGCTGTTCTGCTGTGAGCTTTCTTGCAGCATTTGCTTCTTCATGAGCTCTGGATGCAAAGAGAGAGGCAGCGATAAGCAAAAGGCAGCCTACGGCATACCTGTTATGGCATCGAGACGGATCCTTCTCATCCTAAGCACGTAGTATGTTCCACAGATCCCAAAGCAGCTCCAAATCCTGCCCAGGCTTCTACCTGCACCTGCCTGTATTAAAAGCACATGGGCTTTTTTTAAGCCAGTCACCAGTCCAATTCCCTCATGGTCTCTTCCCTGGAAACATTAATTAGTAACAACTGCAATGGCAATCATCATCACTGCAAGAAACTTGATTAACACAGGGCACGAGGCCACTCTCCAGTGGCAAGAGCTGACCCCAAGACCCAACTCCCCACACACCTTGGAGGGGTCGTTCAAGGTAGCTGAAATAGGCTACATGATCAGTATGTGAAAAAAAAAAAAAAAAAAAAATCCACACTGTTTCTGCTTTTCTGCATCAGTTCAAGGATTTTGTTCTATACAAACACAGCACCAGAACTAGATCCATCTAAAAATGACCACAAAAAAAAAAAGGAGGTTAAAACTTGCCACCTACTTCTGTCTCTTCGCCATCTGCGCTCTAACGTGAGCTTCGACTTTTGTTGGGTCCTGAACAGCTTCCGTCCCCAGTACTCGCATCAAGTTTGAAATTCTTACTGCAAGGAAAACACGAGAGGAGCTGTGAGAGGCTCCTGCCGGACACCCGTTTGCCGTAATGGTAAAGCACAGAAACACCAGGCCCACTCCCAGGCTCGCAAACCGGCTGTACGGGGTGGATCACACCAACACACACCGATACGCAGATCCGTGCGCTCCCGCAGAGGTTATGTGTTCCCAACCACGTCCACACGTGGTCTGGGCCACCATTTGGATGGCTTACATGCCCGCGTTAGCCCGGAGCTCTGCTGGCAGCCTGCCCGCCCCGTGCCCGTCATTTACCTTTGGGCTCCGGCGGTGGCATCAGGCCCAGCCTGACTTTCTCTTGAAGTTCCTTCTGGGCTTCTCTCCGAGTCTGTCGCCGTAATTTCTTCTGCTCTTTCTTAGTTAAATAAACACCCAGGGTCACTGGTGTGTCACTGTCCACTGGGAAGAGAAATGAAGAAAGATAAACATAAATCTGCTTTTGAAAAAGCAAGAGGAAATACTGCCTGCAACCATTGCACCCACACCACGCTCTGTTATAGCCACACTTGAGCGACAAACCCAACCTCTGCAGCACTGCAAGCTGTTCCCACCAAACACGGAACCAGGAAGGCAGGTTTTGGCTATTTTTTTGATTTTACTGAAAAGTAAAAGACTCCGTGGTTATTTTCATGTCCTTTCCTCAGGGAAAGAAGGTCAAAACCAACCTGCTGGACATGAGGAGCTTGTGTCTGCAGCCCAGCGAGCACCGAGCACAATACATCGATATGTAAGCGAGCTGCTGGTTACCGCTACAGGTTTTATATCAAGTTTCCAAAAACGCAGCAGAGACTCTCCCTCCCATTTTCAACTATCTCTGCAGAGCTTTCAGGCTTATCTTTGCACAATTTCTTCTCCTCAGAGGGACAAGAGATGCTGGGCCACAGTGTTAAGTGGGGGCCTGCATGGTGCTTCACTCCACCAAGTGCTGGCCGCTCAGAGTATTTTATCTTGAGTTTGACAGTGAAGACGACCAAAACTGGGGCAGTACCTGGAGGGTTGAGCTGCGCTGGGTGTTCCACGAGGTTTGTGATCCCAAAGTACTCGTCTCTCTTTGAAGACGTTCCACCTTTTCTAGAAAGGAGAGAGTTGGGTGTCATTGCAAATCTCCCAGCCCGAATTCCTGCGTTCCCTTAAACACAAGCCATGGGGAAAAAAAAAACAAAAAAAAAAAACACTTCCCTTGGGCCAGCTGTGACGGGTATGTGACACACACAAATCCCTACCCAAAGCATAGATCAGAGCTCCATGTGCTGAAGGAGACATGCGGTGGCGTAAGTATTAATGCGTTGGTCTCTCCCCCGGTGGAATATCCACCCACAGTTCATGGTTAGGAGGCAGGCTTCCCACAACTCCACTGTGAACCAGACTTGTAGAAAACACTCACGCTTGAAAAAAACCCAAACACAGCACCAACTCTGGGCCAAAATAATCCTTCTAATTGCACGGCAGTCACCTCGTTGGTCGCTGAGGGAACACTGCCTCCAACAAGGGAGAAAGGCAGCTGCCTACCACCAGCTCCAAGAGAGGATCTGGGAGCAAACCCAGCACCCACCTGGATCTGGGAGGCGAGGGAAGCAGAATTGAATAGCTCAAGCAGATATGCTTGGCCTGATTTACCCAAGTGCTCAACAAACCACCATGTCACCCCCGAGAAGCGCCCCGTGCTTCTTCCTGCAGCAGAACGATCAAAACCTGGCAAGTAAACTACTTACAAGTCAAGGCCGTTAGGGATGATGTAGGAGTCCCACCACTCTATCTCTGGGATCTCCCCCTCTTTCAGCTCTTTCTTCGGGGTAATAAGAGCCAACTTGGTGGAAGTGTGTATCCCTGTCTTCCTGGCAGCCTGTGAGATCTCTGCCTGCAGTTTTTCTAGTTGAGCCTGAGAACAAGGGGAGGAAAATGGAACATAAAGGTCATTCCAAAATAGCACAACCTTCAGGAAAAGCACAGTATGTATGCACCTGCGGATTTATTTGTGTTTTGGTTTGTTGTTTGTTTTTTTTTTGTTTGTTTTTTGTTTTTTTTTTTTTTAAAAAACAGTCTGAAGCAGACCACAGAAGAAACCACACAGCACATGACAGTGGAGTGCTTTTGTAGAAGCTCACAAGCTTGCCAAAAATCTGGTCTTACTACCGAGCCTCCTAGAAGCATGGAACAATCCTAGAGGAATGTCTCCCCAGGCATCATATCCCTGGACTTTTCTGCCTAATGAAGCTCTTATCTCCCCTTCTCCCCAAGTACTTGGGCATTTTACCAAGATTCCTTTAAATCTCCACCTCTAGGGTGATCATTTTTGCGGAAAGAACACTCATCCAGAGAATAATCTATTCTTTTAGGAAGTTTTCAATCTTTTGTCAAACAGATTTTGTCTCTCATCAAGTGAAGATAGCTGTAAGAGAATGCTTTCCACACACGTGTTGTAATTTGGACATCTGCCTTTCCAACAAGAACAGTGTTGACAGAAAAGTTTCAGGTGACTTTGCTGAAAAGCTTCTTACTCAAAGCCAACACAGCATCCCTTCAACATCCCAGGACAGGAGAATCAACTCCCATCCCGAACCGAACCCTCACTTCTGTGCTGTCAGTTAGCATGGCAAGACCTCAAATACCTTCGTTCGCAACCTCTGGGCAATTTTCTCAAATTTGCCTTTTTCATGGAACTTAAAGGTGCGTTTCTGACGCTGGGCTGGGGTTATGGAGACCCGGGGGTCAAAGTAAGTGTTCGATTCCATATCTTCCGAGGGCTTTTCTTTAAGCTGTTGTTTGAACTGCTCTCTCTTCACAGCTCTGATGTTTGCTTTTAGGGTTGGCATGCGGTGAGTCAACTCAATCTCTTTACCAGTCGCATCAACAGTTCGGCCTTGCTCATCCAAGATCAGTGGCGTAGGCTTTGTCTGATCCTTCAGCTCCACTTTCCTGGTGGCAAGACAAGATACACTACATTAAACTGTGAGTACAGCACTAACTGACAGGTATGAGGTGGGCCTGTGCAAACCTCATGGGGTTCAGCAAGGCCAAGGGCAAGGTCTTGCCCGTGGGTCAGGGCAATCCCCAGCACAAACCCAGGCTGGGCCCTCGAGGAGTGGCTGGAGAGCAGCCCCAAGGAGAGGGACTGGGGGGGTTGGTGGGGGGAAAACTGCCCGTGAGGCAGCCCCGTGCGCTCGCAGCCCAGAACCCACCCGTGCCCTGGGCTGCAGCCAGAGCAGGGAGGGCAGCAGGGCCAGGGAGGGGATTCTCCCCCTCTGCTCTGCTCTGGGGAGACCCCCCCTGCAGTGCTGGGGCCAGCTCGGGGGCCCCCAACAGCAGAAGGACACGGAGCTGCTCGAGCAGGGCCAGAGGAGGCCACGAAGATGCTGGGGGGGCTGGAGCAGCTCCCCTGGGAGGCCGGGCTGAGAGACTTGGGGGGGTTCAGCCTGGAGAAGAGAAGGGTCTGGGGAGCCCTTCGAGTGGCCTCCCAGGGCTTAAAGGGGGGACAGGGAAGGGAGGGGGGGGACTCTGGATCAGCGGGTGGGGATAGGACGAGGGGTGATGGTTTTAAACTGACAGAGGGCAGATTTAAGTGAGATCTGAGGCAGAAATTGTTCCCTGTGCGGGCGGTGAGGCCCTGGCCCCGGGTGCCCAGAGCAGCTGTGGCTGCCCCCTCCCTGGAAGGGTTCAAGGCCGGGTTGGACGGGGCTGGGAGCCCCCTGGGCTGGGGGAAGGGGGCCCTGCCCGGGGCAGGGGGTGGCACTGGGGGGTATTTAATGTCCCTTCCATCCAAACCAGTCTGTGATTCTGATTCCAAAAGAAACGTAAGCCTTATTTCCGTAAGAACCAAACCAGCCCACAATGCATGAAAGGCCTTCTCATAACATTAAATCTCATCTATGCCACTAGAAAGAACTCAAATCCCACGTCCAGAAGATGGGAGAGTCTTACCCAAGGAAGGAGTAACCTCTATTTCACCTCTTTTATATCAGATTTGTTCCTTCAGCAGCCCTTAAGGGCACTGCTAGGGAACCAACAAAGCTGGAGAAACCTCTGGTCAGACCCTCCCTCACCATTCTGGCATGCCACTCGTCAGGATTAGACAGCAAATGGCCGGTACTCACGGTGGCGCGATCCCCATCGCGTGCAGGTTGGCCAGCCCCACCATGTTGGCGTTGCCGATGAGCCCCGGTTTCAAGGCCAGCTGAGCCTGGATTCGGGCCTGCAGCTCTGCAGCTTTCCTGGCCTTCTCAATGGCATCGTTCATGAACGTTGCTGCCTGGGAGGGCTGGATTGTGTTGCCGATGGGGAGACGTTCCGATTGGGATGAAGAAGAAATTTTTGGCTGTTGACAAAGAAGGCAGTTTTGTTATATGCTTGTTTAAGCACACCTAAGTCAGTATGACATAACTGGAACAGGGACCATGGGATTTGGCTGTTGCTTCTGGTAGGTACCTGTGGTGTTGGAGGACTGATGAAACTCAGCTGCTTTTTCCTCTCTTCAATCTGCCGGGTGGCTGCCTCCATCATCTGTTTGATCTGTGGACAGAAAACTGGACAGTGAATTCTTCTTCCCTCTATCAGAAGGAGTGAATTCTGGTGTCCTCAGCACCCTTTTACAGCTGCAAACACACGTAAGCCAGTTTAGTGACACCAGAATCATATAAAACTGCTCTAATCAACAACCTCCAGCTGCAGAGAAGGAATCTAACAGTGCAGGCACTCTCTACCAAGTCCGTTTACTCCAAAAGAACATCAAAACTTTCCTCACTCTAAGGCTTCACATTATTGTTATCCTAACACATGAGCTGCAGTGAGCCTTGTGAAGGGATCACAGGCAAGGATTGCGGCAAACAAAGGACAGTCAAAAACAACTTGTCATTTGCTTGCTCAGCTGGAGATACAAATTAAGAGAAATTAAACACTAAACCATGTTGGGATTCAAGATCTCCGGCACAGGCAGGTCCGTTCTGGGGCAGAGCTCACAGAACAGCCTAGTCAGACTGACCTGGAGCTTGGTCAGCATCCCAGGGCTCTCTGACGGCGGGCCTGGAATGACCTCAGGTTCATCCTCAACCTCCTCGAATCGCGGTATGCGCCGCTTCTTCACACCGGAAGATTCCTTGGATACCTCAGAGTCATCACCAAACACATCCTAATGTAAAAGAAAAGAAAGAGAAAACTGTGGTTAAAAACAGAGTCCTCCTCAGGGCCAGTGTTTTAAGATGAGAAACCACCACGTGGATCAGATCCAGCACTGTACGGTCAGCACTGCGCTGTGGTTGAATTTCCAGGGCGGCACTTGCAGCCTCATCTATTGGCAACCCTGCACGAAGCCTGTGCCCTGCTCCCCCACCAGAGAAGCATCAATGATGATCCATCCAAGAGGGCGAAGGACAGCAGACATCCCAGGGATGTGCGTGTGTAAAAGCCACCATCGTTCTCTCAGGCAGTTAAAGGTTTTTTGGCACTGAGGTTTAAAGTCTCGCTCAGCTACCTGGAGAGATGGAAAAAGCCTGCCTGCAGGCTGACCTGACTGGGCAAAAATGGTTTCCACGTCTTCCACCAACTTCAGAGGGTTTGGTGAAAGGAAGCTGCGCTGTCCTACCACGTCCTCCCCAAAAGGAGGATGCAGCCCCAGACCCAGGGAGGGTCAGGACACCCGCAGCATTCCCTCACGCTCCGACCCAGCCAACTCCAGCTCGGATCCAAAGACGCTGCGCTCAAACTGAGCCGCTCCGGAGACGTGCAGCTCGGAGAGCAGGCGGAGCAACGACCACGCTGATGGACTCGCATGCAGCGCGAGGGTCACAAAACAAAAGATGAGGTGCACTTTATACAGAGCTCTGTTCAAACACGCCCCAGCTCGTGAGACTGTGGCCATGGATTTCATCTAGTCAGTGCCTGGTTTGTGTACAGTAAACTGGATTTGTCCATGCGACCGTGTTACCGTAGTGTGCGTGTCAAGGTGTTATTTGAAAAGAAAATATACACACCGGTTGTAAGCGTTAGTTGCAATCCCTTCTTCACTATAACGGTTCATATTCTACAAGGACACTTCCTCATCCAGACACAGGTACTTCTTGGAAAACCTACAAGTTCAAGAGAAAGGACTTGCCCATAGTATAAAGTGTGTAAACCATTACGTTTTAGTTCCTGAAACTTCCCAAGCAATGACCTACCCCATAAGAGTTAACCAAGGAGAGAGAAGACAGGCCAGGCAGCGTGCTGAAGACAGCTAACATGACCAGTAAGTAACATTCTGAATTAATCCACTGCTTGTTGCTACAAGACCTAAGCGTGCAAGTACAAATTCAACTCTAAAACCTACACTGGGGTGGGGGGCAGAAGTCAGTCCGCAAGTATGATCTTGATCTGACAACCTCCCTAGACCATCTCACGTTACAGCAGGGTCAGGACAGATTAGATCTTGATGGAGGACCTCCAAGAAAAATAATTCCGGAGAGAGGGACTGACGATTTTGCAGGCTGGATGCCTGTCCCCACACCAGGAGCCAAGAGGATGGGTCTGCTCTGCTGCTTCCCAGCCCTGCTTTTGGGTTAACTGGGAACACCATCAGCCGTCTGCAGTCGTGCGAGACGCCCCAGCAGGTGCTTCACTGGAGAAGAATTATCTACTCCACACCCAGCCCTGTCCCTGCTCCCCTCTGCCAGCACAAGATCCCCTCTGCAACAGGCTGCTGCTCCCTCCCCTCCCGCTGTCCTGCAGCGCACTGGCCACGGCCACGAGGAAGATGAGAGGACAAGAGAGCCCGAGAGTGGGCACAATCTGAATTCAACTCGTGAAGAAAAGCAGGATCCACGCGCAGTAGCTGTGCCACGGGGCTGCAAGAGTCACCCTGCCAGGCTGCAGCCTGCAATCCTGCCACCATGAAGCACCAAAAAGCGATGGGATTGAGGACGTCCCTATCTCGCCGCCATCCCCGCAAGAGATCAAAAGCAAGAAGGTCGAGGGAAGCGGCCAGGATCCACCAGCCTAGCCAAAACCTCGCTTTCCAACTGCCCCGTGGCAGCTCAGCACAGTGTGTGGCTGTGCCAGCCCAATATGCAAACTGAAGTGGAATCACAGCACGGAAAAAAATACTAGAAAGACACTTATTGGCACCAAGAAACCTGCAGAAGACTGGGATTCTTTTAAGCTATCACTGTTCTCCGGGGGCTGGGACATGTCAACCTAAACCTCTCCAGATCAATAAACTGGGCTGCACCACTGCTCCTCAGGCTGTACTAGCTCTGAGGGATAGAAGCTGATTTAACACACCGTTCATTAACGGGTGAACCTACCCAGACCTGGAGGAGACCCTTTTTGGAAGCAGTTAAAGCCTCAGGCAGTGAGAGAAAAAGCAAGTGTCTAACAGAAAATAAGGAGTGAAGGCAGCTGTTTCCCAACATTCCTAAAGAGATCCAAATCCTGAACAGGATTATTCTAGCTAACTGAGGTTAAGCACTGATTAAAACTGTTCAAACACAGATTGCCATAAAATAGGAACCTCAGAAAAAGTGAAAGGAAACTTACTTTGTAAGCGGGGAGCAGCATGGAGAGTAGCCCCTTTTAAACTCGGTATGCAAGTGATGGAAAAAATGGAATTCCAGAAGATGGCGAGTAAAGTCTTCAAGAAAAGAAAGGAGGTGAAAACAGGTTTGGATGCATGAGACTTCCACCAGCCCAGACAAGCGTTAGATGGCAGAAACACTAGAGCATATTAAATCCCTGCTGTAATTAACCTTGTGCTACAAAACAAGGGTTGTCAAAAACCACCCTCTGTTGATTCTGGGTGGAAAAAAAGAGAATGAAAACCCATCAGATCACCCACCAGATAGCCCCACTCGCTGACGGGGAGAGCCGGCTCGCAGAGTGAAATGCAGCACGTCTGGGCGAGGAAGAGCAACAGGAAGCTGCTGGGAGGGGGAGCACCTACCCCAGGCTCCCAGTGCAAAGCCAGCACTGCCAATGCAGCGGTAAGGAGTACGAAAGAAAATGGAGAGCTGGAGCCCTGTGAAGCTACTCCACTGCCCAAGCCTAGTAGAGATCGTTAAAGAAGTCAAAAGCCCAAGTTTCCACCAAGAAGAGCACAGCGCTACCTCACTCAAAAGGAAAGAGAACCGAAAGGTAAAGGCTCACACACTTCATCATGGAGAAGGGTCTTTTCTCTTGAACTTTAAGCATTATGAGATGTACCTCTCTGGAAGAGGAAAGTGTGGCAGAGTAACCAGTGCTGCCTCCACGGCCACTAAATCACAGAAAAAAAGCAATCAATAATCAATAATCACCTTCAGCTCTCGCTTCCGGTTCCGGTCACTGTTGGATTTGGAGTGCCTGGAGCTTCGGCCTTCCTCCACTGCCTCAAAGAGCTTGTCCACAAATCGCAGGGTGGAATCGTCAAGAAAGGGTTTGAGGTGGTCTGGAAAAGAACAGGAGTTGCGTAAATTCTGAATTCACTACTTGGGACGAGGGGGAGAATGGAGAATTCGCAGGGACTGCTGCGAAGCTGTAAAACACTCATTTAAAGGAGGGTTCAACCCCACTAATGCCTGTGACTTGGGCTCCAGAAGCCTCTGGGATCTGCGGATCCTATTGTCAAGAGCTTTAAACTCTGAAGGAATAAGGGAGTCCAGGCCTCGACTAGAAAAAAAATATTAGGGCTCTAATGGTTAAAAAAGAAAAAAGCCACAAGTTAAATTATCATTTTCAATTCCTTTAGAAAAAGGGGCCTTAAATTCATTTTTACTTCCTTGTTTTTTGTTAACATATTCCAAGGCTTTTAATGACATCTCATCTGTCTGGGTGGATTTGTGTGTACTCACCTCTGCCTCATTGAGGCTGAGTCAGCACCCACCCCGGCTCTACACCTGCACGTATGCTCGAGAGCTCCCAGGTTTGGGGGGGGGGGTTGTTTGATTTATAAAGCTAGCTCAACACAAACTAGCTTTCACACCTGCAAGGATGGCGTTCGCCCTGCTCCCAGCCACCACTGGCACTGAAACCACGACCTGCCGCGCAGCCCAGCCCCACCAGCAGTAAGCTGGTGTTCCAGGAGGAGAGGGAGCGAGTTTAAATGCTATTTGAGACCATTTCAAGGCTCTTTGAGGATTTGTGTGCACCTATTTTCCCCATCAAGGGGTCTGAGCACCTCTGAGAACAGCTGCAGGGTCAAGGTTGGAGCCCGCGGGACGTACCGGCTGCTTTCTTTTTGTCCATGCCCTTCCCGACGCAGTTCAGCGCTGCGGTGACCACGGTGGGCTCTGAGAACCCCAGGACTCGCTTCACCGTCTTCTCGATCCATGGTTTCAGCTCATCCAATTCCCTTTTGGAGAGCGACATCTTTGCAAGGAGCTGAATTGAATTATTTTGCTTGTACCTGTAAAGAAGACAGATGAGAAAACCACATACTAGTAAAATAAAGTATTGGATTATTGTTGCTTTGGTGCCACGCTCTTCTCCTTTGTGAAAAAGCTTACAAGTGGTGAAATCTCTTAGAGGTGACTTTTGCTCCCTTAGTTTTAAAAATTTCGCTGTGGTCCAGGGGGAAGAAGGGCCTCAGCAGTGAGGATCCCGTGATCTGAGCAGAGAAGCCGCAGCAGAAAGCCCTGCAAGGAAAAATTGTGCCCCCAGTTCACTCCGCAGGGAAAACCCTGAACCTCCTACATCCCACTAGCCTTCCCTGACAGATGACGGAACCAGGCTCCGCTTTCACACCCGGATCTACCACAAACCGAATGAAAATATTTGGTCTCGCGGCATCCCCTCACACCTCGGCTTCTCTCTAAACTTCTCTCCATTCTGCTCGTGGCTGCTGGGCCAGTTACTAACGTGTCTCAAGACCCACAAGTCTGTGCTTGATAGTTTCCAAAGAGCAACTGACTTGCACACCGTGAGCTAAATAACCCTTCAAACAGGTATAGAAAACCCTCACGTGCACCCGCTCACCCTTAATAAAGCTCTTTCCCGTGAGGTTCACAAACTACTTTGAACACGTTCTGCTTCACTGATGCTGAAAAGCTCAGCACATGCCTGGCTGCCCCCATGTTCGCTGCCTGAACCAACCGCCACTGCTGGCGAACCCCAAATTACAGATTTTTCACGGCAAAAATGTCTCGCCGTTAATCGGCAGCCGTTCTCACACTGTTAATCCCAGTCTGCAGATGCAATAATGTTTAATTACGTGCCCAGGCCCTAATCTGATTTGGAAACCAAGTCCCCTTTATCTGGAAACCGGAGAAAATCTTCTTAAGGAAATATGTTTGACCTCAGCATTTCTTCCCCATGCAAAAAGCCTTGACATTAATGTGGGTCTATTTTAATAGAAATTCAGTCAAATACGGTTGTCATTCCTGAAACTGAGAATTAATGGCCTGGGCACTTGTTCTGATGAAGTGCTTCTTGATTTAGGGGCTGTGAACAGCAGCCAAGAGAAGTAAATCTATAAGTTTGAAGCCGTGACGAGGGGGCTTACGCTCCCTCCAGAGAGCTCCTCCCTCTCTGCAGCCAAAAACCTGAAAATCACCACAGCCGCCCACTTTTTACAGCAGGTTTCTCAGAGAAAAAATATATATATTCAAAGCATATATTCAAAAGTAGCATCAGATACAGCCCAAAATAACATTACAGAATTTTACCTATGAGTTCTGACTTTGCAGGATATAATGCTTTGGGATAAAGCCAGAGGTTCAAGACAAGTGGAAATAATTAATTACTATGCTGACGCACCCACAGCTTCCTGCACGTATGCTCTTAAATAGAGAATTTATATAATTAGTGCTTATTTTAATCTCTACATTCATCTTCAACTTTTATAATCTAATAAGGACCAGCAGAGGAGCGCGAGTTTAACGGCGTCTCGCTCGTAAGAGCCGGAGAGCGAACGGCTTCATCAGCACCAGCAGGGCCCCGTGGCCACAAGGAACCGGGGGGAAAAAAACACCCGTGTCAGGTTTTTATATATATAAATATATATCTAGAGAAAGAGGCACTAACCGTCTTCGCTACGCTACTTCCCAGAACGGTGAGAACCTGAAGGTGATGCTCCTGCAGCACCGTCGGCCAAACAGCTTCCTTCAGGCGTTAAAAGGGACAAAAAAAAAAAAAAAAAGAAAAAAAAAAAAAAAGAGTTTAAAGAGTTTAACTACTTTTATTTTTCAACAAAAAGAGTAAAACTGGCCTGAAATCCGTAATTCCCGCGGAGGTTGAAGCCCCGAGGATGCGGCTCCCCGCGCCCGGTTGCCGCCGAACCGCTCCAGCTCAGCGCTGGGAATCCCGGCGCCTCCCCCCTCCCCCCCGGCTTGCACCCGCCTCCCGCACAGCCCCCGCTCCCCCACCGGTACCGGAGGCGGCAGCTCGGTGCGGTAAATCCCAGCGGGGCCCGCGCTGCCGTTACCGACTACCCCCCCCTCCAACAGATCCCGCGGCTCCGAAGCGGCGAGCAAGGCCCCACCTGCGGGGGGAGAACGATCCCGCGGCAATCCCCGGTACGGCCCTACCCTCACCGGAGCGCGGGGCGGGGCGCGGCCCCGGTAGGCCCCGGCGGCCCTGACGGCGACGGCGCGTCGAGGCGGAAGCGGAAACAGCAGCGGCCGCCGTACGCCTGCGCGCCCGCAAAGGCTGCCGGGAAGGAGGAGGGCGAGCTGTGCCGCGCTGCCGTAGCTCCGCCCACACCACGTGACCACCCCCCCCACCCCCCCCCCCCCTCTGTTTTCCCGCCAGCGCGGGAACCGCCATGTGCCCGCGCTCCGGCGTCGTTAATTAAAACTAAATTAAAACGCGACTAAGGGGATGGGGCGGCCTTTATTGTGGCGGGGTGCGCTCCCCGCTAGCAGCCCAGCCAGGGGTCCTGCCGGTTGCTCCGCGCCAGGAAGCTGATCTTCCGCCCCATCTCGGCGTTGTAGACCCGCCGGCACGCCTCGTAGGCCAGGCGCTGCCGCCGCCGGCACGGCTTCTCGTAGTACCGGGCCCGCCGCACCGCCTCCACCAGCCCGTCTTGCAAGAGGATCCTGCGAAGGGAGGGGAAGGCACGAGGTGAGACGCGCTGCGTGAACCCCCCCCCCACCACCGCGAGCTCCCTGACGGCGCATTGAAACCTGGGGGATTCGGTTTGCCTTCTTCCCTGCTTTTGTGTTCATTTATTAATTCGTTTTAATTTAATTAAACCCACAGATAAGGCAGCATCAGGACGGAGAGCTGGTGGGAAAAGCCCTGTGTGACTCTCCTGTCACCGCCTGTGCCTGATGCCTCAAGTCTAGAGAAAAGCCCCAAAAAAACCAGACTGCTTTAGGTTGGAAGGGACATTAAATCCCATCCAGTCCCAACCCCCCTGCCCCGGGCAGGGCCCCCTTCCCCCAGCCCAGGGTGCTCCCAGCCCCATCCAACCTGGCCTTGAACCCTTCCAGGGAGGGGGCAGCCACAGCTGCTCTGGGCACCCGGGGCCAGCGCCCAAACACCTGCACAGGGGAGAATTTATTCCTTATATCTCATCTAAATCTCCCCTCTTTCAGTTTAAAACTGTGACCCCTCATCCTACCCCCACCCCCTGACCCAGAGTCCCCCCCCACCTCCCCTGTCCCCCCTTTAAGCCCTGGGAGGCCGCTCGAAGGGCTCCCTGGAGCCTTCTCTTCTCCAGGCTGAACCCCCCCAACTCTCTCAGCCTGGCCCCCCAGGGGAGCTGCTCCAGCCCCCCCAGCATCTCCGTGGCCTCCTCTGGCCCCGCTCGAGCAGCTCCGGGTCCTTCTGCTGTTGGGGGCCCCCGAGCTGGCCCCAGCACTGCAGGGGGGTCTCCCCAGAGCGGAGCAGAGGGGGAGAATCCCCTCCCTGGCCCTGCTGCCCCCCCTGCTCTGGCTGCAGCCCAGGGCACGGGTGGGTTCTGGGCTGCCAGCGCACGGGGCTGGCTCACAGGCTGTTTTCCCCCCACCAACCCGCCCAGTCCCTCTCCTTGGGGCTGCTCTCCAGCCGCTCCTCGCCCAGCCTGGGTTTGTGCTGGGGATTGCCCCGACCCACGGGCAGGACCTTGCCCTTGCTGAACCCCATGAGGTTTGCCCGGTCCCCCCTCTCCAGCCTGCCCAGGTCCCTCGGGGTGACATCCCTGCCCTCAGCGTGTCCCCCACCGCACAGCTCGGGGCCATCGGGGCACTTGCTGAGGGGGCCTCGATCCCACTGTCCCCATCTCAGCAAAGATGTGACACATCACCAGGCCCAGCCCCAGGAACGGCGCTTGGCACCTCTTGGCCATCAAGCTGTTGACCCCAACTTTTGGGGAGCAACCACCCAGCCAATCCCTCACCTGCCGAGTGGGTCCGTCCCTCAGACTGTCCTCTGTCCAAATTTAGGGACAAGGACAGCGTGCGTGACCTTGGCAGATGATTTGCGCGGGGATGACAGATGTCCCGAACCCGACTGACGGGGTGAAACGAGACGAGCACCCCCCATGCCGGGGGGGGGGTGTGGTTGGTTTATGAGACCCCCAGCCAAAATCTAATTACACCGGGGTTAATTCGTGCAATCGTTATGTACTCAAGTACCGAAGGTTAACGGGACCTTCCCAAACCCACCCGGGGACATCTGGCTCCGTGCCTGGTCACCGGCTCTTGGCTGAGCTCGGGAGCCGCGGGGAGGTCCCGGTGGCCCCCCCGGACCCCCAAACCCCCCTCCCCAGACCCCCCCCTCCGGCCCCTCACCTGTTGAGAGCCCCGTAGGCCGCGTCCACGTTGCCGTTCTGGACCATGACCGTGCGGCCCAGGAAGCGGAGGTGGTTCGCCATGGCGGTCGCCGCTCTGCGGGGGGCCGGGGACGGCGGGTGAGCCCCCCCGCACCCCCTCCCGGTGGCACCGGTCCTTCCCCCACCCCCCCCCCCACCCTAACCCGGGAAACACGGCACGAACACCCCACCCCACCCGCAGGGGCCTGGCAGTGCCGTTCCCCCCTCCCCGTCACGGCAGGACCCGTTAAAGGCCCCCCGCCCCCTCCCCCCCTCCCTCGGGAAGAACCCGGTAAAGCCCGGCCCTCCGGGAAGAGCCCCGTTAAGAGCTGCCCCCCGCCCCCGCCAAGGTTCCCGGTCCCCGCCCCGGTGCCGTACAGCTCCCGGTCACAGCGGGACGTTCCGGAACCGGAAGTCGTTACCGGTGCGGGTGGGTGGAGCTTAGCCCGCTGCTTAGCCCGTGTGGGGCGTGGCTTAGGATGGGGGCGTGGCCTGAGCGCCGGGGCTCAGGGCTGCGATGGGGGGGGGGGGTTGTTGGGCTGAGTTTGGGGGGGGGACAGGACACGATGTGGGGGACACCGGGCCTGCTCCCCCCCCTCCCCCCCCCCCCCCATCAGCGGGGACAGGAGGTACGTGGGGACCCACTGTTGGGGGGGGACGGGGTTGGCACCAGGCAGCTGTGACCGCCCCCCCTCCCGGGGACAAGACACCCACCCCCCCCCCCCCCCCCCCCCAAAAGGGACAGAGGACACCGAGTGGCCCCGGCCGCTCCCGCGGCATTTATTGCTTCCAGCAGGGCCGAGCTGTGAGGCAGCCCCATTTTGGGGGGGGGGGGGGGGAACGATGCACACCCGCCACCCCGGACCCACCCCCCCCCCCCCCGCACCCCCAAACACCACACAGGGGGGGGAAGGCACAAGCCTGGCGGGGGGGGCCAGCCCCCACCGCCCTGTCCCCCCCAGTGGTGCGCCAAGGCACGAGCCCCCCCCCCCCTTTCTCCAGGGTTTTGGGGTTCACTGAGGGGGGGGCCCATGGGATGGCCCCGCCCGCCTGCAGGTCTCACTGTCCACAATTAAAAAAAAAACAAAAAACAAAAAACCAAAACATCAAAAAAGGCAAAACTCAAGGAATCCAGGAGAGACGCCCCCCTCTCCAAGCTGGGGGGGGGTCACGCATCCAGCGCTGAGGGGGACGCGGGGGTCCCGGTCTGGGTGGGATGGTGACATCTGGGTTGTGCCCCCCGATGCGATGTCCCCGCGGGGCTGGAGGTGGGGGGGTCCGCAGGCTGGCGCCGGCAGCGGGGTGCCCCAGGGGGGCCAGCGGGGGGGCGGCGGCGGGTGGAGGCGGGGGTCGGATCCTGCGGGGGTTTGGGGGCGACGTGGGGGAACCAGACCCTCAGCATCCCCTCGACCTGCAGCAGCGTCCCCAGATACCGGGCACTGGGGGGGGGGGGAGAGCAGAGAGCACCCTGTTATCCCACTGCTGGGGGGACACACCCCCATGGAGGGGTGTCCCTTTGCCCCCCCCCCCCCGGAGATTTTTAGCAGGGGGACACTCACCCCATTTCGGGTTTTTGCAGGACCCCGATGATCCGCTGGATCCGGTCCATGGCCACGCTCTGCTGGAAGCTGCTCAGCCCTGGGGAACCCCAAAAATCTGTAAGTTCTCCTTAAGGGGGGGAAGGCCTGGGGGGGGCCCCCAAAGACGGGGTTTGGGGGGGGGGGAGGGGGGCACCCACCTCTATCGTATCGCCCTCGTTTCAGCCCCTCCAGCAGCTCCGCCAGCGGCCGGATGAAGCCCCGCAGCTCCTGGCACTGGGAGGAAGAGGAGGAGGATGGTTGGGCTGGGTTCAGACTGGGCAGGGGGTGACCTGTGTGCCCCCCCCCAAGCCTGCTTATCCCCCCTTCCCCCCCATTTCAGGTGGGGGAAACTGAGGCAGAGCCAGGAGGAGATGCAATTTTTACAGTGCCAAGTACCGCCCCACCCTCCAATTTTGCGGGTGCTCCTCCGTTTTGCTGCCAAAAACTCACTTTTTGGGCAAAGAGGCGATCGCCGTCGCTGGGAGGGGCGTCTCCCACATCCCCTTTTCGGGGTCGCTTCCCCCCCCGGGGTGATGGGGGCAATTCGGGGGGTGCTCGATCTGACCCCCCCGGCCTCTTGCGGCTCCTCTCAGGTTTGGGGGGGGTGGTGGTGGGGGCGCTGGCTTCGGCCTCGCTGTCGGAGGGACCCCCTGGGCTGGAGGCGGGGGAGCCACAGGAGCAGGCACGGCCGGGGGGCTCCATGGCAGGGGGGTACGGGGGGGCCCCCCAAAAGGAGTCTCTCCCTGAGTTCAACTCCTGTGGTGTTGCCTGGCTGAGACTACCTGGGGGAGGGATGAAAAAATGCGGAAATTGAGAAAAAATAGGAAATAGAGAAACTGTTGCATTCCCTCCACTTAGCACCAGTACCCCCCCAGGACCAGGAGACCCCCCCCCACAAGGTGGGGACCCCCCCACCCCCAGCACTGCGAGCCCCATAATCAGGACCAGGATCCCCCCCGATCAGCACCCCTCCAGGACCAAGCGCCCCCCCAGGTTGGGGACCCCTTACTCCCGACCCCGAGACACCCCCCTAACCACCCCCAGGACCTGTTTCCCCCCCCCCCCCCCAAACCAGGACCCCCCAGCACTGGGACCTCATTAACCATCCTGGAGACCCCCGCACTCCCGGCACTGGGACCCCCATTTCCAGGATCGGGACACCCCCCCCGCCTCCAAACTGGTCCCACCCCCAGAACCGGGAACCCCCCAGCACCCCAGGACCCCCATTAACCATCCCAGGGTCCTCCCCCCACCTCAGAACTGGGAACCCCCCGGCACCGGGACCCCATTAACCATCCCGGGGACCCCCGCACCCCTGGCACTGGGACCCCCATTTCCAGGATCGGGACCCCTCGCAACCCGGTCCTGCCCCCAGCACCGGGATGTGTGTCTGTGACGTGTGTCCCCCTCCCGCCTCCAGAACCGGGACCCCCGGGCACCAGGACCCCATTAACCATCCCGGGGACCTCCCCTCACCTCAGAACCGGGAACCCCCCGGTACCGGGACCCTCATTTCCAGGATCGGGACCCCCCTTCCAACCTGGTCCCACCCCCAGAACCGGAACCCTCCCGGCACCCCAGGACCCCCATTAACCATCCCGGGGACCACCCCCCACCTCAGAACCGGGACCCCCCCCGGCACCGGGACCCCATTAACCATCCCGGGGACCCCTGCATCCCCGGCACCGGGACGTCCCCATCCCCAAAACCGGGCCGCCCGGCACCGAGCCCCCCATTTCCAGGATCGGGACCCCCCCCTCCAACCTGGTCACACCCCCAGAACCGGAACCCACCCGGCACCCCGGGGTCCCCATTAACCATCCCGAGGACCTCCCCCCCCCGCCCAGAACCGGGACCCCCTTACCCATCCCGTGTCCCCCCCGGGCCCCACCTGCTGCCGGCGGCGGCGGTGCCGGTGGCCCCGTCCCGCTCCCGCTCTCGTCCCGTCCCGGCGCCGGTTCCGCCCCGGCTGCGGCGGCCCCACGCGGACACGTGCGCGGCCGCACGTGCCTCCCGCTGGGCCCCGCCCCTCCCGCGCTCCCATTGGTCCCCGCTCCCCGGCAGCGGGCGGAGCCTCCCCGCCTCGCCCCGCCCTCTCGCTCCCCGTTGGTCCCGGCTCGCGCCGGCGCTGCCCAATGCGGAGGCTGCCCTGCGCTAATTGGTCGGGAGGGTGGGGCCGAGGCCACGCCTCTCCATGTGGGGACACGCAGCGTGGGGCAGCGCCCCCTGGCGGGCGGGAGGAGGGGGCGGTGGGTCACGGGGCTCCGCGCTGGGGGGTCCCGGGCCACGCCCCCGCTCCGCCCCGCCGCCCACCGCCAATGGGAGGCGGCCTGACACGGTCGTCACGGCCGGCGCGGCCAATAGGAGGGCTGGGGGTGGTGGCCTCGCCTCGGCGCCGTTACATAATGGGAGAGGGCAGGCGCGTGGGCCCCCACGTGGGGGCGGGGCGCGCGTCTCCGTGACGTCAGCGCGCGCAGTGGAACGCCGGAGGGCGGGGTGGGGGGGCGGGCGCAAAGGGAGCGGGGCTGAGGAGGGGGCGGGGCTGGGAGAAAGGGGGCGGGGCGAGGGGAGCTCATGCAGCGCTCCCCCCCCCATGGCTCCCCACACACCTTCAAGCCCCCCCCCAGCCCCCCGAAATCCCACGCCCCTCCCAGCACCGCCCCCCCCCAGCCCCCAGAGCTCCCAGCCGCACCCCTCCACCCCCCCCCACCTCTCCCCCCCGAAGCCCCCCCAGCCCCACGCCCCGACGCCCCAGGGATGGCCCCTCCGTCCCCCCCGGTCCCGGGTGGGTATTTAAGGCCGGGCCGGTGGCACCAGGTCCCCCCACCCCCCGGACATGCTGCGTGCCCTGCTGCTGCTGGGGGGCTTGGCCCCCAGCCTGCCCGCCGGTGAGTGCCCCCCCCCCGCCAAACCCCTTCACACCTTCACCCCAATTCTTGACCCCCCGGGAGCAGGACCCGCTTTAGGGTGCAGCCACCAGCACCCACGGGAGCTCCTGGGGAGGGACCAAGGGTGCCCCCCCTGACACCTCTGCTCCCCCACACACACAGGTCCCCACTGGGCATATGAGGGTGAGTGGGCCCCCCCCCCCCCCCGGACCCCCCGTTTTCCCCCCACACCTCAAATTCATCACCTCACGCACCCCAGAGTCAAGGGGCATCACCCGGGGTCTCCCAGAAAGGCGGGGGTTGGATGGGTGAAGCCCCCCCATGCCCCCCACCCCATTCCCAGACACCGGGATCACCCCAAAACGGGAGAGAGATGGATGGGTGCATCCCCCCCCATGCCCCCCCCACCCCATTCCCAGACACCGGGGTCCCCCAAAACAGGAGGGAGATGGATGGGTGCATCCCCCCCCATGCCCCCCACCCCATTCCCAGACACCGGGGTCCCCAAAACCAGGAGGGAGATGGACGGGTGAAGCCCCCCCCATGCCCCCCACCCCATTCCCAGACACTGGGGTACCCCAAAATGAAGAGCTAGATGGGTGACAACCCTCCTCCTTTCCCGGATGCCTGGGTCCCCTAAAATAGGAGGGGGCTGGATGGGTGCAGCCCCCCCATGCCCCCCCCGGGTCCCCCCCCGGGTCCCCCTCGCGCTCCAATGCTCCCATTGTGCCCCTTTACATAAGGCTCCGGCTGCCAAATCCAATTAGGATCCGGCCCCAGCCAAATCCCGGCTAAGCCCCATCCCGTTGGGCCCACGGGGACCCCGTGGGTGTCCCGTCCCCCCCCCCCACCCCCCCCGGGTCAGCTTTGTCCCCGCTCCCCCAGCCGGAAAAAAAAGGTCCCTGGAAGATTAACGAGCACATTGGGAACGTCACCCCGCATCCTCGTTTTTTTGAGGGGGAAACGAAGGGCGTTTGGGGTCACGGGGAAAGCAGCGTCCCTAAAAAGGGGGGGGGTCACATCTGCCCCCCCCCACCCCCCCCCCCTTCAAGGCCCCCACGGGCAGCAGCACTGGCCCGAGGGCCACCCGGCTTGCGGGGGCCGAGCCCAGTCGCCCATCGATATCCGGACGCAGCGGGCGCAGCCGGACCCCTCGCTGCCGCCCCTTCGCCCCGTGGGCTACCACCGCCCCGGCACCCCGACCTTCACCCTCGCCAACAACGGCCACACCGGTGAGGGGGGGGGGCCAGGAGGGGTTTGGGGGGGGTGTGTGTGTCCCTGATTGTCACAGCTCTCTTAAGACACCCCCCCCAATGTGTGTGTGTCCCCCCCCCTGCAGCCGTGCTGGGGCTGCCGCCCTCCCTGCGGCTCCAGGGGCTGCCCCGCAGCTTCGCCGCCGCTCAGCTCCATTTCCACTGGGGCCGGTCTGGTCGTACTGGTGGTGCCGAGCATCTCCTCGATGGCCACCGGGCCCCCGCCGAGGTACCGGGTGGCCCCCAAAAGTGTGTGTGGGGGTGTGTCGGGGAGGGGGGGGGGTCCTGAAAGGGGTTGGGTGTGGGAAATGGGGCTGGAGGGTGGAAAATGGGCATGGGAATGGGGTGGGAAATGGGGCTGGGGTGGGAATTGGCGTGGGAATGAGCGTGGGAGCGGGAAATGGGTCCAGGCAAAGGAAACGGGCAGGGAAGTGGGTGCAGGAATGGGGCTGGGGGTGGAAAATGGGCAGAGAAATGGGGCTGGGGGTGGAAAGTGGGCATGGGAATGGGGTGGGAAACGGCAAGGAAATGGGGCTGGGTTGGAAAATGGGGCTGGGGGCAGGAACCAGCATGGGAACAAGTGTGGGAGCAGGAACTGGGTTCAGGGAATGGGAAACAGGCAGGGAAATGGGTGCAGGAACGGGGCTGGGGGTGGAAAGTGGGCAGGGAATGGGGTGGGAAAGGGGGCTGGGGGCGGGAACCAGCATGGGAACAAGTGTGGGAGCAGGAACTGGGTTCAGGGAATGGGAAATGGGCAGGGAAATGGGTGCAGGAATGGGGCTGGGGGTGGAAAATGGGCAGAGGAATGGGTCTGGGGGTGGAAAGTGGGCATGGGAATGGGGTGGGAAATGGCACGGAAATGGGGCTGGGGGCAGGAACCAGCATGGGAACAAGTGTGGGAGCAGGAACTGGGTTCAGGGAATGGGAAACAGGCAGGGAAATGGGTGCAAGAATGGGGCTGGGGGTGGAAAGTGGCACAGGAATGAGTCTGGGGGTGGAAAGTGGGCAGGGAATGGGGTGGAAAAGGGGGCTGGGGGCAGGAACCAGCATGGGAACAAGTGCGGGAGCAGGAACTGGGTTCAGGGAATGGGAAACAGGCAGGGAAATGGGTGCAAGAATGGGGATGGGGGTGGAAAGTGGCACAGGAATGGGGTGGGAAATGGGGCTGGGTGCAGGGAATGGGAAAGGGGTTTGGGGATAGGAAGCGGGCAGGGAAAGGGGCGCGGGAAATGGGTCTGGGGGAAGGAAATGGGTGCAGGGAATGGGAAAGG
Source organism: Tyto alba (assembly GCF_018691265.1). Classification (NCBI taxonomy): domain Eukaryota; kingdom Metazoa; phylum Chordata; class Aves; order Strigiformes; family Tytonidae; genus Tyto; species Tyto alba. The sequence continues at coordinate 23,310,169 of NW_024881329.1, forward strand.
GGTCTGGGCACAGGAAACAGGCAGGGAAGAGGGAAATGTATGCAGGAGTTGGGTGCAGGGAATGGGAAGGGGGTCCTGGTGTGGGAAACAGGTCCAAGCAGAGGAAGCAGGCAGCGAAATAGGGGTGGGAAATGGGTCTGGGGGCAGGAACCAGCACGGGAATGGGCGCAGGAATGGGAAAGGGGAGTCTGGGGGTGGGAAATGGGGGCAGGAATGGGAAACAGGGGTGGGAAATTGGAGCAGGAATGGAAGACAGGGGTGGGAAATGGGAGCAGGAACAGCTCCGGGTGCAGGAATTGGATGTCGGGACCGGGAGATGGGTGCGGGCAGTGATGAGGGATCGGGTGTGGGAAAGGGGGCGAGTGGGGGACACCAGCCCTGGGGCTGGGAGGGGGTCACAGGTTGGGGGGGGGGGTGTCCCCCCCGCCGCAGATGCACGTGGTGCACTACGACGCGGAGCGCTACGCCAACGCCAGTGAGGCGCAGCACCACACCGGGGGGCTGGCCGTGCTCGGAGTCCTCCTGGAGGTACACGGAGCCCAAAAAACACCCACCCCACCCCCCAAACTCCCCGCAGCCCTAACACCCTCCCCCCCCCCCCCCAGGTGGGTGCTGACCCCCACCCTGCCTATGACAACATCCTGAGCCATCTCGGGAGCATCCGCTACGCAGGTGAGCGAACGGCACGTGAGCGAGGGGGTAGCTCGGGGAGACAGCAGGGAAAGCGTGCAGGGGTGGCGAGGGGGAACCCCAAATTCTCCCTCTGTACTCCCCCAGGGCAGACGACAGCCATCCCCTCCTTCAGCGTGCAGGACCTGCTGCCCCGGCGCCTGGATCTCTACTACCGCTACAACGGGTCCCTCACCACCCCTCCCTGCTTCCAGGGTGTCCTCTGGACCCTCTTCCAGCAGCCCGTCCGCATCAGCCTGGCCCAGGTAGGACCCACTTTGGGGTGAAATCCCCTGGTTTTGGGGTGGAGGGACAGCCTCAGCCGTCCCCCCCCCCCCCCCATTTCAGCTGGAACAGCTCCAGGGAGCCCTTTACACCACGACGGCAGCTGACCCCGAGCCCCAGCGCCTGGTGGATAATTTTCGGGTGCCGCAGGAGCTCAACCAGCGCTTGGTGCTGTCATCCTTCCCCAGGGGTGAGAGCTGGGGGGGGTGGGAAGGGCCCCCCTTCCACCCCTCAAATGGCTCCTGGAGCCCCAACTGGGTGCAAGGCTGCAGCACCAAGCCCCAACTCTTCTCTTGCAGGGCCCAAGGGGTATTCAACAGGTACGGCCCAGCCTGAGGGGCTGGAATGGGGGGGTGTCATGTGTCCCCCCCCCGCCCCCAATTCCCCCCTGAGCCCTCTGTGGCATCCTGCAGGTGAAGTCGTTGCCATCATCTTCGGCACCGGCTCCGGCTGCCTCTGCCTTTTCCTCATCGTTCACTTTGTGGCCAAGAGGATGCGGTGAGAGGCCCCCACCCTGAGGAAGGACCCCCCCTCGGCCTCTGGCTGCAGGGGACCTCCCCCCCCCCCCCCCCCAAGGTTTGCTCTCACCTCAGCCCTTCTCCCCCCCTTCCCCGAGGCAGAGCGAGGAGGGCGCAGGAACAGGACGTCGTGTTCAAAGCCTCCTCCCGCCACACCCCCTCCGACGACGGCCCTCGCCCTTGAACCCCAGCCCAGGCTGGGCTGTGACAGACCCCCCCAGACCTCCCCCCCCCCAGTACCAGGGGAGCTGCCCGGGGCTCAGCCCCACGGCAGCGGCAGCTCCTGCCCTGGCCCCACTGGAAATAAAGCCCCTTCCCCACCCCACAGCACTGGTGGCTCATTACTGGGGAGGGAAAGGGACCCAATGGGCTTGGGGGCTGGATCCTGTCAGCCCCAAGAAACCAGGACTCCCCTCAAAACTGGGAGCAAAGCAAAAAAGGGGTGGGGGGGAGATCAACCCCTCTTCCCCCCCCCAACCCCCATTACAGAAGTCGCCTCAGTGCCGTGGTACCCATCGCTCTATTAAAAGGGTTTTACTCTGAATCAGAAAAATAATTTACCCCCCTCCCAGTTGCACAGCAGAGTAACGAGTTCCCCCGCTGCCGGGGGAAGCAGAAAGGGGGGTGAGTGGGACAGAGCACCCCCCAATCCCAGCTCCCCCTGCTTCTGCGGAGGCTGAGCAGGGAACGGCAGCAGGCTGTGGTGGTGGGGAGGGGGAGAAATGCGAGGGAAGGGGGGGTCCTGCCCCGAGCCCCGCAAGCCCCCTCGCACCCCAGGGCACCCGGCCCCACTCCTGCCTCCCCCCGCAGCCATACCCTGTCAGGAAAAAAAGTTTAACGGCAGCCGCTAACGGGGTTGCCCACAAGCACTGGTCGGATCCCCCCCGAAAAAAAAAGAAAAAAAAAAAAAAAAAAAGAAATATCCCCCTCTGGAGTGGGACAGGGGAGGGAGCCACCTCTGCGCCGCGGCGGGGGCAGCGTCGTGGTCTCCCAGCTGCCGAGGGCACTTGGGTACGGCGGCGCGGGGCCGCAGCGGCCGCTCAGTCCTCGAAAGGCACCTGCAGTGCTGAGTACATCATCACTCTGCTGTCGTCCTCCTGCTTACCTGGGGGGGGGGGTGGGGTGGGCAGAAAGGAGGGAGAGGGTGAGCGGTGGGAAAGCAGGGTTGTTTTGGGGGTGAGGATCTATTTTGGGGTTTGCGGGAGCAGCTCTGGTAGCCAGAAGGCAGGTACAGGCAGGACCTGTCCTCCCCCATCCCAGCAGCTCCAACACCGCACCCCCCCCCCCCCAAAAAAAAAAAACACCTAAAAGGGGACTAAGATCCACCAGAAAAGCCCCCCTGCATGCCCCTCCCTGCCCAGGCCCCCCCCTTACAGGAAAGGCACTTGAGGATGTTGCGGAACGAGCCCCCGGCAGTGAAGAAGGCCCAGAGGCCCATGATGAGGGTGATGATGAAGATGGGGCCCAGGCTGGCCTCGTAGCGGGGGTTCAGGAACGTCTGGGGTGGGTGGGAGGGTGAAGAGAGTCATGTTAGAAACATCCCCCACCTGCCAGCCACCCCCACAGCCCCCCCCCAACAGCCACAGGGGGGGAACAGGGAGCCTCCAAGAAGAGCAGAGCTCCCCTAAGCCTGGCTTAAACTCCCGCCGAGCGATTCCCACCAGGAGCTTAGCGGCTAATCCCCCATCCAACCCCCCCCCTCCTTCATTAACTGACCCGGGGAGGAGGTCCCCACGAGGGCTGTGACTCACCCCGCAGCTCAGAGCGGGGGGATTTGGGGAGCCCGAAGCAGCAGCAGGTGTCCCCGTACCCCCCTCCTGGCGCCCAGAGGGCAAAACTCACCAGCCCCGAGGTGAGGAGGTGACTGGCAACCACCAGCCCCAGGCACCAGTAACGGCGTTTTTCGCAGGCGTCGAAGAAGATCACTCCCCAGAAGGTGTGGAGCAAGACAAGGGCCATGGTGAGGAACGCTGGGGGAAAAAGCACGACAGGGACCCTCTCAGACTTCATCACCACCTTCCTCCCCCTCCTCCTTGCCTGGGCTCTAACCGCAGCACCCTGGGCACCAGCCCGCGCCGGCCCCCAGCCTCACCGGACGTGATGAAGTAGTACGGTGAATCCCCGTGGATCCCGACGATGCCCGGCCCGATGGAGTCTGCCAGGATGTTAATGACGGAAAACACGCCGCTGATGATGCCGAAGGACAGGCCCGAGACTGCGGAGGGGGGAGAAGGGAGTCAGCCACGAGTGACCCCGGCCGTGCTGCCTCCCGCCACGAGCCCCAGACTCAGCGCGTGGGCCCAGGGGAAGGCAGGAGAGCCAGGAAAAAAAAAAAAAGAAAAAAAAAAAAAAAGTTGGGAAGGCTGCATTAGCCTGGTGGGTTCATCAACGCCGCTGCCAGAGAATCCTGGAAAAGCGCGGAGGGGTGAGCAGCAGCCCAAGGTTTGTGCTCACCGTAAGCCATCTGCCTGAGGGAGATGGGGGACCGGCCGTCCTCGCTGATCATCGCCAGACCTTCATCTGCTTTCCTGCTCCAGCGGGAGGGAAAAAGTGAGCGGCTGGCTCGGAACAGGAGCCGCGGCACGCGGGAGAGGGGAAGGGGTGGTTATAAATGAGCCCAGGTGAGGAGGAACTGCTCCCTCCTGGGATTTAATAAGGAAGAGACTTTGTGGGGTCCCCCAGAGAAAAAGCAGAGGTCGGTACCGACCACAGCTACAAGTCACCCAGCCTCTCGGGGTGGACACAGACCGCCTTCGGATGGGCTCTTACTTCAGCAGCTTGAAGTAGGCGAATCGAAAAGCCTCCTGCAGCAGGACGGAGACGGCAGCCCCGAAGATGAGGAGGCCGTACTGCAGCTTGGCATCCTCCCGGTCGCTGAGATGGACCGAAACGAACCAGATCAGAGACGCCAGGAGCAGAGACACCAGCCAGAAAAACGCCCTGAGGGAACGGAGGAACACCAAGCTCAGCCACGCGTGCGTGTGCCAAGCCGCTCGCTTGGTTTGCCCGGGCTCCAGGTCACGCGTTCAGCAGGGGAAGTTTTCGGCGGCAGCGTGGGCTGCCTGGTCATCGTCACGTGTGGCTGAAAATCAGATTCAGAAGCCCAAAATCCTCCTTTCGCTTCTCAGAGCCGTGACGACCCGCTCGGAGGGAAGCTGCTGCCCCGCGAAGCGGGGAAAAGACGCTCGGTGCTTCGCCCCTCAAAGCTGAAACGGGGGTCTGCCTGCGGGAAGCCGGGTGTGGCAGGACACGGCCTGCTCAGAGCCGCTCCTCTCACGTTTTAAAAGAGCAAATCCCCCACGCTAACACGCGGGGCAGGAGCCGTGACCCTGGGCACCGGCTGGGCACAGGAGGAAGGAGCCCACTGAGGGGTTGCGGGGGGTCGCTGAGCTTGGACAGAGGCGAGTTCCTCAGCTGGGACACCCCAAAGCGAGGGGACCCCGGTACGGGGACAGCCCTTCCCACCCCCTACAAGCCCACGGCCTCATCCCGCCTGCACAGGGCATTTCCCAAAGCCTCCCTGCCCACCCACCACCCCCCCCCGGCACAGCCTGCCCCCCCAGCCACCTCAGAACTGCCCCCCCAGGGTGCTGCCTCCCACCCCAGACCTCCTTGGCTGCCCCAAGATCCCCCCCTTCACCCCCTCCACACGCTGCTTTGGCCAGCCTGCCCCTCTCAGACACCCTCAACTGCCCCCCCTAAGCCCCCTCCAGTGCTGCCTGTACCCCAGACTCCCCCAGCCCCCCCCCAACTACCCTTCCCAAGCTGCCGACCCCTCCGCAGCCCCCTCAACTACCCCCTCCACTTCTCCAGCTGCCCCTTTGACCGCTTTGAACCTTCCTGCCCTGTCACCCCCCCTCAACTGTCCCCTCACCCCCCTGCTGCCGCCTGCCCTGCCCCAGATCCCCCCCCAACTACCCCAGAACTGCCCCCCTCAGTGCTCTCCGACCCCCTCAGCCCCCCTCAACGCTCTCTGACCCCCCCACTACCCCAGAACTGCCCCCCTCAATGCTCTCCGACCCCCTCAGCCCTCTCTGACCCCCCCCAACTACCCCAGAACTGCCCCCCTCAATGCTCTCCGACCCCCTTAGCCCCCCTCAACGCTCTCTGACCCCCCAACTGCCCCAGAACTGCCCCCCTCAATGCTCTCTGACCCCCCAACTACCCCAGAACTGCCCCCCTCAACGCTCTCTGACCCCCCCCACCCCAGAACTGCCCCCCTCAATGCTCTCTGACCCCCCCAACTACCCCAGAACTGCCCCCCTCAATGCTCTCTGACCCCCCCCACCCCAGAACTGCCCCCCTCAACGCTCTCTGACCCCCCAACTACCCCAGAACTGCCCCCCTCAATGCTCTGACCCCCCAACTACCCCAGAACTGCCCCCCTCAACGCTCTCCGACCCCCTCAGCCCCCCTCAATGCTCTCTGACGCCCCAACTACCCCAGAACTGCCCCCCTCAATGCTCTCCAACCCCCTCAGCCCCCCTCAACGCTCTCTGACCCCCCCCACCCCAGAACTGCCCCCTCAATGCTCTCTGACCCCCCCAACTACCCCAGAACTGCCCCCTCAATGCTCTCTGACCCCCCAACTACCCCAGAACTGCCCCCCTCAACGCTCTCTGACCCCCCCCACCCCAGAACTGCCCCCCTCAACGCTCTCTGACCCCCCCACCCCAGAACTGCCCCCTCAATGCTCTCTGACCCCCCCAACTACCCCAGAACTGCCCCCCTCAATGCTCTCTGACCCCCCCCACCCCAGAACTGCCCCCCTCAATGCTCTCTGACCCCCCCCACCCCAGAACTGCCCCCCTCAATGTTCTCTGACCCCCCCCCACACCAGAACTGCCCCCCTCAATGCTCTCTGACCCCCCCCACCCCAGAACTACCCCCCTCAATGCTCTCTGACCCCCTCAGCCCTCTCTGACCCCCCAACTTCCCCCTCGACGCTCTCTGACCCCCCCGCCCGCCCCAGAGCTCCCCCTCGGCCCCCCCGCGCTCACCCCGCCACCAGCACGATGACCCGCAGCGGCTCCGCCGCCACCGTCAGCAGCACGAGGGCGAGCGCCGGCCCGAAGGCGATCCCGGCGCAGCCGAAGAAGACGGCGGCCCCCATGGCGGCGGGGCGGGGCGGGGCGAGGCCGCGCGGGGCACGCCGGGAGCTGTAGTCCGCGGGGCGGGAGACCGCGCCCCCTGGCGGCGGGAGGTCCGCGCCGCGGGAGTTGGCGGGGGGGTGTGGGGGGGCGGTAGGACCAGACGCAGGAGCTTGGGGGGGGGGGGGGGGGGGGGAGCCCCTCTGCACCCCAAAACCCAGCAAAAAAAGGAGCTGTGCATCCCCCCCCCCCGGACACCCCCCCGCACCCCCGGGCACACGGCGCCATGGAGCCGGGACGCTGCCAAAGCCCGAAGCTCTTTATTTCACTCTCTTTGGTAAAGCGGCTGGAGCAGCCCCAGCCGGAGCGGGGGGGGGGCACGGTGATGCCGGGGGGGGGGCACGGTTCAGGCACAAGCTCTGGGCTTGGGGTTGTCGCCACGTCGGGCTGCGGGTCACACTCTGGGTCCTGCCGGAGCGGCGAAGCTCAGCTGGGCGTATGTCAGCTGTCCCTGCGGGTGACGATGCCATCAGGGCCCCCCCCAAGCCCCGCACCCCCCAATTTCCCCCCACTCCGGCAGCAGCGGGGCCGTGGCTGTCCCCTGACACCCACGGTCCCCGAGCAGAGGGGACAGCAGCCTGGGGGGTACTCACTTCATCCTTCTGTGATGGAGGTGGCACAGGCTGGTGGCCTGGAGGGGACAAAGTGGGGGGATGTGTCCCCAGTGTTGGGGGGGAGGGGGGGACGGTGGGGGAGGAGGGATGATGGAGGGGGATGGAGAGGGATGGGGGGGTTGGAGAGGGATGAAGGGGGAGCAGGGATGGAGAGGATTTGGGGATGGAGGGGGCGGAGGGAGTTGGACAGCACATGGGGGGACAGCGGGGGACACGGGGGGGATGCCACCCCCACGCTCCTTACCCACGGGCGAGGGGCGGCGGAGCCAGCGGGCGCTGAGGCAGAGGCTGAGCAGCAGCAGCACCACGGCCCCAGCCAGGACCCAGGTGCCGGGGGTCATGCAGCTGCCTGGGGGAGAGGGGCTGCCTCGTCCTGCCATCCCCCTGCAGACCCCCAACATCCTCCCCCATCCCCCTCGAGCCATCCCCACGGCCTCGGTTTCCCCAGGAGTGACCCAGCTTGGGGGGGGGTTCCCCTCTACTCACCCAGGGACCCACGCAGCTCGGCGCTCCTGCGGACGGGGGGACCAGAGGAGTTGAATTGCACCTCACAGAGCCCCCCGGCCCCCCCGGCCGTGCCCATGGGGCTGAGGAGCAGCTTCCTGCCACCCCCCAGCCCCAGCACCTTCCCGGCCCCCCCCTGCCAGGAGACAAGGACAGGGCCGGCGGTGCCACCCACGGCACAGACCAGGTTTGAGCGGGTGGGGGGGGTCCCGTGGGGTGCCAGAACCCGCACCCAGCTGCCGGCCTTCCAGCTGTCTGCGAGAAGGAGAGGGGGCTGCAGCGAAGTGGCGGGGGGGGGGCACGGATCTGGTGTGGAGGGGACGGAGGGCATGGAGGGGATGGAGGGGTTGGAGAGCGATGGAGGGGATTGAAAGGATGGAGGGAGTGGAGGGGATGGAGAGGGATGGAGAGGATGGAGAGGGATGGGGATGGAGAGGGAGGGAGGGGATGGAAAGGATGGAGGCGGATGGAGAGGATGGAGGGGATGGAGAGGGATGAAGGGGATGGAGAGGGTTGGAGAGGGACGGAGGGGATGGAGAGCGATGGAGGGGATTGAAAGGATGGAGGGAGTGGAGGGGATGGAGAGGGATGGAGAGGATGGAGAGGGATGGGGATGGAGAGGGAGGGAGGGGATGGAGAGGGTTGGAGAGAGACGGAGGGGATGGAGAGTGATGGAGGGGATGGAGAGGGAGGGAGAGGAATAGAGACGATGGAGAGGATGGAGAGAGATGAAGGGGGTGGAGAGGGATGGAGGGGATGGATAGGAGTGAAGGGGATGGAGGGGATGGAGGGGAATGGAGAGGGATGGGGGGTGGTGGATGGGGATGGAGGGGACAGGGGATGGAGCAGGACAGAGCGGGTGGTGGATGGGGACGGAGGCTGCTGGAAAGGGACAGGGCAGTGGGGGACAGCAGGGGCCATGGGGGTCCCACCCCCCAGTGAAGCCGCCGTCCTACCTCCCACCAGCAGCGCGGTGCTGCAGCTGAAATTCAGGTACACAGGTTTGCGAAAGGCGCACAGGTAGAGGCCGGAGTCGTCGGGGCGGGCGCTGGCGATGTGCAGGGTGACACTGTGCTGCTTGAATGTGCAGGAGAACCCCTCTTTGGTGCTGCTCGTGCAATCCAGGACCAGCTCAGGTCCACCCGTCCCACGCCGGTACCAGGACACTTGGGATTTGCTCTCCAGGTCTCTGACCTCGCATTCGATCTCCACCAACTCCCCAGGCTCCACAACCAGGACGGGCTGGGGCTGGCACAGCCTCAGCAGGGCTGCCAGGGCTGTGGGGACCAACCGGGGGCTCATTCCCCCCCCAAACTCCAGCCCAGCCCCACCGAAACCCCCACCGCCTCCCGCCCTCAGCAGCCAGTTGCTCCAAAAAGCCTGGAAATCTCCCCCAACCAGTGCCTGGCTGCTGTCCCCCAGCCCTGGTCCCCACCACCCACCCAGGCAGAGCCAGAGCAGCCCCGCGGGGACCCACGAGCCCCTGGCTGCCATCGGTGGTTCCTCCTCGGAGCTGAGTCCTTCCGCAGAGCTGCCACTGCTGCAAAGAAAAAACACGGGTGCCCCGGGCAGCGACACCCCCCCCACCCCGCTGGCCTCGTCACCAGGGACGTGGCAGCCGCTCGGCCACGTGCCGAGTCCCGGAGCATCGCTGGCAGGAGGGTCCCGGGGGTGGGATGCTGCTATGTACACCTTACCCTCACCCCCTTCCCTGGTTTCAAAGCCTCGTAGCAAAATTTGGGGTTTTTTTGGAGCACCGTGGGGGAATAAACCCACCTGGGCGACGCTCTGTGCCAAAGGGATGATGAACCCCCTGTGAAACCCCCGAGATAGAGAGAAAATCTTTTCTGGAGGCAAAACCTGAAGAGATGCTGCAGGTCCTGAGCCAGGTGCTGCTTGGCACCAGGCTCAACGGGGGAAATTTGGTGGGGTTTAAGCATTTTGGGGACTTGGGGGGGGGGGGATGAAGACAGTCCTGGCCAAGAGAGAACTGGGGCTGGGTCCACCCTCCTGACCCCAGCGGCGTCCCAAACACGCTGAAATCACAGAAATCCCATCACTGCTGCTGTTTTTTGGTCAATCCCTGGGAGCATTTGATGGAGAGTCTCCCCCAGCCACCCCTCAGCTGCCCTCCCCCCCACCCCAAAAGGCCCCTCAAGGGGACTAAAAATGGCAAAGCCGTTCCCAGCCCCCAGCCCTGCTGCTGCCTTTCCTGCTGCGGTTTGGCACATCAGGCCCTCGGCCAAACCGGCACCTAAAAACATCATAAAGCCCCATTGCTGGGTGGGGGGGGAAGGGGTTTGCTGTCAATAAACCCCACTGAAGTGACAAAACAAAGCAGCGAGGCTGACCGCAGCCACCCCCAGCTCGAGCAAAGCCTCCGGCTGTTGCAGTCGGAAAATATATATTATATATTGCATTAATTATATACAGGTCTCTCACTGGCCCATGCCATGCTCCGGGGGCAATTCCCGGCAGCTCCCATGAGGGAGCTTTGGGAAATCCAGCCCAAAGACCAAAACTGAGCAAAACGTTTTTGCCTGGGTGAGCAGAAAAACCCCGGGGTGATGAAACCCAGGGCTCCTCGGAGAGATGGGCAGGGGGATGAAAACCACCGTTGCAACACGGAGGTGGAATTAAAATCAAATTTTTCAAGCAAGACCAAGTTGCATGGTTCCCTCCTCAAATTCCCTCCACTGTTCCCTCCCTAAAATCCCCCTTTCTTGCCCCCTCAGACTCCCAAACACCAAAGAAAGCCCCAGGCTGGTGGATGAGCTGGTCCCTGCGACCCTCAACCCCTCCCTGGCACCACCCTGTGCTAAACCCAGCCCAAAAGGGTCACGTTGGTGGGGTCCAGGTGACAAAGCTGCCGTTTCCACCCAATTTCCGTCGCCCGTGGAGGCGGCTGAGGCTGGAAAGCCCCACGGTGGGGGGGGATGACACGTGGGAGATCCCCCCATGCTGGCTGGGGCAGGGCCAGCTCCTGGGGTGCCTCCTCTGATCATCCCTGGGGCGTGCGGCTGCCCAAAACGCTGGGGGAGCTTCTCTGTCAGAGCCCCCCCAGCTTCGGGGGGAGAAACAAATCACCCTGGACAGCAAAATATCTCCCAGGCAAAAGTTGGTTTTTTTTTCCAGCATGTCCTACGGGCTCCTGGGGACCCTCCTGCTCCTCCTGCCAGGTACGTGCCCGCTCCAGAGATACCCCAAACCAGGTGAGATTTGCTGAAGTGGAGTTCGGTGTTTTTGTTTTGTTTTGTTTTGTTTTCCCAAAAACATTTTTAATGCAATATCTTGGAAAGCCTGAAGCGCAGAAAATCTAACTCAGGGCTGCTCCCCCTGTGCAGGAGCTGCCTCGGCAGAGGAGAGATGGGTCCAGCAAAGCCCACGGCAGCTCTGGGTGCTCCCCGGAGAGACGGCAGAGCTGAGCTGTCGCATCTCGAACGGCAGCGGGTATGTGAACTGGTACAAGGAGGAGCTGGATGGCAGTTTATACTGGATTAAACAGAGCTTGAGTTGCTGCTCTCCAGTGGGAAGATACTCAGCGAAGCAGGAAGATCAGCAGAATTTTCCCCTCATCATCAGCCCCACGCAAAGGGAGGACTCCGGGGTTTATTACTGCAGCTCCATCGATTTCCACCCCATCTTTGGGGATGGGACCAGGCTCATTGTCACTGGTGAGTGCCCGGTAAGTCACCCGGCGTCTGGGGACATCCCCGGGGAGGTCTGTGCCACCCCCCAGCATCCCCATTCCCTCTTTAGCTGCCACCGAGCCCGAGCTCTCCATCCTGGTGCCCGTCGATGTGGAGGAGCCTGGGCAGCCCCCGACTGACATCCCCCTGCTCTGCCACCTCCACAACGTCCCTCCCGGCTGGGACACGGTGCGCTGGCAGCCCAGCGGGGAGGTGACAGAGGTGACAGCGGTGGCCACGGGCGAGCACGGTGTCCTCAGTGCCTGGAGCATCACCCGGGTCTCGCCCGAGCAGCGGGACGGGACCGTGTCGTGCACGGCCGTGGAGAACAGCACGGGCACGACCCTCAGCGTTGCCATCGCCAAAGGACTCAGAGAGGGTAATTAATCCATCCCCCCCACTCCCCTGAGGGCACATCCCAGCCTCCATCCACCCCCTGCGTCCCAATTCTTCCAGCCTTCCCTCATTTAGGAACTCCCTGAACCCCAATTATTCCTTACCAAGATACATTTTGGAAATTCCTCACCCCCCCACCCCCCCCCCCCCAAATCTCCATGCTGGGATCTCCCTGCACTGAAAGGCTTTAAGCCTGCAGGCGCCCCCCTTGCACAGTCTGAACCCCCCCTGTTTTGGGGGATGCTCAACCCTGACCTCCCATTTTGGGGGATTCTCATCCCAGAACCACCCCCCTCCCCACCCTGTTTCGGGGGATGCTCAGTCCCGATTCCCCATTTCAGGGGATGCTCAACCCTGACCTCCCATTTTGGGGGCTGCTCAGCCCTGATCCTCTATTTTGAGGAATGCTTGGCCCTGCTCCCCCTGTTTTGGAAAATGCTCAGCCCAGAATCCCCCCTGTTTCAATGGCTGCTTGGTCCTGATCCCCCATTCCAGGGGATGCTCAGCCCTGACCCCCCATTTCGGGGGACGCTCGTCTCCCCAGACTGACCAACCCACGTTCTTCCCCCTCTATTAACTCTCCTTTTCCCCCCACTCCCTGCAGACGGCTGCCCTTCCTGGCCGCTGGCACTGGGGCTGCCCTGCCTCTCCCTCCTTCTCCTGCTCCAGTTGATCATCCTGCTCCGCGGACGGCGACTGGCCAGAGGTGACCCCCCCCCAGCAACCCCCTCGTAGCCCCTTCACCCCGGCTCTCTCCTCGCCTCCCCCAGCCACCCACACACCAACCCCTGAGACGCACTCGGGAGGTAAAACCACTTCCTCCACCCCGATGTGAAATAAATTCATTTATTTATTGCATCATAACTCTGCTCTGGTCAAAATACAACATCCTCAAATTCCGAATTTCCTCCGGAGTTTCACTGGAAGAGGAGAAAAACTCACCAGCCTGGTGTGAAAATTCACTTTTGGGTGTAACCCCCCTCCTTGCCCCAAAACTCTCTTTGGGGGAGCGCCGCAGCTCCCCAGCCTGAACCCCAGCCCTCTGCACAGCAGGAGCTGCTCAGAAGCTGCTTCAGAAAGCATCAAAACTGGGTGCAAGTCTGGGTTAGACACAAAATATTTCATTTTCTGAGTCAGAGGGACCACATTTGCTGTCACTGGCACCGGATCCCAGCATCACTTGCTCAGTCTCACCCAGGGGAGATAAAAAACCTTAAAAGCTTTTTTTTTTTTTTTTTTTGCTCCACACCTCCTCAAGTGCAAAAGGAGGTTTAATAACTCCAGTTTTTGCTTTCTTTTGCAGACAGATCCACGCTGGCGAGGTGCTGAAATGCCCCTGCCCAGCTCTGCCAAAACCACTGTCCACAGATGAGTTAAAAAAGAAGAGAAAAGGGAAAACTAGGAGAGTCTACAGGATGGGAGCTGGGTGGGCACGGCCCCTTGTCGGCCGCAGTTCACAAACCTCCATCAATAACTTGCAAATTTGCCCTGGGAATAGTTTGCAAACTTGCCAGAGCTTTGCAAAAGCCAGGAGGATTTTTTTCGGCGTCATCTTTCCCAATAGGATTTGAGCACCAGCCCTGGGAAAATTCCCTTCAGATATTTTCTAGCCTCTTGGGAAGGGCTTTCAGCACAATTTTTATTTTTATTTTTATTCATTTTTAATCTCAAAGGCAAATTTCACAGCTGCTCGTAGACGGTATCACACGCGAAGCGCCCAGAGAGCTTCTGTCAGAGATCTTTCCCAGCTGACATTCAAACAAACGCTCTGGAAAAAAATGCCAAATGCTCCAAAAAATGCCAAAACGCTGGGTGGGTGCTGAGGGCCGGCGGGGAGGTGGGGTGGGACCCGCCAGCGCGATGTCACCGTCCCACCGCCCCGACCCTGCACCTCCACTTTGGGCGGCCGGAGCACCTCCGGCACCTCTGCCATCCCATTTTCCCCCTCCTGGGGCAGCGGGGCTGGGTGGGAAAGAATTTTTCCTTTTTTTCCTGCTGGATTTCTCCACTTGGCTTGGAGGAGGAGGAAGGCTGTAAGCACCGCGGGGAGGGAGAGGATGCTCCGTAGCAACGAGGGGTGGCGTAAAAATAATAAAATTCCTGATTCCTGGGTAACCAGCGGGTTGTGCCTGGCGGCAGGCTGTACAGCAGCCATCAGAAATTGCCGTTAAAGAGGAAAAAAAGCTTTTTCTAAGTTCGGGAATTAAGCAAAACCGTAGCACAGCCCCTTTTCTCCTGATTTTGCAACCCCACGATGCGCGATGAGCAGCTCCTCGCCTCGCTCCGAGGCTGCTCCCGATTTTCCCGGCTGCTCGGTGCCCCCCCCGGCTCACGGGGGGGGGTCTGTGGGTGCTGGGGTGCTGTTGGCACCCCCGTTCGGGGCGTTGGTGCCCCCGGTGCTGCAGCCGGGGGGGTGTTTCGGAGGGGAGGGGAAGGGGTGGGGAGCCCCCGCCGCTGCTCAGAGCCCTCGAACGCACCCGGGGGTTCACGCCGCTGCTCTGGGTGTGATTAAGAAAGGCAAAAAAAAAAAATAAAAGACAACCAACCGCCTGGGAGCCACGATTCTGGGACGGGCCACCCGGCACCACATCCCGCAGCATCCCCCGGCCGGGGGGCTCAGCTCCCCGAAACCCGGCGCTGGGGCAGCGCGGGGTGAAAAATCCCTCGGGCCTCACGCGGGGGGAGAGCCCCGGGGCGGCGCGGGGGGGGGGTCCACCTGGGAAAACCAGGAAAAGGGGTTTATTTCCTTTTATTCTACTTCATTATTTTTTATTTTATTATTTACTCATTTTAATTTTTTTTAATTTTACATTAATTTTTTTTTGTTTATTTTACTTTCTTTAATTTTATTTTTAAAAAACTTTTTTTATTGTACTTTTTATTGACTTTTTGCTTTATTTCACTTTCACCTTTTTCTTTATCTCTCTTTACATTTTACTTTATTTTACTTTACATTTACTTTTTCCTTTATTTCCCTATTTTTTCCTTTCACTTTTTCTTTACTTTTAACTTTATTTCACTTTCACTTTTTACTTTATCTCTCTTTACATTTTACTTTATTTTACTTCACATTTACTTTTTCCTTTATTTCACTTTCTATTTACTTTTTCCTTTATTTCACTATTTCCTTTTTCCTTTATTTCACTTTTTACATTTATTTCATTTTTTCCCCTTTATTTCACTTTCCCTTTATTTACTTTTACACTTTACTTTTTATTTTATTTCGCTTTTTATTTTTTATTCTATTTTTTCAAAGCATTACTGCTTTAAACCCACGCTTTTCCCCTTTATTTCAAAGCACCTGAAGTACCACGCTCCCCTTTCCCGCTCTCCCCGGCAGAGCCGCGCGCCCCGGTCGGCCGCAGTTACCAAAGCTCGGGGAAGGGCAGGAAAGGTTTATTTAGAGTAGACAACTCCCGCGAAGAGCCCGGCTGGCAGCGAAGCCCCCCACTCCCCGGCAGACCCCCGCGGGGAGGGCAGCTCGTCCCACCTACCTCTCGGCCGCACGCGGCCCCTCCGGGAGCGGGAAAACCCCCGCGGCAGCCGGTGCTGGGGGGGATGGATTTGGGGGTTCCTTCCCCCATCTCCTCGTCTCCTCCAGCAGAACCACCAAACAATGTCCCCTCCAGCGACTTCCGCAGGAATCCTGCTAATGTCATCTGCTCGGGCTCCACTCATTGTTAAGGGGAGAGTTTTATTGACCGGCTGGAGTTTTTTAATTTCCCTTCCAGTTTTGTTTCCGCCTCTTAAAGCTGGGAAATGACTCGCTGCATCCGAGAGCGGGGGACGGCGGTGAGCTCATCCCCACCTTCGTCCTCAAAACGTGAAACCCGGGCGCAGGGTGTGAGCCCCGCAACGCAGCTCGCCGGGATGCTCGGAGCATCCCTGGGATGCAGCACCCTCGGCACCATGAGCCAGCTTTGCCAGACCTTTCCCAAAATCCATTTTTTTTTTTTTTTTTTTTTTTTTGGATTGCACGTCAAGTTTTCCCATGTGAAAGGCATCACTCCCACACTGCTCAACCTTTTATGGTTTGATTTCAGCACGTAAACTTTAATAATTAAAAAACCTGAACAACGACCCAAAAAAAAAAAAAAAAAAAAGTACATAAAAGTACAGAGATTGTGCAAAATAGGAATTAGGTTTTGGGAAAGGAGCATGGGATTGGAGATGGAAAAGATGGTTTCACTGCTTTTTTGGCTGCTCTTTGGGTCATGTTTTCGCTCTGTGTTGCAAGACATGAAAAGCGAGTAAGAACAAATGTAAGAGGGAAAAAAAAAAAAAAAAAAAAAAAGGGAACAAAAATAGAACGCTTTCTTTTTCCAGCCAGCAATACGATGCAGAACGTGCCCCAGCCTTTCCCAGTGGTCCCCAGCCCCCCAGGAGCGTCCCTCACGCCGTGAGGATGCTCGAGCCGGGCACCGGTGGGTTCGCAGCCGTGAGAGAGTGGCAGAGGTTGGGGCAAAGGGTTTGTTTCCCCCGCTTTTGCCCCCTTCTAACGCGTTTCATCCAGCTCTCTCAGCCCCATCTCCACGCTGCAGGTACTATATATTTTTCTTTTCCAAGTTTTTTCAAGTTTTGCATCATCGCACCCAACCACGAGGAGCTGTTCTCAGCCCCAAGCCAGCAAATCCCTTTCAATTCAGACTCCAAACCGGCACGCCAAGAACTTTGTCTGTCCAACCCCATCCATTCCTCTAATAAAAGCCGCCACCCCCCTCGTAAACCTTCCTTGCCCCTTCCCTCCTCATCACTTTATAACCACAATATTTTAACTCTTTCACAGCTCGACATCTCCCCACGCTACCCAAGCGCCTCCGGGCTGAGCCAGCAGCCCCAGCCCCGGAGGGATTTGTCCCAACAAGATCAGATTTCTGCTTGGGTTGAGATATTGAGTTTTGATGTTAGTTTTGTGGGTCGAGGGGAGAGTTTTGGAGATATTCACTTCCTGCCTGCTCCGCCGCTCAGCATTCCTCTTGCGCTTAACCCTTTGCCAAGCATCTCCCTACGGAGGGGAAAAGCCCCAGGAGGCTGCAAACTATTTTTAGGAGGCAGTTGGAAAGCTCTTCGGTTGGGTCCTCTCTTAGCTGAAAAAAAATCTGCCTTTGGAAATCCTCGGCTTAAAATTGATAGGCATCCTTGGCTTAAAATTGATAGGTATCCTTGGCTTAAGATCGATAGGAATCCTTGGCTTAAAAATCGTCGGGGATCCTTGGCTTAAAATCGTCGGGGATCCTTGGCTTCAAATCATCGGGGATCCTTGGCTTCGAAATCGATGGGAATCCTTGGTTTAAAATTAGTAGATATTCTTGGATTAAAATTGGTAGACATCCGTGGCTTAAAAATGAGCAGCACAAGGATGAGAACGTTCCCTGCTGCTGCCCGGCTGCTTGCCCCGTGGATGCCCGCACCCGTCCCACCGCAGCCAGTGGTTTTCCATCCCCGCCTGCAGCCCGTGCCCCCCCCTTAGTCTCAGCTCAGCACAGCTGTTTGCCATTAAACTCCCTCACCCCACTGAAAAATTCGCTTCCGTTTTCTCATCTGCGAGAGGAAACTCCCGAGCCCACATCCCGTGGGGGCAGGCACCCACCGCGGGAGGCGGGGGCGGGCGCAGCCCCTGGGTCCGCGGAGGGGGAGCATCCTCCTCCAGGCATTTTGCTGGACAAAACTGAAACGTAGGGCTGGGAAAAGATTTTTTAAGATGGGGAGAACGTGCCTCGAGGGCAGGTGGCTAAAGACAAGGCGAGAGCAGGGTCTGCACCTCCTCCCAAGGTTCTCCCATGTTCAACCACCCTCCTGGCTGGCAAGGGTTCTCTTTCCAGGTGAATCTTCCCGGTTGTGAATTTCTTCTCATCAGATCTCAAAATACAGCCCCTCTCTTACCTTCTAAGCCTTACCTTGCTTTCTCTCCACTTGCTAGCATCCATCTCCTACACCAGAGCAAAGAGCCCCCAAAACGTACGGCCAGCCATCAGGCTCTAGAGACCGCCTGGGAGAGGAAACTGTGTTGGGTGATGTGTTTTTTTTTGGTTCCCACAAAAACTGATTTTTATTGCTGCATAAACAATAAAGTAAACAGCCACCTCTGCACACCCCGGGGTGTGCAGCAAACCCGCGGTGGCGAGCAGCCCCCGCCACACGCTGCTCGGGGACTGATTTTACACCAGCCTGGTCACACCTAATTTACCTCCTGCTCTTTCTATTCCTCTTTTGCTTCACACCCCAGTTAACACCAGTTTCCACCAGCATCACGTGATATCAGAGAAGGCCCTCTGCACCGCCACCAGCTTTTCCCAAAAGCAGATGTTCCGACCCAGACTGGGAGCCCAGGGAGCTGTAAAAGTTCTGCAATCCCCTCGGGTTAAATTAAGGTGAAACAGCACCAAACGAACGGTTCAGATGTTTTCCTTGGGGTAGAAACAACTTAAACTTGGAAAAGGATAGTAAGCAATGTAGTCTCTTACTGATAAATCTGTAATAAAGAAAAGAAAAGAAAGAAATGGAAAGGAGAGGAAAAGAGTCTGGTTCCCCACCCCAGGTTCCAGCATTGTCTCAGGTCCAGAAATCCTGGGTGGGGGGTGCAACCCCAGCAAATCCCACGATCCCATTTCCATGAGAGACGAGGGGAAGGTGGAGCACGAGCTCTGCGCATGCGTTGAGGGGCAACAGGGTGCATCAACCCCCTTGTCAATTGAGTCGGTGGTCGTGCTCACACACACCCACCCCCCCACCCCCACCCCCCCTTTAATTTTTCCTCAGTTTTTGCTTAGGTCCATCAGGTGCCAGTTATTTATGTCTCTTATCAGTCTTTTACCCCGAACATCTGGTTTCCCTCAGTCGGCGTCTCCTCCCTTCGAGGGTACTTTGTGATATGAAGGATTTTGGCACGGGAGCCGCGAGGGCGCGGGGACGTGAGCCCTTCGACACACCCGGTGCCTCCGTGGGCGGCGTTCCTTGGTCAGATCACACAGGCCACAGTTTGTCGTTGAGGCTTTCTGTGTCGATGAGCGCTCAAGGCATTAATTCCTTCAGTTCCTTACAGCAGAAGAGCTGGATTTTGTTTTCCTCCCCCATTCATCTTCCAATAAATGTTTTCCTATTTTGTTTTTATTGTTAGAGGGGAAAGGAAAATACGCAGCTGATGCCAGCACGTACCAAGGCACCACACCCTGCGGATGCAGCAACAGGAGCGACCCTAAACACCGAGTGTGGCTCCTAAAGCACCCCGAGCTGGGGCACTTCTATCTGCTATAATATAAAATAAGCCCATGACCGTTCGCATTTCCTCTTATAGGTGGAGAAACTGAGGCATGGGAAGGTGAAACGAAGCCAAGAAAAAAATCCCCCAAGAGTTTAAGGGAAGTCAGAAACTGAATCTGGCTCCCAGTCATCATTTCTGCCTTTGCCTCTTAATCACCGCCTTTTCTACAAGAAGGCTTTGCTGTGAATAACTCCTGTTATAATCCATTCTAACGTAATCAAAACCATCCTCCCTCGATTTGCGAGCTCATCCAGCCGCACTCACCCTCCCCGGGGAACAGCTTCCCATGATTTGCAACTCAGCCATCGGAAAAGTCTTTGCAGAGGGAAAATATCCTCCATCGCTGGAGCGGTATCACGGGCATCGCACATCTCCTTGCCCACAGAGGACAACCGCTAGCCCAGCCTGACACCGGCACCGCTCGGCAAATTGCAGAAAAATCTTTGAGCGCGGAGGCTGCTCGGTCCAGCCCTCGCAAGAGTCATTTCCTGCCTCCTCGGGGACGACTCAAGTAATTCCCGAGCAGCAGCGCTGAGCCGCACCAGCAGACGACACCGAGACATAGGATGACAAACTTTTTAACTGCAGCACTCTTGGTCCTTCATTTTTTGCTGGGTAAATATGTTTCTCTGGTTTTCCGGCTTGCAATTTAATTTTATCACACTGCTAAGTGCTGGGCTTGGCTGATTTCTGTGCTTCTGCACAGCATGTGGGGTGATGTCTCAGGGGTTGAAAGGTCTTGGGGTGTTTGCTTGGTGACAGAGAGCAACAAAAAAACAACAGGGGAAAATGATGCAATTACTAAAAGTTGCAATAAAGTGTGTGCTTGCAGAATACAGCCTGTGCTTGGGAGAGTAGAGTCTGATAATTAATGTTTTCCATATTGCATTCAAAATAATTTGCATTATACAGCTGGGAGCTATTAAGGGAGATAGATATAGGCAAGGGGGGGGAAAAAAAGAAAAAACAAACCGAACCCAAACAGGATTTCCTGAAGTGTTAGCTGGGCACTTAAGAGATGTGGGGAGACCAAAGTTGGGGCAATTGAGGGAGGAAAACCACAGCGCTGGCAGCGCCTGGGAAAGACGAGCGGCAGCTCGAAGCAGGAATCTGAAGCTAAATATTGCCGAGCACGTGTGCAATGAGGGAACGCTTCTGGGAACATGAGAGGGCAGGCAGCCCCAGCCGAGGGGGGGAAATGGGAACCGGTGGCTGCCTGCGGCTCCACCGTGCCCGCCGCCCGCCCGGAGCCTTCCTCCTCCTCTACCCGTGCTGGAGGAACGAAGCCAAACGCAAAACATCACGCGAGGGGTTAAACGCGGCTGCGGGGGGCAGGGGGGGGGAATTTCCAGATGGAAGCTCTTTGTGGCAATCCAACTCTGCTGTTATTCTTAGCGTGGCTCCAGTGTAAATACAACGGCCAACTCTGAATAACTTTCTCAGGAAGCTTCGTGCGTGGGATAATGTGCCCCAGAGTTTACGCCGCCAGAGCCAAAAAGGACAGAGCATTTTCGAAGGGCGAGCCAGGGAAGGTGTGGGGGTGCCTGGGCGCACACTCCGCCCTGCAGCTCCCCATTTTGATCCCAGTTTCCCCCAAAAACTCGGGATGGGGATAAGACGGGTCGAGGCGTTTCCCACCGCGATGGATGAGGCTGCGCCGCGTCGCGTCCCGCAAAGCCCAGGCTCCTTCCCCAGGGCTTTGGTGCCTGCCCAGGAATCTTTAGGCTGGGTCACTCTTTTCAGATGATTTCCTAACGAGGAGAGTTTTGGGATCTGGGCTTCCCGCTCAGCCCGCTGCCAGCGCCGAGAAACTCGGGGCTACGTTAGGAAGTGGTGGGAAGTTTGAGAGAGGGGTACCTGGAGCTACGGCTGGCCCCACGCACAACTAATGGCATCATTAAAGTTATTAATAGTAGAACTTACATCAGGATTATAATTGATATTATCTGAGTATATATGAGTATTAAAATATCGATATTATAAAATTCTTATATTGTTGTACAAGTAGCCTATTATATTATTGTGCATCTTATATTATTGTATGAGCATGCAAGTATTATAATATTAATATTCCCAATTAGTCTCCTTTATAAGACACCCCAACCCCCCCCCCCCCCCACATTGAACACTGTATTTGGAAAAGGGAAACGAGTAACTTGATAAGACCTTGACAACATCACACGATACAGAAATCTATTTATAGTGGCTCAGCCCTAAGGAAACACGAGTCTTCTTTGGGAGCTTTCAGTGGTTTCACAGCAAAAGGCACGTGAGGAATAGAGCAGCCGGGGCGGTGGCTGAGCAGCGGCTCAAAATGCACGAAGCAAAGCTTTGAGATCCACCCCAAAATAAATCTGGGGTGCAGGAGCACGGTTGGAGGGCTGCATTACTGCATCTCCTTCCCCCGGTACATCTGCACTCAAAAGAAAGGGAAAAAACCCACCTGGGACAAGCTCTGGTCCGGTCTGCAACACGATACCTGTTGCTGTGAAATCCCTGATTTAATTAGGGGCCGGATTGCAAATCCATTACTCCCACCAGGGAACAGCTTTTGCACAAAGTGCCAATAAATCAATGGAACTACCCGTGTGAAACCAAATCCAACCGGCTTGATGCGAGTCTCTGCTGACGGTGCCAGATGATGAACTGTTCATTTTTTGTTTGTTTTTAGGGAATGCTGAGATAGGAGAAGAAGAGGAGATAACAGAGTTTTTATACGACTACGCATCTCATTTCAGTGAGAAATTCTTTTTCTGGGGTTTTTTTTTTGATCATTTTATGCAGGCTGCGTGAGCAAGCTGGAATAACTGGGGTTGGAAAGGATGCTGGGAGGTCTCCATCCAGCCTCTGCCAGGCAAGATGAGGCTTTCCCACATGAATCAATGCAAAGGCACCGAGAAGCCACTGAATCAAGTCCTCTGCAATTATAAGTAACCCCCAAGGGACACTGAGCCCATCCCACCCCCCTCTGTTGCCACTGGCACAGACCTCGGCACCCTCAATCTTTAATTTAAGCTAAAAGCTCAAGGCTGCCTCGGACAGCGGAAGGAAACTGAAGGGCTGCTGTGGCCCAAGGTCCTCGCGGCATTGGAGCTTTGCAGAAATACCCGTAGGAAAACGGAGCTGAGGTCTGGGGAGATGCTGCTTCCACGAAGCAAGAGGCTCGCTGAATCGTGGCTGCGTGGGGATTCATTCGCGTGGCTGGTTACAGCCACCACGGGTGCTCAGACAAAGCAGCAGCAGTGTGTTTTTCCGAGTTATTCAGATTAATTTGAATTAATTTGGCTATTCAGAAGGGAAAAGATGAGCAAGAACAATGTCATGACATACAGGTGGGACTCATCTCACCTAACGCTGGGTGATGTGCCCAGAGCACAGGTACCCCCGACCCCCTTCAGTGTCAGTGGAGAGAAACTGGTACCCAGTATCTCCACCGACTTGAAAAGGAGCTTCTGGAGACTCTCTCAGATGGAAACATTTACCTCAGGAACCTCCGACATAAATGTGAATCGCCTGTAGGAAATACGTGCCCTAACGCTGAATGGGTCTGACCACCATAAATTAAGTGATTGGACAAGGGTGGTGTAAAACCTAAACCAACATTAAAAGCAGAGTTTTTCTGGAGTGGTTCTGCCCCTGGTTGTTCCGGTTACCACCTCAAGTTGCACCTCGTTGAGCTAAAAAGGTTTTTGAGTTGGCCTAAGAGTCAGAGAGAACCCCAACAGCTGCTCCTGGGCAGAGATTGGCTTTGATCTCTGCAGCAGTAACAGGCTCCTGCACCTCGCAAGCAAACTCGGCCCCAACCCAGGGAGCCTCTAAAATTCATTTCCAACCTCTGGAATCGATGCTCAGTGGTACTATAATGGCTTGAGTGGGTAAGACGCCTGCTTGGTTACACTAAGTATTAATACAGACTCATCAGAACAATGCTTTCATTCCAGGTGACTACTTATATGCAACAGTAGACTATTATGCTGACAACACCACATTAATACCCACCATGTACTCCTATGAGGTGAGTCGGACTTTCTCTTTGTGTTTCCCCAAAAAAGGGGGGGTTTCCTTGATGAAACCACTGTTGCAAGAAATAAATGGATTTAAAACATTGATTTTAAGTCACTGAACAACTCAAATGAGTTTGGGCATGCAATAGCTGTGATTAGACTGCCATGGATTTATTTTGCTATTTTGCACTGAAGGTTAGAGAAAGGGAAATTCCCAGTTTCCCTAATTAAATATTATCAGATCCGTCCCAATGAGGGATCCCTCTGGATACAAATTAATTCTGTGTTGTGGCATCATAGGTTATTCCTTTTCCTATACATCTACCCAAGCACCATCAGGACTTTAGGGAAGGGATTTGCAAAAGAGGATGCCACCCCCCAGGTTTCAGCGATGGATACGGATAAGGATGCTCCAGGGCACTGCGGTGGCTTCTCCCCCGCGGAGAAGTCACCAGGGATAGGTGGGAAGGCAGAGGAGCTCGTCAGGACACGAGCTCTGCCACTGGGTTTTAGCACATTAAAAAGAAGCAATTCTTGACCAATTTATTTTCGTCGACTTGCCAGGTGTTTCAGGAGTCGACGGGATCACCCCTCCAGTGTCACCTCCCCCTCGTCATCCTCCTCAGCCTCCTGGGTTTCCTGCTATGACTCCCGGTGCTCCTCCTCAGAAGGTACTAAAGCCCTGTAGGATTTAAGCACTCACTAAAAGCATGTCTTTAAGCCAGCAAAATTCATCCCTTTCTAAAGCAGCAGCAAGCAGTGCTTTGTGGCAACTTTTCAAAATAATTAAAAAAAAAAAAATTCAACATTTTGGGCATCCAGCCGCAATGCTAGGGACTATCAAAGAAACTTTAATTGCTACTCGTGACTTGGAAAAGGCATTTTAGGGTATTTTTCCAAAGCACCCAAGTGACCTCTTTGCTTTCAGGCTTCAGGGGGAGCTTCAAGAGTGTGAACACCCCTTTGGTACCCCCTGGCCCAAACTGGGTCTAGGCCCCCGGCACTTCTGCTGCTCAACCACCCAAATCCCTTTTTTTTTTTTTTTTTTCCAGAGCCTGAAGCTCACTAACATCCCAGGTGCACATGAAATCCCCGTCCCGCCACAAGCGCGTCTTGAAACACAATAGGAGGACGTGGCAACCACTTCCTCACCTTTTCCCCTCGTTTCAGACATGATGGCTTTGATGAAGAAAAGCATATCGTCACCGCGTTGGAAATTACATCCTCTGAACAAAGCGGTCACTTCTGTTTTTAGTACAGTTGTGACTTCATGTACAAAGTTTTCAATAGATGGATGGTGCTGTCCCAAGCCATAAAAGTTGTGCAAACACTTAAGTGCTTTGTAATGACTAGGTTCTTTCCTATTTCCTATTATTCTATTGTAAATATGAACTCCTGCCAATAAAATTACTAACAATCAGGATTCAGTCTCTAGCATGAAGCCACCAACTCCCTCCAGGAAAGCACAAGAACTCCAGCCCCATCCACCCCTGAGCTGGGTTCCTTCTGCCCCAATTCCCCAAGAAAACCTCAGCACCCTGGGGACTGGATGCAGATTTTGCCATGTCCCATCTTCCCAAGCCACCACCTTAAATGAGGCTGTTTTGGGACAAACCCTCCACATCATCAACCAGAGGAACAGGGATAACAAATGCAAGAAACTTGTACAGTGACCGTCCCATCAAAAGAACCTGTTTAAGCATCTAAACCCATAAAACACAAGCTAATAGCTACCTAGGAATTGCAGGCAGAACTTTTCCACTTAGGCTTTTTTTTTTTTTTCAGAATTGCTCTTAATACTATTGGTTTTCTAGAAACACCAGCAAAATCTGAAGTGCAATGAGAAGTTGGACAAAAACCAGCCCCTCCAACCAATACAACCCCCACCAGCTCCCCAGGGAGAAGAGACTGTGCCAGAAAGAGGGTTTTTTTGGTCAAGAAGTTGGGAGTTTAGAAGGCTCCTCTTGGCCCAACCGGGGAAAAATATGCAATCCCACACTCTGTGTGTCTACACTGCTTTTCTTTGGAAGAGTTATGGGGAAGGAAGAGCATCAAACCTGATCCAGGTGCACTCACGTAGTCTTGGAGCTCCTGCAAGTCAACGGAGGTTGAGTCAACCCAACAGGCAGAGCTCATGGTGGTCGCGGCCGCACAACCCCCGGGGCTGCAGAGCTCCAAACTCCCCCGGGCACACCTCCAGAGCCCCCGGGAGACATTCCCCGGTCTGCCGGAGCACGTACAGCCCAAACCCACCCATCTCCTCGACACCCACAGAGCAGCGGTGCCGCGGACGGTGCCGTCACCGACCAGTCCCTGCCACCTCACACCCCGGCTTGCGGGGTTATCCAGGCTCCCAACCTTGGAAAGTAGAGATAGTTTATTTTCTAGGGAAGCCAAAAGGCTCCGAAACAGGGCCAGGAGCTGCTGAAGGGAGCGAGGTCTGAACGTGCTGCCAGCCAGTGCCACCTCCTGGCTCCTCGCTGCTATAAAAGTTGAGAAAAAATGCTGAGCTTTGCCTAGAAGAGCTCTGGAAAATAATGTCTGAACACACAGCGTTGAGATTTGCAATCCTGCAATGAAGAAAAAATTAAGGGAAAGCAAAACACACGCATGAGGCTTATAATATGCTGTTTACTCATTAAAATATATTACTAAATAATTACTGGCATCACTACTCAATGGTGGTGTTCCTGACACCCAGGGATGGAAAACCACAAACCCTTTCTAGAAGTGTGAGACAAACCCAACCACACAAAGTTATTTAATGTGAAGACATACAGAGTACCCCAAGTTTATTGTCCAAACCCAGCTTAGCTTTATAGCTCACTTCAAGACCAGAAGGAAGAGCCAAAAATTATATTCAGTGTTCAGGATAAGGTATGTCCTGACCTAATTACAACTAACGATGTATAGCTGGAAATGACCTTACTGCTTTGCCTAAAGCTGATATTATTCATCAAAATCTCTTTAGTTTATAAATGCTCTTTTTTTCCTGCAACACTAAATGCATTTTCCCACAAACACCAGTTCCTGCTGCTGGGCTCTGCTCCAGCCAGACCATCCTTGGCCATCCCCAATGCTCTGGGTTCAGCCCGGGGAGCTCCAACTGGGGAAAAACCCAGGTTTTCTGTTACAGGATCCGCAGTCTTGCATATGATACTAAGAGTGAGCAAACGCACTTGTCTTAGTGAAAATATTAAGCATTTAAGATGTTATTTTAAGTCTTTTCCTGTAGAAAGGCACACCTGTGTTTCTAATAGGAAAACCAAAATCTCACCCGGGGTCCTTTCGACGGTAAACCCGGGAGCTTTTCCTCAGTCCGCATCCGAAGCCGGGGGTGAAGCCATCCTCCCTGCACTGCGTCCGGACGCTTTCCCAAGTTGCTTTCCCAGATTTACCCTTTTTTTTTTTTTTTTCTTACTGCTCGTGCAATGCCCGCCCGACCCTCAGCTCTGCAAGCGGCCGCCCAGCAAACCTCCAGGGGATAAGCTGCTTTAACACAAAGCGGATTTCCCTCCGCTTTTGAAAACCTTTCCCAGTTATCTTCAGGCGAGAAGCAAGCAGAAGGTCCCTCAAGGTCTCTGGTGTTTTCCAGCAGCACCTTATCAAACGCTCCGCGAAATAAATTGTGCTGCGCCCGGTCTTAGCGCGATTCCCAGGATCCGGGTGCAAATCCCAGGGGAGCTGCAGCCCACGGGGGCTTTGCGAGAGCCGGGGAGGGGGCAAGACCTGGAGCAGGCGTCGAGGCAACTCTGCTCTCCCCCTGCTAGCCCGCAGGGGAGGGCAACCACCTTTTTTTGGATGCATTTAACACGGTCCAGCCTCAGAAAGGGCATCCAGCCCCCCGGCGACCTGATGGATGCCAAAAAATAAAAGGGTCTGGGATGGCCTTAAGGGCTTGTTTCTCGCTCTGGGTGTTGACGATCCTGATTTTTGCCGAGCGCTCGTAGAGAAGCCACCACAGTGGTCTGGTTTCACCCCCCAAACCCACCAGCGGCGCGCACGAAAACGCACACGACTACGGAAGAGCAGCTCGAAGCCGCCCTCCACAGGGCCAGCGAGGAGGTAACCGGCTCCAGGGTTTGCAACCCCCTTTTCAGAGGCCTGTTAAAGGTGAATTTGTGCAGATTTATACAGTAACTGATGAGGGCTGGGACTGGTCTCCTGCATTTTTTTAGCCCTAAGTGATTGTTTTCACTCAGTGTCCCGGTATCAATACCAACCTTATGTCAGATCTTAAAGCCCCAGCAAGAGCGACAGCGCCGAGAGCACATTTCCATCAGCATCACACAGAGCAACTGGATCTGAAAAAAAAAAAAAAAAAAAGGCATAATTCTGCTTTTATTCCTTAACTCTGCCATTTTTCTTCCATTGCCTTCACGACACGCCGCTCGGACCAGGACTCTCACGGCAAACAGGCACGGGACGAGGCGTGAGCCCAGCGCCCGAGGACACAGACTCGCTGCATCATCCGACCAAATACACAGATTTTTTTTCTGGCTAATCAGCAACGTTAGAGATACTTTGTAGGTTCAACCCTGAAACTCTTTTTTTTCCTGCTGCTGTCCAGAAGCAGACACCAAATTCTAAAACAAATGTGGGTAACACCGATTCAGGAGAATTGTAGACTTGGTTTAAACCCCGCAATATAGGCGAGGCACGCGCCAAGTACAATTCTGCACTGGCAGAATATTGCCGGTATCAAATCCTGCCTCAGCTCCCCCCCCACAAACTTTTATTTCCAAATGTCTATTTTTAAGCAATGTCAGGAATCACAAAGCAATTTCAGTTTTGGACCAAAGCGATGCTCTGCCCTTGGTGCCACAAGCAGCTCTGCCCCAGGTTCCCCCCCCCCAACAAAACCACCCCTCATTTTTCCTACAGCCATGGGTGACTTTGTATTCAAGACCCCCTAAAATAAAATACCTTCCAGACCAAATACGGCACGGAATTGGCAAGAGTCAGTCTTTTTGACCCCATTTTTAACCCCTTCTCAAATAACCAGAGAAACAGACTGGCTGAACTCTCACTATTTGAGCCTGAAACAGGAAATATTTTCTCTGCTCAGTTTACACAAAGCAGAATAGACCAGCAGATTCCCATGTTGATTTTTTTTTTTTTTTTTTTTTTTGTTCTGCCACTGAGTTGCCAGGACATCTCCGGCTATTTGTGTCTCCAAGTTAAAAGAATTAACATATAAATATTTGGAATTACTTGTCTAGGAGGGACTAAAACTTCCAGCCTGGCAAAGCCTGGACTGAACATTAAGGATATTGGTGACTTATGGGCACGGTCTGCGGCCGCTGAATTCTGTATTTTAAATATAGAAATATTATTTAAGCACCAAGGAAGTTTCCCATGTTTCCAGAAGTATAGAACCCACGTATATCCACACAGAGGTGCCTCAAAATTGAAGAATTATGCTATTACACAGCTGTTTGCTCATTCACCTACCTTCCCCTACACACCCTGTACGTTTGCAAAGCTGCCCTCGTGCATATTAACAAAAAATAATGCAAATTAACAGAAACAACGGCCTCTCCTTCTGCCACGGGGGGCTGTGGGCAGCCCAGACTGAGATTTGGCCAGACCCAACAGGTTTTGCTTTGGCGTTTCATCGTTCCCTGCACGTTTCCCTATTCGGGGTGTTTTTACACCTTTTATTTGTGGCTTTTTGTTTTTGTTTTTTTTTTTTTTTTTTGCAATTTTAACCGCAAGGCCTGTGCAGCCATTGGTGGGGAGACACAAACAGGGCAGGGACAGCCCAAGGCCCAGAGCTGACCCTGTTGCCATCCAGGTTTTAACTAGAGCATGGAGCAACACCCCTTGCCCCGTGGAACCAGGCATGCAAAATCCCCCACGCAAAAACTTCTCCGCAGTAGCCCACACAACAAAAACTCGGGGCAACCTCCCGCCATGAAACTGGGCGGGTAGCACCCACCGCGCAGCCCTGCTTGCAGTCCACCACGCGAACCCTCGTGCAAAACACCCCCCCTCCCTCAGTCAAGATCCCACGCGCGAACACCCCCCCACACACACACTCGCAAAACGCGGCACGGAGCCTCATCCCCGTGCTGAGCGGGTCGTGCAAACCTCCACGCGCAGCCCACCCCAGCGCAAGAGGGCATGCAAACCCCCCCCCCCCCCGCCGCCGATCTCCCACTCCGTGCAATCGGACACGCAACCCTCCCACGCGCGGCCCCCGCCCCACGCGAGCGAGCGCGCAAAACGCCGCGTGCAAAGCGCCGCTTGCAGCGGCCATGTCATTCCTCCCCCCCCCCCACCCCGTGCAACCGTCCCCGCTGCGACCGGGCGTGCAACACCCCACGCGTGACCTCCGCATCGCCACGTGCAAAGGGGGCGCGCGCGGCTGGCGGGAACGCGCCCGCGCGCACCCAGACAAACCCCGCCTCCTCCCCTTCCCCCCCCCCAACCCGGCCTTTAAAAGGTCGCGCCGCCGGACGGGCAGCGCGGCGAACCAATCGCGAGGCGCCCCCCTCGGCGCGGCGGGGCCAATGAGAGGGGCGGTGGCGCGGAGGAAGCCCCGCCCCCGGGGCGGGGGCGTGGCGGCGGGAGGGGGCGCCATGCGCCATGTCATGGAGGCTCAGTGTGCGAGCGGCCATTGACGGGGCCGGAGCTGCGGGCGGAGCGGGGCGGCGGCGGCGGCTGCCCGCGGCGTTCCCCTCCCCACTCCCGCTTCCCTCCCGGCGGCGGCCGCCGCAGCAGCGACCCCGCGGCCCTTCCCCCGCCGCGCCCGGTCACCCTCCCTCGCCACTGCGGAGCTGCGGGAGGGGGGGGGCGATGGAGATGAAGAAGCGCATCAACCTGGAGTTGAGGAACCGGGCCCCCGAGAAGGTGAGGGGCGGCGGGGCGGCGGGCCGCGCTCCCGCCCCCGCCCGGGCGACCGCCGCCGCCCTCGGGCCGCGCGGGCCCGGCCCCGCCGTATCTGGGTCAGCCGTGGCGCAGGAGCCCCGCGGGGCGCGGGCGGCGCTTCCGGGCGCCGGCCCCGGGGCGGTGGGCGGCGGGCGGCGGGGACCCGCGCCCCCTCCTTCCCTCCCTCCCTCCCTCCTTCCTTCCTTCCCTCCGTCTCCTCGCCGCCAACTTCGCCCCGCGCCGCCGGGTCGCCCCTCGCCCCCCGAAGTTGGCGGAGGGGGGCGGCGGGCGGGCCCCCAACTTGCGCCCGCCGTTAATCCCCTCCCGGCTCTCCGCCGGCCGCCTCCAACTTGCGAGCGCCGTTGTAGTAAACAGGTCACGGTGGCGCCGAGTCCGGCCTCAACCCTTCCCTCACCCTTTTAATTCTTTTTTTTTAATTAATTTTCCAGCCCCCCCCCCCCCCCCCCGCCCCGGTGCGCTGCGTGGCTCGGTCCCGCTCCTTCCTGCCGCACGATGGGGAGCGGCGGTGGGGCGGGGGGGGGGTCCCACCACCCCCCCCCCCCCCCCGGTCACGGCTGTCCCCTCCACCTCCACGCCGCCAACTTCCCTTTTATTTGGAAAGATGCAAAAAAAAAAAAAAAAAAATGCTGAAAATTTGGGAGCTCACGTGCGCTGCGAGGCTGCGCGCTGCCCCTCACAAAACGCCAACACCCCCCCACGCCAAAGCCTGGGGGCCACGTCGCGTGGGACGGTCCTCACCCCCCCCCGCCCCGTGTCACCTCGCGGGCTCCGCTGCCCCACTCGTGTTTCTGGCAGATGGTTTTGCATCGAGGTCGGTAAGAAAAAAAAAAAAAAAAAGAGCAGCCGGTGCCTCTGGTTCGCCCCAGGAGTAAAGTCCAGCGACGTCGGTATCGCTGCGAGGCTGACCTGAGTCGTGGGGGATTTGGGGGAAAAAGTGCCTAAAACTGTTGATTTAATCAAACTGCTCGTCTTTCAGTAAGTTTAACAGTGGCAGGTACCTGGAAAGGCCTCGGTGTGCTTTTAGCGTGCGTCTTTCTTGGGCGAAGCTGTGAAGGCCCCCCTCTCCCTGGCAGCTTTCTTTAAAACTTTGTGCTTGTTTGGAATAATGTTTTTTGATGGAAAAAAAATAAAACAATAGTTAGATCTGACTTGAAGCTGGCAAAATGTGCCAGAAACTCAAGTATTTCTGCAGCAGTCTTAAAATGTTATTATTTAAAAGCATTCGGGGAAAGAAAGAGTCACCTTGTTAATGTCCTTTCTAATGAGTGGTATGTTCCACTGTAGATAAAATAATTTAAAATTAATTGGCTGCTCCTTGTTACCGCTTCTCAAAGTACGCGAGCTGTATCGATTATCTAGTTGTTTTAGTGGCTTTGGCATGAGGAAATAATTTAATTGGGCTTAATTAACCTGCAGAACTCACTGGTAAAATAATCTGGAGCCAGAAGGTTTAGGGTTCAGCAAGAAGTTGAACGCTTTTATAGGTTTGAATATGCACAATTAAATTAGACTTCAGAAACAAGTTAGCAGTTCACTTGTGCACAAGGGCAGCGTACAGCCCCGGCTGTGGTGGCACTATAGGAAGCTATAAAAGTGTCTATCGGTAAAGTTTGGGGTTAGATGGCAGTTTTTGCAGAATTTGACGCATGCTCAGAGGAAGGGGAACTGTTGCATACTCTTTTTTTTTTTTTTTTTTTTTTATTCAAATAGGCGGGTGTCAGTGATTTCAGACCGCAAGTCTTGTCTAAATTTAAACCGAACACCAAACCAACAGATATTTAACAGTCTCCCAGTTGTGGTTTAGATGAAGTGCGCGGTTTTTTTGGTGCTTGTTAACTTGACAAGTGACTTGCTGTCCTCTTCGAAGGTGACGGAGTTGGTGCTCGATAACTGCCGATCCAGCAACGGTGAGATCGAAGGTCTCAATGATTCCTTTAAAGAACTGGAGTTTCTTAGCATGGCCAATGTAGAGCTGACATCGCTGGCCAAGCTTCCCACGTTGAGTAAGCTCCGAAAGGTACGTGTGTCTCGCGGCTGCCGGGGCTTTGAGAAGTCAAAGTCCCAGGTGCCAGCCCGCGGTTGTGCCTTCCGGCGCTCGGAATTGATGGGGTGGCAGCCCTGGGAAACAGTGCCGCGTCCAGTCCACTGTGGCGGGGTTGGTTTTTTAAGATCTGAGTTGACTTGGGTATCTCCAGTTAATTATGGCCCCGTTGGGTTTGGTCAACGACTCTTAAGACAGTCCGTGCTGGTGTGTTAAAAACGCGAAGGTTGGCCAGGGCTTGCCCAGTGCCGACGGTTGGGAAGAGGCCGTTGTGTAGCCGAGGCCGTGAAGTACCGTTGCGCGTTGCTGGCAGAACAAAAGCTTGCAGTGAATCCCAGCGTTATGTACTCACTGAAAATGTAGGTATCTGAACCCAAGAGGTTTTAAGGAGTTATTTATAATTCTCAAACTTTAAGGAACTTTTTGGCAGCCAAAGCTTGTTAACTCGTGCGAGTCTTCAAAAGCATTTTGCGGTGAAACTGTTAAAGGGAGAATGATTAAAAATGATGCGATCTGAATCGAATGGTAAGAAGCCAACCATTTAATTACTGATTTTTATTTTTTTTTTTTTTCTGTATAATAGTTAGAGCTGAGCGACAACATCATTTCAGGAGGCCTGGAGGTCCTTGCAGAAAGATGTCCAAATCTCACATATCTAAATCTAAGTGGCAACAAAATCAAAGATCTTGGCACTGTGGAAGCTCTTGTAAGTACAAAGTGAGAGGGGCTAATTGAAAACGTAAATCTAATAAACACTGGTTTTTATCAAGAATAAATTACTTTTTTGTGTGATGGGGTGGTACAAACACGGCTGCAAGGGCTGTGTATGGGCAGTTTTTTCAAGCAGGGTATAGAACCAGCAAAGAGGGACTTTAGTGCAGTGTAAGAAGTCAGCAGGTAGAGAGATGCAGCATGGTGTGTTCTAGCTGAAAGGCATGCAAAATGAATTTTTTTTTTTCTTACCTGTTATGTGTTCTATATATTTTTTTTTTCTTGCCAGCTCAGGTGAAATGGATGCTGTGGTGTTTGAGGTTTGTCAGTATTCCAGTTGGTCCTGACTCGATTAACTCAATGTCACGGCTATCAGAGACCGTATTTGTAAATATGCTGCTATAAAGTTCCTTCTGTGGTAGTAGTGGGATGTACTGAATAAGAGATTTTTGAGCTTCTGTTTTGTCTTTGAAAGAAAAGTAGCCAAGTTACGTCTTTCTAGTCCCCTTGTGTTCATTTGGTAAGGTGTAGTTTGTCTGATAAGCAACTTGACAGTTTAATGAAAGCTTAAGGGAGGTGGTGGTGTAGGAGACGGTTGGTTAGGAGCAAACCTGGCAAACACCACTAGTAGGTCATTTAATTGGAGGAAGAAGCTGCCAGCTCATGTCCCTGCCTGATCTGTTCACCTATTTTTCTAGATGATGATTATTTTTTATAGGCCTTTGATATAGACTGCTTATTTTTAAAACTGCTCATAAAGGTCCTCCATCTACTTTAATGGTGCAGTTAGTAGACTGAGTAAAGCTGTTAGTGCTCTATGGAAGAAACACTTTTATTTAGATCTCGGATACTTGCCAAGCTGTGCACGCGGCTCGTTCTGCACGTGCGTAAAGTCAGAAAGGTGAGAAAAATCACCATCAGTTGTCTCGTCTTTACTGTTTGGAGAGCAAACTCTGTAGTGTAGTTATAAATCCTACCAAGGGGCTCTTGCTCCTCACAAGAGGCCTGTAATTAAATCAAACTGGTTACTGAAAGGCTGCTGGAGTTTTAAGATTTTTGCCCATGATTGCCTGAACAAAAATAGGCTGTGCAAACAGAACCAAACCCAAATATGTGTCAGGCGGCCGGTGCGCGGTGGTTTGGTGTGCCGGGGGGGTGTTGGGCATGCTGCGAACGCGCTGTGGGGTCTGTAAAAGCACCGTCCTTAGGAGCTGTGGGTACTGCCGGCAGGTTTTTGAACTGAAGCTTGTATTTAATGGGGAGCAAAATACGGAATGGAAAAGAAGGGATGGGGGCAAAATAATTTCTGTAGCTGGCTGTATGGTTACCGATATTTGGGCTATGACTGTGCTGTAACCTGACATGACAAGATACAGGGAGGAGAAAAACCCTTTCCATTTATTTTCAGCAAAATCTCAAAAACTTGAAGAGCCTTGACCTGTTCAACTGTGAGATTACAAACCTCGAGGATTACAGAGACAGCATTTTTGAGCTGCTTCAGCAAATCACATACCTAGATGGATTTGATCAGGAGGATAACGAGGCACCGGACTCAGAAGATGATGATGATGAGGGTAACTTCTTGAAATAAACTGGATAGAAATAGTGTGCTGTAATAAAGATGTAGCGTGGGGTACAGTGACTTCTTGAATGCACCAGTGTGTGCTCTTACTTTTGAAGCGCAGACTTCTAGAGCTCATTTGGTATTAACACACTGTGGTACAGAAGAAAATCTCCTGTCAAATATCTTGAGTGTTCTTGCAGAAGCCTTCTGAGCTTAAGGAAATTTGACTAAAGATACTGTTACAATTCTCAAAATACGTTGTTGCCAGTAGTAAAGCATTTTGGCACTACTGAGGACACAAAGCTAGGGGAGAAACACATTATTTTGCCTGCAAAATTATACTCGAGCATGGGACTGAAGCCGTTGCAAAAACCAGTAAAATTATTATACCATTTTTTTGTTCAAAAAAATGTATATAGTTCCATTTGATTGGGCCTCAGTTGTTGTCATTAATGAGGCTGTTCGTGCATCTTTTGCCACGGTCGTTACCTGACTGAAAACGAAACCCATAGGTCTGGGTCTGTCAGCACGTGGTTACAAACTGCGACGATGTGATGGCAGGAACAGCAGTACAAGCGCTCTTCTTTAAACATCCTTCCCTTAACAGATGACTGACACAGTCAAATCTGTTAAGAAAAAAACCCACCCAAAATGTGTTCTGAGCGCTGTTGGAAATCTGACGGGCTGCTGTTGTGATGGAGCGTCTTGTGCGTGTCTGCGTTCTAAATACCCACGCAAATAACCAGCAAGGTTTGGGCTGTATTGGTTTGCTGGGGGGTTCTCAGTGGGTTTTTTGTGCCTTAAATCCTTAGCTGGGAGCTGATGCTGCTGCACGCGGGGTCACGGCTGTCGGGGGGCTCCTGGCAAGTGCTCAGACACAGCAAACTTTGGACGCCTTTGTTTAAAAACTCAGTGAAAGCCAAATAGTTGATACTTGGAAGGTGAAAATAAACCAAATATTTGGAAAGAGATTAATAGGTTATTAACTTGAAAATTATTTTAAGTGTTACATCACCTTGTCATTTCTTGTAATTTGCTTAGCTGAAACTGTGAAAGTGATTATATGTTCCAGACAGCAATGAAATGAGAGAGCATCTCTTTGGAACTGTGGGTGTTTCACTAGTAAGTGATTAAATAACAGATATATGTAATCTGTTAAGCTGGTTTTGCCTTTAAATATTTTAGAGTTTGATTCTGTATAGAAGCCTCTCTTCCCCTTCCACTGACTAAATTTTCAGCTCCCTTGCAGGAGTTTGCATACGGAGCCGCTTCAGGCATTGAGAATTTTGCCTGAAGCTTGTGATGTAAATTAGGTAGCCTTTCTTCAGGGAAAAAAATTATAAAGATTAACTTCATTAAAGTCATGCTTGCTTCTCACTTGTTGCCTGCATTTAAAAAAAAAAATTTAAAAATCCTTCTGGAAACAAAACATTACAACTCGCTTGGCCTGGTGTATACAAACTTGCATAAAGAGGAGTTCATGGAACTTCACTTTTAGCATATATGTATAAATGTATCCTTCATTTCAGAAGGTGATGAAGATGATGATGATGAAGAGGAGGATGAAGCTGGTCCTCCAGGAGAATATGAAGAGGAAGATGATGAAGATGATGGAGGTTCAGATTTGGGGGAAGGTGAAGAAGAGGAGGAAGTTGGTCTTTCCTACCTGATGAAAGAAGAGATTCAGGTAAAGTTTGTAGATTCTACCAAATCCAAGAAATGAAGAGAAATTGCCTCCAGACTTGTGTGTGAATTTGAACCTGTAGCCACAGGGAACAGGAATGCAGGGAGGTGTTTCAGAGAAGGCCGCCGTCCCTGTGGGACGGAGCGTGGGCTTCGCTGCTGAGTGCTGGCTGTCAGCTCCCGGGGTGGTCCTGGCTGGCTCCCAAGAGCTGGGCCACTCTTAGCCCACCCCTTGATGCCACAGGATGGCAGAGAAGCTAAGAGAGCCTCCCCAGCGCTTTGAAACTACGCGCCACTACCGTTTAAAGTGTCAGATTAGAAATACCTATTAGGTAGAAAAAAGTAATTTCTCTTGGAAAACTGAAGAACATAACCTCGGTCTTGCGAAAGAACAACGTAACAAGAAGAGAACAACGTAGCAACAAGTTAGGGGTACTTCAGGTAAAATGAAACAAAGGCAAAGTCGATGGTTTCTGCTGTGATAAGTGCTGGGGTTTTACCATGCACTCACTTCAAAATGTTCTTAGTGGTGGTGTGGAGAGCTGTGGAAAGTAGCCCAGAGGATCTTCCGAGTAGTGCTGTGCTAAAAAGCAAAGGGAGGAGTATTAAGAAGCTAGGATAAGAAAGCATACACATTTTACAAGATTGCGAGTAGATTCTTGTAGATATGAACTGGTCATGCCTAAATGATTATTGGATAGAAGTAAAACCTAGGAGTCCTGATTTAGTGCTGTCCTTTGACAGCTGCAGGAGTTTGAGGGCGAGTGTGGCATTTGGTGTGCAAGTCTGCGCAGGCAGCTCACACGTTGCGGATCACAAACAGCCCGTGGACGTCACTTCCCGTGCTGTTGATAAGAGTTTACTTCCCATCGGCTGCATTTCACATGGTCGTGCAGAAAATCTTGAGCTAAACTCCTCACTGTTCTTCATTTTGTTCTTGGAACTAGTGCTGGTGCCATTTACTTACGAATGTAACTTTGTTCCTGCCTTAATACTCCAAAGAGATAATGGCTGTAACACTATGAAGCTAAAACTAAATAACTAAATCTCTTTTGAAGCCAAGACCTTAAAGGTAGTTTTCTGGAAAATGAACAGTATGTGACTAGGAAGAATATTGGTAGTTACTTGTGCGTGGCTGTTAGTATATGCATATGCTCTGTGTGTTGGGTGACCAGGAATTGCTGTGCATCCCCGTGAACATTGTCAGGAGAGTTCAAAGCCGTGGCCCTCCTGATGACAGTGCGACAAAAGCAGATACTGAGATTGTATTTTGCCTTAATTTAGGTAAGGGACAGGTGGTGGTCGGGGGAAGCATGTCAAGTTTTGAGAGTTCTGCTCTGGTACCTTTTCCGTGTATTTTCAAAAATGAAATCATGCACCGTTCTAACTGCGATGAATTAATCCAGAGAGTTTTTTAATTCCCATGTTCTAAGGGCATATGTCAGATGGGCGCTCTGTTTTCACATTTTTACTTGTTAAATTACCCTATGTATAAAATTTGATATAGCAGATGGATATCAAAATAAGACTTCAGCTTGTCTTCGAGGCTTGACGTGGTGCCAGTAGGGCAGAGACTTTGCACCATTGTTTAATTTTCTGGGGCAGCTGATTATTAGTTGGTTGACATTTTTCAGCTATCAACTTTAAAAAAGTAAGGAAAAAATTCAACAACTTAATTTACTTGAGGTAGAAACAAAAATTTTTTAAAGATATTAGCTGTTCTGCTTTCTCCTCTTCCTTGTCCTTTAATGACAGTGGGTTGAGAGGAAAGCGAAAGCTGTTTGTCAGCTCTGTTTGCTGTCGCGGCCTCTTCAGTTAATTTTGCAATAACTTACTCTTGAACGGGCGTAAGGTAGTGATAAGAGGGAAAAACAAATGAGAATACTGGACCAGATAGTATGCTGGCTTGGGTGATTAAATGTTCTTTAGTCAGTTTGGCTGCCTATCCTTGTACAGATGGCCAGTAACAAAAAAGTAAATGTGGAATGTGACCTCTGAACAGAGTAAGTGGGATTTTCTGAATTTCTGCTCAGGATCAGCATGTAAGCAAAACTTAAATAAACAGCATTTGTAAAAATATTTCACAATTTTTGTAAAGGATGAAGATGATGATGATGACTATGTTGAAGAAGGAGGTGATGAGGAGGAAGAAGGTAAGTTCTCAAGTTATTAAAGTTGTGACTAAAACAGTTGATTCTTTGTAATTCTCTAACTTTGCAAGTTTGGGATGTGCACTTTTAATGCCATAAATCACTGTTTGGCTGCTCTGTTTCTCAAGGTATGTAGAGTATTTTAGGATTGGTTTAAGCAGGAGCTCGAGCAGGCAGTAAAGCAGCTGGGCAGTACTGGATATTTTTTGTCCACTCGTAAAATAAAACTAAAGAAGAAATGACAGGTTTTCAGTCTGTCATTGAAGCAGCTTTCTAAAATGAAAGATACTGCATCTCCTACACAGTTACAAGTTTTAATTTTCCAGCATGGAGGGGAGAGGGACTCTTCCATATACCTTGCAAATGTTATTTACATACATTTAAAATACCTCATTTAAGGCACCACTGGCAAAGCCCTAGAAGCAGTGGCAGCAGCTCTATCTTTTCCCTTTATCAGGCTGAAAGCAGCTTCTCCCATAAACCTTTCTACTTCAGAGGCAAACCTGACCCACTGTCCTGCCCAGCGGCTTACCTAGTGAGCCCAATCCTATTTTTTTCTATCTAGTCTTTTTATCAATGGTTGTAACTTAGTAATTTATGAAATTGAGGTTTTGAAGTCAGATACATGCTTAATACTCAAAAGCTTGCCAAAAAAAAAAAAAAAGCCATTGTGTGTGGTTCATCCTGCTTTGAGAAGGTACAGCATGTTGAGGGTGTGTAGCTGCTGGTTCTTGCAGGCTGATCCTGTTCCTTTGGCATTTTGTGGAACATAGTTCTGTTTGCAAGAAGTGGGTTACTTGGGTATTTTGTCATAAAATAACTTTAGCTTTTGATATTTTAAAGAGGACCTGCCAGAAGTTAAACAGGACAAACGTGTATCTCATGCTTTTTTGCACCTTGTGTGAGGTTTCCAAGCCGTCAGGGTAGGGACCAGCTGCGTGTTCGATGCTCCTGCTCTGTTCTGGACTGCTGGAACTCCAGAGCGATTGCTCTGTAGGTTGCTCTATAGGCAGGCAGCTTATTTTTTGACTCTCGTGCAGATACAGGTGTGCTCTGGTTTGTGGGTGGCTCGGTTGTCTGCATCTCTGTGTTCCAAGGGCGATGGAGACACTGGGCAGGAGCCCCATGTTACTACCGGTTGATGGCTGTGAGAGTCGCTTTAAAAAAATTGGCAAGCTTTATCTTAAAATGAGCTGGTTTTCCCTCTGCACTTCTCTTGCTACAAGGCTCGCCCAGAACTTCACTTTTCTAATGGTTCGGAGCTCTGTTCTGATCTTTAAACTATCCCTAGCTGCAAAGTTTTGTATTAATCCTGAGGCCTGGTTCCACGCCTGTGCAAACTATAGACAAATTCTAGAATTCCTCACCAGACTTATCTGTACACTTGGCTTAATGGAAAAGTTTTTGGAGATGTATTGTGCACTTGAAAAAACTGAAATTCTCACGCAGTAATGCCAATTCTTCACTTCTTACAAATGCAGCCTTCGAATCTATTAAGACAACAAAGCAGGCGGTCAGGATGGCTAATTAGCCAGGAAATGACTGCTGGAAAATAAATCTATTAGATTTGACAAAATTGCATTTCATGATTTCACCACAAGAGCGCATAGTCCACTGACTGAATTAAGCATATTTCTAATAATAAGCACAAAGATGTTTATGCAAGATCTTATATCAGTTTGTCATTGGAGCAAGAACGGAGCGTGTTCCACTTGGTATCTGCAGAAACTGCTGGGTTTTGGGCAGGGTGTATGCAACACCTGAAAACGTAAGTTAGGCAGACAGAAAAACGTTGTTTCCATTTTAATTCTCAAATATATGTTAACAAACACTGTTTTAGAAATTGCTTCATATCAATAATTCCTGTATGGAACATCACATGCTTAGCTTGAACTTAGTTTAATATGGCCTGCATGAATTATTCAGAGTAATGTAAACTGATCTTTTTTTGAGAGCCATAAGCAACGCAGATGTTACAGCGGTGAAGGCATTAACTACAAACCAACAGTAATCTATTTCAATTACCTGTTCTAAAAGTATAACTTTGCATTCGTGATGTCTGTGCAGAACATAATGAGATGTGTGCATATTCTCTTCCTTAGCAGAGGGCATCCGAGGGGAGAAGAGGAAACGAGACCCTGAAGATGAAGGCGAGGAAGAGGATGATTAATTTGTGATAGACACAAGTAGGACCAGACTCTTAAGTTACAGAATACGCAATAGTGATTATGCAGATCTGTATGTCTCCATGTACCATAGATGTCCCTACAGAAGATAATATGTTAACTTTTTATAGGAGAAGTGTGGTTTTACTATTCTTGCCCTTTTTATCATTCCAAATAAGATATAATAGCCTGTTAGTGAACCTATATGTAGAAAACAATTTTCAGCCCTATAATCACTGAAGCCATTGTCGAGTTTTTCCCCCTAGACTTTTATTTGGAGCTCTTTAGTTTTCTACAAGCTTGCTGTGTTGGTCATCATTAGCCCAGAGTTAAAACACCCATTTCACGTGGGTTTAATATTGTGACTTTCCGTCAAGATTTTGAAGTTTTTATACTTAAAAAGCTGAACTCAAAAATGCTATATGGCAAAGTCCAGTCTCTTTTAAATGAAAAGTTGACTGTGAGCTTACCAGGGATTCTGTTTGAAATCAACAACTAGATCACACCTTTATTTCAGCTTTTTAAAAGGTGACTCCTGTAATATTTTTTTTTAAGTCTTCTAATCCCATTTTGTGTGTTACATTGTAAAGCCTGAGTGGGTTTGAGAAGATCTTTGTTTTTTTCTGCTTGTTCTGATGTTCAGTGTTTGCTGGAGTATTCACTAGATACCTTCAAGAATGTATCTTGGCAAACAGAAAGGGTCATGTAATCCGTAAAATTTCTCCAAAATACATAGTCATTGCAGGTATTGACAAAAGCAAATAATCTGTAGTTTTAAACCATTTCACTAGAAGTGTTTGTGAAACTTTCACTCACTTGCTCTTGCATTGTCATTTCAGGAATTCTGCAACAATCATGGTGTTTGGCTATAAAATATGTGCATTTCTGATGCAGAAGTTACGGGGTAACTCCTTCAAGCACATTTTTTTCAAACTACCCCCTTACTTTTATAGACTCGTCGAAAGGGGAAAGATGAACCTGAGTTCATCTCTCCTCACAGGTCACCTTTTAAACTTTTTAAATCTGGTTATAAGCAAAACATTCAAGCTCGTG
This sequence comes from Tyto alba, assembly GCF_018691265.1. Classification (NCBI taxonomy): domain Eukaryota; kingdom Metazoa; phylum Chordata; class Aves; order Strigiformes; family Tytonidae; genus Tyto; species Tyto alba. The sequence continues at coordinate 23,351,520 of NW_024881329.1, forward strand.
TATAATACTAGTTAATAGTTTAGGGGTTTTTATATTGAATGGCTGCAGAAATTTGTTCCATTGCATAGTTGGTGGCAAGTACAGGAGACATGCAGACGAGCTTCTTTTCTAGCAGCCTGATTGTGACCAACAGGTCTTAATAATTCTGCCCCAATGGATCCATGTTTTCTATTTGAGCCACTGCGACGCAAGTTCAAACATACAGCATTCCACTTTCAGTCAGGATTTGGATTTAAAACAGTAGTCTTGATATAAAACTAATTTACATTGTGTCACGTAGGTACTGAACCAAATATCACACACAGCTTTATTCAAGAGACTTATTTTTATATCTGTCTTGGCTGACAATAGCTGCCATTAAACTGGGGGAGACACCAAGGGTGGGGAAGAGGGAGATTTCCTGGACCTAAGTGAGAGTCAGTCACCCATAGATCGTTACCTGTGAATATTTAATAGGTATTTCACACACTAGCAGACTTTCAATGTGACTTCCAACTCTTAAATCAAGTTTAGATACTGCAGGGTTGAAGTTCTGCAAAGCCCAGTTTCTTGTGTGTGTGTTTTTTTCCCCCGAATAGAGCCTTAAATCATAGTTTCTCATGTAGCTGTAAAGCATAGCCAGCCATTAACGGCATCGGAATGAAACGAGTCAGGCAGACGGCAATATACTTGGAAATGAACTGACTAAATGGGTTTTGCATTTTTTTAATGAATATCTGTAAAGACACTAGAAAAGTAGTGGTAAAACTACATTTGCAACCACAATCTGAGTTCCTGTGTTTGTGTATGAATACTGAATGAATAGAAACCTTAGGTAAGTGCACATCCTATCTTGTCATGGAGGCTCTGTGTTCAAGGCCGTTGCTTTGTGCTCAGCTTTGAGATAGTAAAGTATGTTTTCCCATCTTTTTGCTTATTTTTTTTTAGTCTCGGCGAATGATTGAAACCTATTATTTATAAGTGTGTACTTTAAAGTACCTCATTGTCAGGGTTTTCCTTAACTGTCCTTCACTGATGCATATAAAATTAGTTTTAAATGGAAGAAACCTTTCTATTTCGATGGATTAAAATTACTTGAGTACTGGTCTTGTTTCAGTAAGCGAGTCCAACTCGGACATTGGATGAGCTAATTGGGCAAAACAGAATAAAGTTGGAAGGGGTTAGCAGACCTTCCCGCAGACAGGCAGGCTTCACACTTCCTCGGAACAACTTGCAGGGTCGTGCATCAGCCGCTACATCTAAAAATCTGAGCCTCACGCAAACCTTAACTTCCTAAGTAACTTTGTCTTTTCCTCAGTGTTACCATCTAAGTATAGTTTCATATTTGTCAGCTTGGCATGCAATTAAACAGCATAGCATTTTTTAAAATGAGTAATACAGAGCCTCCAGATAACTTTTGAAACTTTTTTGCTTGGTGGGTGGTCTTTTCATGCAAATATGTAAGGGTGGGTTTTATATTTTGTAGAGGTTTTGTCCTATTTTAATGCTCTTTGTATGGCAGTATGTATATAGTGTGTTTCGGTTCCTTATCAAACTCTTTCCTTAAACTTTGGAGTAACTGATTTTGTGCAACTGTGTTTTGAATAAAGCCATGACAGTGTTAAATTAAAGAAAACAACCCTGCAGCACTCTTCTGATAATTTTTAGTTGTAACAAAACATTTCCTCCCCACGTGTGCTGTAAATTTTAAATTAAAAAGTTTTCAAACCGAATTATTTCAAATAAATTGAGAATATTGTATTGGATTACTTCTTTTAGTATGTACAGCTGTGGAGAATGTGATACTCCTTAAGGAATGGAGTAAGAAGAAACTGTTGTTCACTGTTATCAGTTTGGGGAAAATCTGTAGAATTGTGTATCATTCTGGGGCTAGAATTTGGGATTTTATGATACTCTATCTCTTGGTAATGTTGTCATTGTCAAGGATGCTATGGAAAACTCAAAGCAGGGTCTGGATAGTTCCCTTAGTCTTTCCAGATTATTTTCATGTAGAAACAGTGTTGGAGCTGACAGGGCTTTTGCATGCCATATAAATCAATACCATTCGAGTGTAGCTGAGCTATGCAAGTCTGGCTGAGTCTTAAGAAACAAACAAAAAAAAAAAACACAAAAAAAACAAACCACCACTGAAAATCAAGAGCCTGTTTATATTTTGCTTTTCATAAATGCTGACTTGGTGTGCCCAACAGCCTGAGCTGCAAGTTTAATGCAGTCCTTTCAAAGTAGCTGCCTCAGTCTGTGTGAATTACTCCTCATTTAAGAACAATGTTTAAAAAAAGCTGCTTCTCCTATCCAGCTAGACATAGCATTGTGTTTTTTATTTTGGGATTAGTCCAGCATTCTTGGCAAAAATCCCCTGGATGCACTTGAGAAAGCTAGTAACTAAACAGGCTTTTCTTCTACTAGATGAGTGATTAGCTAAGAAATGGGTGGTGGTTTTCTGGTATTTCTTTTTATTAATTTTTTTAAGTGTGTGGAGGAATTGCGTTTCCATCAAAAGCCTCATATTGACCACTCAATCCCTGTGCACCTACTCGCCCACGGGACTGAGACCAAACGGGGAACCTGATCTTTAGGATTATTAACCGAAGTTTAGTCTACCTTGTGGGGATAGGTGGGTTTATGTTAAGTAAAACCAGGCTGTTCCGTTCTGGTACATGCATGGCAAAGGAGATGAGAGGAAATTCAGTGCTGTGTAGGCATGTCTTCAACATCAGGAAAAACTTGAGGCGTGGGCTGAAGGGCTCCTGAGCTCATGCGGTTGGAAGCGAGCAGCTTGTCGTGACCTGTCTTAAACCACCTTTCTCCCTGCCCCAGCCTGGCAGTCTCTCTCTGGTTTAGAACACGCCTCTGCTGCTGCAGAAGTCATCTGTGCAGCTCCGGGCGGGCGAGATGCTCCACACGGCTGGAAGATGAGCCCCCTCGGCGGCTGCCAGGCTGCGACCGAGAGAAGCCGGCCGCTCTCCAAAGGCTAAAAGCGTCCCAGACCGCTGTCTCCAGCGGAATCCCAGGGGCTCTGCCGTCCTCCATTTTGTCGCAGTGAAGGGAAGCCCTGCTGGCGGGCGGCCGCGCGGCTTCCTCCTCCTCCTCCTCCTCTCGGAGCTTTTGTCTTTTGTTGCCCCTTCTTTCTCTTTCCCGCCCCTCTCGGCCCTTATCTTCCCCTTCCAGTTGTGCCGCTTCTCCTCCCCTTCCTTCCTCAGGGGCACGGACGCCTCATGAGGCGGGTGAGTGTCGGGGGGAGGGGGCGCCTCCTTTCCCCTTCCGCCCCTCCTGAGGGGGCGCGCGGGGCCCCCGAGAGCGGGAAACCGTTAACCACGGGGTTTCCCGACTCCGGGCAGCAGGGGCCGAGCCGCGATCCCGCCGCTGATTGGCTGAGATTTGCCGCAGTTCCGCCCCCCCCCCCCAACGGTCGTTCCTCAACGGCTGCTCACCGCCACCCCCCAGATGGCGGATTCGCCCCGTCAAGGCGGGGCGGAGTGAGCAGCGAGGTGAGGGGAGGAAAGCTGCCGTTAAATGCCTCATTTCCATCCCAAAACAGCTTCTGCTCGCCTTCCTGCATCCCCCCCGCCCCTCACGAGAGGCTTTTCCTCTCAGGTTGTGCGAGCTTCACGCCGGTGCTGGGTGGTGAAAACTAGCATGTGGTTCCGCGTCCAAACGGGAGCGGGGGGGAAAGTGTAAACCCTAACCCAAAAGTTTGGGTGTTTTTTTTTTTTTTTGTTTTTTTTTTTTTTTTTTTTTTTTTTTTTTTGTTTTTTGTTTTGTTTTGTTTTGTTTTGTTTTGTTTTTTTCTCCAAGTCGTGCGTGAGAAAGGGTAAGTTTAGCTGGACTTTGGTACAAACGCCCAGTGTGAAAATAGGAAGAAATTCTGCCCTAGTTACAACCCGGTAGCTAGAGAACTGGTTAAAGCATGTTAAATTAGAAATTAAATTAAACTCAGGCAGCTCCTGGTGCAATGTAGTTCATACGTCCCTCAAATTTGACCTGCTTTCCCAAAGAAATGTTGCAAATTTACCAGACAAGACAAATTTCCCCCATTTTCACCTTCATCCCCACAGTAGCCATCACCTAATTTAAGGTAAATCTGATTAAGTCATAGTCCTGAAAGGGTTTGGGGTACCTTAAAGGGAGCCATTGATAATATGGGAGCTCCCACAGAGGGAAGGGGCAATAAACTTGCTCTTGGGCATGGATTTGAATGCGAGATTCTGGAAATCTGGTTTTGCAAGTTGTATTTCTCAGCAAACTCCTGCGCTGTTGCCTCTGCAGGTCCCATCAGGTGCTGGTGAAGATACTGCTCCTGCTTTACACATCTAGTAGCAGATGTCACAAGCTTTCTGGTCGGGCTTGTGCTCTGCCTTTAGACCTGCCTAGCACAGGCATCATTTTAGCAACTATTTTAACCTTAATGCAGGTAAGATTTACACAAAAGGGCTTTCTTTCATCTGTAATGTAAACAAGAACTAACACAACCATCCCTTGGCATTCCCACACATTCCAAGATGATGAGTTAGCCTTTTTTTCCTTCACTCGCCAAATGAAATAAAAATCATACTGTTAAGGATATAAAACCACAAGGGTCTCTCAATGTCTAGCCTTCAGGGAGTGTGCTTTCAAGTTTCTTCTGTATTTTTATGTGATAAAGGGGAAGCTGACATTCTCATGTATTCGGGCTTGGAGAAAAGTGTAAAATACTAAGAGCTTTATGGTGAAGTAATGAGAATTGTCAAAATGAAAACTGCTACATTCAGCAGTAAACTGGGTACTGCGTGCTGATTTTGGCAGCAAGAGTTATTGCTGTGAACTAAAAAAACCACACCAGTTTCAATGATCATAAACATTACAAGTGTCTGAACCAAAGAATGAGATCAGAAGTTAAGAGATAAAAATAATCCTTACATTATTTTTCCTTCTAATTTCTGAGTCTCTTGGTTGTGCTTGGGGTTGCAGCCCAAGTAAGATTATACCATATTGTAAGTACACCCTCGTGCTCTCCATTTGTTGTTCATTGATCAGCAGGACTGGCACAAATGGAGAATCAGGGCAAGCAGCTGCCCTTGGGTGGCGAGACGCATAGGATGGGAGCAGAAAAAGTCAGTGACAGCAGCTGCTTTGGGCAGCATGGCAGAAAATTTATCTCTGCAGAGCGCAGCCTGGGGCGGTGAAATTTCTAGTGCTACTCCTGTTGGGAGATTTTTCACTTGAGCTGTAGCTTTATCTTCTGAGGAACACTTCTGGTTTTTAAACTTTAAAATTATAGTTCAAAGTATGCTTCAGTTTTTGCTTTGAGTGTGTCTCATTAAAACAAAACAAAACAAAAAGCAGCCCCCAAAATAATTGAGGAAACCCTTTCCTCATGCTTCTAATTTAACTCCTAAAAATGAGGGAGAATCCAAAAATAAATGCATGGCCACAACAACAAACCAAAAGAAAACCACAAGTCTGGGAACTCTTGGCACTGAGGAAAAGGATTCTGTTCTAGGAAGATGACCACAGCCTCCACATTTGGTTGTGTGTTGGAAAAAAGAGATATTTTTCCTATATGAATATAACATGTTAAGATGGTATGTTTGATGTGCATTTCCTTTTACAGTAAAGTTAATTCAAATAAAATAAACATATTGATGACTGCGGAGTAGCAAATGGGAGTTCCTCAGCTCCACCTAGGTGAAGCATTAATAGTTTCTGTCCAGTAAAGCAGATCTGTACTCAGAGCCCTTACTGAGGTGCCTGGCCAGGTTCTTCAAGAACTGCTAAAGGTGTGCAGGGTAATTTTACCCCAGTCTGCCCAGCACAGTGTAATTAGCCGGTTGCGGTTCTGCCTCACCGGACAGTCCCTACATGCCCTTTTCATGCCTCGAAACCGCAGCGCCATGTCACAGCTGGCCCCAGGAGACCGGCAGAAGGGGAGGGGACACACGCTCCAACAGGCATGTGGCAGACATCACACGTCTGGGCTCTTGTGGGATAAGGGAAAATAAAAGCGAAAAAGAAAACGGTCCTGGTCTGAACAAGAATGATAGCTCTGCATAGTCAGCTGGGCAGACAGCAGTGCTTCGCGTCGCTGCTGCCAGTCGCTTGCTCCAGCCTCTCCTGCTCCATCAGCTGTAAGGGCAGCCTGGAGAGGGTCCCCTCCGCAGACTACAGCTATCCTCACCAAGTAGTCTTCTGAAGCAGCTGCTTTGTATAATAAGATATTTTTATTGTTGATTTTCACCATAAGAGTAAAATTTGATATTGTGGTTATTCGTTAAAGCATGATAAGGAACACAGACTACAGGAAAACATAAAACATTCGTATGTTTTTAATGCAAATGGTTTCATCAAATTATTGCCAAAGAATAATTTATCTCAAAATATTATTTGGGGGGGTTGGTTTTGGTTTTTAGTTTTTGTGGGTTTTATTTTGGGGTTATTTTTGTGTGTTGGTGCTTTTTTTTTTATTGGCTTGGTTTTTGTTTTGTGTTTTTTGTTTTGTGTTTTGTTTTTTTTTTTTTTTTTACATTTTAAGTATAGCCTCATGACAGTGTTGTTTTAATAGCAACTTATTTTGGCAGAGGAATTGTTGGCATCATGAACAATAAAGAAGTTAGCATGATGATGCCTGAGACCCCTCCAGAGCCCAAACCAGCACTTTAATAGATCGAAGACAGTTACCCCGAAGGTAAGGTAGCACGCAGTTATATGCAGTTACCAAACACAAACCAAAGGGCAGTTGTTCCGCAGTGTGAAATAAACCCAAGGGATGAAATTCTGGCCTGTGCTCCAATGGTAGATGTGAGATGGGAAAATGAGAATGGGGTCAGATAGAAATTTAGGAGGGAAACCTGTGAGACACAGAGAATCCTCTGTGGTGTGCAGTGGGCAACTTAGGGCGGTAGCTTGTAACTGGCAGCCTTCCCAGCCAAGAGGGTCAGACCTCCTGGTGTCTTCTGGTAGAGTAGTGGCAGAAATGTGTTTGAGCTCATGAATTTTGGGAACTTATTTCAGATAAACTGAAAATCTCAGGGTTGTGGGTTTGGGGTTTTTTTGTTTTTTTTTTGTTTTTTTCAAGGATGAAAGAGTCTGTTAGTTATATCAGTATCCGTTGACAAGTTTAATTGTATATTTTTTTGAAGCTGTGTGGTAACTTTATGATAAACTTGTGTGATGGTGTGTTTGCTCTGATACACTCATGTAAGGGCTTTAGAGCAAATCTTGAAGGAAAGAGTAGTTAAAGACATGGGTGATACAAAGAAAATGGGATGACTTTGTCACATCCTTCTCCCTTGGGAATATATCTTTCATGGAAACATTGGGGACATGCAGAAATAGTGTTTAATTAGGCACCTAAGATTGGAAGGGAGCTCCTGGCTAAAATCGTGTTGATATTAACATGTATTTGCAGCAAGTGCTGTTCCTAATACATCTTAGAATCACATTTTTTTCTCTCAGCTTCGTCACAGCGATGACTCATATTTGTTTTTCTACTTAAAAGTATGCTGTGGTATTTCATCTGTGCTGCTGGTTGTTACTAATGAGCTCACATAGTACAGCAGAAACTATTATTAGTACTGAAATGAATAACTTTGATAATCTGTGTTTCTGAAAACTATTAAGAGTATTTTATTCAAACTATTCTTCCATCAGTATCACTGTTAGAGGATCTACACAAAAAGTAGAATCAGACATGAAAATTCAAGTAATTCTTTTGTGCGAGAAGTTATAAAAACAGTGTGGTATTTAAAAATGCCACAAAATCAGCTAAACTTTTTGCTTCTAAAAAGAAATACCTCCTGTTTAATAAAAATGCATGTATACACACACACACACACTCATAGGTAGTATACTCATTACATAGTAACTCATAAGTAGCTTACTTCTTAGCTATCCACTCATTACAGTGGCAATGAGGGTAAGAACATGAGGATTGAGCAAGTTAAAAAGTACCCTGGAAGTATTTTAAAATTTAAGAATTTATTTTTTTTATTACACATAAATTACAATAATCTAAAAACATGAAGTTGAAAGAAATTTTAATTCTCAAACTTGCAGGGAAAAAAGTTAAGCTTTACAAAAATACCTTCATCTCCATTTCAGCCTCTAGCAGAGAAGAAAAGGAAACTTACAGTTTAATTTCCAGGAAACTAAATCATTAGTTTGTTTATTAAGAATCATTAGTTTGCTTATTAAGAATCAGTATTCAGTATTCAGCCAGCTAATGATGTTCATCCAAGCAACATCACGTTACACACCATTAAGGTAAAATATTTGAACTTTCTTACTGTTTAATGTACTTTAGGTATTACTGAAATAGTTTTGTTTACTGACTTTTACAGTTAATTTTCACATGTATTTATATATTTTCATCCTTCTCTGCATTCATCCTTACAGACTTACTAACAATACATTTTTCAATAGTTGAAGTTACTTGCCTACACTGAACAAAAACCCGTTTAAAAATGTTGTAAGTCCATGATCTTAAAAGGGCCCTAGGTCTTAGGGCTCAGTTTCATTCTTTAACAGGCATACCTTTGATCTCCTTTATAGCTCTGTAATTTTTGCATGGCTGACTCAGATTTTGTCACTGGAAAACAAACGCACACCAGTAATGAGAATAAAAGGGTGAAATTTTCTTTGCAGTTACAAAGTAATTGCCGTCCAGACCTTCCATGCCAGAAGCTGCATTTGTGGTGATCTGTTAGCCAGCGTAGGGTGGGTATAGGAGTACACATGCTGCCCTTGTTCACTCGTGTAATAGTCTCTGTGCAGCGTATTCACCTTGTTAGTAAAGGTGGACTGTATAAGGGAAGAGAATTTAATATGAAGGAGCAGTGGTTAGTATCAGCCAGAACACAGGGGTACCTCAATGCCAAAATTCAAAGGAAAAAACTGAAACTTTACTAATCCTAACATGAGTAAAGTAATAAAAGCTTAATTAAATCAGGTTATAAAATCACATGCACACACAATAATTCTGCAAATCAAGAATGAATTGTTCCTCCAATTAAAAAAATTATAGATGAGGTGCTACCTCTTATGACAGATTTTCTTGGTTGGAATTTGATTTTCATCAGTCACCTTATCAGCATTTTGGTCATAAAGCCAGGTGTCACATGCCTAAGTGAGATCTTGTGTCCGAGAAGCAGCTAATGGTTCTTCTTTTATGCAAAGCCCACCACTAACCTCGGCAGGAGTCCTGCAAACAAATAAATGGCTCTGCAGCATAGTATCTGAATAAGAAGCACTTCTGCTATCTACAATTTAGAATTCTTAATCTGTGTAGTGTGTAGGTTAGTAAATATTTTAAAGCATCTTTTCTAGATGAGGAATACCAAGTGGACTTGCCTAAATGGATGATGAGACCACAGAAGAAATAGTTGTCAGGAAGGAATTGGTAATCAAGAACTTGTTAGACTACGGGGCATTATCAACTACCTTGCCATTATTAGAGGCCCAGTCATGATTTTTTCACCTAAGGAAAAGACTTATGAAAAGATAAACTGAAATTTTCCTCACCCCAAAATAGTTTGCTTTATCACAGTACACACTACTAAACAAGAATCAAACATCAACAAGATGTATTAATTCCTCTAAATAAGAGTTCAAAAGCTATGAAATCAACTTCAATATCAGTGCTTTTGTTTCAAGATAGTGATTTACAGCTTAGTACTTTTAATTATTTTTAATCACATATTGCAAAGTAATTTTCTCTAATTACAAGAAAGGATTTAGCATAATGTTTACTAGCTTTCTCCTTGCATTTAAAAGATGGCAATAGCTTAGGAAAGCCCTGGTTAATTTTTGTCAGAGTAATGAATAGGTGTAGTTCCTTTATATTATTATACACATACAGAGATGTATGGATGTATTTTTTTTATATCTGTATGTATGAAATATTTTCATAAGCACTTGCAAGCAAACAGGCACCTGACTTTCTCTAAATCATGAGAGAATAGATTCCTGCTTCTCCTCTGATGGATTCTGTAAACTCTGCACAGCATTCAGAGGCTCAAAGGTGAGCTCAATCCTAGAACAGCCAAAACCAGAGCCGATTTCCAATGATTAAGAAAAATTCTTCAATGAGACCAGCGACAGAGGCATGGGGAAACCAACAAGTTGTTTGGAGAGCTGTGGAAAAGGAGCGGTTCTGGGAGCTCCTGGAGCAGGTGGGCAGCCTGCTCAGCTGTTTTAAATAGGAGGCTCGAAATGGTGGAGAGATGCAAGCAAGCTGTGACAGCCCACTTAGCTCCATCTTGTTACACAACTGTGGTCCTGTGCCATAAAATCTTGAAAGAACTTGTGGCATATACAGAGTTCTGGACCTGAGCCACAGAGAACGCTCTGCAAACCAGACCAGGCCACGGGAGGTGAAGGTCAGTTCGTTGGCACCAAAGGGTAGGAAAGGCCCAGATCCGACAGCGATTTTGTAAGAGGCTGTTGGGAAACAGGCGAAGCCTCGGGGGGCCTGTTCCTTCCTGCGCTGACCAGTCCGGTCTCGGTCCCCCTCTGCCCTGAGGTGAGGGCTGCTGCGCTGAACCAGAGTCTCACCGGTGTATGAAAGGGCTCTGTTTCGTGGGCTGGCCCACCCAGGATGTTCTGTGTCTTTAATTCTTTTCATACGTAATCAAGCTATGACTTTTTAATGCTAAATATTGGGTATAATCACACCTCCTGTGTACATCCATCTAGTACTCCTGCTGAAGTTAATATAGCTCTGAAAGCTGAGATTGTACCTCTTGAAATACTTAAAGCTTTTGGTGTTAAAGATAAATGCAAGTGTTTGGGGCTTGCTTTCTTTGAAGCATGGACTTCTTGAGATTAAAATGTTTTATCTTATGATATAATGAGGGGTATTTCCATCTCAATTGATGTATATTGCCAGGGGTAGTAAGGTTGGTTGTTACTGAAATCTCTTGCATTAAGATGTTACACAAATTAATGAGAGAGGCTTTCCCTGAGAGCCTCTTTTTTTTTTTACACAGACATCTAGAGTTACTCCTCATTCAAATCACAGGTCTGAACAGACTAGTTGTACCTTTGTAAGAATGAGGGGGGATAGAAGGAGGAAGAATATTAATATATCTCTGCTCTGAATTTCTGAATAGCTGTAGGCTTAAATTTCTGCATAATTTCTACATTGAGGTTAAGCATTTTCACTACAAAGGAGTTTCCAGGAACATCATACTATTGAAAAGCAAAAATATTTCCTAGAACAAAGTGAAGAATCATGAAGAAGATAGTAATATGAAACGCCCACTGAGACAACCGTTTAAATTCAGAAATTCTTGCTGTGTGTCTTTTACTACAAGTCTTTTGAAGTGCTTTAGTTGCAACTTTCACAAATTCCCCAAATAGGTCTCTCTTTCCTTTGTCTAGTACACCTGAATTTCTAATGGTATAGAAATATACTTGCACCAGGAAGCAAACATCAGTTCTATATGCAAGGTTAGTGCAAATATTGTTTGCTGTGTAGAAGGGAAAGATGTAGTTTAGAAAGAGGGAAGTCTAGATGAGCGAGAATTGGAGAGCAAGGCAAATTCTCTTTACCTGCTGCGAGGGAGAAGCTGCACTGGCCTCTTTGTGAGGGCCAGGGGCAGGGAGGGAGTGGGGCTGGGAAGTCCATATGATTAAATGCACAGTTAATACTCGTCTATTAGAAATGGATTTAGTACTAAGAACCTGCTTAAGTCGTTTGCTAAATCTGCTCCTAAATGTTGGAAATTACTCAGTGGTAGGTAGCATTTAGACTAATAGTACTCTTAGTTATTTATAGTTAATCTTTATAAGTGTTGGCCACACACTTAAAGTTGAGACAATGGAATTACAGATATTATGAATTAATCACGATAATTCATAAAAAGCTAGGCATAATTGAATGACATAATTAAGAAAGTGAAGGCAAATAAATTTGTTAAAACTCGATTTGCTTTTACAAGCAATTATATTTGTCTGGATTTATTCTTTAGAAGATAGTTTAGAATGTATGCAAAACCTGCTGTCTCTCAGATGTTTCCAATATGTTGTAATTTAAAAAAGGAACTTAAAAGACCACAGAAGGTACAATCACTCAGCTACAGAGTTTTTGCTTCATTTCCCTAACCGTCTGTGATAACTACTAGCAGCTCCACAAATACCAGTGGCAACTTGGTGAGTGTAACGGCAGCAGTGCCCAGAGCCAGTCAGTTTTCTTCTGGTTGGAGTAAGTAAATGAGAAGCCTGCATAGACGTGCAAAGACAAGGACCAGGTCCTGTTGTCTTGCATGGTTTTAGTGAGAGAAAGCAGCAATAAACCTGACAAAGTTAGAACTGCTGAAGACAGCACTGAGTTGTACGTTGTGGATTCCCAAACGAGGTGCAGTTATCCCCTCTGCTGATGGCTCGTAAGTTCAGTAGCTGGTGTCACTGTGAATGCACTGTGTCGCGCTTCGGGGAAATAACAGCTGTCAAAAAATACACAGCGGTGCCATGCTCTGCGAGGGCAGAGCTGAAACTTTGTCTTTGCCCTGAGATACTTGAAACTGTATCAAGATAAGTCTTTTTTTTATTCTGTGAAAATGCACGGGAAGGCACGATGGGAGAACCTCCTTCCTCTTGGTGTTTTGTGGTTTGGCTGTCCTTATATGTATATATTTTTCTGTTGATATGTGCGTGCAGAGCGCCACACAGGGAAGTGAGGCTCTTGGGCCACTCATAGAGGCACCTAGATGCTATTGCAATACCAGTATTATTTTCTCATTTGCTACTCAGTGAATAGGGAGGGAGACGGAAGAAATAGGAAGGGAAAATTGTTAAAAAAAAAAAAATGCAGTCCCATGAAAATCTCCCGATTTTGTTTAACCACGTATTACCGATTCTGCTTGTAGACTTGGGCTCCAGGCACCAGAGCCGGGGTCTGGCCCCTGGTTTAGGAAGAAGGAGCACTAGAGGGCACCATCGACTCGGCAGTCCGGCCAGTAACGAGCGTTGGGTTTGGGAGAGGAGCCCATCACAGACTAGTTGTCTTTGAGCTGTCTGCTAACTGTGATGGAGTCAGAGTAACTCTTTAAAATGGCATATTTTGGAAGGTTCTGGACTCATTAGCTGCTTTCATTTCATTAAACTTGATATTGTAAGGATGAAAACGCAGCAAAATAAGTAGTGTGTTCTTCTATCTATAGCAAAGCTTGAAGAAGTTGTGGTGATCTAAAAAATTGTTTGGTTTCACATAGTAAAATACGTATAGTTTCCAAAATGCTTCATCTATAACCCCTGTCTTTACAGCATTCACGAGTTATAGATAACAGGTAATTATTTCCCCTTTCATTAGGGAACTGACAGAAGGCTGCATTTGAAAAATATTTACTGCTTCCTGATTCACTTCAGAAGGATTTGTTCAGGATGGGGAGAAGTTACAGACTGACTTCTTAGTGTGTTATGATTTTCAGAGTGCGCAAGCTAGGCGTAATAGATTCTGAAAACTCTGAGCTGGTTAGAGTTGACTTTCAGTGCGATTCTGACAGCTGAGCTCATGAAACTCGGGGGTTTTTAATTTTAAAGAATATCGTGTGTCTTCATCTATAGTATCAGATGCAATAAAAGTGCATATTAGGAAGTGCAGAATGGAACAGCTGTAAGGATGAGTCTACTTTTTTTTAAGCTGGCAGACAAATGGCACTTGGTCCAGTGTCCTCTGTCCCTGCCAGCTGAGAGGTTAGCGACCAGAAAGCACTACTTTAGGGAACAAGCGGGGCAGTGTGCAGTGCCTGAAAGACCTTATTCATCTAACAGCCTGGAGGAGCTTGTACTGCATTGTCTGGTATGCATTAGCTTTGTGAAATTAGTACTCCAAATTTCTTACAAAAAAAAAAAAAAAAAAAAGTAAGTAAGTTTGCCTTCTTTTCTACATTCACTCTTCTAAATGAACTGTCCAAAAAGATTTAGTTGCTGGTCTGTCATGGTTAGGAATTGCACATCACTGAGGCCACTGGCACAATATGTTGGGGAGAATGTTCTTGATAGTCTAGTAAAAATGTAACGCTACATCTGGATTTGCCTCTTAGGTAATGAAAATTCAGCCTACCTGAAAGGGAGAAGGAGGAATCTACTGTAGACAATATTGCTCTTTCTGTTCTCTCATAAAAGATTTAAGGTGACCATATTATATATCACTGAAACTCTGTACCTCATAACCTAAGAAGAAAAAAAAAACAAAACAACCCTTACAAAATACTGTAATTATTGCACTGCTTTTTAATTTAAGTTGCCCTTGAAAGGACAAAAGCTCTTTTTGGCATCATGCAGGTTGTTACTCATGTGCCAGTGCTTTGGGGATGCTTTAGTTGTAGCGCAGTCCTTTGGTATTAAAGGGGACCCCATAAAATTCCCAGGTACACTTGATGATAAAACTCCCCTCTAGGATTAGTACGAGGCTGACCCTGTGGGGTTGCCCTGCCTATAAAAGCTTAGGTAACCTGCTTGCTGGGGCAGTGATAGTAAATGCTGCAAAATCTCGTACTTTTTGCACAGATACCGTTCGATTTCTTAGTAAATCTTCTACAGACAGAAGCTTCTTTTACTTGTCCAAGAGTTTCACTGCAGCACTTTTCTTTCCAAGGCATTTACTTGTTAGCATTTCCTTTGCCCCCAGCCCCACTTTGTTTCCTGGTCTTATATACATGTAGAAAAATAGACCTGATCTTGTAGGCTTTGGTCTAGTACCTGAGATTATTTGGTTTGGGGGTTTGTTTTCATTTTTCTTTTCCAAGTCAAAATATTCTGGGTTTATCAGAGTTTGTTTGAAGTTTGTTTATCGTGATGTATTTTACCATCATCCATGAAGGACAGTTGTCCTTACTGTATGTTCTGGCCAACACTCATCTTATTACATTTACTAAATATAGAGGATGATTTCCCAAATATACAAGTAATAATAGTAATTAATTACATCCTTTGGGCCAGAGTAACCTCTGTAGGTTGCAATGGAGGATCTGGTCCTATAGCTAACTGCTTTATGTTTCTCTAATTACATAAAGCAGCTGTACTCTCAACGGATTCAGTCACTGGTGTATTTCTACCTGCCATGGAGTCTCCCCAGGAGATGTGTAGCCGCTTTCCTATCATCTTCTTTCTAAGCTTTCTGGTTCAGGGGCTAATTATTGGGAAAATGGAGCTGTGGCTGGAGTAACATTGTACCATGGTAATTGTAGCAATTCCTAATCTGCCGTTGCTCTAAATTAGACAGGAGCCAGTCCCCACAGCACAACACAGCTGCAGCTCAAAATCTGGGACATAATGCGCATGCTAAAATAAGATAATCAAATCTTACGCTTGGGGACTGCTGGTTTCTGGGAGGTATAGCTCCTCTCCCACGTCTGTGAGCAGCACTACAAAAAATAATGCATCTAGTGAGATGTGTGTGCCTTTGGAGCATTAAGCAATTACTGGTTCTGGAAGCAGGATGCTAGACTAGATGCTGAACGCTAACTGAATGCAAGAATGAGATTTTTTATCGAAAGTGATAGCATGTACTGATCTCTAACACAACTAAAGTGATAAGGTTAATTATTAGCCTCTGTTGAGAAGTGCCACATGCTGAGTGATCAATCTGTCTTTCTAGGTAGCTGGGGTTTTGAGCATTAACACCATTTCCTGTCATACCTGGGAGTTTCTTGGCAGCTTCTTATTCTCTTCCCAATCAGGATTTATGACGCTTATTTCATAAACTGTAATTTACTTGCTTTCTCATGCAGTCCTGACCCAAAGACAGTGGCAGTTGTACAAGTACAAGGATAGCAAAGTGTTTGTGTAACAAAGGAGCACGTGAACAAATCTCAGCAACTGGGTCGAAAAGGGTTTGGTTCAGTGGATGTGATGAACTTCTTATAGAATCCTGTATAACCACTCTATTTCTTCAAACCGTCTGTCACCCCTCTCTTCTTCCTCCTCCCTTTTCTCTCAGAGCTTTCATGTTTACTGGGGATGCAAAACCACGGGTGTGTAAACAACCAGAAATGGTTGCAGTTGTAGTCAACAGTTGCAAAACTTTTGTTAGTGTAAAGTTGAGGTTCACAAATACACTGATCCCTTCAAGTTCAAGGCTGTATTTAGCACAAATCCAACAGTGCCAACAGTTCTCTCAGCAGTCTGTGACCATAAACAAACACATTTTCATTCACTATATCTTTAAGAGCAGCAAACATACACTGGAGATATTCAGTCACTTGGTGTGGCCTGTGCCTCCCCAGCCCTGTGTCCGTTGTGAACAGGAAGAAACATTTTTCAGGTGTCCTTGAATCTGGCTCTTCCTTTCTCCTTTGTCCACTAGAGTCCAGATTTAATTAATTTTCCAGGCATGTCGCAAAGTCCATCTGTTTTCTATGGGCTTTTGGGAAAGTGGTGTAGCAAAATGAGTGTTGCCAGCTTTAACAATTGTGTTATGAATATTGTACTGCTACATCTTAAAATCGCAGTACCTGGAGTCATGAATGTAGGATGATTTTCACTATTATTTAAGAAATCCATCCATCAAACCCCTCTGAGCTTTAAAGCAAAGCATGATTCTAGGGCATTCTTAAATGCACAAGAGGCAAGCGTTCTGACAAAATCATAAAGGCTTCTTTTTAAACTTCATATTTTTGTTGGAACCTGACTTACAATTTTTGAACTTTTAAGGATGGCTATACTGCTAGAAATTGGGAATCTTAAAGTCTTGGTATGTTTGAGTGTACTTTCTACAGAATAGTTTTGATAATTAAAGCTATTACATAGATGCAATAGGTATTTTTAATTACGCAGGGCCTTTGAAGTGCACTGTAGTACTGGACAAATGTGAACGGGTGTATTATCCTGGACAGTGTCAAAGATGGTACAAACAGCACTGAGAGCTGCCACCGCATCAATGACATCTCTGCTTTCCGCTTACCCCCCAACACTGTTATTTCACTCTGCTGTGGATCTTCATTGTATCTGAGTGTGTTTCCTGTGGGTTCAACAGCAGAAGCAAAGCCTGGTACACCGCAATATTTATCACTCAGTAAAACTGGTTCTGGATTTTGAGGCACTGCCTTCATTTTGTTAAGAATGTGAAATTTACTGACGGCTTTCCAACCACTTAAGAAATGATTGTTCATGTCTGGAGGAGCTCCCAATATTAAGAGTATAATCTCTTTTGCAAAAGCACTTTCCTGTTCTCCCTGCTTCTGAGCAGATAGGAAATGCAGTTGGAGGTGGCTGTTGCTCACTTGGGTCAGACCTCGGGAAGCAGCTGTGTTTTGATCCCACACGAGACACAAAGAATGTTCACACCTGTGAGCAGGTGACTTTCAAACCTACATTAAAAACAAACATTTTAAAGCAAGTATGCTTAATGAAAAGTAGAAAATTCATAGTACTGGAATTGCTATTTTTGTATATTTCTATTATCATTATTAGGATATTCACAAAATCAAGATTCCCTGTACCAGCAAGAGAGGCTGCCTGTCACTCAGTGACAGTCCTAGCTGGACCTAGGGGATGCAAAAGACAGAGTGAAAAATAGAAAGGAGTGAGGAAAGTGGAAGTAGATGAGGAGAACTCTTCCAACTCTCTAAGCATGATTTTTTGGTGGTGTGTGGGTTACTTCACAGATAAATGGTTCGGTGCAGACCAGTTATACTGCAGGCATTTTGAATGGACACCAGTCCCCCAACTTCCCCAAAGTATTTCAGCATATCTGGAGCCCTAGAAAACCTATGGAAATACTGGAGCATGATTCACATATTTACTGACTGCTAAGTTGAGTTAAACAGGAAAATTATAGGTTAAAAACAGTGAGTGGAAGTGACAATTGCAACACAAGTGTTGCCACACGCGTTCGTGTATGCCCTTTAGTGTCTCATGTGAATAGGCTTTCCATTTCAGTTAATATCACTGGGCATTTTCATAATAAGATTCCAAGCCTGAAGTCATGCTGCAACCATTTCCCTTGGCCCCCGACGTTTTTACACAATGGATTGACTGCATGTATTCCTGGTTTTGTGTGAAAGGACAATGAAAAATGGACCACCTTGGGATATTAGCACAGTGCTGCAATATCATCACTGTCGCCTGCAATCTCTCTGATGAGCTCTAAATAATGTCATGGAGTACCCTTCTTTATACCAGCCTTTGGAACTGAAGAATGTATGTACTGGACATAACATTCAGTTCTGCACGTACCATTGAAAAAATATGAATAAGGGGATGTCAGAAGTTGCAAAGTTTCTCTCTATTATTTTAAATTTTCTAATATTTTTAACCTCCTTTTGTTCTGCAGAGGCAAATTTTATTCTAGAGCATTTTGTTTGTAAGAACAATACATATAATTTAATTTATCTAAGCCCAGATTGTTTGCAAATATTTTGCAGTCAAACTTTGTGCATGCCCTGCAGGTAGACAGGGCTGGCTTGGCCTGTGCTAAGATTAATGCTGAACAGGACAGAATAGGATAGAAACCCTGGGAGTGAGGGGTTTGGGGCCAGCTGGATGTGACCTCTGCTGCACTGTGTGGACTTACCGTATGCAGGTGTCATTTGCAATGCTTCAGTTTTTACAGTGTAGTCAGTGTCATAAAACATTAAAATACTTTATTTAAAAGAAAATTTGAAATAGGAGAAGAAAAAACTGAGCATTACAGAAATTTGTATCTCAATACTTAAAATCAATACTGTTAAATGTAGTCACTTAGACCTTAGAATCTGTACGATCCTCATATCTTTTAACTTAAAAGCCTGTCTTGTAGCTGCAGACAGGACATACCTAATGAAAACCAGCTGGAAATATGATACCATCATAAGAGGGCAGAGCAAGACAACTTTTCATTCACCTTCCAATAAACTTCATGCAGGAAGGGCAAAGAGTGAAGTCGGAGTGGTGGCTAAGTTTTCCACACTAAAATCCACGCATCCAACTCCCCCAGAAGGCAAAAGATTGGCTTCAGACTGAGCAAGCTTTCAGCCTGAAATAACTTTGCTGACTGCACTCTAACCAGCAGTTGGACTGCAGCAACGTTGCTCTGTGCTCAGTCACTCCATCCGAAACCCCGAAAGCCTCACACGAGGGACGGGTGTCGTCCGGGCAGCTTGGGCTGCCGGCACAGTGCAGTGCTGCGTCTCTTGGGGCAGGCGGGTGAGTGGTGAGACCAGAGGGCTGGCTGTGTCTCATGCCATCAGTAACATCTGACACGGGAAGGTTTATGATGTGCTAGTCCTGGCCTGGCTGGGCTGTGGCTACCAGACTTGCCCCAGAGGGGCTGCAGGCTAATAAGGCGATGGCATGCATTCCAGTGACTGCTGGGTGGGGAGCACTCCAGACTTAGTAACTACACATGATAGAAATGACAGTGAGACCGGTTCGTTTTCAGGTCTCCTTTATCTCACAGAACATTCTTCAAGTGTCTGGTTCCTGCGTGTGTTGCCACAGATGATGGCATGTGTGCTGCTTTTAGAAGGGCTCTTCCTACCTTTCTTGGACATCTCCCAGCTTTTATTCATTTCTGATCCAGTTGTTCTGCAGGCACCATCAGCTTCTTTATGGACCGAGGAAAATAGTTTAGTGATTTAGGTATGAACCTTGTATGAACAGATTCAGTTTCCATGAATTCTCTTCCTTTATAACAGACTGCATGCAGGATCGAATGTAGGACACACCAGCTTATCCCCCCCTAGGTGAAATGTCTTTAATCCAAGGCTCCCTCTAATACCAATGGAGGGAGATTGACCCTTCTGTTTTGACTGAACCATTATGTCACTACGACAAATTCTTATTTATTTGCTTTGTTAATGCAGTGCTTGGGAAGTGTGGCTGTAAACCAGATCCTCTTTGGGCAGTATCATATAGACATAGAATGAAAAGTCTTGATATGAACATAACAGAGGGGCAACACGTAGAGGCAGGCATATCATCATTATGGAATTGAAAAGAAATACTGAGATTGGCTTGTCAACCAGAAATATTGGTACATTATCAGCTTAACCAGATTTCTTTGGAGGTCTCATAGCAGAAAAGGGTAATATAACTGTAATACAATCTAATTATATCTGATTTTTTTTATTTTAAAGTTGATACCAAAACCTACCGATTGGACACAGAGATTGAATTAATGAGGAATTAATCAAATCAAGTGAATGAAAAATGAAAATTATTTTTAATTTTTGAAAATGAGTAAAAAAGATCAAGTCAAAATTGAGGAAATGGAAATGCTTTAGCTCAGCATTTCTGGCAGCATCCCATAAATGACCACAAAAAGAGAAGGTAAACTTGCCAGAAGGCAAGAAAGAAACTGTAACAGAAAGAGGAGGAAACAAAACAACATACATACGTTGCAACACTCAAGAACTATTCAAACTATGCAAATGTATTTAAAAATGAGAACTCCAGCACAAAGGGATATAACAAGGGATATGACAAGGAGTACGCTGTGAGACGTAAAGTGCTCTATGGAAGTTGTGGCTGACTAGGAATATTAAGAGTACATAGGTAGGAAAATGAAAAACAATTTTGTTAAGTATAGGAAGAAATCAAAGACTGTAAATGCAAGAAAACAGTGGTCTGAATCTGACAGAACCTGGTGAGTTTATATCTTTTCTTAACACTAGGTGCCATGGAAAGTCTCATGATCACAGGCACAGTGAAGCCTTGGTTTGACGTCTCATTCAAGCATTTGACCATGATGATCTCTTGTTTTCTTGCCAAAGTGAATGGCTTCCTTCCCTGACTACAACATGCTGTCCTCGGACCTGTTCTTCCGTATTAGAGTCACTGAGCACTATTTAGCTAATGATCATCTTTTATTTCTGTGCTGGATATTGAATTCTGATTTAATTCTTGTTTCTACAATGCTTGTTTACAAATGGCTGAAATCATAGTCATGTTCATTTCAGCGAGTCTTATTTCAAGGAGCAGAAGCTGAAGCCTTTTGTGATTAGATCTCATGACAATAAAATGCTGCTGACAGGGAGACCACAGTGCTGGTTTAATGTCACTAACACTGTGCTATAGGTAACGTGCACTTGTCTCACTCCAGATTATTTAGAGGGCATGGCTTCTACTTTGGTATCTGCTGTGGTATGTGAGCAACAGCAAATGTCAAATCTTAAATCTAGTACCTTGCTTCTTACCATGCTAGGACAAATAATTTGTCACTAAAGTCTAGTTCCTAAATGAATGAGACTAGGGGACCAGTCAGCCCAGTACAGTTTAGCTCCTGATAGAGGAATAAAATACAGAGCCAGTTTTGACACTTGTTGTGATCAGTTAATGCCCTGAAGCATGAAATTTTATTACCCTTCTCTTAAAAGGCATAACAGCAGATGTTATTAGTGGTCATAAAATTATTCAACCTTTAAAAATATCACACCACAGTATTTGACTCTATGATATCTCTCAGATCAGAAAGAAAACAGTAATACTAAGATTTCACAGTAAACACTTGTTTTTTATTATTCAGTCTTGTCAGTTGAAGGGATGTAGACATACTGTAATTGCAATGCAAGAATTATAGTTCTGCTTGCATTTCTGCAGAGCACTAAAATTGAAACTCTCAACATGTAGGAAAGAGCTGAGCGGCAAGCTCTTACTCATGTCCTCACAGCTGGACAGTGATAAAACCAAGAAAACAAGTCAAAACTCCTGATTCACATAAAGAAAGCACAGCAAGGCAAAGTAATTTAAAGATAACACCACTGTAATTCTGGTAAATCCAGACATTAAAAAATAATGAATAGGGCCAATAAAAGTATAATAATTGGTGCTCAGAAACATGAACTTCTAAATTTCCCTCTTACTTTTTGAGTAAGCACCATTACCTTGTTTTAAAATGTTTACTTGTAGTTCTAGAACCTGTTTTTTTTTTCTTAAATAACATGATTCCAGCTGTTGCAGATTTCCCACTAATTATTGCAAGACTTCAGATAATGCTAACAACACGTCAGTGGCATAGATGAGAAGGAGCCCAGCTTTCCTGACTCGTTCCTGTTCCCTGATGTTGCTTCCCAAGAAACTGCATCTTTTCTCTCCTTTGAATTGATTTTCAGAAACCTGGACAGAAAACTCCAGAAGGAGTAGCCCTTCCATTTCCTTCTGGTATCATTTTCCTACATCTCCAGTAATATAAATAATCTTGTAAGTGATATAAAACATTTCCAAAAAACATACGTTGAAAGCATGAAGCACTCAAGATCCTCTGCCCAAACAAACTCCTTCCTTCCCTCACTCTCCACATTTTGGTGAGCACTCAGGCAGCCTCGTCATTTGGATAATTAGAGGGTGCCAGATGGTTGTAAATATGTTCACAATCCTTCTTATCCAGTTCCCTTCTATCTGGCACCCTCATTGCTCTACCCTGTAGCAAGCACCTGGTCTGTTCCAATTTGAAGAGTCTCCCCTCTACTCTCTTGATCTAAATTGGCATCTCTAGTTTTTATTTTCCCTTTAAATGAAACAGGAAGTTTGTTGGGACTGTTTTGTGCCAGGTAATACTTCCTCACAATCACTTTCACCATCGGTTAATTAATAATGTGCCCCCTCCTGTCCTGTAGCTGTTCCTGTATATAAGCATCAACTTCCTTCATGCAGGAATTACTGTCATTGAGCATATGAAGATACTGATCACCTGCAGGGAATCACAAGGACGTAGCAGCTTCTTCCTATTTTGAGAACAGAGATCTCATGCTTGCCCTTTGCATAGGGGTAAATGGCACACAGGATGAGGTGATTCATCCCAAGTCATGCACTGAGGCACTGGCAGAGTCAGCATTTGGACAACAGTTCTGGCTTAAGTGCTCCGGTCCCTCTCTTCCCTGCCTCTGCTCCTCATGGTCACTGAACTGCACTTTTGTATTGGAAGGTAACTCTGACCCTTTTATTTCATAGCTCAGGACTGCCCAATTCTTGGGGCCTAAAGCCTGTCAGATGAATTCCCATTTATTCTTCCCACAAAGCCTGGCCTGGATCACTCATGCTTTATAGCGCTGGCGCTTCTCTTCTGTTCTGTAGGTTTGTAACAGAAGGCCAGAGGATATTGGGGTCTCTTTCATAGGGATAGAAGACATCTGAGAGGCCTGCATTATCCCTGTTTTGTTGTGAGGAGCCAAACTCACCATCTTGACAGGTCAGCTGGTCCTACTATCACTTTCTGCAGCCGTCATCCCATTGCATCGCAGGATGTTTCAAGGCACCAGTTCAGATGAGGCAGAGCCAGCTTTCGGTGCCCTTGAAAGACTCTGGGTAGCCCTGTGAGAGCTGGACCAGGAGCGAGCCCACCTGTGTGATGCTGCATGACTGTTGTGTGAGCACTAACCTGTTCAGGTGCTTTTTCACACACACCATTGAACAGAAACTTTAGCAGGCAGATGTTCATTAAGGTTCAGCTGCAATGACAAAAATTTCTGTAGGATGTGAGTTTCGTATGATGAAATATCTTCTTTTTTGCCTCTGAACATGTGAACAGTGATTTTAAACACAAACATATTGTGATTTAAGGTAGGCAGCTTTTCATTGTAATGGAAACATTTCTAAATGGCTAAGTGGTAATAAAAGCATGGAAAACTGTATAGAAGGCACTGTAAAAGGGGAAGTTGTTTTCAAGGCATCTTAAAATACAGTGACGTATCTAAAACTAAAGAATAAACAAGGTCACAAGCTGTCTGAGAGTCTGAGGAAAGCTACAACAGCAAAAAATTTTGGGTCACTAGAAGGGTGATTGGATTGTCAGAGAAAAACCGTTGTGAGATGATGCATATATTTTTTTAGATTTTTAAATGCATACACTTGAGCTATCACCCACATTTTGTATAACAAGGCATTATCAACTCTGTTCAATGCAGCAGATGCTCCACTTTGCTGAAGTGGGGGAGACTCTGGCCCTTGCTCTCCCATCTGTTTGGTTCCACCTCTAGTGTGCTGGAGTTCATTTGCTTGTTATAAAGAGTTTGAGTCTAATCCTTTTTCTAGGAGCTGGTGACCACATTTATGAATGGGCACCCCTGGTGCTCTTTCTGCCCGACCTTTGCTAATGAGTCTAAGTAAAGCATTCCCTGGCTCTATAACTCAGTTTCACTCCCTAAAGGCAATATTTTCTAGTTTTTTACTCATAAATAAGTCAATGTTTAGTCACATAATTCTTACAAAAATGCTAGATAAATACAACATCTGCTGAAATCGTACTAGACATTACAGTGGTTTGTCTATATTTTCCCATTCTTTGCCATTTTTTTCAGTATTAGTGCATTCTACTAGTAGTAGTAGTAGTAGTAGCAGTAGTGCTCATGTGACAGCTACCTGATTCTGCTGCGATGGGATTCTTTGGTTCTGTGAAGAACATTCTAGTTGGCAAACATTGTAGAATTACCCATACACACCAGAAGAAAAAACAGTCTTTGGTTAAAAAGATGGATTATAGGAAAATAAAACTTCCATATGAAAAGTGCAGAGGGTCAGATGCAGTGTAACGGAGGCCACCAAAACAAGATGGACAGGTCAATAGGTGCAAGTAGGAGTAACTCTGGAGACAGGAAGAAATAAGCAAGCAGGAATCATGGGGAAGGTACACCAGCAAGAGCTGAGAGCAAATCAGCAGCTGTTTGTAATGAATCTGGGTGTCGCCAACAGTCAGCGTGGTGCCAAGATGCACACAGAAGTATCGTGTCGTGCAGCAAACTGCTGAGTCCAGTTCATCTCAAGTCCTCTTCCTGTTCCATCTGATTTTACCTTTCTTTTTTGTTCCTGTCCTGGGAAGCAAAAGATTGGTGTTCCTGGTTTGGCCCGGGAAACATGGCAAATCAACTGGATGATCCAGTTCTTGGAATCCCAGTCACACGTCAGTTTGCTAAAGCGAGACGGCATCTGCCCTTCGCTGGTGTGTGATGTGCTGTGTGGTATCGAAAAGCTGCCTGGTTTCATTCCAGAAGTGGCTGCAATCCCTGTAGTGATCAATAAGCAGAGTTTATCGCTGATGACAGATCTCTGCTCAAGACTAAATTTCTAGAGAAATTAACTTTACTATTGCATAATAGATGAGGAGGCCGCTGCTACAAAGCACTATTTTACTGATTTTTGCCTCTTGTTGACTAGCTGGTAGGTTAACTCTTCGCTGAAAGTAGGGAGGAAGCAGACGGCAAAAGGCAAATTTGCTTCGCTTACTTGAACAAGGAGACAGATAAACTGATTTTCCTAATGACATATTTGATATACAGAGGCCAAATGTTATTTTTATGAGCCACACTTCTTGTTTACAGAATTTTACCATTTTGCTTTCCTGCCAGCAGACATAAAAGAAAAAGTGACCCTGTGACCTATATAGGATCAGAAAGCAAGCAGCCAAGAGTAAGCATTCAAACCATGCTTTTTCAAGAACCTGCACAATTTTGATGCCATCTCATGATTTCTGGGAAGCATGACTCCCAGATTGGACTGCAAAAAAGGTAGACAGTGCTGAAATTATATATAGCAGCAAGTGGGTTGGAAGGAAGAACACTTGGCTCACAGGAAGTGGGAGGCTGTTCTGAAGAAATCAAGTGACTTGCTTATGCTACAGCATAAACAGTAATGAAACCAGGCTTGCCTCCCCGTTGCTGGCTCTAACCTTTAGACAATGCTACTTCTCCATCTCATACATTCAGGCTCTCTCAACACTCAGCGTTGTCGGTATTTTCCTCCCTTATTTGGGTATTACAGCAACAGCCACTAAAGAAGTACTGGTGAGAGCTTGACAGAGATGAAGGAAAGCCCCGGCCACTGGCCTGCTAGGGTGAGGTTTGGTGTACTCTGATTCCTTGCTCTCTGCTCTGCTTCGTCCCTAGTCACATACAAAGATCCATCCCTTGGGGAGCAAGCTAGCTCACCAAGCACACTGAGACATGCAGGATCCCTCGTGTTCCAGAGGGCTGAGGCCAACCTGAAGCACGTAGTATGCCCAGGGGGCAGGGGCTGCTGCAGGGCTACTCTTAGTGTAGAGCAATATCTGTCCAGGAGTATCCTGTTTTAAAGAGAGGATCCAACAATCCACCCTAAAAGTTATGAGGCTAGGGAACTTGATGCAACCAAAATTATGCATGTGCTTAAGGATCAGCAGCTTAACGAGGAAGGGAAGATATTCTTGGTAACGAAACCATCCTTCCTTTTTATCGTTAGCCGCAGGACTTCAGCTGGTGATGAAAAGCTTCTGAATTAAAATTGTGGTTTCCTCAGCCCATTTATAAATACTGAGAACATAAAGGGATCTAGCAGAGCCATCTGCTCATGAATTGGAACTCCTGGTTGGGAAAAGGTGAAGTACCATCTTTCCCTGAAGCACCTCTCAGCTGAGAGACTGTCTAGCTGTCTCTGCTGTTTCTCTCCCCGCCCTGGGAATTTCCCCATCCCACTGGATCTAAGATACTGATGGCCAAGGGGAGTATCTTTAGGGTGATGCCACCTGATCACATGGCTGTTAAGAACAGGAGGACTGTTATGCAAATTCCCAAGTGCTCAACTGTGTCTGCCTCATCACCCATCTCAGATGTGTGCTTATTGTGCCCCTCGTGCCACCGTGTCTCAGCACCCCTCAAGCTGCCTCATGAGGAATCGCCATCCTATTGGCTTGACAGCAGCCATCACCACCATCATGCTGATTTTCTTCCAATCGAGACCCCTCGCTGGTTCTCTTAGGCTTGCGAGTTGCCAGGCACAGAGCACAAGGTGAGCAGACTTTTGAAGAAAAATGTTAAGGGTACCACTCTTTAGGCTCTCTATGGATGGAAAGAATCATTCTGTCACCTAATAGCCAAAGGTTGCTTGCATCCTTCAAAATAATAATTCCATTCTAGGGCATTTGCATTTTTCCTCTTTAGATAGTTATGCTATGCGTTTGCCATGACTAAGTCCATCTGTTAAGAGTTAGTCCTTTAAATAATTATGGCCACATCTCTGCTGGATAGTTCTAATTAATGCCAGTCCTTCACAAACTGTTCAATATCAGACTGTAAGCCACTAATTCTTACAGCTCTGAATAATACCCTCTGTCTGCCCATCATGCATGTATGAACTCTTTATTCTAACCACAGAGCTATGAAATGTCTCCTTTCTGTCAGCCTGAAGGGATGGTTTTGGAAGAAGCACTAATCATTTATATGCATAACTCCCAAGCCACTAGTGTCAGGAGGGTCTGATCTCCAGCAGTTTGAACTCTGGCTTGTCTGACCCCTCCCAAACATTCAGAAAAGTTATAAAGATTTAAAAAAAAAAATACAACCCTGTCTTCCCTCTGAGCAGGGAAGAGGGAAGAGTTGTTGCAAAACACAACAGAGTTGTTTAAAACATTAAAAATTAATGAAGGGGAAGGTTTACTATAGTTTTCAGTCCCTTGGGGACATTTTATAAAGTCAAACAAAGTATATATGTCTGAAAATACAGCAGATGATTTGACATTCTTGTGCCATGCCAATAGAAACATTTCCAGCAAGTATAACTCACAGCTACAATTTTCAGCCTTTTCTATACCAGATGTCATGTTAAACAGCAGAAGTGTCAAAACACCACCTCTGACCTCACACGAAGGGAGGGAATACTATTGCTAGTGTGGAGGGATGCTCTGAGACTTATTAGTAACTCCCATGAACAGCTCTTCTAGTTAACGGGCTGTGCCTTGAAAACCAACGTGTCCGTGCATTGACTGCTCCTTAATCAATCCCACCGCATCCTTTTCTAGGTGGAGGAGGGATTATTATCTTCATACAGACAGGGGAAACTGGGACACAGAGATCAGGTTTCTCAGGCTAAGTTGCCAAGGAATTACTAACTGAGGAGCTGCCAGCTCTGCGCTGTGTTCCTGGAGCTTGGTTTCACCCCGGTGGACCGGAAGCATTTTTGAAATGCCGACTGCTTCGTGTTGAATGCTCGCTGCACAATTCACACCATGCGTTCTAGTTCCTGAAAACAAACACTTGATGGCAGGAGCCAGGCTTCCAGGCTTGTCAATACATCTCTGATTACAGTTTCCACTAGCCCTTTTAGTGTCTGCTATTCCTGAATCACTTGGGGAGATATATATATAGAAGTACACATATAAAATGTATGTACACATATATGTGTATATATATCTGCTTTTTCATCAGTTTGCTTTCTTTAATATCATCTTTTATCCCAGCTGCCATTTCCTGGCAGTCACAGGAGAACCACTTTGGCTTGTGCGCCAAAACAATTTTGGAAAGGAGGTGCAGAAAACCCGGGATTCTCCCCTCCATGAAATAAAGGAAGAGAAGGAAACTGAGAAAGGGAAGAGCGGGGAAACAGGGGAGTCTGTCTGACATGTGACCTGGATATCAAGCATCCAGAAGCCAAAAGCAAACCCCAGAGCTGCCCACAGCTGGCTTCAGCTTCCCACGATCCACCGCTTCCACCAACATGCAGACAGGCCAGATGCCTCCCGGAGCTTTGGCACCTGGGGATGGCCAAAGGTGATGACAGCAGAGAGAGGGACTCGGTGCTCAGTGGTGTTGCCCCTGAGGTTCTGCTGCCTCTTTGCCTTTGCCTGGGGGTTTCCCTCCGCCCGCCCAGCACCTGTGACACAGGAGGGAAGTTCAAAACCAACGCAACCTTAGCCAGGACCCAGGTAGTCAGAGGGGATGGGAACGGGGACAGAGATGGGGTCCTGGACTGGAAGTCTCTGCTCACTGGGGAGAGAGGAAAGATAAGCATCTGCTCAGGAGGATTTGGGGAGAAATATGGTTACATGCTTGTTTACCCCTTGCTTGGCAGATGGCAGCCAGGAAGCAATCTGAACGCAGGGATTTCCATCTTGCACAGTGATGGGCGGGAGTGCTGCACACACTGCTTCTGCCAGTCGGTGAACACGGCCAACCCGAGAGATGGTACCCGAAGGGTGTGGAGCCGTCCACGAAGCGACAGGCTGGTGGCAAGGCCACCGCCAGCGGTGCAGCCAACCTGAGCAGGCAGTTCGGCCAGTGATGCTCAGTGGTTGTGACCTGGTGACATTCAGTACGGTCAAAGAGAGGACCGTCCCAACTCGTAACACAGCACCGTGTGATGTACTGCTACAGGGCTGATTTCCCAAAGATGAAGGAAACTGTGAGTCAAAACTGACAGCGAAAGATTTCACACGGAAAGACACAAATTAACGTGGATGAGTCTGTAAAAAGACTGCATTAAGTTGCCAAAGAGCCATAATTCCTCCTTCAGGAGAGTCCATCTGGCACAGACTCAGTGCAAAGACAGCAATTAGAACAAAAAGCAATATGTAACAAATAGAAATGAGGAGATGGAGGGATTGACAGCAATTAATATGAATTAGTTTTATGAAGTGCATGAAGTGCAGAAAGAAAAAAGGCACCTTCAGACAGCAATTCTTGTCTGTCAGTTTTAAGGACAAAATAAGTCATATTTAAAATTATCTTTAGAAAAAAGAAGTCCTAGTAATAATCTAGGACTTTTAATAGATGGAAGGATTAACACTGTTCATAATGATGCAGAAAAAGACAAATTTTTAATAAATACTTCTTATTGGAGTTCAGAAATAATCAAGAATGATGTGACAGAATCATATAATGATGATGTGCTATTTTTCAGTTCATTAGTAACAGATAACAAGTAGGAAAAATTGTTGAAAAAAACAGTCTACAAAGCTTACACAAAGTGTCCTTAAAGAGCTAATTGAGGAGACCTTTGGGCAGCTAATATTAACTGTTAAATATGTGGATTTGTGGAAATTTTTAGAATGAAAAGTACCTATTCTGCCTTAGTACTCAAAAAAAAGATCAAGTGGAGTAACCCAGGCTAAGCAAGCAGTCAGTCTTTAAAAGAACCAGTGCGTACAAAATGAGTGACTCTGTCGTGTGTTAAGTGCTTGTAAAAAAGTGTGAGGTGTGTGTGGTTATTTGGTGACGCCCCACGGCTGGCTCACCCGTCTCCAGTGGGACCCTGCTGTCCTTAACTACTGGAGAGTCCCTGCAGTAATGACAGTGGATTGAGGCAGCGGAAACTCCTAAACCTGGAGTCTGAGAACGGGGTAAGATTTGTTGATTCATAACAGCAATTCCACGAGTGATAGGAATTTTCCTTTACTTCCTTTGAGTTCTAAGCTGGTTTCTTAAGGTGGCTAAATTTGGGAAGCAGAGTCTCACACCTTCCTCTAAAGCACTTAGTCCTAGTCTGTTCTGGATATAAGACACTGAGCTTTGGGTCTCATCCAGACTAGCAATTCCTGCATTCCTATTAATTAGCTCTATAGCTTGGTCTCAAATGAGGGGTGCTCTGTCTGAGGAGAGCTGAGGCTGCGTAATGATTTTTACCGGCAGAATTAATTCAGCCCAGGCCCAATAAAGCTTCAAAAGGGATTAAACATCTTGTGGATGGTCTGGCTGACTGGTGGCTCATGTGGAAGATGTCAAGAGGCTGCAGGAAGGGTAGGTACGTTAGTGACACCACCACATTACAATCTCCAGAGTCTTCTCTGCTCTCAACTCACAGCACAACCCCACCCCACGCCCCCCGGATTGTGCCATGCACCCAAGACCTTAAGGACAGCAACTCAATCAGATCTGGGTTTAGCTCCCACTGCAGTGTTGAGATAATGGATAAATGATGGTTGTGAAAGGGGTTTGGTTTGCCATTACTTATACAGGAGGTTTTCTTTGATGTCTTCAGAGTGATTCCATGGGGTGGTCACTTCCCTAAAACTAAGGTCTGAGCTCTTTCTTTGCCAGTAATTTTAGTGACATTACATACTTCACACCCCTGAAGTGATATACTAGAATCTTAAATTCTCACTGTCATTATAAAGCTTTTCCTGAGCACTGGACAATTTTTTTAGAGATTGGATTTAAAATGTTCAGTGCTTCTCTTAGCTTTTGTGTCATTCCTTTCCTGGACATTCAGTAATAGCTGTTTGCAACAGTCGTTCCATATGGACACACATTATCACTTAACTGCTGTCTGTCTTGGCTGTGAGCTGCTGTATTAAGTTTTGTCTCTGCTCTCTTTCTTTTGCATGACAGACACTATATAAAAATAAATAGGACTGTGCAGCATTTTTCCTAGAAGGAGAAATTAACCTGCCTGCGTTTACACATAAAAATATTAGTAAACATGTGGATCCTAACCACTTTTAGGGAAGTGGGTCTGTCTTGCTGAGCTTTAATTTGAAAAACGAGTTGGAACTTGTTGAGTCAATAATTATTCTTTTGAATGTAGGTCAAATTATTTTCTATTTTTTTCTCTCCCTCTTGGGACTTGGAAGAGGATTTCAGTACTCCAGCACTCCAAGGATAGAAGCACTGTGCTTTCCATTAGTAAGAGACAACTCTCAATAACAAAGCAGGAAGACTTGAGGGATTCAAGATAAATATACTTCTATATGCTTAAGTAGGTTCTCTTATGGAGCAACTTCCCTTGAAGCAGGAAATCTGCAGAAATCAAACTGTCTTCTCAATACAGCACAGTTTTCAAAACAGTCTAAGATTTTCACAAAATCTACTGAAACATGGAGTGTTATGATAAGTGAGTTCAGTGTAAAGTGCATTCCGTTCTGTTGAGAGCTTTTCCCCACGGCAGATAGCTGCCCATCTGCATGCACATAATGGGCAGGAGATCCCTGGCACTTCTCTGAGCAGGTAATTCACAGGATCTCGACGTTAGTAACCTAGTTGTCAACACCCCCTCTGTGACCCATGGAAAGCTGGGCATCTCCAGAGGAACATTTATTTCAAAAGTCCAATAGGCCATATCAAACTAATTGCCCCATGGTGGTAAAACTGACACAAGCATTCAGAAAAAATTCATCCAGCCCTGATAACGTAATGGAGTGCACTTGAATCTCATTGATTTTATTCTAAGGGTATGCTGAACATATTATTCAACCATTTTTTTACCATCACAGTTGGAATATTAGAGGGCCTATAGCTCTGCACCTTCCGCAGACCTCCAGGAATAGAGCTTGCCTTCTCTTTTTAAGGCATTTGCCTTATTAGGAAAAAAAAAAAAAAGCAGCAACAACTTTCGCAGTTTCCTTCATCAGTAACTCCAATAAATGCTACTGCACAGCAGGAGCTATCGGCTGTATCAGAAAACTGTATTTATCCACCCACCTCATCAGACTGAGAACGCTCTGGCATGAGTCACAATTGTTTATATTCTGTTCTGGGGTTTGGGGGCTTTTCTTTTTTCCCTTTAATGCAGTGGAAGGCTCCAAGACTGGAAACTGCTGGAGAGATATGACTTTATCCACCATAATTTTATTACTGTGAACTGCTTTTGTAAGATGTAATTCCAGGATGTGGACCACTGCTATTTAAACACCACAGGCATGTTTCTTCTTTATACCAAAGCCCTAAACCTCACTCAAGCAGTGTTACAGTTGCCTCCAAGTGTGTGAAAATTCTATTTATAGCCACCAAAAGCCTCTTAATAGTCGTCTTCTGCTTTAAAGAGGCCTTGGAGTAATTCAGAAATTTTGCAGCTGCTCTCTTTATCTGGCCTGTTATGCTTGCTTTATTGATTCTGAAGGGCGTTAGCAACCTATGAAAATAAGACATGGGACAGACTGTTAATTCCACGGAGTACGAGTCTGATACAGCACCAGCTAAGCAGCACGGGTTTCACCATTAACTGTTATATGTGGAGATGGTGTGTCTGGTCATCAGTGTCAAACAAGGTGGCAGCCACCACAGAAGTGTCACCAAAATGGTGGCCAGATATTCTCAACATCCGTAGCACAAGGAGGATTGTCATATTCCTAATTTTCCCTCTCACTTAACATTCTTGGGGCAAGGCTAGTAATCTGCCTGGGGCTACGGCAACCCCAGCAGCTTCTGCTCCTGGTACTGGAAGTCCAGGTTGCACGCGCCACACAGTAGACAATGTGTGTAACTAGATTTCCTCATGGTTCATTTATCCTCAGCTAAATGACCATTAAAGACCTGAGATGTAGGACTGCAAGGGTCCTCGTCTCCTCGACGCTCTGAGGTCAACGGGCTGCCAACAGTTCTCACCATAACCAGCATGATTTCTTACCTTGGGAGGCCACATTGCTTTTGTCTCTCCAGTCTTGCTAGGTGGAAACAGAAGGTCATGCATGTGCTTGGAAGAAGATCCTGATAGAAAACCGCTAGGAGACCTTCAGATATGCCTGCTTGTTTTCTTTGTTTTCCTCAAGAAAAATTAGGACAGTGTGAAAATGATCTATAGGCCCCAGCTGTGGGGCTGTTTTCCCACCTCCAAAAAATTCCCACCCACAATGCAGTGTGAGGGCTGGAGACTGCGTGGCACTCCCAGCCCAAGTGGGGAACGCAAAGCAAATTAACTACAGCAACCTAGAGGCACTGCAGCAGCATTTAAAAACAGAAATATTTTGGGTTTGCTTCATTTGACAAAAGGCCCAACATTTTCTGTGGAAAAATCAACTGAAAATATCCATTTTGTCATTGTTTGCATCAAAAGTATCTGTGCAAAATCTCCAATTCACATCCCTCCCTCCCTGGCTTTGTTAACGGCTGAGATAAAGATAGTTTCTATTCACTGCTGATCTAAGCACTGCTGAAAATCCAACTTCATACCTTGCTGTTCTCCCCAATTCTGCCAGGGTCTCTGCTTTGAAATGCATTTTTAAAAGCTAGAATGGCATCATCTGATGCCGAGCAGCACGTCCCTGTACAGCAGACAAGCTCTCCTTGCTCCAGACCTGCTATGGGACCAGAGTAGATGGTTGCTGCTAAAACTGAGTTGCTTTGCAGCTTTAAATGCAACAGACCTCAGAGAAAGGGGCAAGGTAGGGGAGGCAGAGAGACTCTGTGTGATGGGGGGGCTGGTTAATGAAATATCTTTAAGGATTCACAGACAAGAGCCACTGGTTTTGTGATTAAAATGTAGTTTCCCTCAAAACATGCAGTGGGTAAAACTTAAGGACACACGACAAGCCCTTGCCTGCAGACACAGCAGCCCCAGTGATGCTGATCTGCGGAGCAGGGCACCCTTTGCACCCTGCAATGGGCAGGTTTGCTGCGTGCTGCGACAGCTTCTCTCGGTGCCTATTTTCCAAATCAGTTCAGCTGCACGCTGATGCACGGCCCGCTGCTGTTGTTGTTGTTGGGGTGTTCTGTTTGTTTTTCAAACCTCTCTGCCCAGACTCTTGCATACCGATAGTACCCCAAGCATTTCCCAAGGTGTCTCTCCGTTATTTCCACAGAAAGGCAAAAGAGGGAGGGAGAAGGGAGTTTGCCTGTCTTTGAGCTGGCGAGGGGGAAATAAATAACCAAAAAAAGCCGCTTTGGCTCAGCTGCTCGGCTGGGTGGGTGCATGGGTGCCTGCACGCACCCGGGGTTCCTCACGCTGCTTCTCCTTATTTGGCTGGGAGCTGGAGCGTGCCGGGGATTGGCTGCGGAGAGGGAGCAGGCAGCCGAGATGGAGGAGAAGCAGGCAGAGAGGGTGAAGGGAAGCGAGCTCGCTGCCTGCGGAGTGGCAGCTGACAAGCAAAGCAAACCAACACTGACACGCTCATCGGCATTTGTCAAGCAAATTGCAGCTATTTTTATAGGAGACACTTTGCCCACATCTTAATTAAGAATCCAGGGCTGGACCTGATCTCCCTGAAGTGTAATGAGAAATATCTTTTCTCAACCCTCCTTCTCCTCATCTTGCATGTGTTTTCAAGGCACAGTTGTGCAGAGTTGTGCATAAGCAAGATTTCTTGGCCGTTAGCAGGCTTCAAAATTGTTCTTTTCTGTGCTGCTCTGCCAGGGTGCTCTTTATTCTTGTAACGATACATTTTTTTTGTCTCCAGAGCCGACATAATTGACACACTGGACGACGTAGCCAGCCCTTTCTGGGAACGGCAGATTTGTTGCTCCTCTGTTAGCCAAGCATGCCTTCTTTGTGCAGCGTTATTCCTGCATGGATAGACCCACAAAAACGGTGTGCGATGCACAAAGCGACGTCTGTGCTCTCTTTGGCTTTGAAGCTCCATTAGGGTTCACTGCAACATGCCATCATCTTCGGAAGTGCCATCAAAGGCAGGGGACTGTCTGAGGGGCTGGCAGGGAGGGAGCAGAGAAACAGAGGTGGAAAAAACTAGCAAGGGGTAAGGAGAGGTGATCAGATGCACGAACAAGGACAGGAAGGGGCGCTGAGGCTGGTACTGGAATGGTGGGATTAACTTGGAAGTAAAGACCAAAATAAATGTCCACAGATATGTTGGGAAGCCAAGTGATTTATAGGACAAGAAGAGGGAAAGCAGAGCTTTGAGGAATAGGATTAAAAAACAAAAAACAAAAAAAAAAAAAAAACAAAAAAACCAAAGCCAAAAAAAAGGAGTGGTCAGAAGTGAAGATTAGAAGCTGGAGAAAGGTGGTTACAACAATATTCCACTTTGCCAACAACCTTCATTTTTGATGTTTTTCTTAAATTGTCAGGCTCCTGGAGTCATGCAACTACATGAGATTCCCTACAAGCTAGAGAGATCAGCAGGCAAAAAGAATTCTGTATTGACTCTTTAAAGCTCTTCCTCTAAGCCTATCTCCTCTTCTCGGAGGGTTTATAATTTCTATTGCTTCACTAGTCCAGCAGAGACAGTTGTCAGTTATTTTTCAAGTTCCTGCTTTTGCTTCTCTAAGTTCTGCATGAGTCTCAGCACAGAGCCTTGGAAAATGAGCGAGCTGTTTCTTCAGGTCTTTCCAGACTATTTTGATGCAGGAAGCACAGGGAAATCTGTCCAGCCTGTTTCTGAGACTTCTGAAATATCTTGGAACAATGTTTGAATTTCTGAGGGCTTACCCAAACAAGGCCCAAACACAGTGCTTTTTAAGGTTTTCTTATCACAAAGCATCAGGCAGCTTTTTTGTGCAGCTGGTGACTGAATGGCAAGGGACTTGTTGCAGACACATTGATTCTGTGGTTAGTTCTGGCCACACACGGTTGATGTGTGGTGAGAAAGGGCCTGGCAGTTTGTGTCGTGGAGCGTGGTTCCTGCTGCCACCCCAGGTGACAAACTCGCTGCTGGTGTCTCACAGCTCAGGCTGCCCGGGTGTATCAGGTACATGAGGTCCTGGAGCGGGGAGAGGCCGTGGGGTGACACGAAGGGTAGTGAATAGATCTACGTACGCATGCGTGTAGGTGTCTATCAAATATTTTTGCAATATCTGGACTTCTCTGGGGAGAAGAATTCCCTGCAGAGACCTCCTTCTTCATCAGACTGCATCATCACAACAGACAGCTCAGACTGAGTGTGTCTGAGATAAAAAAACCCATGGAAACAAGTTTTTACAGCTGGTTATTTATCGTGGTATGGCCTTGTTGCCTAAGCAGAACATGGGGGTTTATAAATCAGGACTTCTCCTTTAGGGTAGATTGGTGTGATTTCTAAATCTCTAATAGGATCTGTAAATCTGCAGCAGGCTTAATAAACCTAGGCTCAGATTTATATATTGGGAGTAGGGTTTGCAAATCCGTCAGTGGGGGTGGAAATCCTATAGGCCAACTCCTACAGCTGTTGAATGTTTTTATTCTCCATCTGAATTTTAAGAGAGTGAGTTTTTGAAAGCAGTCTGTAAGACTTGGCATATGCAGGTGAGGTTAGTGAAATATGAACCAAGAAACAGGACATTTCTTGGGCTTTAAGAGCAAGCCTAGAAATTGTGGAAACCATGGAAGAGTTTAATGCATTTTTGTGTATTTTAAATCTGTTTTCCTATCTCCACTTGGATCGCTGTTATTGTAAAAACAGCCTCTACGCTTTCTTCCTGCATACTACCAGTTACTGTTGAAAAGGTCACTGAGAACAAACCTTGTCCTTTGTTACCAACAGACAGATTGATTTTATTGACACCAGTAAAGAGAATATCCTTCCAGAGAATTATGCTAAGGCACGAAGTTCAGATTCAAGCCCAGGTTATTAAATCTGATACAGGAATTGGTGAGTGAAAGTATCTGGCAAATAGAAGTGGAGCATAGCCCAGAGCCGTACGGTGTGTGACACCCCAGCGGGAGCTGCCCCGTCCTGCGTCGCTTCCCTCTCCGCTCCCAGCCAGGCTGGCCAGGCCATGTCTGAGTGCTGTTTAAACCCGCTGAGAGCCTGAAGAGGGTCTTTCTGAAAGTATTAGATAACTCTGTGACACTGATCTGGTGAGAGCAGACACCAAGGTAGGTCATAGTAGTAAAAGAAACAAAAAGTTGCCTTGATTCTCATATTGCTGGGTGCAGTATGTTATTGCATATTTTAAGGAAACATGTAGGAGGGAACTGTAATTCTAAGATCTGTAAAATGTCCAGGGCTTGAGCTTGCGATGTAAAAGATGAAGCCAGTGGTACTGTAGTATCTGGTGACTCTCTGGCAGTGGATGTGAAATAATTAGGCTGCGGGGAGGCGATGCGTGAGTGGACAGGCGTGCCCCGTGCCTGGACCCGCCGGGGCCGCGCTGCTGCAGGAGGCTCTGTGGCTCGCCTTCCCTCAACTAGGGCAAGTCCTAAATTTACCCAGGTTAAGACCTCTCACTCCTCACTAGAGGAGGTTTTGACAGTAACCTGGAAGACAACTCCCTTCTTCCAGCCTAATCCAGCTTTTAGTTAATGGCAAAGGTTTAGGGAGGAAATATGCAGAGTCCCGGCTGAGCTGTTTGCCACTCTCTGCCCTCTGGAAGCCTCCCTTGTCATGCGCCTCTCTTCTCCCCATCCCCAAAACACGGTCCTTCTTAGAAACTTCAGGGCCTTACGGAACCTTCTCTGCAAGGCTGGGCAGGGTAGCTTGGGTGCACCAGGTATGGCAGCATTGCCAGCTCTTTTTCGTGACCTGTCAGCTGCTCTGCTAGTTTTCAGCATGACACAGAGCTTGTGCTGGCTTTTTTAAAGGCTTCCGCTCATAGCAGCACTGCGAGAGGCTTTCTGAAATGCAAGGAGAGTCACTGGGG
Source organism: Tyto alba (assembly GCF_018691265.1). Classification (NCBI taxonomy): domain Eukaryota; kingdom Metazoa; phylum Chordata; class Aves; order Strigiformes; family Tytonidae; genus Tyto; species Tyto alba. Next base: position 23,389,379 of record NW_024881329.1, read on the forward strand.
AGACCAGCATTCGGGTTGCAAGAGGTCACACCTGGTTCAGTACTTTTAAAATTGAAACTAAATGCCTTTCCTGTCTTAACCATATAATACTTTAATAAAACTGCAAAGGGGTGACTTGCTTGAGTTTGCTGGCAATGCTGTTGCATCATGAACAGGGAATATTGACCACTGCCCTTACCTTGTGCAAACAGTGACACGCACTGGTTTCACTGGTTTCTGTTACTGCCATCTACCTCACTGGGGCAGGAGTGTAGCCCTTCCATTGCAAAAGAGTTTTTGTGGAGCAATCCAGTTCATTACCATGAAAAAGTGCTTGACTTTAGACCTGGAAATATCACTTGATTCTACTTATGCAAAACCCATTAAGAAAGACTTTTTTTTTTTAACTTTTATTTTTCCTTTAAAAAATTATTTTCATCACAGCATTAAATCAATCAAAATAAACAGAGCTGCAGCAAACTGGAACAGTGTGCCAGAGTCTGTACATATGGAAGGTTTAATTTACATAAAAATCAGTGCAGATCCTTTTCCAAAAGCAGCATCCCATTCCCTCCCCCCCCTCCCAAATCCCCTTTCTAAGAGGAGGAAAGGAGAACCTGAAATACAAGTCAAAGAGGAAAACAATTGATAGATCAAGCAACAATAAAATCAGTATCATGTTTGTAAATATTCTTTTGAGCAGTTGCAGCGAAAAATAGCACCTTCAGAGGCTCTTTGTATAACATATGTGGAAACCAAGGCTTTCCAAGGAGTTTAACTGAGTTAGAGACATGACATGATGTTTTGCTTATGGACAAGAATCATCTCCTCCAACTTTTAACTGTCTGGGCTTGCGTACAGCTAATGGAAAGAAATCAATACCTGTAGAAGGTGATTTATTCATCCCGAGATAAGCACCTAAAATAGTTTAGATCTGCTGGAGATGCCATTGTTGTGGAAGGAAGCTAAATGACTAAAGGTAGGCAAGATTAATCCCTTCCCAATTGACCTGACTTTGAATGGCATTTGTACTCCTAAACCATTTAGGCGTTCCTGGAGAAAGGAGGGACCCAAGCCCTTACATTCCTTTCTAGATTTTTTGAAAACTCTTGTTTTGCTCTGAACCGTGACTCATTAGGGGATGAATTCCATGTGGCCCATTAAACATGAGTATTCATAAAGTTCAGGGTCAGATTTCACTGTCTTGGTTTGCAAACGAATTGATTCCTTCAATTATTGGATACAGAAAAGTGAAGGAGGAGAATATTCCTTTCTCACACAGCAAAGTAGACATAGAGGTTCATCTTGGGGAATTCTGATCAAATGGATTTTGAACCGTTCTTTAATATCTACGCTTCCTTGTGCTTTCAAGTTCTGATCAGTCACTCCTGGAGCTGGTCTTTGCTGGGTGATGAACCAAAGCTAAGCGTAGAGGATCTTTGGATTTCCAAGTAAAATGGGCGACAGAACCTTGGGCTCGGTGAGCTCAACCGCCCTGCCCAGCAGCGACTGCCAAGCAGGGGGGCAGGGCTGCTGCAGCCCGCCAAGCTCCTCAGCGTGGATTGCAAGCATTCGGATATCCTTCAGATGTCTGAAGGATGCTCCGATGCTTGCAATCCACGCTGAGGAGCTTGATTCGGACATCCTTCAGACATTGAAGGATGTCCGAATCAAGGCGCCCAGCCGCCTGATGCTGGAGCCAGGCCCTGCCAGTTGTGTGGATCGGGTCCTCGTGCACGTATTCCTACAGGTGTCGGGGTTGGTGTGAGTTAATGCAGCTCTGTGGAAGTTGGTGGAGCTGAGGGCTCTTCGTGGCTGCTAATTATCTGGCCTAGCAGACCAGCTGCTTCTTAGAGGCTGGAGCTTTTGGGGCTTTGATGAGGACTGAGTTAGCAGATCAGCATGTCCCTAACCTGCCTGCACTGCTGTCCTTATAGACCAAACAAACCTTCCAGCAAATAACTAAAACTCTCGAGTCCCTGAGATCCTTTGCTTTTGCCAGAAGGCCGGGAATTGGCCTGGATATTGGATGGGCTGGGCTGTGACACAAAGCCCTGATACTGCAGCATCTCACCCACCCTGCTGCAGCACGGAGAGCGCATCAGCAGGCTCTGCCAGAGGAGCCACATTCAGTCAAACGCTTAAGCATGCGCTCAGAGCTATTGTATCCGTGAAGGTGGTAAGAGCCTGGGAGCTTCATGGAGCAGGAGCAGCCTGAACTTAACCCATCCGTGCATGGGCCACGGGACGCTTGGAGCGGCCTCTCAGCCCACAGCTGGCTTTTCTGTTCCTCCTGTACTCCATTTGCTTTCTTTAACAGAAAAGAAATACAATGATGGCAGGAACAGTGTTCCTCCCTTCCCTCTCTCATCCTACCAGCACATGCACTCCTTGAACAAGCTCAGCACTTAAAGACTCATATAATTGACTCTAACCCCTCTCTTTTCCCACCCCATCACCCCCAGCTTTACTCCATTTACATTATAGTCACTGTTTTGTTCTTCCCAGGGCCTTTTGCTCGCTATGGGTTCTTGCAGCTCAGATATAAATAGGTCCCAGTACTCTGGAAACTGTTCATTATTTATTCTGAGGGGAGGACAGGGGGCCTTAGGCTTCTTCCCAGCTTTTCCAGTTGAAATTCAGTGCCAGTTTGGTGGGTACGGAGGGGCAGGTGCGTTGGATGGTTGACGGCTTCTGCTTTCAGGGCCCAGATGTGGGAAGTGAGGTGAAATTCCCAGAAATATGGTAGCCTTCAAGTTTTCTAGGAGTATGTGGCTGAAACAATCAGACAGGGCCCTGAGTGAGCAGGGGAGAAAGGCTGATGCCCGCCGGGTGTTGGCACGCTCCTCCCCACTGGGCTGGACAGTGTATAAGCAGGCAGGGGGGAAATTGTGATGCAAATCCCTGGGAGCAGAGCTCTGCTGAGAGTCTCTAATTAGGGGCTGTGGCCGCCCCGTCCTTCAGTGAGTCTCTGCCACTTACACCTTGAGAGGAAATTTTCCTTCAGGGGGCTTTCTGTAATTTTTTTGGTGGGTCAGGGGAGCTGTGAACTGGTTCCCTACAGGGGAATGAGGGAAAGTTGTTTCCTATTGAAAAAGCAGGTAAGTCGGTACAAGCTTTTAAATTTTAAATTAAAAAAATATTCCACAGCTGGATCATGGGCATATTCCTTAGTACATTACAGCTATACAGAAAGAAAGATTTGGGGAGGGGGATTTAGCAAAAGTCTTAAATAATGCTCGAAGTTTTAACACCTGAGAAACAAGTATGTGGCAGGGGTGCTTCAGGAAACAGCTTCCACTCTGTGCTGCGCTCTGTGCTGAGTGAAACCCTCCGGCACAAAGCCAAAATGAAGTTGTTACTCAACTGAAGAATCCCCAACTCTTTCTCCAGACCCTGAGCACTTGAACACGGGACACAATGACAGCACTGATGCCAGGGTTGCCCAGCTTCTGTCATCTAGGTGCACTCTGAACTGGCAGGTAGCGAAGGTCCTGTGGCTCTGTCCCAACGAGCGTGTCTGGCGTTCCAGTTGTTTCTCTGAACTAGCCCCGTGTGTCTCTGAACTGCCCTGGGCCTGGGAGCTGCCTAACCCAGCGGTGTGCCAGGCTGCCGAGCAGGGCGTGCGATCCCTCTGCCTTCAAGACCTGGCCATCTCTCTGCACGGCAGAACCTTGCTCCGTCTGCTTGTCTGATGCCAGACAGATAGCTCAGGGAGGAGGTCAAGGTCGTGGGGGTGTGTGTGTGTGCAGGGGTTGTACAGAGTGTGCAACAACACCTGACCTCGACAGGCACCTTGCAGCTACGCGGAGAGCCCCTGGTTTATCACACGGTTCCTGCTCTCCCATCACCTTCTGAGCAGAGAATGAGACCGGCGCAGCTTTGGAAACCAGGAGCTGCTGAACTGCAAATGCAAACTGAGATAGAAATGATGGAGAGCGTGAAGGAGAGGAGCAAACAGGCAGTTGTCTTCCTTTTCACCGGTCCCAGGAGAATCCAGGGCTCCTCTGAGGCCCAGATGTGCTGCTCAGCTGGTGGATTTCACAGGGGAGACTGAGGAGGAGGAAGGGAGCAGTTCTGAGAGCGCACACGTGCTGAGTGCTCCGAGTGAATTTGCCATTTCATGTTAATGTTTTTCATTGTAAACGTTTGCATGATACTGTAGATGACAGCTGAAAGGGAAGAAAGTCAGAAATCAAAATGAAAGGCTTTTGGAAATGTCCCTGAAGGAGAAACTGGGAGTGATTTTCTGGAATAAAAGCAGTCTGGAAATTTCCTTTGTGAAAGGGAGTTTCAATTCCCTACACAGCTCAACACCTTAATCCCTGACTTCTGTTTTAGGCAGACAGCGCAGCCCCCGCCTCCCCCAGGCACACAGAGAAGTCAAACCACAGTCAGCACTTCTATGATACCAATTCCTATTTTACAGTTATAGCTTTTCTTGCACCAACTACTTCAAGCATTCAGCTCGCTCTGATTTATGTGTCAGCTCTTCAATATACAGGGAATTGAGGCTTTTCATTCTCGTCTTTTCAATGATACCAAACATGGGTGCTGCAAATAGACTCGGTCGGTAAGCCGTGACCCCCCTCCCTATCGCAGATGCTTGTTCCCTTGAGAGCCAGCCTGGCGGCTCCCGTGGCTGCTGCAGTGCTGCGCTCAGCAGGGCCAGGGCCATCTGCCTGCCCTTCGCGGGGTCGTGCCAAGTGCAGTCCTTGGAGGACAGGCTCTCTTCAGCTTTGAGATTCCCTCCAGGCTCAGGCATGCGGTGCATGAAGCAGAAAGGGATTTTGCTCTTCAAATTCTTGAACCGCTTTTATAAAAACGATTTGCCCGCGTTTGACACTGCTCGTTCCCCTGGCAAATTTTAACTTGCTGTGCTGCGAAGCAGCCCAGGCGCAGGCTCACAGCGGGTGTGCCTGCTGAGCCACCACGCCTCCTGATTTATTCTGGGCATAGCCACCGGCTGAGTGCTGTGGTGCAGCCAGGTGAAGGGTGCCCGCGGGCGCAGGCAGACACGGCTGTCCATGGGGACGCTTCCTCTGCGGAGGGGCCAGGGCAGGTGCAGCAAGAGGAAAGGAGACAGGAGGGAAAGGTTTAAGCACCAGGCAGGCATGAAAGCAAAATACAGCTTCCAGGTGGACTCTCTACTTCATCCTGTTGTGTAGAGACCAGGTATAAAGAAACTCTCCATTTTCACCTCCGTTTTATTCACATGTTAACAACTGATCTTCCTGAAAAATTGCTGCCCTGTCCCCAGAGCAATTCTGAGGGGCTTTTTGAGAAGAACAGCAACGCTCCCAGAGAGTTCGGAAGCTGAGCTTACCATTACAGCACTTGGGCTTCATGTCTTGGAGACGACTGGGAGGTTGTCTCGGGTTGCAAAGCACAGTCTTCCTCAGCCTGCTGGACCCAAGCTCGAATGTTCTGTGCTTGATTTTCTGGGCTGTGGTGGAAGTGAGGGTGAGCTGCTGCCTTGGGACCATCTGGCTTGTCCAAGGCGTTGGGGAGGAAGCAGCCACAGGCTGGGCCTTAGAGAACAGCAAACCCTCGTTCTCGGCCGTTGTGAAGCACTTCAGTGTCCAGGCATGTTTTCCATTTGAGTGGTTTGCATGAGAAAACTCAAGCAGGCTCCTGAACCCTCATGACTCTCCAAAACTCTGCCGGAATCCTTTTCAAAGGTTCCAGTGGCAATTCAAGGACAATTCCCTTCCTTTGATGACTTAGAGGCCTTGCAGTACACGGCCTGCAAATCCATTCACAAGGAAGATCCCTTTTTATCGCAGTATCATAAATTCCTCCCCATCCCCTTGTGCAAGGACCCCCCGGGGCAGTAGCGGGCTGGGCTGGAAGGGGGTTCCCACTGCAGCCCACCCTCCCTGGTGGGAACGGCTTCCTCAGCGTAGGCGTGCTGAGAAGAGACTACAGAGAATCACTGCAATTACGGCTGAATCATTTTTATTATTGCAGTTTGTAGGGTTTTTTTGAAAAAAAGCAAGATTTCTACTTAGTCCTTTCGAATGTGGTTCAGTAAGAGAATATAAGGGTGAGAATCACTGTGTGCTCAGTGCCTTCCACAGCCGTTTATATGGCTAAACAGCGAATAAACTGTCGCTAACTGTGAGCTATCAATGCACTGCACCCACTGGGTGGGAGGAAACAGGCTCAACCCACTTCTCCCTGCCCTCGGGAAGGTTCCCCGCTGGCAGTCCCAGCCACAGCTTCCCCGTCGGTTCTCCTCTCGGGAAGCTGCGCTCCAGAAGGGAAGAAACAGCAGCACTAACATGACAGGCATGTTTTCCATACACATGCCATTCTTGCTCATAATTGGCTTTTTGTCTCTAATCCCAGAAGCGGGATTGACAGAGGGGAGAACTTTGCAAAATTTAAAATAAATAAAAAAAAGACTAAAAACAGGGCAGAATTATAGCCCATGTGGGAGAAGAGGAGAGAGAGAGATTTCAATCCTTTCAATTTGTGCAGTGTCTGGAGTGAGAGGCTCCTAATGTAGGGATGAGTTTATAGAAATTCTTGTGAAGCATCTAATAAGACCCAGAACCCCTTGCCCTGGCTCTGGCGCGTGACTGGGTCTCTCAGCCATGCCCCAGGAACACACAGTGCTCGGCAGCACGGAGCCTGAGCCCAGGGTTGAAGTTTTCACAGCTTGGTAATCAGACCCGCTTGGAGCCTGGCATTTCTGCCTTGTGAAGAATTCCACAATTTGAGTTTAATTTTGTTTTGAATGAAAACAATGTAAAAATTGCCTGTGGGAAAAACTGTCAGGCTTCTTGAAGGGGGGTGGTTGGTAAAACAAAATGCTTTATTTTAACTTGGAGAGATTTTTAAGGAAAAATTCACATTCTGTGTAATACAAAAATATTCCCAAGTGAAAAATATACGTTTTCTACTCTGAAAACTCATGTTTTTTTTTTCTTCCTAAGTTACTCCTTTTCCCTGGGCCCCGTCAGAAATGATGCTTTCTAAAAGGGAACATATTCTGAAAGAAAGTTTCCAATCAATTTTAGAAATAGTAAATCTTCACAAGATCCTACTCAGCAGTGATGAGCTGGGAAAGGAGGAGGAGAGAGGGGGAGGAGAGAGGAGAGAGAAACCAATGTATGGATCTGGGATCTTGCATTGTGCAGTCTGAAAAATTGTCCTAAATCACCTGTCGTACTCGTGCTAGCCTGACACACTCTGTTCCTCATGGAGGGGAGGAGAAGAGCCGGGGGTGAGACACGAGAGCTGGACATCTTCTAGGGCAAGAACAGAGCACTGGGAGCAGAAAAGCTGCTGCTCCTACTGCTGTGCCGTGGCTCAGGACCAGGCAGCACTCTGCTCTCCAGATGGAAATGCTGCATCTAGAGCTGCATCGCACTCGGCCTTTTAGGTTTGCAGACTGGAAGTAGGAAATTGCCTCCAGGGTTTTGGCAGGATGAGAACTGCAGTTCTGCCCCGGTTGGAAGGAGTTTCTTCCTAACTTCCTAAATAAGCTCCATCATTTCCTCCAAATTTTGTTCTCGTTACAAAATAAAAAGGTTTGCACAGGCTGGTCTGAAGAGCAGAAATGGTCCAGTATTTCTGCCCAGCTCTGACAAGTGTGTAGTGCATCTCTCTTCTCTGGACAGCAGAGACCCAGGCAACAACGCTGCGTCCAGGCCTCATCAGATGTGATGCAGTTCCATAACCCTGAGGAGGCAGCAGTGAAATAAAGATGCCCTTGGTTACCTAACAAAAAAAGTCACTGGTTTGGGGTGACCGCTCAATGTTTCATCCCTGCCTCTAGCACTGTTTTGATGCTGTTAATCAGCCAATTTTTTAGATTACCTTGTTGCTTAAGAAAGACATGAGAGCGTTTAATGACCCCTGTACAGTCAGGATCAGGTGTATTTTCATGCTTACATTTTGACATCAGTCCAGTAGGCCAGTCACAACACACATCCATCCCAGCAGAGTGCAGTTCAGACCTCCGGGTTTTTAGACTAGCTTTCTTATTTTGAAAACAAGTCTAATTTTAATGCTGAATGTCACATCTGGAAAATATTTGCATATTTTTTCTTGTTCTCGCGATCAAAGACCTGAATGGGGAGGGTTTTATCAGAGTGGCTGACATGCATGCTTTTGAAATCTCTTTTAGGGATTATGTTTTTCCCTCTGATGCATCCAAACAGATCCCTCAAGTGACAGAAAAGGTAAGAAAAAAGAACAAAAATGCTGGAAAGGTGACATGTACATCCCTGGACAGTTGTAGCATGCAGCTCTGTGACAAGAGCTTAGGTGAACGAGTGATGCCTTTTCAAAACTGTCCTTTAAGAGTAGGCAAAGAGCTGTGCTAGAGTCAGAAACAAGTAAAAGATTGTTGCAAGGGCCAGATCTGAAGTTTGTAAATACTAAAATCTTCAGGAATCTTGTGCCACCAGTAATAATTCTACCAGTAATTCTAACAGGAAAGTGGGAGAAGGAAAGGCAGAAATGCTTGCTTTGCAGCGCTGACAACTATACATCTGCAACATGAGCCTGAATAGTAACGCTGGCCAGACCCAAGTGAAAGTAACCAATCTCCTTTCCAAGGGAGGTCAACCATTCACAGAAAATAGACAACACCAACTGCAACCAGGAAATAACTCTGTTGGTTTTAATATTTTCATGGATTATTTGCAATGTAGGTAAGGGAAGTAGGTTTCCTTTTTAAAAAAAAAGTAACAGTTGGATGTTACCACATTGGTGTACTTTAAGCCCTGTGAGACATCTTAACATCCTCCTTTCTTGCCTTTCTGCTCAAAGGCGTGAAAACTGAGCCACCTATTTAGCAAAGTGCTTGGCATCACCAAGATGAGGGTATTTGAGCTCTCGTACAGGCTCAGCTTTCATTTCAGTAGGCCTGATTCTGATCTTAGGGGAGCAACAAGGACTATCTGTTGCAGTCTGACTGGCAGAAACGGAGCCTGTGCATGCATGAGAGAGCAGAATCAAACCTACCAAAACTGCTTTTGGCTCTTGGTTTCCGGCTGCCGCCTGTACACAACCCTGATTTTTCCATTTCCCCTCAGCTCAAAGAAAAGGGAAAAAAAAAAAAAGAATGAAATGAAAATGGAAAAGCCAGAAAACAACCCCCCCTCCAAACAACCCATCTGGGCTGTCTGTTAGATTCAAGGCTTTGATCCTCTATTTGCACAGAAAGGAAGACATATAACTGCTAACTCCCATTGCACAGGGCCAAGGGGGTTCTGTAAAGCATCAACGGACAGACGGGATTAGTTTGAACACAGATTGCATACCTGTTGCCCTCCTTCTGGAGGGCTGTATATGTACCACAAGAATAACAGCTGCCGACCCCAAGAGTTCACAAAAGGGACCTGTGCCAGGACAGAACCCCGCTAGCTGCAGTCCAGCGAGCGCCTCTGATGACTCGCGTAAAACTTGAGGTCAGCCTGAATTTGCAAGCATCTTCAAGAACAGTTCCTGGATAATGGGGACTTCCAAGCTTTGGCTGGGACGGACGCCTTTTTTTTGTCATTTATTTCCAAGAGGACAGTGAGGGAACAAGACGAGACTCTTGGACAAGGAGCTGTACTGCAGGATACAGCTCAGACGTTAGAGCAGCAAAGCCAGGGCTTATACAGCGCAAGAGCATCTGTCCCCATTGTTATGCACGTGCTGCTCCAGGCATGCAGGGGCATTTTCTAGGAACTGGTGCTTTCTTCCATCCTCCAAGCATGACAGAAGTTGGGGGCCTGTGGTGCAAAGGGTGCTCTTTAAAAAAGGAGGTATAAACTGTAACTGAATTTATTGGAACACAGGGTTGTTTCATCAGGGGATGTGATGGAGGAAAGGAACGGTTCAAGCTCTGAGAAGCAAATTTGGATGAGAACAGGCACCTTTTCACTCTTTTGAACACTGTAAATAATAATAATTAAAAAAAAGACCAAATGGCCGCCTTCCCCTGTCCCTCCCTCCCAATCCCAAGGCTTGCCTTCACATCATGCTCTTCCTGTACTGAGACTGTGAGATCTGTTTGGGTTTTGAGTCTGACTGCTGCAGTTCAAACTGTTTGTACAGGTCCCTCAACTCTTTGATCTCCTGCAGCACCCTCTTGGCTTGGCTCCAGGTGGAGGAAGCCTCCCCCAGCAACCTCTCAGATTCCTGCAGGATCCTTTCAGAGTCCAACTTGGAAGATGATGAGGAAGAAGAGGTGGTGGTGGTGGTGCTGGTGTTGGAATCCTTGGTCTTTCTCTTGCCTTCCCCGTAGCCCTTTACCTCTGTCAGCAGTTCCTGAGTTTTTTCCAGTTTCAGTGCAACCAGTTCTTGTATCCGGGACAGCTGCTCTGGTTCTGCTGAGGCAAACTGAGCCTCCAGCCCCCTCCTCAGCACCGCCCTGTGCGTGGAAGAGTCCCGTCGAGACAGAATTTCTTCCATGGAGGCACATTTATTCTTTTCCGAGTGTGAGAGCTTTTTGGGGACCTGTGGTGTGTACATGGTCCCTTTGTCAAAGGAATCATTGCGCTGCCCAGATCTGTCCCATGAGGTCACCTCCCGTCTTGGGAGGCTCCCTGTCCGGCCTTTCTCTGACGACTTGACGTTCTCTGAATCCGACCGGCGTCGGCCAGCAGTAAGATGTGCCACTGACTTATCCAGATCCACCCGGAAACTCTCTTCGCAGGTGCTGTGATCCTCTGGAGAGGCGTCTTCCTCCTGGATCAGGTCGAGTGTCAGCATGCCATCAGACGTTGAGGTAGATGCCTGAAGAAGCAGACAGAGAAGAGCTGTGTTATCACAGGAACAGGCATGGCTGCACACTACTTCTGAGTGTCTCTTATGCTGAAGATAGGCATCACCTGTGCTGGGATGCAAAGACGGACTGGGAATACTAGCCGGTGCGACCTAGTGACAGAGCCCCAGAGATGCTGGGTTCATGGTTCTAGCTGGGATCAGGTCAGCTGAATGGCCTTGGACAGGCCATCTCTGCTAACCCATGACTGAGTTCCCCAGCTGGGTGACTCTTCTCCAACAGGAACTTGAAGGAGCAATTCATTTGCAGCATCAGGAAAATGGATGTCAGTGATGGCAAGCTACTGCTTTGCAAAAGGGTTTGCACAATGCAATGGTCTGCAAGGCCGGAGGACTAGATCTGATGATGCAGGACAACCCAGGGCCTTACAGCAATTTTCAGTTCTAGGCCAGAGCTCAAATGCCAGATTTTCTTGCATTTACTTATAAATGAAATAGTTACAAGGGAGTTTTACCTAAGCAGGTGTCTGGATTTTGTTATACATACCACAGCCATCAAATGTCCCCGTGTTGGAGGGCGTCGGGAGTGCTGTATTTTTGCTCTGTCTCGTGTTGGGTGGGCGAGATAGCTGTCCTCCTCGACAGTAACCTAAAGGGGTGACAAAGGCTGGTGAACGTTGGGAGCTTAGGAAATATGAGCCATTCCTAGTTCCTGTAGCTGTAATCAGCCAGACACTCTGGCAGGTGATTTATTCCTCCAGGATTCCCTTTCTCTTGCAACCTGGCCGTGCGCTGAAGGTGAACTTCTCCCACACACCTCTGGGCCAAGATCCTTTGCTAAAGGCTGCCAGGCAGGAGTGCTCAGCAGGCAGAAGCTTGGGTTGCAAACAGTGAATCCTGAACTCGAACACAGACTTTGCAGTTCTGTAGCGCAACTGTTTGCTGAACAGGAGAGCTGTGATCGCCACCTGAACCAAAGCTAGTGCTGAGCTGCAATGAGGAAGACAATTCCTGTGCCAGGATGGCATCTGGTTTTGCTGGATGGCTACTGTCTGTAACAACCTCCCTAGGGAGCGTGCCCAGGCACACACGGACCCAGAGGTTTGTAAAACCTGCCTGCACAGTGCCGGCAACATACTGGTCCCAAGGGCCATCACTGGTTCAAAACTTGCAGGTGGGACTCGCTGATCTGTGTGCTTACAAGGATGCACAGATTTGCAGATAGAGCCAGCAGGGAATGGGGGGTGGGAATCCAGCCTTAGAAGAGTCTTAGAGCGTGTCCCTAGTCTCTCCCCTCTGTGTCTTGATGGGATCAGATCTACTTAAGTCATTCCTGACAATTATCTGTTGGATCTGTAAAGATTTCAGTGACAGGCTCTCCTTGAAGTAATCTATACCATTGTTTGCTATGCTGCTTTCTGCTCTACAGCTTTTCCTACAGTCTGACCTTCATTTTCCTTCACTACAGGGTTTTGTGTTGCCATCCAAGAGAACAAACAGCGTCACAGCAGTGGGCCGCCTGTACTGCCGTAAGTTGAATGTGGATGAGATAGATCTGAGACAGATCTAAACTGAAGAATAGTTGTCATGAAGCATTAATGTGAGACAGCGTTGAAATGCTCTTTCAAACTGCCGCCCGGGTAGTGAGGGGCACAGCCTTCTCAAGGTAGTCATCGTTCACACTGGAGTAAACTATGTGGGGATGCTCATACTGATCTAAACCTGGCCTCTGTCAGTTCAGCTGTGGTTGCAAGTGTACACTTTTGTCTCCAGGAGGAGGCTGAACTGATGTTGCTTTGTTCTTTTTTTCTAGTAGAAGCTGCTTTGCATAATTGTGGTAGTTACTTTGGGAATTTCATGCAGCAATAATGCTGCCACTTTGGAAGAGGCAGGAGCTATGCGAGTGACGCTTTGCGTGAACGTGTTCTCAAGTAGGCAGGGCTATCCAGGGTCCTCCCATTGCTGTCCCACAGTGCCTCATCTCTCTGGTTGTCCCTTCTTTTTTCATTAAATGGAGAGCCTGACTTGTCTTGACAGAAATATATATGCCACACAGTGCTGTGAAGGCAGGGTTAAACATTCCTGGTTTGACCCTTGAACAGTAGGAAAGCATCTGCAAAATTTGAATACCCAGTAAGTCCCCTTCCTTCAGCCAAAGCAGTGGAAAGGGAAATCTCTCTTGGAGCTGGTGACTGAGAGGGGAGGGGGTGGCGGGATGAAGATGGACTGAGGTGGGCTGGCAGATGGTGCCGTGCTGTTAGAGTGCTCTGAAGATAACGTGGGACTATATTAGTTTTCAGTTAATTCCTTAATTCAGTCCCACTACTTAAAGCTCCTTCGCAAACATGAGCACACTGCATGCTCAGTCAGGAGCAGCGGATGGGAGGAAAGACTCTCCAGAGCCCTGGGCAACCATTCCAGACAGAGTCCCACCACCCCTGTGTGAGGCAAGGCAGGGCTCCAAAGGGGCGGCATCGCACGGGGGCCGGGTGTGCCAGGGAGGGGACAGGGGCCTGGCAGCTGCCCCTTGCCGTTCCTGTCCATCAGTGCTGTATATGAATCCCGGCTGGGAGGATCAAACCGTCCCAGACTTTCAGAAGAGCTCACTCTGTAGGTGTTGGTGGCTGTGTTTGAGTGGGGTCCATAAAAACCCAATGGCTTTGCACTCCTTTTAAATAGGAAACGGAGAGGGTAGGAGGGGCTGCTGCTGTCTCCAGCAGTCTAAAATCTTCACCCAGACAACGGAACCTGGGCCCAGCCCTCAGAATCCCGCTCACCTCATCTAAGATGCGGTTTTTAGCACGTGTGATTGCAGAGTTGAGGGCATTAATCCAGGACTCTTTCTCTTCTGGACTCACAGCCAGGAAGATCAGATTTGGTGCCTACAAAAGAGGGAATTCAGGTCAGTGCCAGTGACTAAACTCATACAGAGATGCTTTCACACTGTCCCTGCTCACAGAAAAGCTACACAGCCTTTACAGCTGGCTCGCCTTAGGGGGAAAACACAAAGCAGACCTGATCCTCAAGTCCTACAAAGCGGCACTGGTCTGCCACACACTGCACCCGGCCTCTCCGCATCTTGCCAGCCCTCTGCAAAGCAGCCCATGGCTCCTCACAGCACTCAGCTTTTCAAACCAAAAGCTGTGTACCATATTTACTTCCCTCGTGGCTGCAGTTCCTCCTTCCCCCTCTTTGCCTTCCCACACACCATCCTAGATTTTGCCCTCATCAAATGATGATGCAGCCTTTCTGTGCATCTGCTGCTCACATGCGATTTATCTGTTGCCACCTCAGATTTTGACAAAGTCTGTTAGACAAGCAGCTACAGTAGGTACCCACAGAAGGAGCCGGATTTTCCATACTTTGATATGTCAGATGTACACTGAGGGCAGAGCAGTTCTGAAAATGTGGCATGTACAGAGGATCCAGGATCCTTAGGGGTTTTTTTAAGTTAGATACTCAGTAGAAATGAGTTTTAGCCTTCACAGCATTTTGTTCTATTCTGTCCGTTGCTCAGGGTGCCTGGGGACCATGCAGCCACTTTCCATTTTCCCTTTCCCTTCCTTTTTCACATTTCATGGTGTTATACAATCCTCATCAGCGTGGGGCGGGCAAGCTTGGTCTACTGAAACAAGTCAGAATTGATAGTGTAAATCCAGCTCACGTGTGTGGCTGTGGGTGGGTGCGTGCCAGAGACAGCTTGTAGTTAGAGACTGGATCTCTTCTTGCAGTGGCAACTGAGACCTCATGGGAAGCCCTGCTCCCAGGTAGCGGTGCCCTCATTCTGGCACTTTTTAGCTTTCCTCTGGGTAGAAAGTACTCCTAGGACAAATCCCCGTGCAGCTCTTTTGATGCTGCCTGAATCCAGGCAGCAAACCCAAGGACCATCAGCATCCCTCCCTTCCCTGCATCCCCCTGAGAATAAACAAGTGCCGTCAGCTAAACCACAGCTGCCAGGAGTGGCAGCAGTAAAACAGCTTTGTCCTTGCTCCTGGCAAATTTTCTGATTTCTTCCTTTCCCAAAGTCAGAATACTCTCAGGTAAATGGATCCAGAACTCAGTGTTTGGTCGTATTTACTCAGTACACCAGGGGCCCAAGTCCCCTCCCCACAGAAACACTGCTTCTCTCTCCATCTCTCACTGTTACTATCGCTCCTGATGTGGTAAGTGCATGTTCATAGATTTTAAACTAAGAGATGCAATCTGGACTCCTACACAACTCAGCCTGTCCAGTTTCACCCCAAAATTACTGTGCCAAGCCCTCAGGCCTGGAGCAGGCAACTGTGAGGCAGCCTGGCCTGCACCAAGGGCTAGTGGCTTTCTCATCTGACTGCGTGCTTGAGAGCAAAGCGTACCGTGTTTCCAGGCTGTCTGGAGTGGGCGAGGGTAAATTTGCTGTGGTTCTTTTTGCTTCTGCTTTTGGACTTCCTGAGCTCTTCACATTTCTCATAATCACTCAGGTCGAACGTTTCCTGTATGTTTTTTTCATCTTTTACCTGCAAAACAAAAATTAAATTACAGCCTTGCGGATGTCAGAGAGGCAGTAACGGGACTGTTGCTCCAAGCCTGTGGGGTGCCTGGCTGGAGCTGCTGTCTGCACAGGGAGTTTGAATGTCCCGAATGTGTGCTGGAGCCTCTGGTGTGTTCTGTGGTCACTGAAATATTGCACAAGAGTCTTCCGCCTTAATACTCAAATGCAGTAATAACACTATTAGCTGGGGAGTGCTACATTTGGTTCTGGGGGGAGAAGCAGCGATTTTCAACATGATGGTTTTGACTTGAGTCTATTCTGGAATAAGGGGGCTGTATTTAGAAGCATAACTTGAGAATAACAGTCTCCTAGGTTAATTCCTGCTTTGCTATGGATTCTTTCGGGATTTAACTGCCTCTCCCAACCCCAAAGTTACTGAGGCTAGGCTGAACTGACGTGCAGGTGTGACCAGTCACAGTGTTTATGCTTGTGGACCCTCACAATGATCAGGATTTACTCCAGCAGCAAGGAGAGGACCCTAACTGCTAGGAGGAGGTTCGTGCGGAGGCAGGAGATGTTGGGAGGAGGTGGACTCTCATCTGCTGATTAAAAGGGGCAATCACATTAGCGCTTGTTGCCTTTCTGGAGACAGCATAACAAAAGTTTGAGGGATAAAGATTAGCACTTCCTATTTTTAACCTGGTGGTATTACTGAAGCCTGTGCTGATGGCTGATTTGGGGGGGTGGATGAAGCACATCCAGTCCCAGATTCCTGACACGGTGCGTGTGCTGCTCTCCCCCGCGGCCGAGCCTCGTCCCTTGGGAAGGGGCTATGGGCAGAAGCCATCCGGGCACCTGGGACTGCCCAGATCAGGGGGTTTGTCTGCGCAGCCGCTTGCCAGGCGTCCACTGCCGGGTGGCTGCCCAGGCCCCTGACACCGTCGGCAGCCAAGGGCTTCATGGAAGGTTTCAAGAAGGAGGAGAGTGCTATAGGGCTTGGCCTTCACTGACAGAAGCACTTCTTGGCTGTCCTTTCAAGCATCACTGAGTGGCCACTTTGCAGCTTTTACAAGATCTCCCTTTTTCCGGTGACCTTCGAGCAGCCTTCCAGTGCTTCAGAGGGGCTACAGGAAAGGTGGGGAGGGATTCTTGATCAGGGGTGTGGGGATAGGATGAGCGGTGATGGTTTTAAACTGACAGAGGACAGATTTAGATTAGATATAAAGAATAAATTCTTTGCTGTGTGGGTGGTGAGGTGCTGGCCCAGGGTGCCCAGAGAAGCTGAGGCTGCCCCCTCCCTGGAAGGGTTCAAGGCCAGTTTGAGCACCCTGGGCTGGGGGAAGGTGTCCCTGCCCGTGGCAGGGGGTTGGGACTGGATGATCTTTAAGGTCCTTTCCAACCCAGACCATTCTGTGATTCTATAATTCTATCCTCACATCCCACTACTACAGCAGGGCAACTCTAATCTTTCCACAGTAAGCATGAGGAATGTAGATGACCGGGATGGGAGAGAATTTGGTTTTGCATGTCTGCTAAGGACAGAACTGTAGCAGGCTCAAATCCACGTCAATCTGCTTAATCTGACTCCAGCCAAGGTCACTGCAGGCTGGGTCTGCAGTGGAGTTTGAGTAACTCAGGTGCCGGAAAGGCAGATGGTGATGAGGTCGGAGCTCTTGGATTCCTTGAAAGGACTCCACCCCATGTAATATGTTTCCTCCCTAGCTTCGGGAAGCACTGAAGGAATTCCCCATGATATTTTCCAGTAGAATTTAAACAAAGAGTCTGACTAAAATGCTGTAAGCAGCTTTCTAACCAGAGACACAGATAAACCGACCCTCTGGCCTTGCACAATGGCTGCAGTTCCTCCTCTATCCTTCTTCCTTCTATCCCTGAGTTTGTCTTCAAGAACTAGGAGGCAGGCACTGTACACTGCTATTCTTGAAGCCCCTATTGCTTATTTCTGCTCGTAACAACAGCCACTGTCTATGGGCTATTATGGACAGACATGGAAACGTCTCTTGCAGATAATGTCTATCTGTATATCCTCCCTGTGCATTTCTAATCGGCTTTTATCTCTTCCCAGTACCATCCTACAATCCACCTCTTTCCAAGAATCTTGGCTGAATTCAACCCTATTCATTTGCAGCAGGAAAAGCCGATCCCCTCTGAGCCCCCAGCTGTGACGCTGAGGCCGAAGTCCTTACTCCAGATGTCTGCTCATGTAGGTCACTGGGACTTCCCCAGCCCTTCCCTCTTTTCTCAGACACGCAGAGCCTGCCCTGTGAACTCATGGGAGCCGGGACTCAAATAACTTGCCTCTGGGATTATCTACAGGAGGCTGCAGAAAGGACGGGTGTAATTGGTTCAGATCAACACCCTTCAGGTGTACTTAGTCCTTTCAAAGACTGGGATTGACAAGTGCCAGGGCTCTAACACCGCTTGTCTACACATGACACACACAGGAGGCCCTGCTGCACAGACGGTGTATCGCTTTCACCAAAGTGCCCTACGCGTGTGTGGACCAGTTATCAAATGTTTAGGAACTGAGAATAACCAACATCTATTTGCATTCAAAGGATGATGCTGGGGTCCCATTTCTAAGTTTCGGAAGAGGTGGGCAGGTTCAGCCCCCCCACAGGTATTTTGTGGGGGTGGGTGCACGCGCAGCTACTGTTAAGGATGTGAGTCAGGTGCCTAAGGGTACATCTGCCCTTCAGCCAGAGCTGCAGCACAGGAGGAAAGGCAGGTTCATGCTCACTTTGAATTGATGCCCTCTAGAACACAGCCTTGGTAGTATAATGAGGCTGTAAAGAGAATGGGGCTGTAATTTAGTCATTTGAACGTGGCTTTGTTCTGCCTTGGTGGTGGGAAGAGGTCTCAGCATCAGCCTGAAATGGGCTCCACTGTGGTGACGCGGCAGCAGTGATTTCACAGGGCACGGGAAGGACAGCAGCCTTGTCTCACAAGGGCCACTGCCAACTTATTCCCCCTCTCTCTCTGCACTGAGACATGCAGGCAGAGAATTAAGCAGCAGAGCGAAATAACAGAGCGTTCAGTGTGTAAACAGTGAAATGAGAGAGAACGAAGGTGAAAGGCAAACTTCAAAAGTACCAGCCAGATCTTTTGTCCTTTGTGGGAGGCTGCCGAGGCCAAAAAGAGGGAGGTGGTGGGCATGAATTGCAGAACAGAGCAACCTCAGAGGCAGGAGAGGGTGAGTGCTCAGAGGCTGAGGATAGTCATGCAGCCCATCCTCTGCAAAAAAAAAAAAAAAAAGAAAAAAGCAACCCCTAAAGACCCACAAAACTGCTGGAACCATATGGCCAGCAAAACCTAAATCCCAGTCACCTATGTTGACAGGAGGTGGGTGTCAAACCTGCAGGGTGTCTACCCTCCTCCACATTAGCAGTGAGATTGGAGCCATGAAAATAAATCCCTTCAGGTTTCACCAGCAGGGGATTTGGCTTGACCTGTTCCCAGCACTCAGGCAACACACAGGTCTCTGGACTACGCTTTGGAGACCTTTGGGAGGAAGTAGCCTCAGGTGTCAATTCTCAGTGGGAGGGAAGGAAGCGCGATTTCTCTGGCACGAGGTGTGGTTTGTAAGGGGAATGGCAGGGGCAGCACAGCAGCACTGACCTTCAGTTATGTCAGGGTGATCTACCACAGCTCCTCATGCACCCAAGGTGCTCTGTCTCTGAGGAGTTAATCCTAGTGATGGAGATTTACTGTGACCATTACATCTGTTTGTTTGTTTGTTTTCTTCTTTTTTTGCTAAATATAGATTGAACACAGACTTTTGAAAGCAAGGGGTGATTTTTAGCCTCAGCTGTTGAACTTGAAACTCCTTAAGAAAAGGTCTGAGTTCTGGGAAGGGCTGAGCGTCTCCTCTGAACAGTCTTCAGGCTGGCTCCCCATTCCCAGACAGTTTGTCTCTTGCTCTCTAACTTGCAGGGAAGATGGCTTAAACAGGCTCTCCAGGGCCTGACAGTTCCTGTTTTCTCCAGCTTCTTCTAGGGAGTCAAGAAAAATCTTCCCTGTCTGGGGCGGCATATCCTCTCCTGCCCACTGCACGAGTTTGCACACCTGCCTGTGAAGCAGCTGGGGCTCTGCAGATGTGGGTATTTTTTAGATCCTGCTGTTTTCACTACCCTTTCTTAAGGTGTCCCACACTGTTGTTTGGGGCTGAGAGGAATCAGGGATGGCTTGGCATAATGTACTAGAAAGGGAGAGGCCTGGATGGTTGATTTTGGCAAAATCATTCCTAGCTGGGAGGTGGCCAGCCAGTCTTTCCTTCCTCACAGCTGCTGAGTGCCTGGCATGTGGCGAGCTGTCAGGTCTCAGAGCCCCATGGGCAGGTAGGTCCTGCACTCCTTGCCCTGCAGGAAAGCTCTGGATTGAAAGGATTATGGTACATAAATCCCAGCATTTGCTGCCATGGCTGTCTGCTGGCTTTGCTATCCGTATCGTACCTGCTCTAGGTGCACAAAACAATTCCTTGTCCTGGGGTTCAGCCTAGCTCCTCCCCATACTCCCAAAAATGCTTCCACACTCCAAGCAGGCTGGAGAAGGGGAGGGAAACTGAGGCACATAGAAAGGACCCAAGGTGTCCCTCACCACCTAGGACGAAGCCAGATCCCCACAGCAGGGTTCATTAGACCCTGGAGCCGTTAAGACAGTCCCCGCACCCCCCGGTGGCAGCTGCCACTGCTTGGGCTGTAGCTACGCTGCGGGCAGCCACGCAGCCACCGGCTAATCCGGGCCTGCAGTCAGCGGCGAGATGTGCTGAGGCTGACATTGCTGGCGCGTTGCTGCAGTTCTAGGAGGGGAGCAGCATTCCTCACACGCCTCGCCCCCGCAGCTGCTGCCCCAGCAGGGTCAGCCCCACGGGACGCCAGCCGCCGGCGGCACTCCCCGTGCCCGCGGGCCGTGGCTATCCTGTGGACACGTAGCGGGTCAGAACATCAGCCGTGGTGCCCAGAGCACCTTCTCGCAAAGGCTTGTCGGGCTTATTTCTAACTTGCCAGCTAGTCATGCTTCCAAAGGTCTGTTTTCTCCTGTGTGAATGCTCCTTCGCAGCATTCTGGCAGTGGGAGGATCCCTAATGTGGTTTAATTTAACTGCCCCTTGGATGTTTTGCTGACGGGGAGTTAAAACATCCTCCCTCATCAAGTTGTCACCTGCAAGAACTCTGAACCCCTTTGATTCAGATCAGGGCTGTGTTTTAGGGCCAAACTAGGAGCAAAGAGGAAGAGCAGTTGCTCAGTCACCAGGCAAAGTTCTGCGGTTTTCCTTAGGTTGGTTTGGTGGAGATTTGCCCACGTAGTTCCCTGTTGAGATGTGACATGCTCAGAACAAATGCGGAAGATACAGAAAATCACAAGACACCAAGTGTAATGTATCCACGAGACATTCAAGAGGTCATAATGTGGCGCAGAGTGTAACAAGAAACCTAGGGATTCTCAGTAAAGCTGAATATCCAAACATGGGCAGTCTTGGGGACAGCGTCAGCCAGCACGTTCCCCTCTCAAGCTGAGCTGAAAGTTTGACTTCCTCAAGCTGAACGTTTCTACCATCTAGCAGGTGACAGAAATTCTTGTAGAGCTTAGTCAGAATCAGGCTGTCACTATGGTAGGAATCCATGCATGTGGGTAACACCGGCTCCGGCAGTGCTGGTGAGGGGACAAGTGACAGGGGAGACTTCAGTTTAATGTCCTGTCCTGTCACTGCCTCCTTGTTCTCAGATCTCTGGCTGCACAAGGGAGGTAACTGCATGGTTCTGGTCTGAAAGGGAACTAGAAATAGAAATACAGGGAGCATTGGGAAAGTTTCACGTGGTACAATAAGAGACCTGCAAAATGCGGTGAACTCAGGCTAAAATGGCCCGTGTACAGTGGGACACTGCAGATGGTCCACTTTTCCTTCTTTAGTACAAGTTAAAGTGCACGTGTAGAGAGAAGATGGGGACATAGATAGTGTTTGTGTGCAGCAGGACCCTAGTTTTGGCCAGAGCCTCCGGACCTCAGCAGAACAGCAATGGCAGTGCTCCAAGAGACTGCCTCCCATCTGCACACCTGCAGCCCACGTGGGAGGCTGCACCATGAACTCGGTAGCGCAAGGGCATGGCCATGACCTTCCAGCCATTTCACGTCCAGATTGCTGCCCTGAGCTAAGGAGGGACAGCAGCAGAAAGCTGCTAGCTACTCCAGTCCCTTGCCCCAGAGAGTCATCAGCGAAGGCTACCAGAAATACAGGTCCCTGAGGACTGACTGGCCCATGAAGAACACCCTGTGCTGGAACCAGCTCTTTTGCATCCTAGCGCTGCACTTAAATCCAAAGGCCGTGCTGCCTCATCTCACGGGGAAAGGGAGTCAGGCTGTGTGTTGTTCCTGCCCAAGTGTCCTTTGACCCTGTCGCTGGTTATGCTGGACGGTGCCATCGAGACAGAAAACAACACTTTGCTGCAACTTTTCACCTCACTCTCCAAAGTGTAGAACAGAGCTTGGCCGATCTGGGGAAGGTAGAAGGGAAAAGGACAACTTTAAAGAGCAAGAGCTGGAGTGGTATGGAAGGGCAGCGGGTCTCAGCCATGCAGTCACAGACTCTTCTTGGGTAGCTGAAAGGGTTCACACACCAGACTGCCACTTGGTAGTACCCTAAACATGTATGTAGTTGCACAGCTGTGATTAGTTGAACCCAACAAACACCAACGTATTTTCCGCACCTACCAACCGCAAACACGACACAGAGCCGGCGAACACGGCCACCCTGTACACAGAGCCATTCACCAACTGCAAATGCACACCATGAACGTCGTCACAGCACCGAGTGCGTGAACAGCCCATGCACAGAAACACCACAAGTACTTTGCAGGCTCCATCACACGCGTGAACCACATATGTGAACTCTAGATGCTACTTCAAATATGTGCGCGCACACACACACACACACCCCTTCCAGGCAGAGAGCGAGTTGTGCAGTGTTTGATGGTGCTGTAACAAATGAGGAGTGAGAACAGACTACTTTTCAAGTGCTCTTGTGCTAATTGAGTCGCTGCTTTTGGTAGCAAACAAGAAAAGGCTTAAGGAAGCCCCGAGAAGCGTTTCCTCATTAACATCTCGTCATCACAGAGTCCGTTCATGCTGTCTGGACAGCCCTGGGCTTCCTGACAGGAAGTGGTAGGAGCCCAGCTGTGTCTGTGTTAGGCTGACTGCTATTCCCAAGTGCAAAGCAATAACAAAGCTGTGCTAGAAACAGGAGAACAATTACCAGAAATTTGCAGGGGAGGAGGGAACTGGTGTGGAGGAGAGCAAGAGGAAAAGATGCAAAAATGATACTAAGAAGGTGGTGTTCTGCTCAGCAGAGCTCAGCTCACTTCACCACATCTTGTCTTGCATGTTTCTGCCTGGAATGCTTTTTTTGGCTGGTGACCAAATGCTAAATAATGAAGGGGTTTTTTTGCATAAGTTCACAGAGTTCGGCTTGCAGCAGGGGTACAGATCGCTGTGCAGGCTCCGAGCCCCTGGCTGAACAGGGTCTGTAAGCCTCCGCTACCCTTTTGGTGCATGGTTGGAAGAGCAAAAGGTTCTAGGTGTGAGAGCAGGTTTCACAGCTTCCAAAGGTTGATGCCCTAACAAAAGAACATAACTCAGAAGCCCTGTTTGCATTTTCCAGGTATATCAGCTGGTCTGATAAAATATATTTCCTCTCCTTAGAGACTTGGTTTCTGCCAGAGAGAAAGCCCAGGCTTCTATCAGGCATTCGCATCTTCTCCTAACCAAAATAAATAAATCAGGGCTAGTCTCTAACCTGCAAGCCCAGGTCCTAGGTATGCAACTGAAACAGCGCAGAGATTCCCAGCAAGAATCAGTGTGGCTATTGATGGGATTTTGGTAGTCTGACTCTGCCCGTGGGAGTTAGCCTTTTGGAAACCTATCTGTTCAGCCCTTCCAGATACCAGACTGCTGCCTGCCTCCGAGCAGTGTCACTGCTCCGTGTTGTCTTCGTGCAACATTATTACCTGCCCCGAGCTGACATCTTTCCCAAGGGATCCCACGGTGTGTGACAGGCAATCCCCCTTCCCTGGCACCTTGTGCTTTAGGGAGATGAGTATTATTAGCCCTGCTTTCCAGATGGAGAAATTCAGGCAAAAGTAAATAAATGTCTGGTTTGAATTCATTTAGTGAGTGCGTGGCAGAACTGAGGATAGCATCCAGGAGTCTTGGTATTTAACCCCTTCTTCTGTGGTAATCTAAGCTGACGGGGAGAGGACGGGAGTCCCACTTTACCCACTAAACAACCTGCCTTCTGTTCTAGAGCAGCCGCTGAGCTTAAGAGAAGCTGACAAGAAACACAAGGTTAACATGAGAGTTAACTCATAAGCTCCATCCACCAAATCCATGTTGTACTGATGGCTTTGATGGAGCAAAAATAATTTATAGCAGAGGAGGTCTTTGATCTTATGCTGAAACAGACAGTTGAGTCTCCTCTCCCACCACTGCAGAAATGGGGCTGAGATTCAACCTGTCTAGTGGCCGTTGCCACTGGAGTTTTCTATTCATGTCTCCTCAGGGTCTCCACTATTTAATTCTCTCTCTGGCTGCATCCAGTGCCTGCCCCATCAGCCACACCAGCAGTGGCAGGGATTCACAAGTGGAGAGGCCTTTCTCCAGAGCAGTGAAGAGCCTCTCACACAACTCATCAGCACAGCCCAGCAGTGGCTCCATTTTCTCCACTGGGCATAATCTGGCGTGCGAAAAAAACAGAAGAGGCTCCGTCTTGTTCTGCTTGACAAATCCCAATTTATTAAGCTATTTGCGGGAGCTGCAGGCACCTGCTGCTAGGAAAGCCAGCGTGCAGAGGGAGCCTCGTGCTCCGGGAGCAGAGCTCTGAAACCCGCATTAAGACCTGTGGACAGAAGGGAGTGCTGGCTACCGGCTTCCCCAGGGCAGCTCTCAGGTCTTGTCGCTATACAAATGTCCAGTCAGCACCAAACCCCTGCACTGTGTGTTAAAAGACCCGTCTATCTTTGAACAGAAAGCAGTGGAAACGCACAGTGACAGGCAGTGACCCCAAAAGTGTGCCCTCGGAGCGTGCTCAGGGTGCCAGGTGCCAGGAGCCTGGAGCCACCTCCAGTACGGAGATGCTGGACCCGGCGGCACAGGCGTATTCTTCATTCCCACAGGCACTCAGAGTCCCTTCAGTGCACATGCAGGCAGCCAGATGTTACCTCTGTAACCACATTTCTACACAGCCACAGATTCTTCCATATAAAGACATAGGCAGTCACTGCTGCATGTTATTTATGGTCTTTCACACACATATTCATACACGTAGAGCCACAGTGCTGCCTCAGTTGCACATACATTAGTTTTTTTCCCCGTAAAGAAATACCCACACGCTCCCTGAAAGAACCACAAGTGCTTCTTGTTCAGAACTAGCACCTGCATGGCCCCTCAGCCAGCCTCATCCCTCTTCTGGGCTCAGAGCACAAGTATTTGAGCGATAGCTACCTGGACATATTTGGGAGGGAGGGACAGACATCTTTTTCCTGCACATCTTCACTGGTATTGATTCCTGTATGAATACATTCTCTCTTATGCAGGCTTTCCTGCTCCTTAGCCAAGTAGAGCCTTTGCTGTCGGTTTATTCTCCAGAGTTTGAACAGTTGAGGTACCAGAGAGAGACATAACCCCGTGCCTGGCAGCGCTGGGTGTCCAGGCCGTCCCAGTGCTACTGCAGCCAGCGGCAGCCCAGCCGGTGACTTCAGGCTGGCCAGGATTTTGGAAAACACTCTTGGTTTCCCAAGCAAGACCCAGAGTACTTCCTATCAAAGGGAGGGTTCACACACTGCTTAAGGGAGTGGATTGTGCCACACAGCACGGCGTTGCTGTCCCGGAGAGCCGCTGTGCAGGCCTGGGCTGCAGACGGAGGGTCTGGGAGGATTCTCCGTACGGGGCAGCCCCGGAGGAGTTTGCTAGCACCCACCCAGCCGCTCGGCTGGCCTCCCCTGCGAGCATCCCCCTCTTAGGAGTGCAGGCACCACACTGCATCTACAGCAGGTACTTCCAGAGGCTGCTCAGGGACTGGCTCGCTCTCTGGAAGTGCCCTCTCCCTCCTGCTCTGAGAGGTCCTCAGCTCAGGCAGAATGCAGCCGGTGGGCTCAGGCGGTCGGTGCAGCCTGGGTGGCAGGGTCCGGCCTCCCGTCCCACCTGCAGAGACACCGCGGTGACAGTCCCAGCCGCCTCGTTTCCCCTTTGCTTCAGCAGGGCCAGGTTTCTCCTTCCCTCACTGAATGGTGGCGAGAGGGACCCTGAAAAGTCCCTGTGTCTGTCCCTAAGTTCCCCCAAAACCACATGCACAATCTCCCTGCTGACTCAGCTATGAATTACAGTGTTATTCAGTCCCATCGCTGATACTGCACCTTCACACCTGCTTGAAGGACCATACAGCATCCTGCTAACACTGCTGGGCATCTGCCCAACCTGCAGTGGGTTTACCGTTACAGAGCCACCTAGTCCAGCCTATTCCCAGTCCCTTCCCAGCAGCTCCAGCCGTGTTGGCACAGCCGATGCAGTCTGGTCAGAGCAGGCAGCTCCACTATCATTTGGACTTGGTCATGGTTACTTCTCTTCCAGGTCCTGGCTCAAAAAGTACAAGTTTCAGTTCAATCCCCATCAGCTGGGCTCAAGCGTAGGTTTCTGCTCAAGCACATGCTTCAGTGCTGCCTTGAACCGGGGCCCCAGTCCAGGAGAGCCATTGACCCAGCCTGGTAGAACATGAGGCGGCAGGTAAAATCCTTCCAGCCACGGAACCTGTCTGTCTAACAGTTTCTCAACTCTGATCTGTGGCCCCAGAGGGGTGTGAGCTGCTTGTAAGAGTCACGCAAGACAAGCAGGCCTGCTGTTGAGAAACACACGCTGTACAGTCTACGTTACTACTGGAAAATTTGGAAGGAGCACAAATCAAAGGAGATTTGTACCACTTGCTGTGTACCTCTCACATCCACCTTTCCACCTAACTTTTCCCATCCATAAATTTATCTATAGATTCATCACAGGTTTAGTGTCTCTTTACCACTAGTACTGTCTACCATGTCTAATCTTTCTCTTACCGTATCTAATCTTTCTCTCATCGTGTCTCTTTACCTGAGCATTTTCAAGGCACCAAACCCCAGCTTGCAGACAACATTTATTCACCACACCCGTGTCTCTCTCTGGTTCTGGAGGAGCCAAGAGATGAATGGGAGGGAGCTGTGAGATGCCAACATATAGCTAAGCACGACCTGGGCTTTCAGTCCACTTTTAGGCTATTTCTGTGCCCTAGTAACCCCTGATCCATCTGCACTTTGCCATGCTCCGTGATTCAATTAGCCTCTAAATTAAATTATGCTTGGCGCTCTGGACCCTGTTAGCTCTCCAGATCCTAAACTGATAAAGCTGGGCCAGGCAGCCACGCATCTGAACACCGGGCTGCCCTGCAATGCCCGTTAGAGGGTAACCTCCACTTATGGGAGGAAACTGAGACCCAGATCCGTATTTTTACCCCAAATGTCCTGTCCTCTCTAACACCAGCCCGACTCCAAACAGCCCTTGTGCCTCTTCTTGGGGGCACAACTCTCTCTAGTGCTAGCAATGACTTTTTAAAGGGTAATCAGAGGGAGGAGTACTCTTGCCTGGGGATTTCTTCCTGATGAATTTATCAAGACAAAAACTAAGAGGAGAAGCTGTGCAAGGACAGCTGGATCCCAGCCTGCCAGAGCCTGCAACGCTCGGCCCGAGAGTCACATCCAATTAAGTCTAATGTAAACACTACATTAAAGCCCCAACCCCAGCCTATGTTGAGCGGAGACGAGGGGGAGGAGAGGGGGGACATGTTTTTCAACAAGGTGGTTAAATTTCCCTGTTTTCCTCCTGCGAGGTGGTTCAGGGGATAAAAAATGCAAGAGATAAGGGACCCGTAAATGGCTCGATTCCAGTTGGGAGACCACAGTTATTTCCAAATAGAGCAGTGCAGCAGCTGGGAACAAGACCACTGTCGAACTTAATGACAGAGGACAGGCACAGAGGGAAGCTGGCATTGCCGTTTCACCGCGGCGGCAAGAAGGATGAGGGGTTTAACTCTCGCTAAGTGAATCCTTTCATGTGTCCAGTGCCGGGAAAATGTCTCCCAGCCCGAGCTGGCTGGGAGAGTCGCTGTCGGAGCTGACACACCGACCCAGGCCAGGTTTCTCCGGTGCCGATTTGGGGCGAAGAGAAGCCCCCGAGAAACCTCCTCAAGGCAGGCTGGCGATGGAGGGGCGCTGGGAAAGGCTGGGGCTGCTCAGCGTGTGCTTTTCATATGCAAAGGGCGAGGAAGGGGGGATGGGAGAGGAAAATGAAACCGATCCTACCTCCTTCTCCGAGATGTAAAGCTGATCTCCCTTCAAAACCACATAACGGTTTTTCCAGATTTCCCTAAAAATGCCTTTCCCGCAAAATTTCCGCACCCAGCCGACCTTCTCTGGCTGCACAGATTGCTGGTTTCCATCCTGTTGCCCCTAATACAAAGAGAGAGGGAAGAAAATGGGGGAAAATGGCATTATTCTTGGGTTTACACTCCTCTTCTCCCCCCCTCCCTCTTTGCCCAACTTTCGCCTCCCCTTCCCTCCGGCCCCTCTCTCCACCGAAGCTGGGACCGAGGTACTTTGCTCGATTCACTCCACATAGATTTTTCTGCTGCAGACATGAAGCAACAACAATAATACCGAGGGCACGATGCAAAAATCACGGGCAGGGTTCCACTCTGTGCATTATATAAGAAAGGCTGTTACGTTATATTCGCCTCATACAACGTGCATTTGCACATGGAAAGAGGAACAAGAGGGTGTTGGGGAGAATTTAAACCAGCTGATTTTTTTTTTTTTTTTTTTTTTTACTGCAGTGAAAATTGCATTTTTGAGCCTTTTATGAACAATTAATCCTAGAGGCGAAATCTATGTATGGGTTTATATTTAAGATTTCTGCAGAGGCAGCGATAAGATCTCTGGGCACAGCAGCCACACACATACGGCACAGAGCAGACAGGGAGACAGATAGATGGTGTCTCTGTATTTTATCGTTTCCTTGTGATCAAAAATGAAAACTGCCTGCCTACATCGCTCTGCACTAAACGGCGAATAGTATCTCCTGGTGAATTGAAGAGGAAGGAGAGGCGCTGGGCAGTAAGGAGAGAAGGAGAGACGGGTGCTGGGTTTGGTTTTGTTTTGATCTGGTTGGGGCTTCTTTTTTTTTTGCAAGGCAAGGGCAGGGGGAGCAGAGGCAAAGCGAACAACTGGAAATCAAGCCCCCCTCCCCAAAACATCCGGCAGCCTCCCCCACCCCGCCGTGCCCCCAAGAAGAACCGATTCGACTCACCCTTTTTGCAGAATTATTTTTTTTCATCATTCCTTGGTGTGCTGCGCTGGAGGGAGACTGGGGGGGGGGATCAGAGAGGGGCTCCCGGCGGCCTCCTCTTGGGGAGAGCGTGGCTGGGAAATACACAGGGTACCTCCTCTTACTCCCTCTCTGTCTTCACCCTTTGGAGATTACAGGAGCTCTCTAGTTACATTAAGACCAGCCCGCCTCTGTAATACATCCTTAGCCATACAGACACAGCATCCCCCCCCACCAACCGGCACCACCACCACCATCACTGAGCTCTCGTGGGCTTGCACTGGGCTGGCCTGGGCTCCCGAGCTCCATCTATAGCCGTGCGCGTATGACGTCTGGAGTTCACAATAAAGGGCGAATCGCAGCCCACGAGGGTTTTTCTTCTTTGTTTCTGACTCACTGCTGCTGATGCGAGTGGCTGGATGCGTGTGTGTGGCTGGGCGCGAGTGTGTCGAGGCTGGGGTCAGCGGCGGGGACGGGAGCAGACAGCACATTGTCCGATGTCCCCCCCTCCCCGCCAGCGTCCGAGCCACATTCCTGGCTGTGTCACAGGTCACTGCAAAACTTCCTGGGAGACGGAAAAGCTGCCAGGTGGCACTGGGAGGGTTTTCTGCCAAGAAAGTGTCTGAGTGTTTAGAAGTTTAAACAAAAGCACTCTGCAGCGAGGAGCGGGGAGGAGGTTCCCTGGGGAGGGGGCCAGGCTCGCTTCCCGGCAGCGAGGGTCTGCTAGCAGGGACTTACACTGCCAGAAGACACTCGGCTTCAGAGCACAGCTTCCCAAAAGTGAGGAGATGCCTGGCTTCTTAAAAAAATACCCTTTTCCTGCTTATTATTTGGTCTTCCTCCTGTACATCCTGCAAGTCCAGAACTATCTGAGCACGGGACTGAGGTCATAGACTGGCTTTATGAGGGAGATGCATAAAAGAGTGAAAAACAGAGAAGGGAGGAAGTAGTTCTGCTCAGAATTACATCAAGAAAGAGATTGATAAAGCATTGATCAGTTGATCAGTTGCTTCCTTTACAGTGAAAACCTTCCATCCAATCCTTAGTCTGGCACACACCCACACTATGGATTGTAGACTGTATTTTAACCCAAGTACTTTGGAATTAATGCGTTGAGAATACTGATGATGTACTTGTGCTGCTAACATCTTTTAAAACATTATATGCTGGAAGCAAAAGCAGTGGTTGAGCTCTTGGATTAGAGAGTACTTTCAGAGCTTTTGTGAGTGAGGGGCTGGTGGGTTCGTACCTTTTTCAAGTGCTGGCATTTTTGTAGTGCTCTCCCGTTTGTGGCGTGAGCTGTGGGATGCACTGAATGCCCGGGACAGTGCAACGAGGTACCGTCTAAACCAAACCCACCCTCCCAGGGGCTCAGAGCAGGGATTGCCTTTTCCTTCTGTGCCTCTGCAGCCCCGCACTCCGGGCAGCCTGGAAATGGGAGTTGCCATCTTTGTGCCTCAGTTTCCTTTTTTGTACCACGAGGATAATAATTTTTTTACAATTTTAGCGTGGCGTTGAGAAGTGGGTAAATGCTTTAGTGTTGCTGCTTTTCAGCAAATTCAGCAGTGTCAGGTGCTGGTCTGTTCTGCTTGGGAAGCACTGGGTGAGGTGGGTACGGCTTAGATTCCTCCTGCAGAGTGGGGAAGAACCACAGTGATGGCACGTGTCCCACGAGGGCTGCGGGGGCCCAGCAGTGACACCCACCCTGGGCAGCTGCATTACGGCACGTGGGCACAGCGGGAGAAGCAGGGGAGGAGTGATGGCAGAGGGATGGGGATGAGTCCCGCTCACAGCAGCAAAAGTTGAGCGCCTGAAGCCCCCGGTGCGGTTTGCAGGGTCTCTTACGGCACGATGGAGTGTGCCAATTTATACTTAATAACATTTTGCCTCCCAACTGGACTTGTTATTCTTCACGTCCTGTTTTCAGCAGCCAGGTCCTCCGGAGCACCCCCGAGGTGGCCGCAGATGGCACGATGCTGGCGGCAGCGGGAGAGCTCTGTCCTGCCCTTTGAAGCAAGACTCATGCTGGTCAGGGCCCACCCTCCTCCCCAACGGCCTCCCCGCAGGGCTGTCAGGACAGCCCAGCACTCACAGTTACGGGCTATTTCCACCAGTTTAACATAGATCTCTGCCTACAATTTGTCCCGGGGTTGTGTTTGGGGTTTTATCGAGGGATTTATGTGCCGAAAGACTTCCCATTGGGTGCCTCCTGGGAATTTTAAGGGTGGATGGAGACGATGCCTCACACCCACTGAAATCCCATTTAAGAGTCTCTATCATGCCTTAGCTGTACACTTCCCACAGCCATATGCCCAGTCACTGGTGCAAAATTCCTCATTGTCCCATATGAATTTTTAAACCAATACACGGCATCCGAAAGTTTGCCACAGACGGGATTTTGGCTGTCACCTCTGTTGCCTTTACGAAAGCAGCCGCCTGCCATCATCGCGACATGGTGTGTCCCCGCAGTGTGGGCTGGTGACATAAAACTTGTTGTCGTCCAGGTGCACGCTGCCGGCGGGGAGCTCTGGGTGGCACAGCGTGGTCAGGGTGCCTCGGTGGCTCCCAATAAACAGCCCTTCCCACTCCCCCAGCAACAGGAAATCAATTTATCCAGGCAGTGTAAAAGGGGCTTTGAAGAAAATATAAAAAGCGTTCGACATTATCGATCTCTGTGGCACATCTAAGTCTGTTCTGGTCCTGGGGGAGTGTGCAGGGCTCCGTGCTGGAAGGGGCCATCCCTTTCCTACACGAATCACAAAGATGAGGACATACAATGGCCAAGCAGCGCTGGGGGTGGCCAAGCTGGGGCTTGAGCCCCTTGGGAGCCCTCCAGGAGACGGCTTGGATTTCCACGGGCGCTCGTGGCCCTTTGCACCACTCACCCCGCAGAGCTGGGCTCTCGTGCCGTGCTAAGGAGCATCCCTGGGCAGGGTGCCTGGGTGCCAGGGAAGTCCCCGTGTAACCACACCAGATAAAGCACCTGCGGACACGTCCCGAGGAGGAGGAATTTAGCTCAAGCTGAAATCCTTGGGCTGTTTTGGAAAACACAAGGGGCGTAGCTGGTTGAACAAGCCTGCAGGCAGTAGTATGACAGTGACTCATGTTGGTAAAGGATGTGACCAGTGATTCAGATCTGGAAACATCAACAATTTATATGGAAGGAAGGGAGATAGGAGCAAGTCCAGCTCCAATTTCCGTCCTTGAAACAGGCAGCCACGCTCCCAGCAGTGGAAGTGGCCCCTGGACATTGCTCACGTTGGATTTACTGGGCTGGGGAAGGTGGCTGGGAGGGATGGGGCTGGTGGCACATGACGTTGTCAGTACGGCTGTGCAGCTCCCCCTCCCATCCCCATCCCCATCCCCGTCCCAGCTGAGGTGAGCCCTCGTTGTCCTGTGATTTGCATTCATGGAAACCACAGTAAATATGGCCTGGTGCCCACAGACACAAACAACTCCCGATGAAATCAGTGGATCTCACATACCGGAATAGCTAATGGAAGAATTTAGTCTTTTATTAGCTGCTAATTAACTCAGACCATAGTTTAACAACCTTTGTGTAGACTGTATTCTGGGGTGATTTGTTTTCCCAGTTTGTATTTTCAGTAGCGGTGTATTTTCTATTGTGGTTGCAGGATATATCAAAAGTACCTAATAAATAACACCGCAGGAAAAAGCAACTTGCAGCCCAGAGCTGGGAGCAGCCACCTGGCCGTGAGCAGGGAAGACTGAACCAGAAATGTTTAGATTATAATGTTACAAAACCGGCGATCACTTCTTTAGTATCTTCTTGCGGTAGCTCTGAAGAGTCCCTGTCAGGATGCAATTTTCGGGCTGTGAGCATTGCCAAGCGACTTCAGTCCCGGGGCTCGGTGCTGGACGCGGGGACGTGCAGCACAGCGTTTCCACCAGCCCCTGCCCTGCTCCAGGACTCCTCCACGCCACACAAAGTGGCCCAAAGTCTCCACCTTTTGCTTTGTATGGCTGTAGTCTAAAAAACTGGTTCCACAAAGGCTCTCTGTGCTACTCTGCCGGCGCAAAGGCCTTTGAATCTGGGCACAAGGAGTTTGTTGCGGTGGCAGGGGATGGTGCACCATCCTTTGCAGGGGGGACACGAGCCTGGGGCTGAGTTCCCATGCCACGTTTCACTCGCAGCTGACTGTATTTTCTCTAAGGCAGCAGGGAACAATGGACTTGCAGGGAATTGCTAATATCACGGCTTTGAATTTTGTTACACAGAGCACAAAAATATCATTGTTTTTAAAAGAGGGGGGAGGGCATAACAGGGAGGGAAAGGACCTTGAAAATGTGGGCAAAATGAAAAGAGAACCTCTCTCTAAAGTTATGTTTATGTCCTCCTGCTTACTGTCCTCAAACATCCTATTTGCTCTGTTCAGCCCTGATGTTGCAGTTTTGCTCCCCTATGATGTGTTGATTCATAATAAACAGTTACCGAAATATCTTCTTGTTGCAAAAGCAGAACAACAAACACTCTCAGTTTATTTATGTATTTAACACACCCCCCCAACCCGCATAATTTTGCTTCTGGATATCAAGTGTGAAACTGCTGCTTAGAAAATGAATTGAGTTTAATTAGGACATGTGTTTTGCCTTGTCTCTGAAGATAATTACAGCACTATTGTCTGGGAAAGGGGTCTGCTTGATGAGAGAATTTACCCCTCTGGAAAGGCCCAGGCTGGGGACCGCCTAAGCTGCCTTTAGGGGCCATGACTCAGCTCTCCTCTCTTCTCTACAAGATTCTTTCAGGGTCTGGTGGCTCAGGTTGGCAGCAAGATCTGAGTCACCTGCTGTAGAAGGACTCACTCAAGGCTCTGCCCCATTCCCAACAACTTAACATTTATTGTATGGGGCAGGGAAGGGGTGGGAGAGGCAGGGGAGAAGCCGCTGTCCAGAGAAGCACTGAACAAGGATGTAATTCTGAGCAGGTCAGGCTGCGTCGTGTCCTGATGAATTACCTTAAATCCTACTGGGGCTTCCAGCAGGGCCAAACCGGAACGGGAGCCAGAGCTGGTGCTGGAGCTGGAAGCCATCTCCGGCCCATGGCCTGCAGGAGGAGATCTTAGACCTTCACAGAGCTCATCTGGAGGTCAGGCTTAGGCTAGACATGAGCAAGGGAACTTGGGGTCAAGGGCAAGTTTGAAATTGAGCTAAGACACAGCAGTAAGGGTTAACCCAGGCGGCTGGTGGAAAGGCCAGGAGTCAACTCAGGATCTCCAGAGACGCCGTCCAGAGCTCGGTCCACACCTGGCGCAGGATTTCTCACGTGCAGACAAACTCTCCTGAGACGAGGCACCTTTACACCAACCTGACTTCACGGGGCATTCAACGCTGTCCCATAGGTCTAACCAGTATAGACCCACTGCTAAACCAGTGCCTCTCCTGCAAGCCTACCCGACGGCCAGCCTCAGTGACTCTCCTTCTGCTGGTGCTTTAAAGCACCTGCAAATTTAGCATCTCCTCTCCTTGACCCTGCAGCACCCTGTAACTTCCGTCTAACAGAGCAACAGGCTTTTATTTCCCCTCCAGTTTATTTTAGTTATAGACAGGTTTGGAAGTTTGGCTTGTGGGTTTTTTTTTTTCCTTAAATGAAATGCCTTATCTATGTGTTCCTACTGCAATGTGTTTTCTCTTTCTGTCATGACTTCCCTCCCAGAGGTCCAGTTTTATTTAACATCTCTAATTTAATGATGTGGAAGGGGGAGGAAACCAGCCTGCTAATGAAATTTGCAGAGAGCTAACAAACTGGCCAGCTCTGCAAACATAGCGCAAGACTGGAAAGGCAGCACAGGAGGGGGAGCTCGGGAACCAGAGCAGGATGGGAGGTGGGCCTTGGCCTGGGGAATTGCAGGCTAATGGTCCCAGGGCAGGGAAGGTCCGGGGGGTAAGATGGCAAACGTGGGCCCGGTGAGTTTGGAGTTCACACCTTGTGCAGGGACAAATGAAGTAGCAGCAGTCACCGGAGCTGGAACATGAGCAGAGAGGAGAGAAACCAACACAACAACATCTGCCCAGCTCTGTCAGCCAGCACGCAGCCGGGAAAAGGAGCCTCTCGACACGGCTTTTGTGCCCTGACTTACCCCTCTGGGAGTGCTCCAGCAACCCTGTCTCTGCGGGGAGTTTCAGCAGAGCGGAGAGGCCCCCGGGCCACACCGACCTGGGACACGAGCCGGGTGCCGTGTCCTCCCCCGGCTCCCAGAGGGACACAGGCAGCCCTCACCGCCTCCCTCCGGAACGGCTCGCAGGATCTGGCCCGGGGGACCTGCCCCTTGCCCGGCGACGGCTGCGTGCTTTTCCCAACGTGGAGAAGAGCTGTCAGGACACCCTGCGTGGCAAGGTCCCCGGGAGAGAGACTGCTAGCCAGGCTTGGCTGGCCCCTCGCCACTACAGGGCTTTGCTCTCTCCCACATCGCTCCGCATCAACAGGGCTTATTTGTGACGCTAAAGTAATTCCCAGGGATTTAGGAGCTCATTTCATCTGATCTGGCTTGTTAATTCCCAAGTCAAGCGCTGATTAGAGGCCACGTGTCAGGGTTCTGGAAACCGGGAGGCTTGCAGGGTCCCGGCACCCGCGGTTACGCCGGGGCTGACAGCCCTGCCGCAGGGAGCAGGCGAGGAGGCACGGAGCAGAGGCAACTGGGGGTCCTCACGGGCGCTCTGCCGTCCCTCACAGGGCCCCCCCCCGGGAAAAATGTACAGGGTAGAGCTCAGGGGACTCTCGCCCCTGATTAGGACCAGTAGCTCTTGTGATAGCCAGGGCCGCTCGCCAGCAGAGCCCCGGTTTGGTCAGCACCTGGCAGATAAAACAAGAACAAAATCCTTCCTTTCTGAACTGGCTTAAACTCCTTCAGTTACAAAAAAAGGAAAAGCCCGAAACAAAAAGGATTTATTATTTCACACCTCTCAAAATGTTTTGATATTTTCTAAATGAAAAGTTTCTCCAGAGTTTTGATACTGGAAAAACAACAAACCCCTCAATGATTCAGCAAAACCTGTTTGCAAAGTGTTTCAATGCTACCGCGCTTGCATTTTTCTCTGAAAAAAGCAGCTTTGTTACAAAAACTTCACTTCGCTCCAGCCTCATCCAGTTTCAGCATCACGCTGAAGTATCACCTCCCTTTTCTCTGTAAACTATTACCATCACATCCGCCACATAACAGCAACTTGCACTTTGTATTCCAGCACTTGGGTACGGAAAACAGCAAGGGACATTATTCCATCTGCATTCTCTTGCTAGTCCGGCTCCTTGAACAGACTGAAGCTGTGGCCAAAAGAAGAAATTACAAGGCTCTTCCCATTTTGCCAGGAGCCTAGCAATCGCCCAATAAGTCTCCATCTGCAGAAGTATTAGTCACCCCGTGCCAAGGGAAGAACCAAGGCTTTGAATGACTGAGACTCTCCCATTTTGCCTCTGTGAGCGGCAGGAACAATACAAACCGAGCCACAAAAAGCCGTGGCTCAGCAGAGTGAGAGAGGAACCAGCCTCGCAGAGAGTCTTCCCACCTCCTACCAAGGGCCCTGCTGTTTCCTTTTCAGCTCGGTGATTTTTCCATGAGAAAATGCCCTGGGAAACGGATTCTTCAGTGTGGGGGGGACTTCTGTTCATGATGCCCTAAACCAGAGTCATCATACGCTTTTCCTTCCAGACGGGAAAACAGAATCTTCCTCAGACGTCAGAGGAAGGCCCCTGGGAGCTGCTCCTCTTCCCCCACCTCTACCCAGTACGTTACATGGCCTCTAGAAGGCAAATTAATATCCCCACATATACCGTGGGCTAGAATTATCTTGAGTATGATTTGTGCATCCACTGGCATGGAGAAAGCTCTGAAAGAGAAGATGGAGCAAAACCCAGTGGCTGAAAACTGAAGCCAGTCCAATTATAGCTACAGCGTGTGCTTAAAAAGAAAAAAAAAAGAAATCCAGGGAGGATAGGCAGTCTGGGGATATGTGTTTTTAAACAAAGCTTGGGTACATTTTTAATGTGCACTTTAGCTTAAGCAGAGTTATAAACGAGATGTAGAAACTACTGAGTAAAGTTCTCTGGCTTGTCTCATGCAGCCCAGGGTGGGTTTGGAGCTTTCCACGAACCGCAAGCCCCCGTTCCCTGGTCGTTGCTAAAGCGCGCTCACTTGATACCGGCGCAAAAGTTGGTGAGCAAAATCCTTACAAGGGCCTGGCAACAGGACGGAGGCTGCTGCAGGCTGGGCAGAGGGGAGCCTGTGCTCCACCCAGGACCCAAAACTGCAGCACAGAAAATCCGGGGGGGCTGGGTACCAGTCACCCCAGCAGGACTCAGCCTCTGAGACACCGGCCCGGGGAACTGTTGCTGACGATCTCTCCTTAGCAGCCGGGGTGCCCCTGGGGACCCCCACAAGACGAAACCCCAAACCCCAGCGTTGTGCCCCTCCTCTCCGATTTGGCACCTGCCCAGGTTTAAAAACCTCCGATTGTTCACCCCAAGCCCCTGGCTGAGCCCTTGCAAAGGGTGACGCGGTGCTCCCTCCACGCACGGGAAGCGCGAGGGAACCGATGACTCTGCAGGGGGCAGGGATGGTTCCTGAGGACTTTGGGGCAGGCTTGGTTCAAACCTGCAGTGCGTGCATTTGCCAGTAAGCAAAAATGTGTGCCAAGGAGGCTGCAGAAGGAAGCACATGGGAGACGGGTCTCATTTCGGAAAGGCCAACGCAACATCGCACCTTGTAGGAGTCTCTTAATCCCGTGCCAGGAGCGCAACCTTTTCCAACCCGCCGCTAGGAAACTGGGCAGCCTGATAAGGTGAAAATGAACCGAACACCTTGTTTCGTGAGACACCCCCGTCTCCTGCCTCCCGCAACGGCGTCAGCCCCACCTTGGAGCTCGCACCGGCTCGCGGCACTGCGGGGCGTTAATCCCCCAGGGAGGAGCAGAACGTGTCAGCTTCCTCCCTGCGAGGACAAAGGCGCTGGACTGGAATCCGTGCCGGTACCCGTCCCTTCCAAAACAACGCCTGCCGCTCCCCGCGTAGAAAGGAAACGCTCCCTGATGCTGCGGTGTGGGAACTCTGCCCCCTGGCCTGCCCCCAGGATCCACCCGAGAGCCCCAGCGCAGCCCCGCAGCGCGCGCGCCCTCAGCACCGCCCGGCTCGCCCTGCCCTCGCCTCCGGGATTTAAGCCAGAGAAACGTGTGTGAATTCAACCGTCTCCATCCACAGCGGCTCCGCGGAGCTCTTGGGGCACAGGAGGTTCAGACTTATTTAATTATGGGGAGAGAGAAGGGGAAAGACTTACTCGTTGGTAGTGGACATTCACAGAAGCCGGGCATCCAGTCTGCTGCTGTCTGTTTTGACTCTTAATTTGGGCTGCTTTTCACAGTTCTTGTACCTAAAATAAAAGGAAACTCGAAAAAAAAAAAAAAAAAAAAAAAGCCTCTTGGAGGTGAGGAGAGCCTGCGTTTCTCCCCAGGGGCTGGGCTCACAGCGCTCGCCCTGCTTGTCTCCACCTTCCCCAGAGCCGGGGGTCCGGGAGGCAGCGCGAGCGCTTCCTGGTCCTGCTCCCACCCCTCCGAGGATGCCAACCCCCCTCCCCTGCTCCCAGGTCCGCTCCACAATTACAGCTCTCTTGTTCCTTTTCGAACGCAACATCTTTTATTACTGCTAGAATTATTTTTATTGCTAAAAAGAAATCACAACACTTTTGCACAGTTCACAACATGGGAGCAAAACCGTGTTTGTTTCTTAAGGTAAACAGAAGTTAATAAAGAAGATTAAGAATGTAATTATACCTCAGTGGCATTACAAAAGGGCTACTAGGAATCATTTAATAGACAGGAGGCTCAGTCAGAACGGGTTATGTAATAGGATCCAGAATATACAGACAAGTGAGCAGAGCGAAGGGCTTCCAGTGCCCATCAGCTTCACCTTCCAGAGCTGCACGCAGCAGTCTGCGCCAGGATCACTGGATGTTCCTCGGGGGACTCACACGGCGCGTTCCGACAGCTCAGCTAAGGGCACAGCTCCCCCGCAGCCCGGCACTGCCGCAGAGGCCCCGCGCGCCCGCAGGGTGCAATTGCGATTACGCAGCCACGTCCCGCTCAGAGCTGTGTCCGCGGGAAGACGACGAGGGCGCTGCCGTTTGGGGCACGTCCTGGTTCATCAGGGCAGACGCCAGCTCCAGCGAGCGCTGCCCCGATGCTGCTGGTGCCCAGTTAAGGTTCCTGGCATGGATGGGGGAAGCGACGGCAGCAGCGCAGTGCGGGAACGTCCAGTTCTGCCCCAAAGCTGGACAGTCACTTTGTGGGAGCTCCGGATGGGCGAGACCGCGGTTTCTCCAAGATTCACCGTCTGCTGCTTGACCTTGGCGTAACTTGAGAGCTCTCGGTGCTTCGGCCGCGGAACCCCGAAGCTGTAACTTCCTCGAGGAAACTGCCAAGCAAAGTTCAGGTTAGCGGAGGCAAGGGCCAACTTTTCACTCCTGCAGGCAGCAAGTAACCCTCAAGCCCTTGAACAACACCAACAAGTGCTCTACAACCTCAGAGCTAGGAAAACGTCTGTTTTCTCCCCCAGTGTCACCGGGATGTGGGGACAGAGTCACTCTGTAATATGTGCTGATGGTGGCAAAGAGGAGAGGGCCTGCCTGCAACAGCCCGTGATGCTGCAAAAACCCCACCCAGCGCCCCGGTCCCAGCAGTGATGCCCCTTCCCCTCCTCAGGCTCTTGTCAAACCCAGCAGGTCCCTCCCCAGGGCGGCGGCAGCGAGGAAGCGTCAGGGACTGAGGGTCCCTGAAGGGGGGGGCAGGTGACAGAAACACTCGGACCCCATCTCATCTCCTCCAGGGCTGAGCCCCCACGGCGGCGGGACAGCAGCAGGGTGGACGGGTCGCCCTCTGACCAACTGCCCCTCCAGCTGCTTGCAAGGGGAAACGGCCTCAGGCTGGGCCAGCTAAAGTCAGGAGACAGTAACCCAAGAGAAAATAAGTGAAATGGCAGCCTTGGAGCCAGCTCCTATTTCCCAGCAACAGATCCTCCCACCAGCCAGGACGAACTCAGGGAGGGAGAACAAAGCGCGAAGCAACGGGAGTGCAATGACCTGCCCTGGGGACCAAAATCGGGAGCACCCAGCACGGGTCACCAGCTCAACACCTTCCCTCAACGAGGCCACTCATCCTCAAACACTCCATCCCGTGCGGGCGGCCTCGCCTCTCCCCGTGCCGGGAACGGGCAGGCTTCCTTCCAGACTGAGGGCAGGAGCTCCTCGTGGGCTCAGCTCAGCACCTGGGCTGCGCCAGCAGCCCCTCTCGCCGCTCAGTAACAAAGCCAGGAAGGCTCGACGTTCAGGCTTGTTTTTCTGCTTCACTCCGTCTTCCTGTGCGGATGATAAGGCAGGAAGAGGCAGGGTGGAAACCTCCTGCTGAGGCATCCTTGACATTTCACAGCCAGGGCTTTCTGGAAAGCAGCCTGGGTCACCGCTTGCGCCTTGGCCCAGGGCTCACATCCACAGCAAGACCCTCCCTCCAACTTCCAGCCTCTTCAGACCACGTTCAGATCGAAATAATGAGCCACGTGGAAACCTCTGGGTGGTAACAATTTGTTCAGTGGGATCTCAAGAAAGTTTTAACCCAGTAAAATGTGTAAGCACACGCTCAGCTTCATCCCAGGCTCTCCTCTATATGATTTACCAAGGAATCTTAAGGGAGTTTGGGGGCTAGCCCCCGAGAAACGGGTCAGTTTGAGACTTACAGACAGATTTAATCTATAAAGTCACGTGAACTGGAACTGGGGCAACGGCTCCACACAAAACCCAGAAGGCAACACATTCAGAGACACATTTGAATAGGTGAGCCGCTTCTCGAGAAAAAAAATGGTCAGGTGGAGATCAGCTGCTGGCAGCTGGCATTGGCCAACTGCAGAGGGAAAAAGGGAAAAATAGGTCAAAGCAGGGAGCAAGCATGGAGCAGTTAGCAAAAATGTCTGGGAGTCAGCGGGCCGGGCTCTGTGTCCTGCTCTGCTTCAGATCCTGAGATCCTGAAATCGGAATCTGCAAGACCATCCAGTCCGAGCCTAAGCCTGTTTCCACTTAGGCCCGGTTACACCTTTAGGAGCAGAGTTCAGCTAAGCATTTGATAGTTTGGAAAGTCCCGTTCTGGAATGCTTGCGGTGCGTCTTAAAAGCCTGGTATGGACACGGCCGGGGCCGCGGTCGCTGTGGAGGCAGCTCCATCAGCAAAGAATTTCTGCGGCGTGCAGGCCTGGGGTTGCCTGGTGCTGGGTGAGGTGGAAACAGGGACGATTTCTACCTCGGTGAGCCCGCAAAATGAATTTCCCCCATTGTGGCTCTTCAGAGGCCGGCTTTATCCCCAAAACATGCCGCGGCGTTTCAGTTTCCGGGTTTACACCTGTCATGAGCTTGATTCCTCCTCGTCTGGGTGGACGGGCGCGCGCAGCCAGCCGAGCAGCAGCAAGGCATCCAGAGTGGTATTTGCTGGAGCTGCCCCCGAGGTCAGCTGCGCCGCGCCTGCACCCCGGCAGCCTCAGCCCCGCTCCACAGAGCACAGCGGAGCTTAATCCGGCCAAAGCCCGCCAGAGCAAGGAAGACTAAACCTTGGAAACGCACTTGTTTAAATATGTCTAAAGGTGGGTTAAGGTTTGAGACTAATTCAATCCTTTCCAGAGGAAATAAAACCCCAAACCTTTGAAAGAATAATGCTTTAAAGCCCTTTGCGTTGGTTTTGTTTGATTACGGCCTTTACACGCTTCCGCACGGCACTCCTGCCTGCAAAAGCCAAGCAGAGGCGAGCGCTCAGCCGGGAGCTGGGCCCAGCTTAACCAGCAAAGCGAGGGAGCTCGCTCCCGCCCTCCACTGCTGCTCCCCACCTCCATCTGGTCTGGAGCACACACCGCCCGGCGCGGCTTCTCGGGGGCGCGGACGCGGCTCCTGCGCAACCTGCTGTGCCACAAACACCAGGGCAAAGCTTCCCGTGACGCCCCAAACCCCTGGAGGAGAAGCGGCTCCGGAGCCCTTGCACCAACCACAGCAACGCTCCCACAGGCGAGCTAACGAGGATACGTTACCAGGAAGATGGTTACTCTGGCAATGCGATACAGTCCTACCGGTTTCTAGGTTGACTCATCCCCTCGATATGCTGATCGAGTTGTCTGAACGTTAATGCTTTTTTTAACAACAAAAAAAAGCGGGTTATTCCAGGAATCCTACAAAAACGTGATTGCCCTCAACCAAGTTGAAAAATAGGTCTACCTGCCCAGGTTGTGAATCTTGAGGGGTTTAAAAAGAAATAATGAAAACATAGAATCTCATGCAAATGCCTGCACCAATTTCCAGCTCTCGACACCGCACCGTTTAGAAATATGCATTCTGAGAGGGCAGCAGCCTGATTTATAAGAGGTGCGCAGGAACATTGCTGGCGCTGTGGTCATTCGGCTCCGTGATTACAGCTAGAGCTGTCCCTCCTCCAGTTTTATTTTTAGGAATTAGAAGCCAGGCAGACTGAGTTCTTACCAGAGAATGACTTGCTTTTATTTTTAAAGGGGACTCCTGGTTATTTGCTCTCTGGAGAGAAAGTTGGTGTGTGTAACGGCGAGGGAGGTGCAGCGAGATGCTGTCACGTTAGCCTTGGGGGAGGTCTCGAGGAGTGGGCGGCGGGGCCGCCCCCGGAGCACCCCCTGCGGGTCTCCCCAGCTGGGGGGGCAGCTCCGGTAAGAGCCGGAGGCCCCGCCGCAGCACTGGGGTGAACGGGAGCCCCGCGAAATCACCTCGGGCTGCGGCCGCCGGCGCTGCCCTCGACCTTGCAGATCCCGCAAGAAACCGAGCGAGCGCCCAGCGCCGCGGCCGCCCCCGCTCTGGGGGGGGAGAGCCCCCGAGCAGGGCGCCGGTTCCAAACCCCCCCGGGAGAATCCGAACCCCTCTCTCCTCTCCAAAGCCTCCGGCGGCGCGGGGGGGGCGCGCCGCGTTCGCCACAACCAGGCTCCGACTCTAACTGGGTAAGTGGGTCAGGCTCCACATCCCCCCCCGGCTTACTCACAGCAGGTTTGTGCTTAACCTGTGCTCCGGGTGAGTCAGCCCCACGCGCCAGATGTTCCTCCTGGGTTTGGGTTGCCACTTTGAGGCAATTATTTATCATTTTGGTAACCCTTTCTCCTCCAAACCCAGGGGAATTTCTTGAAAATCCGTTTGCCCCTGCAGGAAAAGAAGGGAGCTGGTTGCAAAACCCTTTGCCAAGAGCAAGGAATCAGCTCCCTCACTCTGACTGTTCTCTAGGAAGCGGGGGAAGCCTGGGCCACCTCCTTCCAGCTTTCAGCCCGGGGCAGGGCAGCAGCGCGGCGGCGCTGCCAGCCACATTCTGACTTGTTCACTTCGAAGTTCAGCAATCAGGTTCTTCGCTTTTCTCTCCCTGCCCTAATGCCTGAGATCTCTTTGAATTCTGCATTTCGGTGTGAGCCTGGGCCCCTCCACAAACGTTAACTTAAAATTGAAAAACCACAGATTGAACTCCGGCACAGTTTTGCCCGAATTCACCTGGTTCCCGCAGGTAACCACCGATGCTGCTATAGTCAGTGCTGGGACGGCACCAAGTCAAGAAAGAACTCTCACAGTAAATATAATTCAAACACAAATATGCATTTTTAGAAGAAGCTGTGATTAATAATCCCCAGCCTTCCAGCTCACTGTGTTGCAGGGCAGAAGCCAGCCAGGAGCTCTCCTCCCAGGTCTCGGTTTAGCAGGTGGTTCGACCCCGGGCAGTGGCGAGGGCGCAGCCGCAGCCCCAGGCGCCAGCGGCCGCAGAGCTGCACCAAGTGGGCAGATGGGGCATTTCAAACCTCGGGCACGGCTCCGGGAAGGCTTTTTTACCTTTTAGACAATCGAGTCATAATAGAAGTATTTTTAGCAGGGCTGCCAAAATTTCAGAAGGAACAGAGGCAGCCAATCTGGTTTGATTAGAAAAACACTGAAAATTCCTTGACAACAACAGATTTTTTTTCCACCCCGCTGGTGTTTCTCAGAGCCATACCAAAAGCGTATCTGTGTGCCCTCCTGGAGTTAACGGCGCGAGGGTTGCCTGTTAGTGGGAACGGAGGGAAAAAAATTAAGTAAACTGAGACGGGACAGATTTAAGGCCCCATCTGCAGCAAAACTGAGCGTGCACAATCAAAGAGATTTTCTGATCTTTGGATTCCTGCATTTCTCTGGCTTTCATCACTTGACTTTTCAGCACCCCCGCTGCTTTAATGCATTTTTTTTCTCACAGCTCTCGGCTGCAGCCAGGACCAGAAGACCCAAGCCGTTCCCAGCCCTATCCCTGACTGACCTGCCCACGGGTAACGTCAGGAAAGCGGCCGAGGAACGGGTGAGCTACATGGATTTATCTGTTAGAGGCAGAGGAGGGAAGTCAAAACCCCCAAAATTTTCTCATACCTTGTAAAGCCACTGGGAGTTTTTCAAACGGGAGTAACTCCAACAGCAGAGCCTGCTGGCTTCTGGAGCCTGATTTATTTATAAAGAATCCCTTTGACTACATGTCTCACTTCAGAATATGAGCACTGTTATTAGATGCCTGCCGCTATTTTGCATCTATACGGATATAAATCCACAAAGATCAAAAGGGACAGATTCTCCTTGACATGCCTGTGCAGCATAAGGAACCTTTAAACAGGGCCGTACTGTGTCCACTTCGGGACCCTCTTTGCAAACACAGAAGGTTGTATTTTTCATCCCTACACAGAGTATTTTTCACTCCCACACTTCAGAACATTTACTTACAGTGTATTCACTGGACAATCCAGATGGTCTCGTGAACAGATAAGCTTCCCACAAATACACAGCTCTAACAACAGAACCAGCTCCAAAGGCTTGTTTGTCTCTCGCTTTGTAAAAAAGCAGAATGGATATCCCTTAAGCCATCCCCCACCCTGTAAACACAGATGTTGATCACAATTTAAGTTGGGCTGGTAAGAACAATGAGAGCACAGGATTAGTGTGCTTGCATGGGCTGCTCAGCGCATTAATAGAAAAATCTCCTTGTTTATTGTGACATATCAACCCTAATCCAGCAGAAATAAGTAGCAGTTCATTAAAGGAAGGCCAGTGGATTACTGGAGGAGTTAGGACACAATAAAATCAACGTTTCCTCACCAAC
The DNA here is from genome assembly GCF_018691265.1 of Tyto alba. NCBI lineage: Eukaryota > Metazoa > Chordata > Aves > Strigiformes > Tytonidae > Tyto > Tyto alba. The sequence goes on from NW_024881329.1 coordinate 23,434,108, forward strand.
GTTTCAAGATGTGTATTTGCTGAAATATCCGTGATTCTCGGGCACTTTGCTAGAATTGCAGTTGACACTCGGGAAACGTCTTCATTTCTCAGGTGTCCCGAGCGAGTCGGCTCGCTCCGCTGCATGGGCCGCTCCTCCTCCCTGGGCAGGAGCCCTTGAAAAGGGCTTGAGATTACTGACTCCAAAGTTCTAAAGTTTTATTATTATTACTGTGGCCTCTCATTCTCATCACTAAGGAAATCTTACTCGAGCCACTAGGGAAAAGCAAGTCATTCGAGGCAGGATTATTTTTAGAGTGGGACCCTTGGCAGTCCCCGTCCCGGAGTTCCCAGACAGGACCTTATAGTAGTCAGCCCTTAAAAAGCAACAGCGTTTTTTTTTTTTCTTTTTCTTTTTTTTTTTTTTGCACTTCATTCTTTGAAATGCAAATTCTGATACAGTATCCTAGTTTTTCTGTAAATAATTCAGAGACTGCGCCAAAACCTAGTCACGGTAGAAGCCCTAACGAGCTAACGTTACTCATTACAGCACAAATCCAAGAAGTGGAGCCCAACAACGTGGCTGCAAATCTTGAACTTCGTAAAGCAGAAGTGAGAGACAGTCCCCGCTCAGAGCCCTTCTGGTGCACACAGACAAAGGAGGAAGCTGCCCAGCGTCACCTCACAGGTCAGCGGCGGCGCTGGGACGGCACCCTAAAGCTCAAGCCAGCTCCTCACCCCTCCTCCTCGCCACACGCTTGCTTTCCTTCTCCTACTCAAAACGCTGCTGGTGAGTTTTCTCTGTCCCCCCCCCCCCCCCCCCCCCCCCACTTCAAGTGACAGTTTTTGCTGAATCTGCTACACCGATACTTTCGGGGCAGGTCTCGACCTCCAATATGGTGTGAAAAGTTTTTACCATCCCGGCGAGCTCCGGATCGCTTACTCTGGATCTCGTGCGTAGCGCGGCGCGATGACAGCGCCGTCCGGGTTCGCAGCGCGGACGCCGGCTGAAGTTTGATGCCAGCGCGTTGGTAGATGTCAAAAACGGCCTCAAAACGCACTGAGGTTACAGCAGATGCCAGGCTGAACATGAACCAGGGGTTTTTGCCTCCTTGGGAGATGACAATTTACTTAACCCCTTGCTTTTCATCAGCCAAAGAGCAGGTAGTACGCCCCCCTGATCGCTGCTTCTTACTATTTTAGGCTTGGCTAAAACAGGATTTAGTTCAAAGGCTACTTTGTAAAGCAGAAGGTTGAGCAAGCTGGGTAATTTGGGCAGGAACTGGTCGATATGTGGGCTAATACAGACTTGCCTTTGTAACCCAGTTCATAAAAGCAATTTACTTCTGGGCTAGCACCAGTTCAGCTTTCCAATCATCCGACATTAAGCTAAAGTCAGGGCCAAATTTCAGAGCGGGCACGCGGAATTTGGAGGGTTTGGGCCTTTTTTTTCTGAGCCCGTGACGATAGGAACCGCTGGATTTCCTTGTGAGAGAGTTGTTACTGCTTCTGTGCGGGCGGCTTTGGAGCCTGAAGATCCCTTACAGGCACGAGGAAGGGCAAAAGTGCAGGGATTTTATAACTATCACACTGGAGTCCGATGCAGCAGCATCGGTCTGAAAAGCGAGCCGTTTTTTAGGCCGCTCCCTACACTGGAGCCCACCTGTCAGTAACCGAGATCAACGAAGCGCCTGACAGCTGAACTCCTGACACACCGCGCCTGCGCGGTTAACAGCGTGTTCTTCCTGAACTCCAGGAGACTGCTGAGGCACCCCAAAGCTGCTCATCAGCTCTGGAAATTTCATCCCAAACGCTGAGAAACAGAACTTGTGCTTCCTGTTGCATTTGGTCTGCGTTTCGACGTGGTAACACCGAAGTTCTCCTCCCTCCCCAGCTCGGAGCAGCTGCTGGACAACGCCAGGTTCTCGCCCAGGACTTAGATTTCACCAGGCTTCCTGCTGCAACACATGGGAGAGCTGCGGGTCACCCGCCACATTCCTGCTGTCACCCTCCTCCCCGTAACCGGTCGGCTCCCGGCCGCGGCAGCGTTCCTCCGAACGGGGACACGACGGCGCGGTGGAAAGGAGCAAGGCACGTAACGGCTGAACTCATGCTCCCTTGCTTGGCTAGCAACAAACCGTGCTGACAGGAAACAGTCCCCCAAAACGGCCTAAATTTTCACCTGTGCTCACTCAGATGAATAACTTGGGTTCAGGAAACATTATTTATATTTAGAAACCCGCCATTTCACAGGAAATAAACCAGGCATCCCATATTGACAGGAATTTTTGGCCAGCTACAGCAAAGCAGTTGCAGGTTTCTGCACAAGCCGCCGGACTCTCTGTAAATCCCGACTGAGACCCTGAGGAATGGCTCACGCAGCCCGGCGCCGGGGACCTGAAATCCCACCAGCACTGCCCACCACCAGCCCTCCCAGCTCCGCCAGCCAGCTGCTGGGACAGCCCCCACGCGGCGCCCCGGCAACTCGGTGAAGCTCGGCGCGGCCAGCGCTCCCCGGCACTGCTCAGGGCCTGGAGGGATGGAGCCCTTACAGATGTCTGGCCTCCCGGGAAAGGCAACTGGGAGCAAAGCAATACAGCAAGCCCCGTTCTCCAGGGAGGAATGCAGAAGCCACAGCCAATGCTCTGCCGGCTTGTGGGCGGCAGGGAGCCTGCGAGCAGTGTAAGCACAGAGCTCGGTTCTAATCATAGGTACATTAACTTCACGGCTACGGAACGCAGTGGCTCCAGACTTCGACAGGAGCAAGGAGACCACAGTCAGTTTTCAATTCCTGCGTGCTGCACTGCCTTCTCATTCATATTAGAGCGTGGGGTGAATTATAAGCAGGAAGAACTCTATACATCTACTTCCCTGCCCTTGAATTGAGCAAAATGCACATTAAACCTTCCGCTTGGTAATATGTCCCTCAGCCATAATGAGCAGAGCTGGGCTCGGGCCATTTCCACACATTTCTGTGTTTTACTGCGTGATGAAGATCCCTCCGGCGTCACAAATTCATGCTCATGTCAGCAGTTTTACGTACCCAGAATCCACAGTAAGAAATATGGTTATTACCTTTTCGTGTTGTGGATCGTGGTCCCACCCAGGACGATCCGCACGCCCGGGTTGGTGCGGTTAAGGTTATAGACAGTCAGAGCCTCTTCGTACGTCGCCCCGCCGATGATGAACACGATAATATCTTGGGGCCTGCAACAGAGACACAAATGTTGAGATGGGATTGCACAAACCCCAAGGATAAACCCTGCACCACTCACGGGCACTGAGGCAACGATCCCGACGCTTTCTTTCCCCAGACCATGTCTCATTTCTGGGATGTGCTGGGCTCAAGGTTGACAACAATGTGTAGCCCATTAAATTGCTTTTAAAACATTGTCTCTCCTAAACATTTACACGATGTGCTAACGGTCCTTAAAAGCCTCCTCAGCAACACCCACACGCTGCATCCCTGTGGAGCTCCACCATGACACATACGCCAATGTTTAATGCATGATCGAGACACTGCTGCGGCTGTTAAATTAAGATCAATTCAGGAGTCAAACGAGGACAACAGTCATGCTTCAGACCTCTCGGGCTTGCTTTGAAGGGCACGGATCAGCTGCAGTTTTGCTGGCTGATTACAGAACTACTGGGATTTGTGCATGAGTTTACCTCGGAGGTTACATTCCCTAGCCAGCCTAGAAACACAGGCTGTTGCAGAGAAGTAGCGTGAGGGGAAAGGGGGGGAAGGAGGGAAATGCCTCCATCTGACAAAATACAAACCCAGCCACGGGCCCTGCACATTCTGCTTTCAACGGGAGGCTGCACCTTCCTTGCACCACCCTCCCCCATCACTTCAGTTTTCCACTCTCAGGGACAGCAGGATGTGCTTGCAACCCATAAATCAGCTCTGCTACCACCTACAAGCTGAGAGACCGACTTCTGCAGAATCTACAACGAGAAGGTGTGGAGCACATCCTGTCAGTCACCCGCTTGAGTCGGAGCAGTCAAGTCTTGACACAATTAACTTTCTGTTGCAGTCTCAAAACTCATCTCTGCTTTCCTAGCAGGTACTTCCACTAGGACACGGCTGCTCGCTGCAGTGGTGGAAGCAGCAGGCATTCATCTGCTCTGTCTGGGCGAGCTCTGGATCGGTGACAAAGCAAATGGAGCATGAGACAGGGATGACCCTGGAATGCATCTGGACTCTGTGTCTCTGGTTACTCCCCGCCGAGAAGCCAACCTGCAAAGCCCTCGACACCTGTAACTGTCCAGAGGAGCAGCACGGGCATCGGAAGGACAAACACCAGGGAGTTCTTTCTTGGCATCACTGAACAGACAATACTACCAAGAGTAAAACTGCTGCTGCTGTCAGAATGGGACACTGGCTCGGAACGAACGTGTCAGCCATCAGATCCACACAACTGCCTCCCTGCCCCGGAGAGGACACGGAAAGGCAAGAAAAAATTAAGGAAAAAAGTATCGCACGGCCACTTCCCAAACACATCTTTGTTACCAGTAACCTCCCAGACTGTCAGTCTTTTCAGAGAGTTTGGGTTAGGTCGGCCTAAGATGATTTGGACAGACAAAAGGAGATTTCAGAGATGCTTTAGAAGGTGCCAGTAGTCTCCCTTTGCGGGGTGGAGAGGGGATCCTGCAGCCTCGATGCCTGGCACGTGGGAACCCCATCATTTCAGGCACGCCCTCCAGTGACACACAGCACTGCTAATTCAACAACAAAAAAATTGCTGCACTCAGTACAGTTCTTCCACAGGTACGAGAGAATTTGTTCTCCTTGAGGACTATAATAATTCTAATAACGGCCAAGACCTCCAGCTTCAGTTCACTGCACAGCTTCCGTGGCAAGAAAAAGGCTGAGAGTGGAATCCTTTGTAAGAAGCCAGCAGGAGCGGAACCTGCTCTATCAGCTGCCTCACGCCTGCGCTCTCCGGACAGAGCGGCGAGTTCTCCCCTGCCCACGATCCCCCCCCCCGCCGCCAGGAGCAGCGGGGCAGGCAGCCCTGCCCTCGGGATTTCAGCAGGGCGGTCTGTGCCGTCCCCACTCCCCTCCCGGAGCCCCGGGATCCGGGGTGCTCAGCTCCCCCCGCAGAGCTGCGCTGCGTCCCCTGCGCGGGAGCAGCCTGGGAAATCTTCGGCGCTGCAGCCGCAGGACAAGCAGGTTATATATAGCAAATACGGCAACCGCACAGCCAGGCCGTGCAGGTTCAGGCATCTCGCCGAGGCGGACGAAGGTTTTTGCAGCCCAGTGACAACACAAGTCACCGAGCCGGCCCCAGGGCACAGAAGAGCGCGGCACCCTGCCTTTTTAGCTACAGCCTGCCATACGGCTTTGGAAATTTGATGCAGGTGTCCCCAAGTCTTTTGGGGAGGGAAATCAAAGGGAAGGGGAGGCACAGCGATGAAATAACCCGATAAGCCGCTCTCAGTTGTCAGAAACAGCACACCTAAAATCTCTGCAAGCCCACTTTTACCGTGATGCGTGGAAAAGACGTGCCAAATAGGCCGTGCCACACTTTGCTTCTTAGGGAGAAGGTCTTTCAGGTTGAGAGAGCTGCCCCTCCCCACAGGCTGGTCAGTCAGGGAGGAGCTTCAGGACAAAGGTTCCGTTACTAACCGGATCACTGGAGCAACAGAGAACCAGACCAGGCCACTTCTTACCTTGTGCAGACTGAAATCCCCCGGATCAGTCTCCTAGTACCATCACTGGTGCATTTTTGGGTGGAACTATCAGAGACCTAAGGAATTTAGATGCCGAAGTCCTGCGGCTAGCTCTCATATGCTCCCCTGGAACATCTTAACGTGTACCAGCCTTTAAATTTGCCACCCCCTTTCAGTGGCCCCACGACACCAGGCTATCCCGAAGCCGAATCGTAGGGTTAACGATGAAGCCTGGCGGGGGGCGGCGGGGGCAGAGCTACGGCCTCTCTCCCGCTGCAGGTGCCCGGCGCAAACCGTCCGGCGTTTACCCTGCGGGTTCCTCCCACAGCAAAGTGAGCTCAGTCACGCAGAGCAGACTGCCACAGAAAGAGCAAAGGGATCCTGGTGTCGTCACGAAGTGTCCGGGGAATTACTGCTCGTGTCGAGGGCAAATAATAAGCAATTTGGGAATAGGAAGAAACTCCAAGACTGTTAGAGGATTAGTGGGAAAGCAATCTACGGCAACACGCGCTCCAGCTGTTGCGCTCCTCGGACCCAATTTATGGAGGTGGCTGTGTATCTCCCCAGGTTAACTACCAATTTAACAGCTACATGCTCAAACACTTCAGACAGGAGGAAAAAGTGACTTCCTTGAACAAACGAGGACACAGTCAGAGTTTTGCCTTAAAAGACCAAAGATCCACAAACCGCAAACCATACTAGACACAAGATACTCTGTGTGCTTTAGGAATAGCACTGCTTTCCCTAATCTTTAGGGCAGTATGTGTGAGCTCCGTTGAAAAAGCAGAGAGCCAAATGGTTCCACATCACACGCTGCAAGCTGATGCTTCCAAAAAAGGAGATTTTATGTTCAGTGCCTAAGGAGATACCTCAGCCATCCCTTTAGATGTGTCAGCCGTAGACATTTCTAAATGGCTCCAAATCCTTCCTCTCCTCAAGCAGTCAACAGGAGCTTTCCCCTCAACAGATCCGTGCGAGAACAATCACATTCAGTCTTAGAATATTCTAAACTAGATGGTATCAGTGAGTTCTCGTGTTCCATGTTTAAGTCTGAACTCCGACGGGCTTTCGGACAAGGTAACTTTCCAAGATGTCTCAATAAGCAGTGGTGAAACTGTGGTAACCTCAGAGAGAGCCGAGGCCCACCCGGATCCCCAGGGAGCAGCGTGCCTTTTCCTGCCTCTACTGCCCAGCCCGCTGCCTGCTTCGTGCAGAACGCCGAGGACCCGTGTTTGGTTTTTCAGAAGCGCAGCGGTGACAGAGCGGTCCTGCGGCCTGATTACAAACCGGCTGGAAAAAGGCGACTCCAGCCATCTGAGGTAAGCAGCGTCCAGCTGGTCCGGTCGGGCCGGACGCCCTACTTGAGAAAATCCCAGGTCAAAGCAGAAACAAAAGGCGAAGCTCCAGCCGGAGGGGAGGCTTTGGCTGAGCCCGGCGAGCAGAGCGCGCCGACGGGGTCGCAAACCTCAGGAGGCGTTTTGGACGGCGGGGAACGCAGCTGGGGCTCCCGCAGACTGCTGCGCCGCAGAAGCCGCTTTAGGAACTTTTCTAGCTAGTCCCTTCCAGCAGCAAGGTGGAAGGGACTGGAGGCTGACGGCATACGAGAAAAAGGGTGATATTTAACGCAGTGGGAAATAGAGGAGAAGCAAAAGAAAGCAGAATTGCTTATTGCTCGCTCCTAGGAACCCTGCTCAGCGCTTTGCAAAGATCCCCTTTCCCTCACTGCTGCCAATTTCCACAGCTGAATTTGGACCAGGAGCTTTTCCTCCCTTGCAACAGTGCAATCTTTAATACCGAAAGAAATGGTTAAAAAGAATCCTTTCAAATTCGTTGCTGTTCAAGCGACTGCGGCCCTTTGATCAGAAAATACAAAGCCTTGCGCCCTGACCTTCTGCTGAACTCCTGCCAATCACTGTAACACCATCCTCTGAAGGCAGAAAGCAAGAAGACAGCGCGGCCCCGTTTGCCTTGGGCTGTGATTTATTATACTAAGTTTTGTGAAATTATTAAATTTAAATTCCTCACGCAATCGGTTTGGCACTAAGGCAAAACCATCAAGTGGGCCTTTTTCTTCCAAACCTGATAAATAAACCCTGGTTTTAGATGAGCCCTCATCTTCCTGGTACTGAATATTCATACTTTAGAGATGCCGCAGTGCTGTGGCCCCCATTTTATGCAGCAATTAAAGACCAGACACAAAAATATTTAGATGCCTATTTCTTGATAGTTATAAACCCTCACTCCTGCAGCTCCTATGTCTTAAACTCAACATTCCCATCAGGAAACAACCCTAAAACCCATGTGCCCTTATGCTTCTGATCACGTTGCAGACATCTGTCCCAGCAGCGGTACTGCTGGACGTGGCCACTGTCCCAAGGACAACCCCAGACCAAAGGAGGACCATGAGAAATTTAAGGGAAAGAACAGTTTGGAAGCTCTGCCTTTGTATTTTGAGGTTTACTTCAACAAAACTACAGGATTCACGTCTTTTAGCTAAGAGACAAGGCTCTGGCTGCTCTGGAGAAAGGCGGGAGGTGCCAACTCCATTTCCCTTCATCCAACTTCTGTTTCCCTTCAGATTGAGGTAGGAATTCAATCATTCTCATGCTCTCCCAAGTAAATTATTTGCATGTTCTTTGCAGCAGGATTCTCAGGGGCAGGTTCCTGTGCCCTTTTCTGGAAACCTTTAAAGAGGAATCCAGGTGAGACACCGCTCAGGAAAATATCAGTGGGAACTGAAAAGGTCAGAAGACCATTTGTTTCTGGTTAGCTGGGAACGAAGCCAGGTCGGGGATGCCTGGATGCAGTTACTGCTGTTCTGCAGGTCTCATTTCAAATCTACCACAAACCGCAGCCGCCAACCTCTTTTTGTTGGCCTGAAATCCATCTCAGCTGAGAGCTGGTTTCAAGGACAGAGGATAGCGTTTCTGTTGCTAGGGGCCTTGATATTTCACACCTATTAAAGCCAACTATCTACCCTACCCAAAATCCACTATTTCATTTTAAAGGGAAAATCTGGAGCAAGGCAGATTTTTTTTTTTTTTTTTGGTCTACCCAGGACGTACACAAATAAATTGCCTCTTGTATGACTATAATTCTTTCTTATTCATAAATAAAATGATTAACGTCCCCTGCTGTCAGCCTGGCATGGAATTTGGATGCCTCCCTCCTACAAAATACACTTTAGCTTTCATCGGATGGCTCGAAATGCCCCAAGGCAGGGCCGAGGAGGAAGAGCAGTGTGCGTGTGCGTCTCAAAGAGCGCCAGACATGAATGCTCGTGCTTTTACACGCTTCTGCCCCTCCCACCCCCTTGACACCGCTGAACCCCGGTCCCCAAGTCCACTCCTCTCCTGCTCCAAAGGAGTCTCGTTTCCATTTAACCCAAACCGCCCTGCAACAGCCGCCTCGTTTGTTGAGAATTACTACTTTGAATTTATTTTCTGCTTCACTAAAAATATGGCAGCTGCTGATAAAAAGCCAATAATATGCAGCGTGTGCAGGGAATGGCGGTTGTTCTAATGCTGCATGTAAAACATCTTCCGCAGAACCCTGGGGCATTTAACAGACATTGGAGAAGATTCAGCAAATCGCTGTGATGACCTCATCGTGGATCACCCAAAGGAAGCAAAGCAACAGCAGGCTCTTCTCCTCAAAGGAGGCTACCACCAGAAGGAATAAGAAATACCTGACCAGCACGCGGCAGAGGCTTAACTTAATTTACAGAAAGGAAACTGCGGTGCCAAAGGAAGGAGTGCTCTGTCCAGAACGCTGTTAGAGGAGGACGTGGCGTCTCTACTGATTCAGTGCCCTCACTCCGAGGCCCACATTTACCTTTAATGACTTCATTGACAAGAGATTAGCTTAGCTCCAGCAAAGTCAGCTAGAAGCAGCCAGCCAGAGATCTTCTCAATGACAGTTATTAGCCATATTCAGCAAGATCCCATTCTCATCAGGAATAGTAACTGCCTCAGAAGGGAGAGCTTGCAGTTGGGACTATTTTTGGTGCTCTACAAATAAACACCAGATGGCATGGAGTGAAGTTAGGGGGCAGGTTGAAATCCATCATGTGAACATCCCGGCGGCTTGGTGCAGTGGCTTTATTCTTTACCTGAGCCCTTACAATGGAAGTGTCACATCTTGGCCAGCAAGAAAAGACGACTGTGTTTCAGTCTCAATAGCCCTCTCCGGAGCGCACCTACTTGAGAATACAAGGAAGACCTACACAATCAAGACATTTCTCTGCCAAGCCTAAGTTCTGTTCATCTGCAGGCAAACAGCAGCAGCACTGGGAGGAGCAGATACATTTCAGTTCCGAGCTCTGCCCTAAAAGGCCCCACATACCTGTCACGGAGAGTGTTGGGACCCAGGTAGGGGTACTGGCTGTCCTTGAGTTTTCCTTTGATGAGCTGATCTAGTGTTTCGTGAAGCAGAGGCTGGTGTTGCGTATACACATTCTCAACACCCTGCAGTGCAAGAGAAGCTTTTGTTATGAATTAATACAGCAAGGCAGCAAGCTAAAAGAGATCAGCAAAGGCACAGAAAAGGAGCATCATCGTCTGATGGATGTATCAAGTGTGAACCACTGAAATCCAGATCGAGAGGCTTTTCAGCAGCTAACTCCCATTGTCTTCTATGAGAATTATGCTCTAAAAGCCCAGTGCACTTGCTATTAAATCTCTGAAATCCATGACATACCGCCTTGCACTGCATGTGAGTCCTGCTCCGTGACTACAATTTTGACTAAAACTGTCATTATTTCACCTGTGGCAGACCCATACCTTCAGTCCTTTGAGGAACTGTTTGGTGATGGCTACAGCATCCTTGGGACTGAACAGGTCACTGCCCCGGATCCGTTTCCCTCCATACTCCACAACGGCAGACACCAGCTGTACAGAGAGAGGCAAAACCAGGATCCTATTAAGGTGGGAAACCAGCTTCCCGGCAGATTTTGTCTAGTTAGGCTCAGTGGAGATACTGGAATGACAACCAAGGAGTCAGGGAGATCAATGCTGAGCAGAAAAAGCAGCACGGAGAGGGGCAAAGGGGAGGAGAAGGAGGACTGCCCACATCCACCAAGCAAGTCACTCTGCCGTGACACTGCCTGCATGAGGAGAGAGGCTTTCATTTCCATAGTCTGCTGCAGTGACAGCAGATCCTCCATACAATGTGACATCATCCTGCTTCTCCACCTCCTCTCCAGCTGCTCACTACATTTGCCAAGCGCTGCCACCCTCTCCCTGCCAGCCAAGCTCCTTTTACAGTCTCCACAAGTCCTTCGCTGCAAGTACTGCCTATTCAGCAGGAGCTGGGGAAAAAGGGGTGGGGAGGAAGAGGAGAAGGAGAAAGGAAGCATGTTCCCAGCCCCGTTTAGATGGCACACACCCATCCTAACAGACTCCTGGCATGCCTGCCATCTCTGCTTTATTCAGGCCTCCATAACATCGCCGACTGTGGAGAGTGGGGACAAGCGCCGTTCCTCGGGGGTCGGGGCTGGGCCCGGTGCTGTTTCCCATCTTTGTTGAGATGGGGACAGTGGGATCGAGGCCCCCTCAGCAAGTGCCCCGATGGCCCCGAGCTGTGCGGTGGGGGACATGCTGAGGGCAGGGATGTCACCCCGAGGGACCCGGGCAGGCTGGAGAGGGGGGACCGAGCAAACCTCATGGGGTTCAGCAAGGCCAAGGGCAAGGTCCTGCCCGTGGGTCGGGGCAATCCCCAGCACAGACCCAGGCTGGGCCCTCGAGGAGGGGCTGGAGAGCAGCCCCAAGGAGAGGGACTGGGGGGGTTGGTGGGGGGAAAACTGCCCGTGAGCCAGCCCCGTGTGCTCGCAGCCCAGAACCCACCCGTGCCCTGGGCTGCAGCCAGAGCAGGGGGGGCAGCAGGGCCAGGGAGGGGATTCTCCCCCTCTGCTCCACTCTGGGGAGACCCCCCTGCAGTGCTGGGGCCAGCTCAGGGGCCCCCAACAGCAGAAGGACACGGAGCTGCTCGAGCGGGGCCAGAGGAGGCCACGAAGATGCTGGGGGGGCTGGAGCAGCTCCCCTGGGAGGCCGGGCTGAGAGAGTTGGGGGGGTTCAGCCTGGAGAAGAGAAGGCTCCGGGGAGCCCTTCGAGCGGCCTCCCAGGGCTTAAAGGGGGGGGAGGAAAGGTGGGGAGGGACTCTTTAGCAGGGAGTATGGGTTTAGCACAAGGGGTAAGTTTTAAATTGAAAGAGGGAAGATTTCAGTGAGATCTAAGGCAGAAATCCTTCCCTGTGAGGGGGGTGAGGCGCTGGCCCAGGGTGCCCGGAGCAGCTGTGGCTGCCCCCTCCCTGGAAGGGTTCAAGGCCAGGTTGGACGGGGCTGGGAGCCCCCTGGGCTGGGGGAAGGGGGCCCTGCCTGGGGCAGGGCGTGACACTGGGGGGGCTTTAAGGTCCCTTCCAGCCCAAACCAGTCTGTGATTGTATGATTATGATTATTCTATGATTTTGGAAATGGAAATTAAGTGATTAGGTATGCCTTTCAAAGTAACACCTGCAGGCCCCCGGCCAAGCTCAGGGTTCTTTTCACAAGGTGAGGCACAGTTCAACAAAAAAAACATTGTGCTAAAGGAAAGCAGGGAAGCTTTACCCCAATTAACACTGATTTTCCACCTCTGTGCCCTCCTGTCCCACTCATTCATCCAGCTGAAGGAGAAATGCTGCAATTACCTTCCGGTACTTCTCTGACACACCCCTGTTCTTGAGATCTGTCACCAGCCCTGGCAGGCTATTGCTGCTGTGCCGCTCGTAGTGCAGGGCATAGAGCATCACCAGCCGGGCAGCGTCCAACTCCGTCACCTTGGGGTTCTGCAAGAGGCGCCGCACGTTCTGCGGCAAGACAGAGAGCAGTATTAGTGGAGAGGCCTTCAAGCGACATTAAATCAGACGAATATCAAGCCCACTGCCTAGCAACAAAACTGCATGCAGGGGGAATGCAAGAGAATTAAACTGTGTCATAAGCAACAGAGCCTTGCTTCTTACGTGCTCTGCGGTTAGATTCATTGGAGTACAAGGGAGTGCAAGTTGCTTTTGGGTCTCTTCAGGAAGCTGGGAATTCATAATCCAATTCTGTTGTCCACTTTTAACTCTCCGTAACAGGCTGCGGGGTGAGCTCAGGTTCCCGTGGGCCTCCCCTGAAGCAAGGCCTCAGCAGGCACTTACAGAAACCTTTAGCCTCTGCCCTTCCCTTTCCAACTCGAGTAGAGCCAGAACTGGCCCACAGGTTCCACTGTAATACTGACTGTCAAGAAAAAAGAGCTACGATGATTACATGGATTCAATTTTCTTTTGGAATGTGCAGGGCAGAAGCATCGAAGTCTCAGATGACCTTTGGATGTGAGAAGTGGAGGAGCGAGTATCAAGCATTTGGAAGCAGAGGAGGAAAGGAATTGAAAAGGAAAAGTTACAGCAGTGGAGGTAAATACAGAGACCGACAGTTGTTACATCTAAAATGCAGATCATTACATCTTCTGCTGAATAGAACACAGTACCATAAATCTAAAGGGTGTCTGCCCCAGAGAGGCTGCCTGTTGAAGTACAGACCCTCTCCAGAAAAGTTTCAGAGCCTTTGGCGCATGCCACTCACCCTCCAGGGGTTGCAGGCAGGATATAACTGCTTGTGTAAGCTGACAATTGGCCGTATAAGTGCTACTCCTCATTACAACAAAAACCACTTATTTCCTCTCTGCAACCTCGCAGTCACTGTGTCGAGTCACAGAGCTGAGATAATGGAGTTAACAGAACAAACACCAGAGCCAAGCTGGTAGCTTAGGTGAGCAGTGGGAGTAATAAGCTTCTTAACTCCGAGCTTTGCAATGGGTCTCCAAGAACAGGCATCAACTACCAGATGTGTTTGCAGACATCTGGTTAGGGCTGGACAGATGCATTAGGAGACAGCAAAGTCTGAAATTCTCCCTGTGCTGAACATTAAAGCAAAACAATCAGCCTCTATTAGCTCAAATGCATGGGAGCAGAGGAGCCGCCAGTTTTACAGTTGCAGAAATGGCAGTTCCAAGAGAGGGACAGAACCAGCTGGGATTTTTTTTCCACTCTGTAAACGTCCATGACCTTCAAACGCTCCAAAAATCCCAGCAAATCTTCGCAAGATTCTCCCACCCTCCCAGTACAGGTAGGCAACATGGAACCAGTCAGCAAACAGCTGCCAAACATGTAGTGAAGCTGCTGTTATTTACCACGCTGACTCAGCTATATTTGCTGTCATCTGTTTGACTGTTGCAGACCAGGTACAAAAATACAGAATAAAATCCTGGCTTTGAGGACGATCAACAGGAGTTTTACCATTAACCTCAGTAGGGTCAGGAATTCACCTGTGAGGGCAGGGACAGTCGCGCGGAGATGTCTACTTGCAAGATTTCTGGTCCTGGCCTGGCAGCACAGTGGCAATGCCTGTGTAAGCGGGCAGCGTGCAAAACAGAAAAGCTATTGTCCGTCTCAGGAGATGGGATTCAAAACCTCCCATTCATCTCTGAAGGCTCATGTACTATGTCAGGATTAATAAGAGACCAGGGGAAGAATAACCAAAATGTGCTGTACTCGGGGGCCCTGGGCCACCAGAGAAATTAACAGTCACTGAAGTTACAGCAGAGGGAGAACAATTCTGCCTTTATTTCACGCACTGGCTTATTCTTCATTGTTTCTGCAGCCTTGGCCCTTCGCTGCCATTCGGAGATTGCAACAGGGACCGGCCTGGGGCAGTGCAGCTACAGAGACACTGATCTCTCATGTAGAAGATACCAGTTCCACAGTTTTGCATTTATTTCCTAGCTGCTACATGTTTTCCAGTCGGTCTCAGTTGATATAAATACAATAGAGCCCTTTGGGCATGTGGCTGTAAGCAAACTGCAGGCAGCTTTTCTGCTTTAAAAACTGCAGAAATACCTAGTTGGTGCAGAGTGAGACCTGAATTAGCTCCAAGGTGAACTCCAGTAGCTGCCCAGGGCGGTGCTGGGCGGGGGGCAGACCCGCCTGCCTCCCTGCCCAGTTTCCAGTGCTGCCACGAACTCTCTTATCCATACAGCTGGTGAGGCAACGGCATCATCACCAGAAGTTCACATCATCCCTTTCTTCAGCAAATCTGAGATAACTTAATAAAGAGGAGACCAACATTTTCCAAAATGTTCTCCGGTGCCAAGCATCCAAGTTTCAACACTAATGCTCTGGGCTGTGTTAACATCAGAAATAACAGCTCGGAGCACAGGCACGGAGGGCTGATGGGTTAGAACTCAAATATTTGTCTTTTAAACTGCAAAAGCTTGATCTGGAAACAATGACATAGCAAGACAACCTCAGAGGCTGTTTTCAGCCACTGCATTTTATGGCTACATTCCCACTTCAATACTTAGTCATCTAAATTCTACCAAATATAAGCTATGAAATCATATCTATATGCTCGCCAATCTATATAGCTGCAATGACTTCAGCAGGCCTATACTGATTCACATCAGCTCGGGATCTGTAATGGATTACAGCACTTGAAGAGTCTAATATTATCCCCTAGCCACCCACTTGGAGCACAGAATAACAGGCAAAGAAGACATCCATTTCAAATCAGTTGAAGATGCTTATCTTTATTTTCTAGGCAAACTGCCTCTCCGGTATTGTGTAAAGGAGTCCACTATATGGTGGAACTTCTGCCTTGGCTATAAAAAAATTAAGGAATTGTTTTTTAATACCGAGTTGCTGGTTGAACTCTGCTAGAATACAGTCACACTCAACAATACTGCTATTTTCTCTGAATAGTCAGCAGCCACAGTTCATCACTATTGACATACTGTCAGATACTAGGTCAGGTCATGGAATCCAACAAGCCAGCATGGGGTCAAAATTTCAGTCTATATTCAGCTATAACAGAAGTCTCTGTTAGGCTTTTTCAGTCCGCTTTGCCAAAGAAATCTTTTATCTAAGAGGCTTTCCACTGTTTTGGGGTTTTTTTTGTTGTTGGTTTTTTTTTTAAAAAAAAAAAAAAAAAGGTGAAAGCCAGCACCTCAACAATAATCTGGTTTGGTGTTAGACAATTTCATGGATTCCACTTTCCTCCCCAACAACTACAACAAGCTTCTGCACAGAGGTCTGAGTTCTTTGGGTTGTTTGACTGGTGCCTGCACAGGCAGCCTGCCAGAAGCCAACTGACTGCATATAATGAAGGAATGTTGTATTGTGAAATGTAAAGACAGAATTTGCAAAGATGCCTCTCAAGCCAGTTATTAACTATGATTCATCCCCATCTGAACTGAACAGGGAGGAGAAGAGTAATTCTAAAATCTAATGTCCCAACCCTGCAGGATATCTGCAATCCCACTGACTTTCAGTATCAAACTTCCATCAACAGGGCGGTTACGGGAGCAAACCAGCGAGATTCAAAGGACCAAGGTGAGGTTTGGAGCCCGGGGTACCTGGAGAGCGTTGGAGTGGTCATTCTGGCAGGCCAGTTCCTGCTCCACTTCAGAGACCTCGAGCAGGTTCCGCTCACCAACCAGTCGAGAGAGCTCTCCCACTACCGTCACATGCTTCGACACCGTGCCCGACATCTTCTTGAACTGCGGGTAATTCTCCACAAACGCCTGCAACGAGGAAACCAAAGCAATCGGTTCTTCAAAAGAAAAGCAAGAGGCAGAGAATGCGTGCAACCCAGCGATCAACTCTACAAATTAATTGGCATCAATATAAGCAAGATCAGTGCGGGAGTAGGGATGATCGGGCACCTCAACCCGCGAGCCCCTGGGATTTCTCCGATTACCAGGAGACTTTTGGAAGGGATGTACTTTTTATTCAAGCTTAAAAATAAAAGGATGCAGAAAGTATCTCCAAAGACATCACCAGGATTCTTTAAGTCTTGAGCAGTGACTGCATGAAGAGCCTGTGCTCTGAGCTGCTGTCAGGTGACCCAGCTCAGATATAAAGCCCACAGTCATACTGGGACTGCGAGCACCCTCAGCAAGTGCCCCCATGACACCGAGCTGCGTGGTGGGGGACACACTAAGGGCAGGGATGTCACCCCGAGGGACCCGGGCAGGCTGGAGAGGGGGGACCGAGCAAACCTCATGGGGTTCAGCAAGGGCAAGGGCAAGGGGGGGCAGCCAGAGCAGGGGGGGCAGCAGGGCCAGGGAGGGGATTCTCCCCCTCTGCTCCGCTCTGGGGAGACCCCCCTGCAGTGCTGGGGCCAGCTCGGGGGCCCCCAACAGCAGAAGGACACGGAGCTGCTCGAGCGGGGCCAGAGGAGACCACGAAGATGCTGGTGGGGCTGGAGCAGCTCCCCTGGGGGGCCGGGCTGAGAGAGTTGGGGGGGTTCAGCCTGGAGAAGAGAAGGCTCCGGGGGGACCCTGAGAGTGGCCTCCCAGGGCTTAAAGGGGGGACAGGGAAGGTGGGGAGGGACTCTGGGTCAGGGGGTGGGGATGGGACGAGGGGGGACGGGTTTAAACTGACAGAGGGGAGATTTAGGTGAGATTAAGGCAGAAATCCTTCCCTATGCGGGGGGGGAGGCGCTGGCCCAGGGTGCCCAGAGCAGCTGTGGGTGCCCCCTCCCTGGAAGGGTTCAAGGCCAGGTTGGACGGGGCTGGGAGCCCCCTGGGCTGGGGGAAGGGGGCCCTGCCCGGGGCAGGGGGGGTTGGAACTAGATGATCTTTAAGGTCCCTTCCAACCCAAACCAGTCTGTGATTCTACACTTAAACCAGAGCTTACCAATTCAACTGTAGTGCTTCAGGATTCCAACAAGCTCTGAGCAGCAGCTCAGGGAGCAGTTGGAACAAGCAAGCTCGTGGACCACACTGCAGTGGTGCAGAACGGCCTGTCCAAGTGTCTAGCTTTCAGTAAAGAACCATTGCAATGACCACAGGGCACAAAGGAGGTGACCACTGCACAACCCAGCACGCCACAGAGAGCTGAACTGCTGGTACCAGCAGCGTGGACTGTCAGTGCACAGGCAGTGGTGATCCACACTGTCCCGCCACAGATGGGTTTTAAAAACTCCTGTCAGTTATGTGCAGATTGTCTGTACCTTCATATCTGCTATGGATTCCAGCTTCTGCTGCTCCTTAGGTTTCCTCCTCTGGAAATCCTCCATAAGATTCTTGATGTTACTGCCAATCTCTGCGAAGTTCAGGTACATGTTCTGCACGGAACAAGACAGGGATCTGAGAGAAAGTTGTTCTAACACACGAGTCTTGATGCAACTGGAGCAACGTGTCACTGTGTCCAAAACACTGAAATGCCATTGCCATCGTCTCCCTGAGACCCAAGCTTGAGCAAGCAGCTCTGCCACTGCTCTGGGTTTGAAATAAAACTATGAAGTGGTCGCATTACTTCCTGTCAGATGCTACCTGCATTACACATTGCTTTTCACCACTTGCAAGAGCTATACAGTACATCACCACCTCAATGGGCAAAGTCAGTGGAAAGTTCCTTTCACATGGCAAAACCAAGAATGGAACCTGAAGTTCAGCAAGGCTGAGGGCAAGGTCCTGCCCATGGGTCGGGGTGATCCCCAGCACAAACCCAGGCTGGGCCCTCGAGGAGCGGCTGGAGAGCAGCCCCAAGGAGAGGGACTGGGGGGTTGGTGGGGGGAAAACTGCCCCTGTGAGGGAGCACCATGTGCTGGCAGCCCAGAACCCACCCATGCCCTGGGCTGCAGCCAGAGCAGGGGGGGCAGCAGGGCCAGGGAGGGGATTCTCCCCCTCTGCTCCGCTCTGGGGAGACCCCCCTGCAGTGCTGGGGCCAGCTCGGGGGCCCCCAACAGCAGAAGGACCGGGAGCTGCTCGAGCGGGGCCAGAGGAGGCCACGGAGATGCTGGGGGGGCTGGAGCAGCTCCCCTGGGGGGCCGGGCTGAGAGAGTTGGGGGGGTTCAGCCTGGGTAAGAGAAGGCTCCGGGGAGACCTTCGAGCGGCCTCCCAGGGCTTAAAGGGGGGACAGGGAAGGTGGGGAGGGACTCTGGGTCAGGGGGTGGGGGTAGGATGAGGGGTGATGGTTTTAAACTGCCAGAGGGCAGATTTAAATGAGATCTGAGGCAGAAATTGTTCCCTGTGCGGGGGGTGAGGCGCTGGCCCAGGGTGCCCAGAGCAGCTGTGGGTGCCCCCTCCCTGGAAGGTTTCAAGGCCAGGTTGGACGGGGCTGGGAGCCCCCTGGGCTGGGGGAAGGGGGCCCTGCCCGGGGCAGGGGGTGCCACTGGGGGGTATTTAATGTCCCTTCCATCCAAACCAGTCTGTGATTCTCTGATCCCCCAATTCAACTACTCATGAACAGCCCCACCAAGATACCTACATTGGCGTAGAACTCGTCGTTCTCGGCAGACAGAACGACCTCCCGGAGATCCTTGCTTATCCCTGGTACCCGAGAGAGGTCGATGCGGTTGTTGTTAATCCCCAGCAGCTCGTGAACCATAGCTTGGTACGTCCACTAGCAAGGACAGTGAAACAGAAAGGCAAACAATGACCTTAGTAAGATAATAAACAGCACTGGAAAAATAATGGATTTCAGGCTGAACAAAAACAAAGCCAGTTTATATTGCGCTAGCAACAGAAAGCAGATTCAAAGTGTGCCTTTCTCAGACTGTTTCCAGAATGTTACAATAAGAAATAAATACTACATCTGTTATGATCAGACGGGTGCCTCATGGTGAGAGGTGCTGGCGCCCTGTCCCTGGGTGCTTTCTGTAGGTACATTCAAAAGACATGACTCCAAAAGCAGAGCAATGGAGATTAATATTCCTGTTCAGACATTTTTGTTTGCCACCTTTACCTCCTCCTCCTCTGCCTGGAAAGGGACATGTATTTTTGGCTGCAGAGGTTCTGCAGTTACAAACTGTACAATTTCCAAATGCTGCTTTGGTTCTTAGGCAGCAGTAGGAGTGTGTGTTTCTGCACATCAGCGAGCTACTGTATTTATCCTGGGAAGACTAATATTAATCTAGAGAACTGAAAGCTGATCAGAGCACTGACATGCCCGACACTCCATTTACATTCATGTGAATCTCTCTTCTGGACAGAAAATCTCCGCATAGCGAGTAACGCTTCTGGTGCCCTGTGCTGAGTGCAGTCCTTAACCTACAAACCGTGTGTGAGCTGGGTTTCTGACTGTCAGATCACTCCAGAAATACCAGTACCACCAGTGGCTCCTACACCACCCAGGTTACAGAAGCCCAGCTGCAGCTCCAGCCCTTGCCTGAGCCCCAGACTGACCTGTGTCAAAGCGTACCCCACAGAAATGAGACAGTCTGCCTGAATCTACAGCTCAGCAAATTAAAAAAAAAGTTAAAAAAATCACAATAGCTACGTAGTAAATACTCCCAGCCACCACTAACACAGAAGGAGAAACACACCAGTGCAAGGTCACTCCGTAGGTGCGTACGTGGGCTGCCAGCCTGCCCCCACAAACCAAGCCCTGGAGAGGACCCTGCCAAGACACGAGGCCGCCAGATGTGAAGCGGGTCTCCCAGAAGTGCGAGCGGCCCGGGTACCCAGGGTGCTGGCTGCGCCTGCCACTGCAGCCAGCACGCACAATCCGTGCTCAACTGCTGAAACCTCAGGCCACGAGATAAAAGAGGGATTACAAAAAGAATGGGGGCAGGAAGCGAGACTTTTTACCTTTCAAATATAACCCATGGCCTGCCAGGGTGTGAACTCTGTGTGAACAGGCCCTTGCGCAACCGCGAGATGATTCACCTGGTTCAGAAGTGGGGTGATGGCATCGTCAGACCGGTCCAGAATGAGAAGTAAAGGAGGGACCTCAGTGCGCCGAAAGTCAAACAGCTCATACTCTTTAGTGATTACTTGCTGTCGAGAAAAGGAAAAAAAGCCACCTGATTTTATGTAAACCCAGAAAATGTTTCCTCTTAGTTTGGCTACAGGTGAACAAAAAGTGAAGAGCTGGTGAAAAATAAGTTGTGCTGCTTAGTCTATACTGCTAACGAGGACATAATCCCTGCTCTCAAAAGGCACTGGCCGACCTACTGCAGTTTATGGCACTCACAGAAAACAGGGGCCAGGCAGAGACGAGGGGTGTGACCTGCCCAAAGCCGTGCAACAAAGTAAACAACAGATTTTATATGAATCGACTGAAAAAGGGTATTTCTCTCAAATGCGTCAGTACGTAAAAAAAATAACCCAAATTTAAGTACGTTGCCAAACTTATTGAACATCGCTGTAGGTTCTCACCACACCTTCACACACTCAGCAAGCCTCTTCGCCGACTCAGAAGAGAGCTGGTACCGAATCATGGGGCATTTCTTCAGAGACAAAAGCAGAGCAGTCAGCCCCTGGGTTGTCCTGGACAGCTGAGCCGGATCCCAGCTGCGACCCTGGAAGGAAAGGCTGCATCTAGTCTGGATGCACCGTCCCCAGTCTTTCTCCCACAAAGTTTTATTTCTAAGCTTTCAAGTCTTACAGCGAACAACAGTTTGACTGAAGCTACAGTCCGGATTCCCCAGTGCCCCTCTCCTTGCCAGCTCCCCGTGAGGATCAGCCTTACGGACCCTCAGCAGCAGTCTGCCTGCTGGGCAACCCCCCACCGCACCCGGCTTGTCGTGGCTACTGGGCTCTCTATTAACCATAAAACAAGGCCCCGGAGGAGCATTAGCTTCTTTCATACCTGGCAGCAGCCCAAGAGGTTGAGAGAAAAAACGTGTGGATTCACTGCAATGTAATCGCCGTAGAACTCCTGCCAACAAGTGAAAGCAAACAGAGTTACGTGTCTTGCCAACCCTTATTCAGCCTGCAAGAGTACACGTTCCAGCATCAGCCACATTAACGCTAAAATCCTGAGCAATGCACAGACTCGGGGACTCTGATCATTTCTCCTTCCCCCGTGCCGGACCTCTCAAATCCCTACGCTGCTGCTGACAACTCCGCTGCCAATTTCTCGTGCGTGTTTTTCGAGTACCTAGCTCTTTGTCACCACCAAACGGGGAGCAGCCTTGGGAAACACAGACGCAGCAGAACCAGCAACAGCTCTGACAACTGGAGGGCAGGGAGAAATGGGGGACACAGTTTTTCTTTCTTTTACTTTTTATCATTCATCATTTCTTCCATCCGAGAAGTGCTGCTGCATGCTGTTCAAGAACTACAGCGTCCTCTCATCACCACACCTAGGATTGTTAGCTTGCATGCTGGCTTTGCGGGTACTTTTAGATCTATTTAAAGTATTTAAAATTCACCTGAACTTCAGCCACAACTTCCTGTTCATCAGCCTCAGCCAATGACTTGACATCGCTCTTACTGATCACGTTACTGAAATCTGAAAGAAAACAACAGCGAAAGCAGGGTCAGGCTCTGCGAGTGACACACAAGACCACCACAGAACAGGGTGAGCAGACTTTCCCCGGGGAGCAGGAGCTGATTACAGCAGAGATCCCTTGACCTTACACCTGCAATTATTACGCAGACATTATAAGCCAGAAGTTACCTCACACAGACACTCTGAGCTAATTCCTTGGCCAACTTTCTGCTCCTAGTGCCAATCTCCTGCACGTGCCTGCAGCGCTGGCTCAGCACGTCACGGCCAACGATGGATTCAACGCCCGGTCTCACCCCCTCCCTGGCCTGACATCCTCCCAATTAATCACCACCATGTACAGCCCGCTCGCAGTCAGTAGATTTATATGTGTAAAACACAAGTCATGTTAAATGGCTGAAGAGAGAGAGAGCCACATCTCGCTGGGGCTCCTGGGCATCGCAGGTCACCCCCCACCCTCCCCAAAGTGGGGTCCCCCCTGGCAGCCCGGAGCCCGGCTCCTCGGCATCGCTGCATTTCTGCAGAGCGGCAATGACATCTAGAGGCCACTTCAGCTTCGTTTCCCAGAATCTCACCAAGCGACACCTGTGCTGGAAGACTAGACTTCAACACAAAACCAGCTGTAGTTGTTCTGCCTAATTTTCCAAAACTACAGAATATTCTGTGGCATGAGCAGGACACGAGAAACACCTGCCCGATACGCCGGGCACTAGAAGGAGCCGTGCAGCAGCTCTAGTCCAACACTGGGATGTGAAATCTATCCTAAATGATCGACCTTCAAGATTTAGGCAGTCTCTCATCCTGTGCACCTCAATTTTCCTTATAATACAGGAAGCTCACCTCCAGCATTAGCCTTCTTTCGTGTTTACAAAGAAACACAAAGCTTTAAAAACCCAGAAATTTTCAGCGATAAGCCAAATTGAAGGAATGCAGATTTATGGTGTTGCTTTGTAATGATCTCTTATGAGTTGCTTCGATTTAATTATTTTATTTTATGGGTACCCTTTGCTATAAAGAATCTGGTGACTTAAACACCATAAAAACTAGAAATCACACATTCTTAACATTTAGTGAAGGCCTGTCAGTGGAAGCAGTCACAGTGTCTCACACCTGTATTTTCTACTGAACATCAAATCGGTCTCTGGCTGACAAGTCTGACTCACTGGACAGAACGGGACATACTTACAAATAAAATAGATGCTGTACTTCGGCCTCCGCAGCTCCTGAATGAGGAACTCCACGTTCTCCTGGACGAAAACAGCACCGGGAAGAGAAAGATTTTTAAAATGTCACGTAAAAAGGGGCTGGAGCCATTGCCCCCTCCCCATCCCCACCGCCGTCCCTCGCTCTGATGCACCCCAACGCCTGGGGGTGTCGGTGGCGGGAAGGGCCGGGCAGGGCAGCCCCGAGGCCGCGGTGAGGGGCAGCGCTGGCTCTACCTTGGTGGGCCGCAGGAAGCAAATGGCCTTCAGGTGCTTCATGGCCTCCCTGTTCACGGAGTCGAGGCGCTCGAAGAGGTACACCTCCTTCTGCAGGATCTCCGACTGCGTGTACACCATGCTGACGATGCCGGTCTGCGGGGGGGGGGGGGGGGGAAGCGGCAGCGCCCATCACCCCGGGCCTCGGGCCTAAGGCCCCGCCGCTCCGCACCCCAGCAGAGGCCCCCGCCCCGACCCGGCCCGGCCCGGCCCGGCCCGGCCCGGCCCGGCCCGGCCCGGCCCGGCCGCTCACCGTCTCCCGGTCCATCAGCAGCACCTTCATGCCCGGCCCGCTGTCCTCGATCATCTTGGACACATACTGCTTGACCGCCAGCACCGCGTTCATCTCGCCTCAGCTCCGCTCCCCTCAGCTCGACCCGGCTCCGCTCCGCCGCCGCGGGGCACGCTGGGAACTGTAGTCCGCCAGCGGACGGGGCCGGACGGGCGGGGCGCGGTGCCGGACTACAACTCCCAGCGTGCCTCGCGGAGAGGCCCGCCCCACCACTCCGCCGAGGAGCCCAGCCCCGCCCACCGCCCCGCCCGCGGCCCCACAGGCTGTGGGGAGTTGTGGGGCGCGGGGCCGTGAGCCGGGCACGGACCCCGATGCCCCCCGGGAAGCCCTGCACCCACCCCCTGCACCCCCTTACAACCCTCCCCCCAGCTCTCCCCAGCTCTCGCCAGGGGCCTGAGGGGGGCCCGAGCGGAGGAAGAGAAGTGGAAGTGTCCTGGGAGGGTAAGAGCAGTTTGAGACTAAACTCGCCTCTTTCCCCTCAAACAGGCACTAAACCGGCCTCTTTTCCCTCAAACGGGCATTAAACCGGCCTCTTTTCCCTCAAACGGGCACTAAACCGGCCTCTTCCCTCAAACGGGCACGAAACCGGCCTCTTTTCCCTCAAACGGGCACAAAACTGGCCTCTTTCCCAAAAACGGGCACTAAACTGGCCTCTTTTCCCTCAAATGGGCACTAAACTGGCCTTTTTTCCCTCAGATGGGCACTAAACCGGCCTTTTTTCCCTCAAATGGGCACTAAACTGGCCTTTTTTCCCTCAGATGGGCACTAAACCGGCCTTTTTTCCCTCAAATGGGCACTAAACTGGCCTTTTTTCCCTCAAATGGGCACTAAACCGGCCTCTTTTCCCTCAAATGGGCACAAAACTGGCCTCTTTTCCCACAAACGGGCACTAAACTGGCCTTTTTTCCCTCAAATGGTCACTAAACTGGCCTTTTTTCCCTCAAATGGGCACTAAACCGGCCTCTTTTCCCACAAACGGGCACTAAACCGGCCTCTTTTCCCTCAAATGGGCACTAAACTGGCCTTTTTTTCCCTCAAATGGGCCCTAAACTGGCCTTTTTTTCCCTCAAATGGGCACTAAACCAGCCTCTCTCCCCACTACCAGGCACCTTCCCGCCATGTCTGTACTTGAAGAAGAAGGTTGATCCCTCCCTTCAGCACTTTGCTGTCCGTCTTGTTTTCCAGCAAGGTAAAAAAATGCATTACAATTCCATTTCCATACTGCGCATAACAAAGTCATGCGGGCAATCCTTTCTGACCAGGAATTTTTCACCATTATAACCCACCAAGCGAGCTGGGACCAGTTCTGGGAAGGTCTAGGCCTGGGTGAGGGGAAGCTGGTGGCCGGTGTGCCGAGGCTTGCCTGCGGGACACAGCACCCCTGCCTAACTTTCATTCATCTCGACAGATTTTGGAAGTCCGTGCTCAATTCCAGCCAGCCAGCTTGGCTTCCAAAAGCCAAGAAAATTTGTAATAATGTATGCCTTAAAAAGATCCATAGTGGTACCAGGGTTTTGGGGGGCAGACAGAGGGAGGGGAGGACGCTCTTCATCTTGGGGCTGGGGAGCGCAGCGTTGACCTTCATGGGATAACTGGCGTGACTGGAGCTGATCTCTATTTTGCTAACCTTTAAAAGAGCGGGTCTCTGCGCTATTTCTTCCTCTGCTATTATTTTTCCTGAGTGTGACAATTTTGGAAAAGGGCTATTATGTTCATAAAAATGTAATCATCTAACGTGCATGTTTTATACAGAAAATGGTGAGCAGGTGTTGGTGAAAAATGAAAGCTATTTGCAAATCTTGTAAGTAACTTTTCATAAAAGCTGACACAAAGGAACTCTTCCATGCTTATAGTTCATCTTTTGTTCTGCTTGATTTACATTTAATATACATCAAAATACATTACAGAAATAGGGATATAGCTTAAAATTTTTGTATTTTATAGGAAAAATAAATATCGGAGAAGGAGGCTTGTCCGTGAAATCTTTTCCTTTTTAGACAGGAGCCAGTCTGCGAGTAATATTTATGAAAGCATCCTTGGAGACATTCACAATACATTAGCGATACGCAGACAATTGAAGTTTGTCTGTACCACAGTGTAACGGAGTTGTTCAGAAGTGTCGTACTTTCCCTGGCTACATTAAGCTGAATGTAACTGATCTTTTGTCTCCTTACAAGCCGCAGTCTTTTACCTTTCCAGTGAGTAAATGGGAGGAGATTTTGAAATCCCAGCTACTGTACACAAAAAGCAGTTGTGCTGAGAAATATCCCGATGGCATGAGCTGATAAAGTTTGGCTTTTAAATACATACAATTGCTATAAAGATGGATGCTGAAGCAGTACCATGTTAAGGTTAAGACCAGACTTCGTTTGCCAAAGTTGTCTCATGATTATAAATAACAGTAAAAAATTCGAAACAAAAGGGAGAGCAATCCTTTTGCTTGGTATCAAGAAAAGCAGGTGTCTGAGTGTCTTTTCACTATTCCCATAAACTTGGCTTGGATGGAGGAAAAATGCAGCCGTGCCTCCAAAATAATACAGGAGGCAACAGTCTCCCTTCCCTTTCACCTGAGCACGCAGAGTAACTCAAGGCATTTGGATTTGATTGTAGTTTGTTTGCCAGTGTGGTTTAGTGAGTATAACACTGACCCTCCGCAACATACACATCATGTATAAGCAAACATCTCTTAGCTGCTGTCGTTTCTGCCATCAGGTAGCTAGTACACTTCAGCATTTATTATCATTTGAAGAAAAAAAACACTCTCAACCCTGAAATGATCAGATATTTTTGTATTCTCGCTTGCATTGGGAAAGCCATAAACATTGCAATAGCAGAAATAAAGTCAGTGCAAGCAGAATGTTTATTAACTTTACGAGATTGTATCGGTTTGGCATGGATTTCCTTCTGTAATTCAGAACAGCAGGCAACATAAAGACTAAAAGGCAAAGTCATAGGTATTTTAAAATCCAAGAGGCTTAATCAGCCTTAAAGAAAGCTGACGTTAAGGATGTATGAAGTTGATACTGATCTTAATGTTCAAATCACAATGTTTTTTTCCTATCCCAGGTCCAGGAAATTGATGCTTTGAGGACAGAAAATAGGAAGCTAAAAACGAGGTACGTTTTACATTTTTATTTAAATGTGTAGGCAGTTTGTTGTATGACATCTTTTTGTAGTTGCTCACGGAATAATCACGCGCATTATTTTAACACCTTTGGTTTCTCTAGTATACAGAGACTTTGCTGTTAGTATTTCTATATTTGTGCTCATGGCTATTTCATTCTGGTTTCTCTTCCTCAGAACACAAGACTGCAATATAAAACAAAAAATATATTATCTGCAGTGCACCTAAGCATTTT
Source organism: Tyto alba (assembly GCF_018691265.1). Classification (NCBI taxonomy): domain Eukaryota; kingdom Metazoa; phylum Chordata; class Aves; order Strigiformes; family Tytonidae; genus Tyto; species Tyto alba. The sequence continues at coordinate 23,461,145 of NW_024881329.1, forward strand.
CCAACAGGAAATTCTGCTAATAAAACAAGCTAGGTGGGATCAAAATGTAGATTACTTAAATTCTTACCTAGTAAACATTCTTATTTGGAGAAGTATTGAAGCCTCCCTTTAAGTCATTTGGAATTTGTGCAGAAATCTGTGGGGCAAGGCTGTGTCTTAGGCCTTTGTTCTGCAGTGACTACCTCTGCATATGGCACTTGCCAGAGCCGGGCCCATAAATCATTCATAGCCAAACCCGCCAGAATGGAAAAAAAGTTTATGAGATATCGGTGGAATAATTTGTACCCATCTTTCTAACCCACCTGGTTGGAAAATAATACTGAGTTTTACTGTGAGTTTGGTAAACAGAGCTTTGTCTTTTAGTTTGGGTAGCAAAAATTGCGCATCATTCCTTTTTCTTTCCAGGTTGGGCATTAGGCAAGAAGAATAGGAAAAGTACAGATGAGAATTATCCTCCTTTGGGTTACAGTGATACACGGCTGTGCTAAACTAACGTGGCTTTGTGGTTTAGAAGGGCAGAGTGAATTTCACCCTTGATTAATAAATCTTTCCAATTTCTGGTGGCTAAAGGCCTGTGTCAAATTGATGTCTTTATCAGCTTGGTACCTGAGAATCATTCTGGCACGCAACACATCTGTTTGCATTTTGCTTTGTTTTCAAAGTGAGATTGAGAGACTTTCTGGCGAGACATCCAACTACTTAAGCAGTACCAATTTCTGGGTAAATGTGTCACTATTTTAAAGAAATTCTGAGATCATTTTAATGATATTAAATTCCTCTAAAACATCCAGTTTTTCTACATGCTGCTGCTGTGACATGAAAAATAGTCAGAGGCAGGGAAGGAAGCCCAAGAGACATTAATTGTAAACCTGATTGGAGTTTGTGCCATGTGTAGGGACTAGGCAAGTGTCAGAAATGGTTCAAAAATACCCAAAATGGAGCAAAGGGAAACTGATTATAAACCTGCACCTTATCTGCTCCATCTGCCTCAGGGAAACGCTTGCTGGGATGAGAAGTGCAAGACTGTGTAAACTCCAAAGTGGACTTCCTAACCCTTGTAAAAAATATCTCGCTTTTTACAATTGCTTCTAAAATGAACAGTACAAAGATTTGAAGCATCTGGGCAGCCCAGGTATGTTATTTTTAACTGCTGAAAGAACAGCTGAAAGTAGTCATAAGGACTGTTCCTCTTTCTATGTAAAACTGTTCTATATTTGTTCCGTTACATGCTGTAGCAACATCCTGTCTGCTTTGTAGCCACTCTAAGTGATGTAGAATGAAAACATTTGTATAGTATTAGGAGTCTGACTAGTGTTATTTAGGTTAGAAGAAATTATCACAAAAATATTTTGCAGTCAGAGTTCTAATTTGGATGTGAATCATGCGGTCTGCAGGTAACTCGAACTGCTGAAATGATTGTGCTTCTATTTTTAAATTTGCAGATAAGAGAACACCAAGGAAACAGACCAAACAGAGGAGGTGAGCAATGGGAAATGTTTGCTTTGCCAACGCCTCTCGGAATAACAACATGAGATAATGTATTACATCATCACTTTCGAAACTTAGTTTTTTAGCTGAATGGCTTAGAAAAAATATGAAGTAAAAAACCAAGCTTTTCATAGATGCTAAGGAGATTCATTTGCCTGCTAGCTAGCAGAAATTTTGGGTGCATTCCAAGGTGTTTTCACAAAACTGGTGGCTACATATGCATTTTTCTTTTTTTAAAGTACTTGAGTTGTAAAATGTTTATTTTCATTTGTTGTGTTTTAGGAAAACATTTTTGCAAATTTAAAAAAAAAAAAAAAAAATTGAAAAGCATTGGCATGGCGTGTCAGTATCACTTAGTTATCAGTTTTAATTAAAGGATTGGAACTGAAGGAGCTTGTAGCATCTTAGATTAAATAACTGATGAAACATAAATAGCCCCAAAATGCAACTTCGGGGGAAACCCACAAAAGATCGGCAGCGTTTTAAACCTGATTTTAATCGGGTTTTAATTCCTGCAGCACTCAGGCAGAGGGCGCCTGCGGCGCGGAGGAGAGGTGACCGCAGCCTCCTCGGCAGAATTAAACTTTACTGGTCCTAACCGCCCTGTGCGGGGGGACGTTGCTGAGGGGCCACATGCAGCACCCCGAAATATCTGAGGTTGGCCGGGCCCACGACGCGCCCAGGGGCTCGGGGCATCCCGCGGCACGGGAGGCGCAGGGGGATTTAAAACCAGCGGCGTGAGCGAGCGGTGGCCGCGCCTCGCTGCCTCCTTTCCTGCGCCACGCAAGGCGTGTCGTTCCAGCTGCTTTTCACCAGCTGTAGTGAAAAACGAGTGAGAGGGGATGGCAGATGGGGTCGGTCGCGGGACGTGGCTGGGATGAAGGGATCTCCTTGGCAGCCCGAGGGAAAATGTACAGGATTAAGACGCCCGGGACGGCTCCGCGCGTCGCTGCGGTGCGTGGGGCAACGCGTTTGTGCAAGTCCCATCACCAAACCTTGATGTGTTTTGCCAGAGGGAGAGAGAGGTCTGAGAAAAAAAAAAAAAAAAAAACCAAAAACCCAAACCCAAAACAACAAATATCAGCAAATGGTCTTGAAGGTCAGGGCCCTTGTCGGGACGATCCTCCCACGTGGGCTTAGGCCCGGAGAGCTGAGCCTGGGCTGCTGGCAGCGGCGGGAGGTGCCGGGGAGCTTTGGCCAGGCAGGCTCAGGAGACCCACGGAAGCTTTGGCCCAGGGTGTGCTGGCTCAGAGGGCTGAAACCAGCCTGTAAAGGAGACAAGGGAGTATTGCACACCCTCTCCTTCGCCCACATCATTAATATTAGCGCACAGGAACTTCGCCTTTTTCGCAGACAACCCGCTGTTTCTCATCCATTTCAACTACAGGGAAAGAACTGACAGGGATTATGTTCCTATTTAGGAAATTTAAAGGTGGTGTTAGAGCTTTTTTTTGTATCACCCATTCGTACACTTTTGCAAACCCCATCTTTCGAGAGCTCTTTTCCCCCCTCGCCTTTCTTCACACAGTTCCCATCTCCCAATCGTCTATCACCAGTCCTTCTGTTCCTTCCACCCAAAATCACTCAGGGTTTTTAATTTGTGCTTGTATCAGGGAGTGCTCGGTAAATCAGCGGAGCATCCTTCCAGGTTCAAGGGACACGAATGTTTCTTACTTTTACTGAAAACGAGGTAATGCTCCTCTTCAGGAACACCGGCTCTGGGTCAGCAACGCTCCAGCACCCAGAAGAGCCTTTGGTCCCGCTGAGGGGGGGGAACAGCAGCTGGGATTAGGCGCTATTCCTGGAGGGCCAGAGCTAAAAAGGGGCCGCACGGAACAGCCAGCGCACCCTCGCTGGCAGATCACTATTTATAGAAGAATGGATAAATGAGTAAATCCTCCCTTTCACGTCCAATTAAGCAAGTCCCCTTTTCTTCATCAAGTAACCTACACGTTTGTTGTCTTTTAAGCACTTGGATTACCAGCTGAGATCACATTTTAAATTTAATTTCACGGTTCAAAATACTTTGGGTCTTCTTCCTGCAGAGCGGTTAGAGGCCAGGAAGTTTTGCATACATACAGACCTTTATACAAAAAAAGATTTGCGTGGTTTAGATGGTTCAGGATTTCTCTAGGAAAAATACTGTTCCAGGCACCTGATTTTACTTCTCATCTTCAAATTGGCTGACACTTTACTTCAGGAGTTAGTGGGGGTACTCATGGCAAAAGACATTGCTTTATATGTGTAATAATTGCAAACTGAATAAAAAATTGCTAAATGCATCCTATTGTTTTCTGGCCTTGTTTAGATTTTAAATGATTTAGTATCTGGAAAGTACTTAGCATTTAATTATTTGTCCAGTTTCCTTGGAAATGCTTTTGTAATGATGTCAGTGATGATTTTTTTCAACTAAATAAGTGCAGAGTGTTGTCTCCTCCTTAAATACATCTTTGTAATTGTCCTGAAAGGAATACAAATGCCTTTTTGTGCCTTTGCCATTTTTCTGTAGCGGTAGATTTGACTAAATGAATTACAAATTAAAGTATAACGCAGGAATTATTTTGTTGTTTTAACATTAATATTCTACTATGAAGAGCGATTCAAAATTAATGTAATTACGGGGGGGGGGAATATTCTTTTGTTACAGGACTGCTGCAACTCAGACAGGTGAAGAAAGCTTGAGGTAATGTAGAATAGAATGAATGCATACAAAAAGCACTAGCAAAGCCGTGGGTTTATTAAAAAAGAAGTCTTGCTATGTAGACTGTAAATTATGTTCACATCAAACGTGTAAAATAGATTTTTAAAATCCCAAATTCGGGTTTTTGTTGTTGAAACCTATTATTACATCAAAAGGTATCTCCTTCATGATTTTGATTGTTCACGTTGAGACATCAGGGACTGATTTCTAGTTAAATTTAGGTAGCAGGAGGCACGTCTGAAAATAAAGTTTAATGCTTGCAAGACATTCAACCATAGAAAAACAGACAATCAATCGTAAATTGTCCTCTGCTGCTGGAGCCTGGTTTTAAATTGCCGGATAAGGGATTGCATTTTTAATGTCTCTTCAAAATACCTTTGAGTCAGGGACTTTTGTTCTGCCTTAGTGCAGAGCCTAGCAGCTGGGCTGGCACCAACATCCCGCAAGCTCCAGTAGCACAAATGCATAAAATAATAATGATAATGGATGGAGCCGAGCACCTTCTTGAAAAGTACAAACAAACAGCGATACTGAACACAAATTAGAGGTACGCTAGCCTGGCAGCACGAAGCTTTGGAAGAGTGATCTAGTTAATTTATTTCAAAAGATAAAATGGCTCCTGATGCAGATTTTATCTTTAGCATAGTCTATTTATTTGCCTTCTAAACTTAACTGGATATTTGGAGAGTCGCTGGCCCAAGTAATTCAGATGCCTTTGCTTCATGTGAATCCAGAAAATTGTGGTCAGATGCTACTTAGTTTTCATCTGTTTTCATTTTCCCCTTCCCCCATCTAAGCTTTGCCAACGTACCACAGCGTTGGCCTCCAAATCAGCCCTCAAATTCTGCTGACCAATTTTATTTGTACCAAAGGGTGAAGCGCTCTGGGAGCTGCAGACAGAAGGGAACCGCAATAAAACCACAATAAAATCTGCAGCTTCTAGAAGTCAAAGGCTCTTGTGTTAGGGGACAGGCCCAAACTCTGCCTTGCTCTCCTGGCAAGCCTGTCAGACAGGACGCCCCTTGAGGTTTCTTAGTTCTGACTCCTCGATTCCCATAATAATCCTTCCACCGTGGCTTTTATCCACCTCAAAAGGGCAGTGTGGGACACAGGTGACTCCGTCGCTTTGAGGAGGATGCTGCAAAGTGTTTGTCAGCTGTCAGGCTGGGTTTTGCTCGTGCTTACATTTCATCTACATAGACGTCAGTGGATTTGTACCAATCTACCAGTTTTACAAATTTTCAAATAATGGACGTGATAAAAACTAACAGGCAAGATATATTCCAGGGTAAAAATAGCTCCGGTGTTCATTTTATTAATTACTGAGAGTGAAAATGCCCGTCTTATTTGTAAGATATTTATCCATTATTTGCAGATAAGACATTTACAGGAACTGTACTTTTATTTTGAGGCAATCTTTACAATTCTCCTTTCCCACAGAATAACTTTGGACAGTGGAAGAGCAGTTCAATGTCAACAGGACTTGTTGCTGGACAATGTAACATTTGACAGTGTCTCTAATTCAAATCTTCCTTAAGAAGTCATTCAAATTATATTTGCATAAATAAAATTCTGGTTAGACTTCCTAGTAATTACTCTAGTCCAATTACTATTTAAACAGTATGATAACAGCTTCGGGTGCAGATTTTGCTACCTAAGTTTAGTCAGTAGGATTGTCCCAGGGTTATGGTGCTGTCTATTTTAAGAGATGAAATTTTATCTTGACTATTTAAAAAGGAGTTGATTTTCCTCTTCTCGTTTCAAAGAGAAAGGTGGCCGAGGCAGTCTGCATCTCCTGGGACATCACACGCTACCACGTAACAAAAGTCCTCGTCTCTGCAACCTTTGATTCACATCCCATCCTGGCTCGCACCTTTAAAATGGTTCTACGTCATTCTCAAGGTAGGAAAATAATTTTTCACTCTCTCTGCTCCAGCAGATATGTTGGTTCTTTTACCAAATTTGAATAGCTGTCCCATGAAACAGCAAAAACTGGGGATCGATGTGAGAAGAGCTGCTCCCGCTCAGAGATACTCCTGAGGCTTGCGCTCCACAGGGAATATATTCCAAGGGGCTATTTTATATTTGACCTTTTATCAAACCAGTAACATTACTGGATCAGACTGTGCTCCCTTTATTCCTTCCTACTCTAAAACAGAGGCACGGCTTCAGCTGTGACTTTCATTGTGACGCTCGTGCACAACTGCTCAGCTCGAACCGTCTAATTGAACACGAGCTCATAAATGAAATCCCAGAGATCGAGGCTGGAAACCATCTTGATGCAAACAGCACCGTGGAATTGCTCCCTGCTTTTTGCGTTCTTGGTACCGGTTGCAAACCAGACACGCCGCGTTAGAAAAATTCAGATGTGCCCCTTGGAGCCAAATGTCTCGGCCGTTCTGACGTCAGCGTCTGCTTCCCACTAATGACATTTGTGCCTGGCGGACCCGGTAGCCGATGTTTAGACCTATTCCAGGTCTAAATCTTTCTGCTGCTGGTGGGAGAGAGCCGAACTGCAGAGAGCCACATCCTCAGGTATCGAGTCAGAAGAGGAGATGATCCTCCTGCACATCCTATTACTGGTTCATGGGCAAAGCTGCGGCGGCAGCCGACGGCGATGCCGCAGCGGGACCGGACCGGCTACGGGCACCCAGCCACGGACAGCTCACACCTCTTTGTCACCCCCCCTCCGTGTACTGAGGAAATGGAAATGTCTGTGTACGTCGGCACATCGGTTCAGCGGTTGCCTCTCGTCGTACTTCTTAAAAGCAGCAGTCTTTCAACCAAAGAAATACCACGAGCGTTTCCCTCGAGCCCCGTTGCGCCCCATCAATGAGCGTGTTGTTGTGGCATCCAGGGGCCAAATCAACCCGTGGTGTGATGAGTCCGGCTCTGGAAACATGCCAAGAACTAGGCATTTGCTCCTATAAATTAACATCTTCAGTTCAGCAACAAAATCACCTTCCTCTTGTGTCAGTAAAAGGGTAATAACGTTAGTTAGAGGGGAGAGGAAAAACAGATCACTGCCAGAAGGGAGCTGAAACTCATGCAAACTTTGGAAAATAGGGTAGTTGCTTAGAAACAGTTGTGCCTGTATGTCTCGTGATGTTTTTCCTCCTCTGGTTTTCATTAATACAAACCAATTTTCTTTACCTATCTCTCTGCCGTGTGCAAGAAGATTTACAGCATCCCACTCCTGGTCCTGGCTCTGCATCTGGTTTCTGATGACTTGGGAAAATCCCGACCCTTTCCTGTGCCCCAGTTCGGACGCTCTGAAACGATGCTCGTGTCCGAGACATCTTCTGCCACAGCGTTCGGGTCTCCCGAGGAAAAGTGCTACATAAAAAAGAGAGGATCTTGGCAAGTAAAATAAGGCTTGGATGAGTTTCCATCTTTGAAGAGTTTCAGGCCTGTGAAGCCAAAAATTAGTTTGTTTTCTTATTAGTTTTGCTTGTCAGCTGCCATTTAACCCTCTGCTTTTCTAACGGAGTAAAAAAAAAAAGTTGTCGTACCATGAGTAGGCATGTCTTTTTTCCTACTCAATTATCTCTCATTAGTAAATACAAGTAACTCCATTTAACTGCCTTGGGAACAATTTCTGCATCTATTGAGCTGTCCTACAGTAAGTCTTGTGGTTTCCTGTTGGCTTTGGAAAATGAGCACACTTCATTATGTGGAATGGTTTACTTCACCTCATTATTTTTTCATAATCTTATTGTGCTTCTCCTTTTAACAGTGACGAGGGGGAAAAAAAAAAAAAAAAAAAAAAAAGGCAAATAAACAAGCAAAGGTCCTTTTGGGTCCAGAACCCTACCCACTTTCTTTTGAAAACTGCGTATATATGTCAATTATGTTGAGTTAATTGCCCACTCTGTGAGGTTTTGGGGGAAAAGTCAAGTGAGTTTTAAGGCAAGAAAAGCTCCTTCATAACCCCGCTAGCTGAGGCCTTTAAAAGTCTTCGCAAATCAGTCCGGAGCTAACCGGCTGAGCTCAAGTTAAGCTGGAAAGACTTTGTGGCTCCAATCCCTGGGCTTCCTCGCCATATATTTTTCTTCACTAGTCAAATGATTTCTGTACAAAGCCCAGACAACAGCGGTCCTGGGCTCGCGACTGCCTCGCCTCACTTCTTCAGTGTCTTGGTGATGCTCGCCATCTGCTCCTCCGTCTTTATCCCCCCTCCACTCCAATCCCTGATCCTCTTTATGGAACTCTTCTTATTTATCCTACCGTCCCCTCACAAATCCAGGCGAGTCATTGCACTCGGTCGAGACCGCGCTTTAATCTTCCTTTGTATCCGTGATGTCAAGTGCCGGAACGGTGCCGGTGTGTCACGCTGCAGACGCTGTAAAGACAACGAGCGTTTAACGGCTGCTTCAGCAGTCTGGCTGCCAGCCCCGTGCTGGGCTGGGCATTAATCCTGCTGATGACCGGCGCCCGAAGCTTCAGAAGAAAGGGAAAAACCTCTACGTTTTGCCTGTTGTGTGAAGTTCTGGGTCCGTTCTCGTCGCCGGAGGAGAGGAGGGTTGCTGCAGCGGAGCAGGCGCGTTGGGTAGCTCCAGCTCAGCAGCCAGCCTGAAAATTGGCTCCTCGGTTGGCCGCAGCGGGGCTTTGCTGTGCCGGGACGCTAGCCCGTGTCCCCGAGGGAGCAAACCCAGGCTGAACCTCGGGTGATGTGTCCCGGGGCACCCAGGGCTTTACAGCAAGTTAAACGAGCGCTGGCTTCTGTGCCACCGAGTCTGTAACCTCATATCAACATACATTTTATCTCACTCGCCGCAGAAAGGACAGTAATATCCAATATAGTGAGATAAGTGTGACCGGGGCTTTAGTTAACCTCTGGTTTTATGAGTTTTTAATTGGTTTTACAATGTTTTTTTAATTTCCAAAGCATTAAAAGCCAGACAGTCCACCCCAGCTGTTACAAAATTAAACTTAACAGTTCACGAGGGAGCCAAACGTATCCCAACAGACCCACAAATATCTCAGATTTGCTTCTCCTTTGGGCTTTTCCAAGGAAAAGGTCATACCCCGGGGTGTGCCTACTCCAGCAGAGCCAGATGTGGATTCCCTCCGCAGAACTGCAGCTGGCAGCTCCGACTCTGCCTCTCGCCAGCCCGGCCTCACCCTCGCATTTATCCCACGTCCCATCCTCCCTCTCACACCGTTTCTGACAATGATCCAGCTAAACTGAAGCATCACAAAGAAACTGAGTGAAAACGGGGTTTTTTCAGCTGAGTTGGTTGACGCCTTCCCTCTTGACTTCCCTCCTGGAGCTGGTTCTCTCTTCTTCAACACTCTTCTTTTTATTTCCCTTCTTACTTGAGAGCACCCCCAAGTCCACACCGGCACGTTTCACTGCCTCCCTCCACACCCAGCACCCCGAGGCCGGCCTGACGGCGCCCCATCACACCGGTCCCCCCTCCAGTTCCCATCTCCCATCCATCGCTCACGTCCCCAGAAGAACAAACACGTGGCGACGCTCAGACCCTGCGGATCAACAGGAGCCTGGAAAAATCCAGACTTGGAAAAATCAGGATTTTCACCTTCTGCTATTGGCAGTTAGGGCAGGATGTCGGGAATCCTGCTCTCCTTTGGCTGCCCGGGAACGCGCACGAGCCCACTGACCTCCCAGAAGCGAGGGCTGCCTCCCCCATTTGTTAAGTGACTGGAATAAAACTGGGGGCTGCTGGAAGGATTAATGCATTTCCATACGTGAAGTCCTCTCAAATCCTCAGATGGAAGAGTCTTTGGAAGTGCAAAACGCTATTATTCGTCCGGCGTGTGAGGAGCGACTTGCACAGGAGCTGCTGCGAGATTTCCAACTAGGATGATGTTCTGAGAAAGCTTTCCTCCAAACAGTAAAAAAAAAAATTTAAAAAAAAAAATCCATACCCAGACCCTGGAGCTGCTGTGGGTGGGGGAAACTCCGTGTGGCTCAGCGGAGCCGTCCCCGCTTGCGTCGCGCCAGGATGTGACCCCGCGTGGCACCACAGCGAGCAGCAGGAGCTGAACTACCGAGTCGTTTGCTCCCTGTCCCGGCGCTGCGCGGGGAGTTTAGCCTCGGTTCTGAGCCCGGCGAAGGGGCTGAGACCCAGGGCCGGCTCCTCCGCCGCGTTTTTAAGACACGGGCCCCGGTCAGTGTCCCTGCGAAGGGCGGTGCCGGAGCGATAACGCCGCAGTAACGTCACCCTTAAGTCAGCCCCTAAAATGGTTGGAAAAGCGTTTGTAGCTCAGCTGGTGGCTCCTCGGCTGCGTCACAAGTTAGCCCCACGCCTGCTGCCCGTCCTCTCCTCCAAAAAGCCCTTCCCCTCGCTCCCGCGCTGTGCAGACACGCCCCGTTTCCTCCCCCGAGGTGCCACGACGGATTTTAAGAACCATCCCGCACTCCCAAGTTTCACCTGCCAGAGCACCCGCCGACGGGGGTGACTGCGATCGCTGGACGTCTCGCAGGATCCCGGGACGAAGCTGCTTCCCCGCAGGCTCCGAACCGCGGTGCCGGGATCTCGACGTTGCCGAGCTCCGGATGAAATCGGGGCCGACGCTCGGGAGCGTACGGTCGCTCGCCTGGAGGCGCAACACCGGGAACAGCACCCCGGGGGCGGGCGGGTTGCACGGAGGAAAGTGGAGAGCAGGGGGAGCAAGAAGAGAGCCCTTGCCCATCCGCACGAGGTTGGAGGATACGGACGGAGAAAAGGGGGAGCTGTGCGCAGTCAGCACCCTTGAATGAGCTGTTTGAATCTCCACGATCCATTTGCAGCTTCTCCTTCAGGCCCAGCTTCTGCTCGAGCCCTCACGGAGACGTGAGCCCGGCCCGGGGCTTTGCAAACCCCCCGGCGCTAACCAGGAGAAGCTGCCGCCCATCTGCATCGATCCTCACAGCTGCGGCAGAGCCGACGCGACACAAACGCTCGTGGAAACTGCTCCGGCTGGCCTCGAGAAGGGGGGAAGCGGCGTGCCAGGCCCGGGGAGCTCAAAATCTTGTGAAAACTCAGCTCGAAGGGACGCTGAGGACGTGAAAAACCCCTGGGCTGAACTCATAAAACTGCTAACGCCGACGAGAACCAGGCCCAGGAGAGCGCGGGGGGGCTGCGGAACGGCTGTGGGTCTGCCCGGGAGCGGCCGCGTCGCGGGGGCCAGCTGTCACCGTCACCATCATCATCACCATCATCATCATCACCATCATCACCATCACCGTCAGTCGCCGTGCCCACCACGAGGTTTCGGAGGGAAGGGCAGTACCGGCGTTACCGATGACGGGTGCAGAGGCCCTGTGCATCTCCTCAGGGGGAAATCCGTTGACCAAACCATTTCTCCCAGCTGTGGGAAGGGTTTTAAACTAGAACTGGGAGAAAAGAGGCAAGGTTTGACTTAGATTTAACACCATGCCTGCCTTGCTGACCCCTTCCAGTCGCTCCAGGCAGCTGGAAAGAAACAGCTGATGGGAGCAGCAGGGGAGGAGGGTGACACGAAGCCCACCCGCACCGGCGTCGGGGACGGCTCGCCATGCCATCGCTATTGATCGCTTGGAAATCAGGGGCGCTCGGAAAGCCTCTGCTTTGAACAAACACTGCAGTGAGGAGGGGAAAAAAAAGGCTCCGGGGAGGCCAGGACTCCACGGCACAGACTGTTCTTTCTTTAGTGGACTTTTCTCGTCCCCTGACATGATAAACAATCCTTTTGTGCGAGATATAAACAACGCTAGGTTGCTGGCGGGGAACAAAGGCCGCGATTCAGCGCCGGGATCAGCTGAACGCTCCCGCATGACGGGCCCCACGCCGTTCTTCCCGCCCGGGGGGTTTGCCACCGGCCCGAGCAGCCCCCAGCCCCCCCCCCCGGGGCCTTTTCCCCACCGAGGAAAACGCGTTTACACGGCAGAAAGGCCGAGGGGGAGACGGACCACGGCGGCAAAGACGCCGGCAGGAGCTCCGCCGGGATTTCCCGGCATGTCCCGACACCCCGCGGCGGAGCTGGCGGCGTCACGCGTCACCCCACAGCGAAACCTCGGGTCTGGTTTTGCGAGGACACGCGTGGGCACGCGCGCGCGTGTGTGTGTGAGTGTGTTTGTGTGTGTGTGTGTGTCCCTCACCCCCCCGGTTTGGGGAAGGGACCCGAGCAGCAGCGCCAGGGGCCACGTTTTCAGTGTGTTTCACCCCTCGGCCGCCGGCACCCACGGCACGGGGGATGCCGGGTGTTCAGCTGGGTGGATGCGCCGTCGGCATCGTGTCCCCCCCCCCCGCTCCCCACGCCGTGGGGCAGAGGGAGAGGCGGTGTTCCCGCGTGCCGGGGGTGGGGGGCACGGTGGGGCCCCCCTGCAGCTTTCCCTGGAGGTGGGAGCAATTCCCGGCGGGACCAGGCGCCTGCTCCTCGGCCTCCTGGATTCTGGGGTTCAGGCCCCACACAGCCCCCACGCTGGGGGTTCAGACCCCACGGGGGGGTTACAGACCCCACAGGGGATTACAGACCCCACACAGCCCCCACGCTGGGGGTTCAGACCGCACGGGGGGGTTACAGACCCCACAGGGGATTACAGACCCCACACAGCCCCCACGCTGGGTGTTCAGACCCCACAGTGGGGTTCAGGCCCCAAACCAGGGGTTAAAGGCCCCACACAGCCCCCATGCTGGGGGTTCAAGCCCCACAGGGGGGGTTACAGGCCCCCCAGAGGCCCCACACGGGGGGTTCAGACCCCACAGTGGGGTTGAGGCCCCACACTCAGGGTTACAGACCCCACAGGAGGGGTTACAGACCCCCCACAGGCCCCACACTGGGGTTGAGGCCCCACAGGGGGGGTGACAGACCCCACAAAGCCCCCATGCAGGGGGTTCAGACCCCACAGGGGGTGTTACAGACCCCACGCAGGGGCATAAAGACCCCTCACAGGCCCCACACTAGGGGTTCAGACCCCACAGAGGACCCACACAAGGGGTTACAGAACCCACACAGACCCTGCAGTGGGGTTGAATCCCCATGGGGGGGGGGTTACAGGTCCCCCAGAGGCCCCACATAGGGGGGTTCAGACCCCACAGCGGGGTTACCGCCCCACGCGGGGGGTTCGCGCCGCTCCCGCCCAGCCGCAAGAGGGCGCTCTCCCGCTTCCCCCCCCAACCTCCTCCTTCCTGCGCAGGCGCAGTGGCCCCGCCCGCGGGGAGGGCGGGGCTACCCGGGGCGGGGCGGGGCGGCCGCGTGCGCCCGCCAAAGCGTTCCGGGCGGGAACGGGGGCGGCGCGGCGTTCCGGGCTCCCTTCCCGCCCCCCCTCCCTCCTTCCCCCCCCCCCCCCCGCCGCCCTCCGCACCCCCCCCCGCCGGGAGCGCGGCCGGGTCCGCTCCGGTGCTGGGCCGCGGGGCCATGGAGCCGCGCACAGGTAACGCCCGCCCGCTGCCCCGGCGGCGGGCCGAGCTCGGGTTTCGGGAAAGTTTTTAACGGGGCCGGGCCTGGGGGTGGCGGCGGCCGCGGGTCCCGCTGGGGTCACGGCGCTGCCTGAGGTGGGGGGGGGGGGGGGGGGCGCGGGTACCCGGGTATCGCCCGGGTAGGGTTGGGCTCCCGGTGCCGGTTGGGCCCCGGGGGTTTGGGGGGGGGGGGGGGGGGTTTGGGGCTCTCGCTGCAGCCGCCTCGGCCGGGGAAGAAGGGCCGGGGGGGGCACGGACGACCGTGGCCCCCACCCGCGTTCCCGCCCGATGAACCGGCCCCGCAGCCCCGCAGCTTTTGGTGGGTTTTGGCTCCGTGAGGTCGATCCGAATCATTTCGGCTCGGTTTAAATCCCCCCCCCCCCCCCCGGGGAGGGGAGGGTGAGCCCCGGGGTCTGCGGGTCGCTCCGTCCAGCGCCCGAAGTGGGAGTAAACTGGAACGGACGGTGGGGCGGTGGGCGCTGTGTTACGAAAAGACTCGCACGTTGCGGTGATTTGGGGCCAAATAATTATAATCTGGTTACTTCTCCTCCGCTGCGTACCAAAGAGGATTGCGACCTGGAAATCCGTGTGGCTTTGCGATCCCGTGTGTTGCGTTCGAACCGGGGCGAGCTTCGCTGCCGGCCTTCGTCCTCGTGCTGAGGGTTTTTGCCTTTCGGGGGGGGGGTGAAAAAAAAAAAAAAAAAAAAAAGCTGCTTTCTTATTTATTTATTTATTATTTATTTGTCGTGTGTGGCTGTTTGAAGGGGTGTTAGCACGCAGATCTGTGCCTGACCGCTGGGGCTGGGGCTGTGCTTGGCCGTACGCGAGCTTAAAAAACAAGTCTAAGAGTTTGCCCGTCTTAATCTCGGGAGGAAAGGGAGTTTCTCGTCCGGCTAATTACAGGTTCCCGTGGACTCCGTATGCTTCCCTTGTGGGCGAGGAGGCTGGCGGTGACTCACCGGCTCGAGCATCTCCGACAATCCCATGCTTAAGGGAAATGTCTTTGCACCGACGCCGTGTCGTGGGAGTCGCTTACGCAAAGAGCGCGGTAACGGGACGGATCCTCCCAGGATTACACCGGGGGGAGAGCGTGGCCCGGCCCTGCCGCCGTGCCTCCGCTTACCCAGCTGTGAAATGGGCTCACGGCGGCGGCGCCGCGCGCGCGGGGGTGAGTCCCGCGACGGGGTTTGCCTGGGACTGGGGGCGGGGGGGGGGGGGGGGATGATTTTCGGCTTTGAATTGCGAGGCTAATAAAGATGTTATCGTCGGCTTAAGTCGCGTAGCCGGAAAAGCCAAACCTGACGGCTGGAATCCTCCACATCAGATCGCTGATGATGTCAAATTTCTTCTTCCTGCGTGTTTCCAGCCTCGGCGAAGGCTGGATCGCGGTCGCTCCCGTTCCTGCGCCCCAGCCGGACTCTTTGGTTTGGGTTGGGGTTCGCTTTCTGCTGCGCCTTGCTTCCCCCTTTAAAGTTGGACTTTAAAGCATCGTGGCAATTTTTTTCTTTTTCGCTTCTTCAGAGTGTTTAAAATATATAAAAAAAAAAAAAAAAAAAAAGCCTCATGGTAAGACTCAGATTAATAGTTTCAGTAGAACAAAAGCTTCTATTTAAAGTAGGTGTAAAAGGAAAATAAACAGTTGGTGCGCTGACTCGTGGCATCGCAGCTTTCACCTGCGCGGAGCGGGGCCTGCAGGCACCGAGCTCCTTTCTGCCGATCGTGAGTCGTTACCCTGGTGCAGTGAGAAAAACCTTTTTTTCCCCAGGAAAAAAACAAGGGCCGTTCTCAACGGAAAAGGCAGCAGCGAAGCCGCCGTGCCGTGGCTCGAGCGGCGCGCGCCTGCGCTCTGTCGGGTTTGGGGGAAACGTGACGGTTGAACTATTTGAACGTGCGTTTTTGCTGCTTGAAGAAATAAGCTTACAGAGGGCGGCAGCTCAGGGCGTTGATGGTTGGTGCATCTGGCAGGGTGGTCGGGCGAGACGCTCGTTCCCAGCCCGCGGCTCGGAGGAGCCTGGCGCAGAGCCGGCTCTCGGTGTGCGAGCGGTGGGTGTTACACGTGCAGATCCCTGCCGGAATGGAGGGAGGCAGGGGTTGTGCAGAGGAGTGGTGCGCCTAAATACTTACAAAAGATCAGGCTCGTGGTCTTTTTTTATCCCTTTGTTTTTGTTGGTTTAGCTTTCTGCCGAGAGTTTACCGTGGTTCTGGCGAGTCCCGGCGGCTCGCTGCCGTGCGGTTGCCCGGGACGGGACGTTGCTCCGGAAGGGATCCTCTCTCGCCCCGGCTCCGACAGAGCTTTTAGTTCAACTGTGAACTCATCCCTTCAAAAATAGGCTTACCTGGCAGGAAGAGGGCTGGATCAAAATACGGTGGGGAGAAAACGATGTGAAATCTGCCGTGGCCCGATTTGCGGAGGCGCTGATAGCGAGCGTCCCCCCGGGAGGCCGGCGAGGACAGCGAGTGCCGGGCTCCACGACACCGGGGTTTGCGCTGGAAATAGTAGTGGCCTGATTTAAGCAGGTGGATTTGTCTCAAACTGAATTTCCTCGCACGCGGCCACGGAGAAAACTGTTTATTTTAGATAGGTGCCTCGTAGTTGGCTAAACCAGGAAGAGAGCCTAAGACGGGTCCTTTATATAATTACTATAATTCTTGGGAGTGTAACCCCGCTCTGAGAGCGTGTGAGCAGCTGCTGCTGCGCTCGTCAAAGGATTTAACAGCTTTATCATTTCACAAATTTGATAAGGAAGGACGATTTTAGGAAACTCTGCTTTGCACAATCATTTCTTCACCTTCCGTTCCTGCCGCTGCCGTCCCTCATCCTAACGAGGCGGTGAACGCCGCCCGGTGAAGCGTGGTGTGTTTATGGCCAGTCTTTACAGCCCGTCATTCCACGCAGCCGCAGGATCCTCGCCATCAGCTCTGGTTTATCCCAAACGTGGCCCCGCTTTCGCCCCTGGGTGCTGCCTCCCCCTGACCGAGCGTCCGGGAGCCGTGTCCTCACCCGTGGGCAGCTTTCAGAGGTGAAAAGTTGGTGCTTAAGTGGGAGAAAGGATGCTGTGAAAATTAGACCTTGCGTGCTCAATAACCATCCTTATTAATTACTGCACTGTAATGACAATGCTTTTTTATTTTTTTTTTTAATGTAATACATGATCCGCGTCGGGCTTTGAGCCGTTGTTTTGCCTTCAGGACCTAACAGAAAGTTCAGGTTTGTAATTTATCCTGAAAAGCACAAACCCTCTCCGAAGAGGAATTGATAAATAAGAATGATGGTGGTGTGGGTAGAGCCTCAGACTTAATAAAGCTGCCGTGTTTGTGTTGGAGACTTTTTCTGGCTTTTCTACAGCTTGGAGGTTTCATTCCTGTGCGGCTGCCGACGTGTTCTTCAACCTGAGTTTTAGTATAATCTGTGTGTTGAAATTAGCACGGGTTGTATTTAGAGCAAAGGGAAGCAGGTGGTTGTAGCTCGGCAAAACAGGGTAAAGTTTTTCTTTAAAAGCAGTTAAGCATATGAAAATCGTCACGTTTTTATAAACCGTCACTGCGACTCTTGCTTAACTGCTGCTTTTCTCCTGCTGACTCTTGAGCAGCAGCATCGTTTTAAGGATGCCTTTTCCCTGCTGGAGAATCTCCGTTTGCGGGGACGGTGCGCGGTCCTGAGGCAGCCTGGAGGGTGCCAGCAATCTGCACGAGGCGGGAGTGGGGTTTCACCGGAGGGGAAATCTCATCCAAGAGCTACTCGCGCCTGTAACCTCAGCGCTACGTCCAGCCTGAGCGCGGGCTGCCTCTCGCATCGATTTACAAATATTCCTCTTTTTGCGTCCCCCAGCGCCCGCCCTTTGGGCAGAAGGAGCTGGCGAGCTCGCAGGTTTTCTCGCACCTTCCCTTTTCACCGGGAATCACCGTTTTCGCTGCGCCCCGGCAGCGGAGGTTAGGTGGTGATCCGCCGGGTTGATTTTTGCCATCGGTGAAGCCAGAGCTGCGCAGTCCGCGCCCCAACTCGCACAGCACCTAGTCGGAGCTTAGCGGCTCTGGTGAAGGGGTCAGGTCAGGTCGGGTTCGGCACGGCATCGCTAATCCCGGCTCTGTGTTTTGGCTGTTCTCGCGCGCGTTAGGTAACCTGCCGGTGGCAGGTCGGGGAGGCAGGCCGGGAAGGAGGAGGAAGCGAGGAACCTCCCTCGAGGACCTTCAGATCTTGCTGGTTTGGAGCCGAGCAGCTTATTTTGCTGGTCGCTATTCTGATAAGGCTCGTTAAAAAAGAGCAGGGCTTGGTCAGCTCAGGTGTGGGGCTGCTTACGGCACCGAAGGCTCGCCCATCTCCCCTCTGGGTTGCACATGAGCCCTTCGTCGGGGGGAGGTTTGCAGGGGAGGGCGAGCCAGGCTCGCTTCCCTCTGCGTTACAGGTAGAGGGCTGCTAATTACACGTTTTTTTGGGGGGTGGGTTTTTGGTTTAGGAGTTCGCTGCGTTGCGGCTGGCTGCCTCGCTCGCGGGAGCTTCCTTCTGGTGGAGGTTTGCAAAGCAAAGTGCGGGACTGGCGGTGGGGAGCGAAGAGCTGCTGCCTGGGTCTGGCAGGACGAGAGCTCTCCGGGTTTTGGCACTTTGGGTCTCCCCTGAAGGTACCCGAGGGCTTCGGAGGGGCCGTCTTGGAGCTCCTCTTGTCCTTTCTCCTGCCCGAGACGCTGGGACGCGGTGGAGGTGCCCGGCCAAGGTCGTGCGCTGACTTTGTGCTTCTGGGACAGGAGCCCTGGCGTCCTGACTCGCGTTCCAGCCCTTGTCAACAAATCACGTGGCAAATCATAGTTTTAGGCTCCTAAAATATTTCTGGAGATACCTTTGTAAACGTAGCAAAGGCCACGTACAATACAGGAGTTCCAGATCATGTTTGAGGCTTAGTTTTGATATCAGAACTTAAAAATATTTTTTTTTTTTCTTTTTCTGAAGTACATCTTCTCAACATGATTGAAATCGAAACAAAATAAGAGAATTAAAGCCCCTTAAAGTTATGATCCTGGAACTGATAGTCCATCTTTCCTGTTCGGTGGACTGTATTTGTTTCTGGTGAAATGCTTATTTAATTCAGTGTGCTTAACGATTTCCTTTTTTTTTTTTTTTTTTCCCCCCACTATTACGCTGTGGAAGACACGAGTGCTGAAGCTGAGGTGCATTTATTTTACCTTGCTTCCTTTTTATTTCTTCCCTTGGTCTCTTCTAATTTCCCCGGTCGAGTTGGGGCAGGAAGCACGGTCCTGCAGTTTCTCCAAACTGCCGCGGAGGCCCGGGATGCTCCGCACCCCTCCGGCCTCGCTTCTGCCGAGTTCCTACCGAAACCCGGCAGATTCATTTTGGTGGCGTGTCGTCCTGCGGGGAGGATGTGGGACGCGAGGAAGCTGCGGGTCGCTTTGCTTCCGTGTATTTTTTTTTTTTTTTTTTTTTTTCCGACTTTACTCTTGTTTTAGATGGGCGTTTTGGTATTAAGGGGTTTGATTTCCCTTACCAAGGTTTGCAGGCTTGTGTGGAGATTAACTAAACCGGGCTTTCTCCTCGCTGCCCCTTTCTGAAGGGCAGAGGCAAAACCGGACAGGTCCGTGTTGTTTCACCGCCTGGAAGGACGAAGGTCTGAATTAGCGATAGGTGGAGGCATCCTTACGGCGCTTCAGGATGCCCGGCTTTCACTCTCTGTTTTTATGGGTGTGGTGACCAAGCAAGAAATACTGTTTGTGTAAGGATCAAGCTTATTATAGTTCAGAGCTAGGCGTGACTCACGGCTCGGCGTAATCTCCCCACTGCATCGCTCCACTGGAAAAGTCGCTGCGCACAAGCCCTGGTGCGAGCTGGGGGGGGGGGGGGTGGGGGGGAGAGCACGTGAACGTAGTGCTAAAAATCCCGGACAGAAGCAGCAGAGAAGCCAGCAGGTAACATAATAAAATCATCCGTGGGTGGGGAGCTGGCAGGATTTGGAGTGTTGTGGTGTAAGACTTTGCTACTGGTGTTTTCTCGTGCGTTGAACTCACCGGTGGCACGGGCTGATCGTATAGGTTCTGCCTCTTGAAGACCCCTGGGATGGGTCAGTCCGGTCCCACCTGGTTCGCCCTTTCTTTGTCGTGTTCCTTGTTAGCAAACGGCCCCATGCTATGACGTTGGCATGCCCAAATCTTAAAAAAAGAGATATTTTAGTAACTAGGCTGGGAAACACACCTCCCCAGCCCCAAACTCTGCTTAAAATCAGCATCTATGTGGTGCGAAGGGAGTATTTAAATGCACTTGAAGATGAAAGTTGTCTCTGGTTGCTGTTGTCTTTTATGATGTTGACTTAAAAGCTGGAGTTTAAAAATGAGAGAGGTTGCACATGGGCTTTTGACGCAAAAGGAAACGTTTTCCTTGGGCTGAAACTGTCAAGTTTCCTAATATAGTTTTGGTTGCTGTGTCCTGCTGCCTCGAGCGCGCAGGAAGCGGATGCCCGAGCGCTGACACCTGCCTCTGGTTTTTGGTTTAGTCTAAGATCAAGTCAGACTTGAGGCACCTCCAAGAGCCTGGTCCTGCACGGGTGGTCTGGGCTCGACTTCTCGATCCTGATGCGAGCTGGGACTTGGGGGGTTGGTCACTGCAGCACCAGCGTGTCTCTGGCCAGGCAGCTTTTCTCAGACTGGCTACGAAAATAAATAAATACTGAGTTTCGTTTCTTTTTCTATTCAACCTGCTTTTGTGCCAGAACTGAAGATTTCACGCTATTTTGCCAGTTTTGATAAGATTGGCTTTCAGAAACCAGGGCAGTCTTATTGTAAAAGCAAGCAGAATGATGAAGGCTCCTAAATATTTGCAATCCAGAAGGCTCTTATCAGGGCCGTTGAGTGAACGGTTGTGAATTTGCATTTTCTGTGCTTTCCTCTCGTATTTGCTCACAACTGATAAAGCAGCTGGTGTGGTGTGGTGCCAAGCAGAAACATGGGAAGAGTTTGTGGAAGCAGAGCTCAGTACATCACCGTAAGGTGACCCAGGAGGGTTAGTCTGGTATTGAGGAGTCTGGTATGAAACCTCATATTTTTTGCAAAAAAAAAAAAAAAAGGTTTTCTCCCAGGGGAGTCATCTGCTTGGTTAGCTGATGCTGATGGCTTGCTCCTCCCGCAGCTCGTAGAGGACCACGCTCCGCAAGTACGACAGCGTGTTCAGGCACGAGGTGAGGTATTTCCAGCAGCAGTGAACTCAGTCATCCTTTATGGACAGGAAAATTTAAAAAAAAAAAAACCAAAAAAACAAAACAAAAAAACCCCAAAACAAACCAAAAAAAAAAAAAAAAACAAAAAAAAACCAGCAACCAAAAAAAAAAAACAACACAAAAACCCCCCAGTGAATCAGCCTGAAACCATTTGCTGGCAGTTCCACAAAACACCTGCGGGTCCAGCGGGGGCCGGTGCTGCTCCCTCCCAAAACCCCCACGCGTGGCACAAGAGGGGCTGGGGGCTCCTGAGCGCTGCTGCTTCTTGCTTTTGTTGATTGAAGCAACGCTCTGCAGCTTTTATATATATGTGGTTTTTTAAAAAAAAAAAAAAAAAATCTCAAGGTGGAGAGTAATTTGTTAACACACTCTTAGCTTTGTTTTGAGCCGGCGTTATTTAAGCCACATGCAGTCAGAAAGGTCTTACACCTTGAGTTCGTGTGAATCTAAAAACCGAGGGGCGAAGAGCAGTTCAAACCGAATTACTGCACTTCGGCCCGTGGCCTTTGGGGATGCGATCGACCCGAGTCCGTGGGATTTAAAATCCGGTTCGTCTGAAGGAGCTCGCGCGCGCGTGGAGGAGCGGGAGGCGCTTGCTGCTCGGCTTGGGCGAGCTGGGGTGGCAGTTCGGGCCGCGGGGGTGCCAGCCCTCCCTTGGGGCACCGGCGGCCGTGGGTGTTTTAAATCACATTAATTAGCAGCTCGAGTCGCTCTCCCTGGAGCTGTGGGGGGGGGGGGACGGGACGGTGGCTCCTTGCAGGAGCACGAGGGGCGCCGGGAGCGGCCACAACCGGCACCCCGGCCACCCCAGCACCCTCACCCACGCACCCAGCGTGTCCCTGGGGGGGAGGCTGTTAATGCTGAGTGGTTCTCGCCCTGTAAACTCCTGCCTTATGGTGGAGAAATGGCTGCAGGCAGCAGCAAACCTGCACCTTTCCCAATCGGGTCGTAAATTGTTTTGATAAGCTCTGATAGCGGCGGCGGGGGGGGGGCTCGGTGAGGAGGGGGGTCCTGGAGCTGGCGGCCGGGCGCGTAAGAATCAGGCCCTGGGCATAACGAGGTTGTTATTTATTAGTCTTGAGTCTTGTGCTCTTTTGCAGGTGTGTGTTTAAAACACTGGCCTGGCTCTTGACCTCTGACTAGGAGGTGCATGCAATTGCTGGTTTTAGTGGGTTTTTCCCCAAGATTATTTATGAAACGTCCAGTGATGCCCTGGCTGAAACTCTTCCCGGGCTCATGTTTTTGCTGCCTGACACTCCTGTCTCCTGCCTCTGAAACAAGCCCGTGAATCCTTCCAGTGCCTCATAAGGGCGAGGCTTAATTAAGGTTTTTTTTTTTTTTTATAGCATTTTACAAGCATTAGCTAACTAAATATTGTGACATCCCTATGGGGTAGGTGTTTTTTCGCTTACCCCCCAATAAAGCTGTTTCTGTCTGCGCGGGGAGTTGCGTCGGGAGGGAGATGCTTGTGAAACGAGGTTCCCAGTCGTGCCCCGTTGTTGAGGGCAGCCCATGCCCGATGCCGTGCCGAGCCGCTCTGAAAATACGGGGATTCCCAGAGGTTCGAGGGTGCCAGCGTTACCCCGTGCCTGCGTGACGCATCCGATGGAAATGTGCGATGATGTCGTAACGATATTCCTGGAGATGTGAGCATCCTTCGACACCGAGCGGCTGTTGGGAGCGCTGAGGGTGCTGCTGGGGAGGCCTGCTGGTCTTTAAAATGTGTTTCTAAAGGAAACTGAGGATGGAAAATGGGGTGAACGCAGCTGCTGCGTGAACTGTGCTGAGCTTCTTACCCTATTTCTTCTCTTTGTGGTACTTGGCGAGAGATTGGGGGGCAGGTGGAAGGGGCTTGGGTGCCGCTACTTGGGATGAGGGAGGAGAAACCTCAGCCCTCTGAAACACCCGATTTTATCTGGACGGTGATACAGCAAATTCTGGGGAAAAGCGGAATGCCAAGAGCTGAAAGATGCCACTGTTTGCCTCGAACGTAGGGGGGGATTTTTTTTTTTTTTTTATTTATTTTTAATCAGGAGGCACCAGACGCGAGCGGCGCGACTCCCGCTCCGGTCCCTCGTGTTTCGCCCGCATAGTTCAGCGCTTGCATCACGGCAGAAGAGGCGTTGGGCTCGGAGGATTCCTGACAGTCTAGGACATTGTGGTTTCTAAAACGAGGAGTCACGCACGGTTCAAAGACAATATTGACACCATTGTCAGCTCCGGGGCTCGGTCGGTGCGGACGCGGTGGAAGTCTCCGTCTGAGCTGCCGGTGCTGCCACCTACACCAGGAGAAGGTTTGTTTTCTCGTGATCTTTTCCTCTTTGGCCTCTTCTACCTTCTTTAGCTTGCGCTGTTTGTATTTAAACTTTAGCTTCCTTGCACTGCCTTTTGCTTTGGTTTTGAGTTTGTTCCCCCAAGGGTTTGCCAGTTTTTCACCCAAGCATGCCGAAGCGTCTGAGAAGCCGTGTGCTCTAGCAAAAGCCATCAGCAGAAGGACTAGTACCCTCTTTACGGTTTCAAAAAACCTGACCAAAAGCAGTTGGGATGAAAGCCTCCTGTGAATTTAATGCTCCGCGGTTTCTAGTTGGAGGGCAGCGTCTTGTAGGAGGCTGCGATGAGGTGGACAATCCGTGGGGTTCCGTCCAAGCGTTCAGCCTCCCACCGGCGCGGGGGCTTGCCGGTGAGCTCGGAGCAGATGCCCACCCCGGGAGAGAAAACGCAAAGGATACGAGGAGACAACCAAAATCACAGAACAGCCCTGAAGGGGAGCGAGCTGGGAGGAGGTGACTGAGCTACGATGCCGAGAAAATGAAGATTACAACTGAGGACCTGATGCCCAAAATCCCACATTCTGCAGCGACCAAACCAGCGCATCAATCAAACGCTTTATTCCCTTCAAAGCGATTTTTTTTTTTTTCTTTTTCCCCCTCCATATTTGAAGGTAGAGCTGAACGGGAGGGAAAGGGCAGAAATGCGCTGCATCCCTTGATCTTGCTTCTCGTGTTCGTAGAGAGATGCCTGAAATGGGATAACGGCTGTCCATTGCCAATCTGGAGATGGGGCTGGGTATATATTTTGCAGCATTCCCCCTGTCCCCCCCCCCCAAAAAAAATATGCTGGGTGCTGCCTAAACACCCACTACTGCGCTGCCGCTCGACGCCCTCCGTGCCAAATAGTTTTCCTGACGGGGTGCAAATAACAATGTGTGATTGTACGCTGCCCAGCAGTGCGGTTATTCAACTAGAAATTTTTTTCCCAGATTTCGCTGGGAAGGAAGCACTCGCCTTCCCCCGTCATCTATTCTGGTCCGCTTTGCAAATTTTTGGGAAACCTTGTTCACGGAGGCCACGCCGAGCTGCAAATCCTCCGGGCTGACGGAGCGGAGCTGCCTTGGCATCCCCAGCCCTTGGGGTGCGACGTCAGTACTGCATTTGGCAAATAAAGGTGGTTTTATTTTTTCTGGGCGGGGGTGGGTTGGGGGTTTTTTTTTTTCCCCCTCCCAAGTTTTGAAAACCTCAGCGAGGGAAGCACAACAGCTCCCCTGTGAATTAGTTGCTGTTTTTTCTTGGAAAAAATATGAACTACACCCTGGCAGGATAGCGCAGGTACGTCGCCTTTGGGGTCGCAGGCGATGGAGCATTTGGGGCCGGAGCGTTTGGGGCCGGAGCGTTTGGGGCCGGAGCGTTTGGGGCCGGAGCATTTACCCCACGCGAGCGGCGGTTGTGATTTGGGCCGCCGTGCGATATTAGCGCCAAAAGCAGCAAGGGAGTCTTGCTCCTCGCCAGAAAAACGATGGGGAGGAGGTGATGGGACCTTGTCGAGACGGGAGGATCGCTGCCAAGCGTTCCTGCCCCCCTTCTTTTGAAGCTCTGAAGAGCGTGGTTTCATTCGGAGTCGGTAAGGAAGCCTCGCCGATCCTGGCCCCTGCGCACCAGCCGTCGCCTCGCTGTAAGTTCAGGGCTTATTATGTTCCACACTGTCATTTTCCCCCTCTCGAATCAAGATTTTAATTATCTGAAGAGCCTGGAGATACATATTCTCAACTCCTTTTTGTACCTGAAAATGCAATTAAGGAAAACACGCTGCTTTTCCAAAACCTGACATTAGTGGCTACAGCTCTGCAGCCCGGTGGGGGAATTAAATGAGAAAAGCTTCGAGGGACGCACGAGATGGGGAAATATCTCAGAGAAGCTTGGGGAGTGTCTGAATTTAGGGATAGTGGCATCTTCCAAAGCACGCTTTGTTGGTGTTGCTGGGTGCTTCCTCCCGTAGCCAGGCAGTGCACGGGGAATCTGTCTAATTAAAGTCTTTGCAAATTAAGGCAACTCGGTTTTGGCTCTTCGCTGGTAGAAAGGGGGAAATTTGGACGTCGTCCTTCCTACGTGGGGGGGGTGGATGGCAGGACTCGAAATTCGGCTGTTCCTTTGTGTGCAGCCCTAGACAGCAAAAGCTTTGGGTGTACAGGGCATTGCGTTTGATGGGGCTTTTTTTTCACCTGGAATAGCTTAAAATGTAAATATTTAGAAAGTACCTTTCCTCGTTAAGTACTGATGATGAAGTACTTCTCAGATCGCTTAAATGGGCTGTATGATAATAGAAAAACCCTGTGCTGTGGGATACTGGAGCTTTCTTTGGTGTTTCAGATTTGCAACAAAGCTGGGTAATAAAAAAATCTGATAAACCACTTTGCTAAAGATGCAAATTCATCCCAAAAATCTCTAGAATGCGAAAGGCGGGGCAGGCGCTTTGCATCCACCTCGGATGTGCTGGGGCCGTTCCTCCAGTATTTCCAGGCAACTTGTTTTTGTCATCCTGTCGCCCTTTTTTGTCTCATTCTGATGAAAAACCGGAGGAAAACTGGCACCCTGGGGTGTTTTGGGGTGAAGGTCGTGCGACGGCGATGCTGGCCACCGAGCGATTTTGGCTGGAGAGGAGAGGCTGGATTGTTTGGGAAGGTTAAATCGTGGCTCTTCACCATTTAATTTGCTTAATTCCTGCTGGTGTGTCCCGCGAATAACTGTCAGTATTGCAGAGATCGTGGAAACAACTGGGTTTTGGTCTTAAATACGTTTTCTTTGGCACATTTCTGTTTGCAGGGTATTAGGAAAGCTCGTGTATGGATTATACCCAGCCGTGGAAGCGGTCGTGATAGCATCACACCTGCCCCCCTGTGTATTTATGGGGGTTATTTGGGTGGGCTTGACCCCCACAGCCTTTGCTGGGTGATATATTGGTGGTTGCAGATCTCTCTGGGCTTGGATTTCCTACCTGGTAATGGAAGGAGGGAAGAGGAGAGCGCGTTTCCTTTGCACAGGAAAGAAAATAATAACTAACATCTAAAGCTGGAGGGAGAGAGGATGTTTCTTCATTTGAACCCCGGCGATAAATCTCTCCAGCAGTTCATCACCGTGTCGTCGGACCCGGAGTTTTCCATCTGTGTTTTGCCTGACATTTTTGAGCGCGAGGGAGTTTGCTCAGTAATTGCAAATGCCATCAGTTAGCGGGTGGGGGCTGTGCTGCTGCTCTTTTCCTCCCAAAAAGCCATGCTCTGCTCCGTGTACTTTTTTTTTTTTTTTTTAATGCTGAACCCACCAGAAGGAAGTTACCATTTATTACAGTGAATTTTCGTTTAGAAACTGTTCGCTGTTTCTATAGCTCTTGCCAGTGGTTAGAGGATGCAACGTGCGGCTTTTAATTAGGGATGTTCCCTACATCGTTGACGGGGCAAGAGCAAGAATCGCCTGCCAAATTTTGCTGTCTGAATACGCTTGGTTTTAGGATTGCCTTCAGCTGACAGTAGCCCCGAGATTGCTCCGGCGATAAAAGAATATTAAGTAGTTTTTCTGTGTGCATGAAGTTAATAAGTATATGATTAGCGAGCGTGGAAGATAAGAAGAATGGTATTTAACCAACAAAGCCAGGAAATTCCAGATTAAAGCGTGGATGTTTAACTTGCTGCTCTTGGGGTTTGGGAGTTGCGTGCCGTCAGGGAGTTTTGCCCATCTGTAGGAATAATCCTGAAAAGAGATGTTTTTAAGGCACCCAGTGAGTTTTGCCCATCTTTAGGAATAATCCTGAGAAGAGACTTTTTCCAAGGCACGAGGAAAACAAACAGATTTGTTTATCTTCCATCTAATCCTGAAATTTCCTGTCAATACAGCAACACCTCCCTCAACCAGCCTGACAGATTTTTTCCCCTCTTCTTCTCATGCCAAACTTTCAGCTCGGGATGAATTTTTTTTTTTTTTTTTCCCCAGCAGTTTCTGTCCCTTGACAGTAGAGTTTTTATCATAACCCTTTAACTGCAAAAAAAATCCAGCAGAGCTTTTTGCCCGGTCCAGGCTCCCGCGGCTGTGCGCTGCTCTCCAGTTCTGCCTCGAGGAATGCAGAAAATCAGGATTTGAATGCACAGCAAGAACACACACCTTTCTGAATCTTAGAAACTGCTCAAACTCAAGCTTTGCGTAATATAACTTCGGACAGGCTGGTTTTGCTCCCTTCTGGGAAGGAGGTCTGGACTGGTGCGTTTATTTTTTTTCTGCAAGAAGAGGAATTGTTTGGGGATTTTTTTTTTGCCTGAAAGGGACTTTTTGTTTTGTTTTGCATAGGCAACATCTACTAATTACAGCATTTCGGTCATGCTTTTATTTCCTCTGCGCACAACCAGGGTGCTTGAAGGAAGACTGCCTGCCCCGGGGAGGGCAGGGATGCTGAACTCTCTGCAAATATATAAGGGAAACTTTCTGCCACCAGATAAAGTCATTTATGCTCTTAGCTACTTGTCCATGATTTCGGAAAGAAAAGCTCCACCGCCTTTGAAATGAGAATTGGGGTTTTTTTTCCTGAATTTGCTGAGTCCTTGGTATGCCCGTCATTAGCAGAGTTGTTACAGCCTGGGCGCGTGCAGGGAGAAAGCAGCAAAATTAGGTTGGTTTTTTTTTGTGGTTTTTTTTTTTTGATCCCAATTATCAATTAGTGAAACAGCCGTCCCGAAGCACAATTAATGTCAGGGGGGGAGGTTTATTTTTTTTTCCCCCCTCGGCACCTGCCATCGGATAGTTCCCGGCCGGCTCGGAGGCTGCCTGGCCAGGCTAATTATTTTATACTTTGTCATGCGAGCCGCGCGCGGTGTCGGTCTCGTTCCTAGATTGATGCCGAGGTGCTGATCCGGGCGCCGCCGACCCCAGCTGCCGGGAGGAATCCATGAGCGCACGGCCTCGGCTATGGACATCGTCCTGTCGGATTTTGTTCGCTCGACGGGGGCAGAGCCGGGACTGGCCAGAGATCTCCTCGAAGGTAAATAAAATGGGGAATAAAAGGAGGGAAGGAGGCAAGGGGCGGCTGACGAGGGAGGGGGGGGGCTGGTAGGAAAAAAAGGGGTTGCAAGAAGGGCTGGCCAGACCCCGGGGCTGGTGGCTGGTGAGTGCGATGCCGGAGATAGTAAAGCCCGTGCCCTCGGCGGCGCGGCGGGTGGAATTCTGCCGTGGTTTCTCGTTACGCGTCCATCAGGTAATGAATTTCAGATGCTGGGGAGGAGAGCGCAGCAGCGGGGAGCGCGGTTTCCCTGCCCTTCGTCCTCTCCGTTCGCCTGTGTTGTTCGCTGCGAGCGGCAAAACTTGAGGGTTTATTTTTCTTTTTTTCCCTTATAGCAGCGATGCCTTCAGAAGGGTTGAAGGAATAGCACGAGGTGAAGGCTGCCCGTGTTTTCAAACTAATACGGGGGTAATTATAGAGGCAAAACCGTGCTGTTACTGGTATATCTTGTTCTGCTTGTGAAGGTGGTTTGATTATGCTGATATAAATTACTGTTTTGTCGGTGCCAGTGACCTCTCCTGGCAGAGCATCCCCTTAGAGCCCCACTGACGCCCGGCGTGGGAGGCTCCTCCTGAACAGGTTTCAGGCGATGGGGGTGCTCAGGGTGCTCGGGAACTGTGAACGCAAGCACCCTCCGCGTTCATCGTTTGCTTTTTAAATGGGCAGGGCAGCCCTCGAGAGCCTCGGCACGCCGCGCTGGCAGCTTCCCAGGGCTCCACCTGGTCTTCTAAGTGTGCGTGTGTTTGCTCTAAAATAACAGCGTGATGTTGGCTTTCTCAAAAACTCCGTAAGGTGGAGAAGTTGCTCATTAGTGATCACCTTTAGTTGAAGGCTGCAGGTAATTTTTTTTTTTCACCCTGTACTTACAGCGATGGGAAGGGTAGAGGAGAAAGAATACCGGGTCTTAATTTTGGGGCTGTAAGCTTGCTCGCGAGCGTTGCCTTTGGGTCAGTGTTGACAAAAGGATGGTGAGTAAATGCTGGCATGTGCTGGAATGCTGGAGGACAGAAATATTGCATGAGAAGCAGGGCTGTTTGTACGTAATTAACCAATCTGTAATTATAATGCAAGACCATACTTGCTGCGTTTCTTCCTCTCGTCCCTTTTCTTGTATAATGCAGCTCATTTTTGTTGTTGCTTGAACCCAGGACCGGTTGATGCTCCTACAGCATCTGCACCGGCTCCCCGGCTGCTGCCGCTCCAGATGCTCTCGCAGTGATGAATTCAAAGCCCTGAAATTGTCTCTAGAATCCGTGTCTTTAGGCAACTTGCTCCACCTCCTTGGCTCTAGCTCTGCTCCTCGGCTCGGCGCTTGCAGCATCGATTCGTAGCTTTTTCCCCTTCAAAACTCCCATTTGCTTTGCTGGGGTCGAGGCTTCACCCTTTAATTTTGACAGCCAAGCGTCGTCTCGGCGGAAGTCTGGCGAGTTGTGGGTTTTGTGGTGTGTTTAAGTTCTGGTTTCTGAATTTAGGTTGCTTTGTTTCATGTCAGGATTTCTAATCCTATCTTTCGGAAGGAATATTTAGGTTTGCGATAGAAAAGGTTAAAGCAGATATTCCCTCAAACTCTCCATCTCCCGCTTGGCGCATGGGTTGATTTATTTTGACATCAGTAGTTTCAGCTCATTTTCATGACGGGTTGCTGCCATTTCTCCTCCAGCCTTGGTGGAGTTGACAACTCCAGGGGTGAAAATGAGGGAAAACACAGAGATTTTTCTTTTTTGGTCAGATATTAGGGGGAAGCAGTCAGATAAAAATAGATGTATGAAGTGAATTATTCAGATGTGGAGTTTGAGGGCGGTGTGAGTGATTCAAGTCACGTTTCCTGTATGTGCATTGAGTTTCGTGCACGTCTCAAGTCACTGGCTGGCGGCGACGGACGTTCTGCTGGGGGATGGTCGTCTCCATCATTCTGTTCTCCAGCACCGCTGGAAGCCCGTCGCCCCGACCACAAAGGGCTGCAGCGTACAAATGCCCCCAAAGCTGAAGAACTGGGGGAGAAGAGGACATAGTAATTGGGAAAATTATTTAAGTTCTGCTCTTTGAAATCACCCCGTGTTCTGGCAACGAGAGCTGTAGCATCACGTGGCAGACGGGCTCTGGGTCGCTCTGTGGTTGAACTCGTGGTGTCCCCAGGGAACACCCGTTTTCCTGCCGGAGGAGGGAGCCCCCTTTTTATCACCCAAGCACCAGCAAAACCTCCTCTGTGCAAAAGTTTCCCTGAACACCTCAAACTGCCTCTTTTGTGCTTGCAAAAAAAGCACCAAGTCCACCAAAGACACCCTTTCCAGGGGCTTGCAGATAATTGTCCCGTAATAGTGGGGTTTAGGAATCCTTTTGGCTGCTGTTGGCTTGCATGGAGTTTCCAAAGCTTAGCTTTTTTTATTATTCTTTTTTTCCAATTTCTGAAGCAGCTGCTGGTGAAGATGTTTGGGGATTGCAGCTGCAGTGGGTCGGTGTCACCAGCGTGGCCTCCTGTCACGGACATGTTAAAGCCAATAGCGATGCGACAGCAAATTTAATTTTAATCTGATGGGTCATTCTCATTCCTTGATACTGATTCATTATTTTATTAAAAAAAAAAAAAAAGAGGGGAAAAAATTCCCTTTGACTCAAAAGGTAAAGCTTAAAATAACTTTCCGTTTGGAGTCAGTCATTAAATGCTGCAAATTACATCTCTCAAAAGAATTTAAATACTCGAGAAGCGTATTTCCTTTAGGGAGTTAGACATAATGACTTCTTTTATTGTCTGGGAGCTATCATATAAACCTATTGGTGGTTTATATATCTTTCCTGTAGTGGAGCTACTATATGTAAAGTTGGCTTGCTTTCTACACTGTCTGCTAACTTGCTAATTTAAGAGCCTAGATTAACAGTGATTGTAAAAAAAAAAAAAAAAAAAAAAATCACAATTTTCCTAAATGTAAGCCATATGGTAGAGTTGGGGGGTTTTTGCTGTGTATTCTTGCCTTTGGAAGACAATGGCTTTTCAAAGGTCAATTTATTGCATACTGAAAGACTGTGGCACATTAGTATATATTATGTTCTCGCAGCTTGCTGGGTAGTGTTAAAAGGAAATGGAAATGCTTTAAGGATTCATTCAACTTCATGAAGTTCAAGCTGTTTTGCTGAATAATTTATCTGGCCAAGAATGTCAGGAGCCTTCTGAAAAGTCGCCTGGGTACCGCCTGGCCTGGCCGGCACCTTGCTTGCGTCTGTATTTCGCGCGTCAGCTCAAAAAGAATTGGGTGACCCTCTCAGCCCAGGCAGAGGGATTTAAAAAGTCCTGTTACAAATCATCAGCTTTTAAAGCTGCGTGATTTCGCTCGGGCATTACACTGTGAGGACGTGGGGGGAAAGAGGGCTGGCGGCTGTGAACTTAGGCAGCCAAGAAGTGGTGCCTGCCTGGCGGTGGCTGATCTCCGGGGCAGCCGGAGGGTTGTAAAACAAAGCGCTGGGTGAGACCAGAGGCAGCTGGCTGGTCGGTTTGTACAGATGCTGGTGGACGCGACACAGCCTGGACCTTCCATTTCCCTTTCTTAAGGGCAAAATTATGTTTATTCTACTCCGGTCCCGTGCTCTGTGCTCGGTGTATGCTGTTGTGGTGACCCTGCCCTTCTTCGTTTTGCAGCCAGGAATCATATTCTGGCAAAATGGTATCTCAGGCTAGATCTAAGGCAGGAATCCTTCTCTGTGCTGGGGGAGAGGCGCTGGCCCTGGGTGCCCAGAGCAGCTGTGGCTGCCCCCTCCCTGGAAGGGTTCAAGGCCAGGTTGGACGGGGCTGGGAGCCCCCTGGGCTGGGGGAAGGGGGCCCTGCCCGGGGCAGGGGGTGCCACTGGAGGGCGGGGGGGGCTTTAAGATCCCTTCCCACCCAAACCAGCCTGTGATTCTACAAAAATTTGAGGTCTTTGGACCTTTGTTTAGGTTTTGCAGACGTCCAGCAGCCAAGAGCAGTAGCTCCCTCCAGGCTCTGGATGAGCCTCTGCACACCCGAGGTGTAAACCGTAACCTGTGCCCGTAGAGCCAGCGCTTTATAGGCACTTCAGGTTCGTGGTTATTTCTCTTCCAGAAATGCAAATCCTGGAGAGAAATATAGCAACCAGCTGAAGGAGTGGTGCTGCACCCCACTTTCCTCCTTGATTCGGCTAGATGGCCTTTGTGCTTCAAGCTAAACCACACTCTGACTGGGGTCTAGTGTGAATCTTTGAGGGACTGACTTGATTTCTCTCTCGTGTGCTGGTGACCGCTGTTGTTACCTTCCCATCCAGGCAAGAACTGGGATCTGAGCGCAGCCCTGAGTGACTTTGAACAGCTCAGGCAAGTGCACGCCGGCAACCTACCCCATTCCTTCAACGAGGGACGCAGCTATAAACCCCCGGAGAAAGAGGCAGCCCGTCCCGGGCGACCGCCGCTCCAGCGGCAGGATGATATCGTGCAAGGTCAGTGTCACAAAAATGATGGGGATCAATTAAATCTTCCTTCTGGTGCCTGGGACGCTTACACGCTGGAGCGCTCCAGCCACTTGCAACCACAAAAATACCAGCCAAAAGCAGCGATTTGATAATTGCTCCTGTGAGGTTGGGGGCTCCTGCACCGTTCCAGGTGTTTTTTTTCATCTTTCCCTCGCAGAAAAACGCCTGTCTCGAGGCATTTCCCACGCCAGCTCCACCATCGTCTCCCTGGCCCGGTCCCACGTCTCCAGCAACGGCAGCAGCGAACATCTGCTGGAGATGCCCATCTGCACCTTCCAGCTGCCCGACCTCACCGTGTACGCCGAGGACTTCCGCAGCTTCATCGAGCGAGACCTCATCGAGCAGTCGATGCTGGTGGCACTGGAGCAGGCTGGTGAGTGTTGGGTTGGGTTGGGTTGGTTTGGGTTGGTTTGGGTTGGGTTGGTTTGGGTTGGTTTGGGTTGGTTTGGGTTGGTTTGGTTTGGGTTGGTTTGGTTTGGGTTGGTTTGGGTTGGTTTGGTTTGGGTTGGTTTGGGTTGGGTTGGTTTGGGTTGGGTTGGGTTGGGTTGGGTTGGGTTGGGTTGGGTTGGGTTGGGTTGGGTTGGTTTGGGTTGGTTTTTAATGCCGATACGGCGCGGCGGTGGCAGTTTTGCGGCGGTACCAAGGGGAGCGAGCCCGAGGCCGCAGAGAAGCGAGCTTGTCGCAAGGCCCCGTATCGGCTGGGTATTATTTCAGCCCTTTTGAGTAAGGCTCTGCTTCGCTTTGCCTCCAGACACTGAGTCTAAATAAATTCTGGGTGTCATCATCGCTCATGCAGCTGAAGGGTAACGCATAAAGTTGCATTATCTCACCCCCCTGAGCTTCCCTGTGCCCTGCATCACCCTGCCAGCTTTACTGAGGGAAGGGGGAAAAAGAAATTCCTGCGTAACACAACCAGTAGCTCATCACCCCTGACAAATATTAGAAGCGATTACAAACACTTTAGATCGATGATGCGTTTTTACGTGCTGCTTCAATGCGGGAAAACTCGTCTGCTGGCTTTCTGTTTGCCCGGAGAGGAACCACCTTACGTGTGCAACTGGATTTGTTTTCCAACATTTCCTCCTGAATAGTTGCTAGGTGATCTGTAAATAAGATTTAGCTGGTGAATGAATGAGATCTCCGGGCTGGCGGAGAAAACCTAATACGTGTTACCAGGGGAGCTTACGTGGGGTGGGGGCAGAAGGGCCACCAGGCGAGATCTCGGGAGCCTTAACACCTCCCCTTTGTTTCTGACACCGACGCACATACCTAGAAAACTATTCCTTCGGAGATAACCTGTATTCTTAATGTCAGATTTTAGCCCTCTCCTGCTCGAGTGTTCCTGTAATAAATATGCTCATGTTTTGGAAATGAGCACTCGATCCGAGCGATCTCGTTACGGCGGCGCTGCCGCCCGTCGACGGCGAGGCCGTGGCGTCTGATGCAAATAAAACCAGGCTGATGTACAGCTGGGCGGAGGCGCGGGCTCGGGTCGCTCGGCCCCCCTGAGGGAACGGGGGGAGGGGGGAGGCTGCTCCTGGGCTGCTGAGCTGGCGTTGCCATTAAGTAATTGGTTTCCAGAAAACGCCTTGTGAAGACTAAAGCGCAGCGGCGTTTTGTGGGTGGGTTGGTTCTAAGTGGGTGTTGATCTTTACTAAAGAGCTGTGCTGCGGAGGGAAAATATCCCAAGCTGAATTCGAAGTAAGGTTTTGGGCCTGGTGCTGTGAGCTGTGGTGACTCCCGTTATTAACTTACTACGTGCTGTCCTTAGGGGATTGAGCAAATATTTTATAGACCAATAAACGTTGAGATACTCTTCTCCTTCTATCCAGAGATCCATTTACACCGCTGTGGCAGAGTAAGAGCGCTTTAAAGTGGTTGTAAATTGTAATGACATCCTCTTGGAAAGCTTTTAACGTGCTTAGAGTTGTGTGAAAAGGTCTTGGTGGAGCTCAAAATTTGGCCCTTGCCCCAACTTTAGCGTTCTTTGTCACAAACTTAAATGGGTTAAGCCTTGCCTTAGGTTTTGAAGATGCGGAGTGGTTTTTCTCGTTGCACACACGGAGGAGCAGCCGGTGGTACCTTGCTGGAGGCTGTTCAAGAAAAATCGGGAGGAACTGAAAGAAACCCCGGAGTTCGATGGCTTTGCCTTGGCTCCGAGGTCAGGCTTTCTCCCCGGGTCAGGGTGCCAAGCACGCCTTCAGAAGTCCTCCAGCAAACTGGCAAGAAACCTGCTTCTCGCTTCAGACTAAATATTTAATAATTTAAAAAAAAATAAAAGAGGCGGACTCTTAAAAACTGCTGAATGAAGAGGTCAGCGTCCTCGCTTCGCTGCGGGAACGGCCTCCAAGGAATGGCAGGCGGGTTCCTGGCTCTCGGGGCAGGAATGTCGCGCCTCTGAGTGGGCCCTCGGAGCAATGGGGGTGCCTCGGGAGCGCATCACCCGCCTTTGGAGAAGTTTTTCAGCCTGGGTTGAGCTCGTGCACGAGCGGAGGCGCGTGTGTACACGGACCCCGCTCCATCTTACCTCCCTGGCATCCGACTTGCAAATGTTTTTGCCCGTAAGTCATCGGCCGGACTGGTTCCCTTAGCAGGAGAGACGAGTCTGGGTCCGCCTTGCTGCTGCCAAAGGCGGGTGAAACCTCCTCCAAAGTTGGGTGCTGGGCTCCGCTGAACCGCCGCAGGACCCTCATCCTCGGCGGGACGGGGAGGCTGAGCCCGCGCTGCGGAGGGAGGTGTCCCCGGGGAGGGGGGAGCGAGCTCCTGGCAGGGCGCACGCCGCCGTGGGTGACGGCGTGCCGGTAGCAGGGTTGGTTGGAAGCCTTCGATTCCCAGCCTTCCCCAAACGGAGGAGAAAGCAGCGACCGATGCGGGAAACGCACTCAGACAAGCTCTTACTGCTGCCAGGTCCCGAAACGGAAATGTTTTCTCCAAGGCGGCGTTTTCGTCAAAGAGATGGGCTCCAGGTGAGATGCGGAGACTGCGGATGAATTCTCTCGTTTTAGACACGTGAAAGGGGCTTGCTTCAGCCACAGGTGCCACTGCTTCGAGCTGCTCTCCGGTTTCGGTCTCTCTTTCAGCCCACTTCTAGATCCTGCTCCTTCACCTCCACCGGTGATTCAGCATGAGGGAAAAAAAAAAAAAAAAAAAACAAAAAAAAAAAAACATGAAAAACAAAGCAGCAGTCAGAGCAGGGAGGTGGTGGTAGGTGCTGGGGTTGGGTCTGTCACGTCGGCCCGAGGAGCACGAGGCCAAGTCATCGCCGGGAACGCTGCCTTTGTCACGCAGGGAGCGTAACCCCCGGTAGCCTTAGGGCAACCATTTGGGTTTTCAGTGAGTCACTCCTCATCCTCAGGCGGGGAGGAGCGCCGACCTTGTTCCTTCCTAGCACCGTGACCTATTTAGAGGGGCTCCTGTTAGAATGAAACGAGGGTATTTTACCAAAGATAACACCTTTTGTGCGCAGGTTCTTGGTCTCTGCTGGGACAAACAGATGTCCCGCAGCAAAACCAGCTGTGGGGTCAAACTGGACCCTGTAGGAGTGATGGTGCTGGACGCAGAGGAGGCCTCCTGGTGCCGGTGGACTTCTCCAGGTGTGCAGAGGAGCCACGCGAGTGGTGACTGCAGGCAGGTCCCTCATGCTCCTGAATCCGGTTATCTTCCCCATAGAGCTTTCCAGGCTCGTTCCTACTTAACCACGTGCAGAGAAATACATTGTTTTAAATACTTCCAGGGGCCCTCTTGGCCTTTCCACCGCCTTGATAGGAGCAAAACGCTCAGAGAAGGGTTTGGGGGATTGCGGTTTCTTTCGAGATTACTTCTCTTGCGTAACTGGGAATCTGTACAAATTACTCTGCCTGCCTCGCCGGGGATGTGCGCGGCACGGCGTGACCGCACGCTCCAAATAGCAATGCCACCCCAAGGTGTGTCCCCTCCGAACCGGACCCGGCTCGGCTCGGCGAGAGGTTGCACAACCTCTCCGAAGCACCGACCAGAGATGCAAACGCCCCTGACCCGGTGGGGAGAAAAAAAAAAAAAAAAAAAAAAAAAAACAACAAACAAACAAAAAAACCCAGCAAATTCTCCAGGAGCGCTGTGAAATGGATTAAAAAAAATAAAATAAAATAAAATAAAAGCAGCTCAGCGCTGCCTACAGTAGCGTTAGATTTTGGTTAGCTTTTGTGGGACGCTGTTTTGCTGCTCGGTTTGCTCCTCTGGCCCCGTGCCACTTGGCGCAGGCTTGCGCCTTCGCCGTGCCAGGAGCTATATTGAGTGAAAATAGCCGGCTTTTCCGAGCGGAGCTATTGTCCCGAGGCTGTGTACTAAACACTTTTCAACTCCAACGGGTTCCTTTCCCAACGCTGAGAAAAGAAATCACCCGCCTGGCATTGCAGGGAGCTCTACATTTTTATGTTTTCCTGTGTTTATCGGTGTTTAAAAACAAGTTTTCTGTATTTAGCTCTTCTGCAGCTGCTGCTGCGGAGGTTGTGCAAACAATTTCGAGAAATCCTGTGTTTGAGAGCTGGGGGTCCCTGGCAGGGACTGTGCTCGGGAGGAGGGAGAAGTTTGTTGGAAATGCTGGGAAAAGGCTGGTTTTCTGCAAGAGCAATTTCAATGCGACTCGTTACAAACCTGAACAGCATCCACCAGCCGAAAAACTGCCTGTTGCAGGGGATCTGCTGCAGAAAAGCTGCCGGAAAAAGTCGCGGCCAAGGGAGGCAGCGCCTGGTTTTGAGGGCACAGCAGAGCGAGACGCGGGCGGGGTTGTGAGTTCAAAGTCCTAATTCAGCCCAACTTAATTTCCTTGATAAATGTTTAACCTCCAGTCGCACTGTACTCGACTGCAGTCTGTATGTTAATTTTTTCCCAGCTTCTATTTTTAGATGCTCTTGACTTGAGTTACTACAAGTGCCTCATACTACCAAAAAGCTGCTATTTTTAAACGGCGTGAAGCACTGTCAGTTTGCATTTTCATTGGTAAAGCTGCTGGGATCAGCAAAAGTCCCTGCGTATCGTAGCTAAAGCAGTGAGCGGGGAAAAAATGACCACCATGAGGTGGTTTAAATAGGAACGGTTCGGTTACAAGAAGAATCAAGAAGTGGTTAGTAAGTGGAGAAGTTGCCGGGTGCCATTTGTGACAGGCGGTTAAAGAGATGTCTTCAGCCTGATGGTTTTGGGGGTTTGAAATAAATAGGGTGGGGGGACAAATGGATAGGAGGAGAACGCTGGTCTGGGGTAAAGTCCTGCCTGGGCTGGCTCCTAATTCTAATTAATTCCAATTTGTGTGACCTGAAGTTCAGCCTGGCCGTTTCCTTGCCATCCCCACGAAGTTTTGCAACTCCAGTCTCCCCCTTTTTTGTTGCTTTATTGCCGTCCTGGCTTCTTCCTCCCTCCAGCCACGGGGCGCAGCTCGAACTGCTCGTCTCTTTGGGTGTTCCCCCGGCAAATTCCGGCCGTTTCCGTCCTCGCTGATGTTTTTTGAGGGGATTAACCCGCCGGCCCCGTGTGGCGTAACGGGCCCCATTTTCACGCTCTCAAATATTCCCCCCAGGTCGTCTGAATTGGTGGGCGAACGTGGACCCCAGCTGCCAAAGGCTGCTGCCCCTGGCCACCACCGGCGATGGGAACTGCCTGCTCCACGCCGCCTCCCTGGGTAAGAGCTCGACTTGATTCGCCCGGAGCCCAATAGCAAACCCCTTCGCTTCAGACCTGGCTGACGGGCGCCGTGCCAGTGCCACCTCCCTTCTCCGGCAGAGACCCGGGAAGCGGCTGGGAGGACTCAGGACCATCCTTTGGGAGCAGGATGGAGCGTTTCCCATCCGTTCCCACGGGAAAAAGGGGGAAGCTGCCGCTGCTCCCGGCCGCCGTGGCAGTCGGTGTGCGAGCGGTCGCGCCGCTCAGGCTCTGCGGGAGAGGAGTGGGTTGGAGGAAGCGGGCTTGCCCGTAGCTCCTGTACTTCTAAAATACCTCTCCCCTTCCATTGGGCAAATTTCCCCGTATTTCTGGAGGAGATGGGAAATAACGGGGCCGCTCCTCCCCCCCTCTTGCAAAGTTTCAATAGCCCAGATTTGATTTCATCTCGTCGAGCGTGACCGTCGTGAATTTTCTGAGGCTTCCAGACTTTTAAATCAGCAGGGCTGTGCGTTTCCTTTGTATTTGTATTTCAGACAGATGGAAAGCACAGGCTCGTTTAACCCGGCCTCATTTTCCTATCCGATGTTGATGCAAAGGAGCGTGTGATTTTGTGAACAAATATTTTGCTGCATCTGTGAGATGCTTTTGAGTTGAAAGCAGAGGTGGCCACATCTCCATTGAGCTGCATAAGAAACTCAGTGCAGGTAGAAAGCGTAGGCTTTGAACCAGGAATTTTAATGTTTAGATTGAGAAACTTGCATTTCTCTGCCTCTGCTTCCCAATTTACCCGCTTCCCCCGGCTCGTGGCAGGCTGCAGGACCTCAGCAGATCGACGGAGCGTCGCCGGCTGCTGCTAACCCTCTGCTGCTGTTTCTTTTTTCCCCCGCCCCGTGCAGGTATGTGGGGGTTCCACGACAGAGATCTCATGCTTCGCAAATCCCTTTACACCTTGATGGATAAAGGGATGGAAAGGGAAGCCCTGAAGCGGAGGTGGCGTTGGCAGCAAACGCAGCAGAACAAGGAGGTAGGAACCAGAGCGAGTGCCGTCCTCTTTGCGGAGGGGAAAGTTGTGATAAAATATCCTGTGGGTCTGGGAGATGCTTCCTCTTGGGATAAAATCTTGGATTTTGGGCAGCTCCTTGGCTTGTGGTACGTGGCTGTACCGCGATGTATCCTTCCATCCAAACTGCGGCAAAATTCTCTTGATTACAAGGTAGGAAAATTCTTTCTTAGAACCGTGCTGTGCCCGATATTGATGGGAAACAAATGTCACCTTCAGGCCTTTAAGATCCAGCGGGATGTGACGGCCCCGCCGGGCTTTGCAGAGAAAAACAACGCCGTGGCGTAGGTCTCTCCGGCGTTAAAGATCAGCGAGACGCGCCTCGGTCGAGGCGCGGAGGGAACGCCTCCGCCGAGAAGGGCAATTTGTGAACTTGCCACATTAAAGGCTTTTCAAAGCGGTAGCACGGGGGGGGGGGGGGCACCCCCCCGAAAGGAGGGGATGTGGCTTTGTCAAGGTGGAAAGTCACCAGATGTCCTCCCGTGGTGAGAGACGGCCCCGCGGTGTTGAGAGGTTTTTTGTGAGCAGGGTAAACTTTTGTTTCCACCTGACACTGAAGGATGTTGTTTACTCTCCAGCTTCCTTTTTCTTTTTGGAAGGGCACGAAGATTCCTATCTTGACAGTTTGAAAAAAATACGTATTTCCCTGCTTGCAGCAGAGTAGTTAATAAATAATTGGAGGTTTTACTGCTGTTAAAAGCCTGCTCTCTAAACTGCGTGCTCCAGAATTTGCCAGCAGCAAAGTCCTGTGACTTGCAGATCTTAAAAGGGCTTGAAAATACTTGGGGCGTGGGCTGTGGGGGTGCCGTGCCCTGGTCGCCGTCCTCGGCCTGAGCCGAAGGATCTTGGCAGTCGGCGTGGGGTGTAGGTGGTGCAGCGGTCCGGGAATTGCGGGTCCCGCTCAAGCGGTTGGCTGGGATTCGAGGATTATGAGCTCCTCCTTTCCAAATAAGCTCTGAAAGAAGCAGCCCAGGGTGCTGGATGCCGCTCGGGATTTCACAACCCGCTCGGGGTGCAGCGTTCGCCTCCCGTGCTTTGCTTCCCCAGCTTTAAATCGGCGATGAAAGAATTCGTGTTGACGACGTAACCAGGAGCGGAGGAATTTAATTAACACCTTACAGAGCGAAGCGGAGGGCCGAACGTGCCATCAGTGGCTTCTGGTGCACGGCTGGAAGGTTTTCTTGGCAGCGTTGAGGATTTAGGATGTTGTGTTTGGATGCTGGAGCTCCGGTTGTGGAGCCAGGGAGAGGAGGAGGAGGGTAAGGCCGCTGCCCTTCCCGTGTTGTTTCTCAGCTTCTGATCTGAAACACAGCAGGCTCGAGCTTGGCCTTTCGCACAGCCTTGGGTTTTTAAGGTGTTTCTCCCCTTCCTCGGCACGCACGTGGCTTCGGATACCTTGCAACTCCGGGACTGTGTCGGAAGCTGGTTGAAAATCTTCTGCGTTAGGGAGGGAAGGTGTAATTCCTGAATTTAATACTGGCTGGAGGCTTTAATCGAGTAGGGTGGTTGGCTTCGGAGCGTCGCGGCTTTTCGAGGAGAGGGCTGGGCCCCCTGCGGTGTCGGGCCGCGATATCGCGCCTGGTGCGATCGCAGAAGGGACGTTTGGGAGTCGTCACGGGAGGGAACGGGGGTGAAGTGCAGGTTTTCCGTGCGTTGAAATCCCAAAGCAACCCTGGAGTATTTATGGGTGTGAAAACGGATATTTGTGGTGCTATGGTGTCTCTCATTGGATTTTTAAGGAAAATAAATTTTCTGTTTTAGCTAGTCTGGTTATCTGTCCCGCTGTCCCTTATCAACAGGTTGTGTCATCTTTAATACTGGAAGGATTTAGTGTAAGAATAAAGGTTCCCTCTCATTCTGTGGGTTGAAGTGTTTACTTCCACCCCACAAAAAAGCAGACTTTTATTTCAGGCAGATTATCTCCCCGGCTGGCTTGAGAACACAGATTTGGAAATGTGGGCTTTTCTGCATAACATATTGATTGGTTTTGCATAAACCCATAGAGAAAAATTGTGGCTGCGTGTATAAAACTGTGCTGCGGAGGTTGGAAAACACTTCCTTGGAAGATTTTTGGGGGGGTTTTATTTGTCGTTTTCCAGTCTGGTCTTGTTTACACCGAAGAGGAGTGGCAGAAGGAGTGGAACGAGCTGATCAAGCTGGCATCCAGCGAGCCTCGCGTGCACTACGGCACCAATGGCAGCGGCTGCGGGGGGTACGTGGCGGGGACGGCGCTGAGAAATAACCCATCTAGCTGCAAAACAGAGCGAATATCTTCCTGTGTGCAGCTCGGGGTAATTCTGGAGGGCAGGACAAGCGACGGGGCTGGGGATCGCCGCTTCGGTCCGGCTTGTGGGGTTTTAAGGGGAAGGGTGAAGGCTCACGAGGAACGACGAGAGGTCCGTAAAGCGTCACGGGAAAAGATCTGAATGTTGCGTGACCCCTTTTTTGGGGGGGGGGGTGACTCATACGCTGAACAGAAAACTGATCTTCTCTCCCGTTCCGTCACGTTGATGGCTCCAAAAGGAGAGTAAGACGCAAAAGCTGAGCGTTTCTGCAGTGTATTCCAGTCCGTATTTCAAGGGCACTTGGTTGCCGCAGCCGTCCCAAGCAAACACCACTTCTGAGGCTCTTTAGATCAGAAACTTCCAGAAATGCCAGGCAGCCACGTGGTTTCTCCTGGATACAAACCCTTGTCTTAGAATTGGACGTTTTGGGGGATCTACATCTAAAATCTCAAATTAGAGCTGAGATCAAACTTAATATGGTCCGCCTCTACGCAGCTGCCTATAAAGGCCTCCTCCTGGTTTTAAAAGCAATTATTGAATACTCAGGGGTTGAAAATTAACTTCTTTCTTACTTCCCCAAGTGTCGAAAGCTCTGAAGAGCCGGTGTACGAGAGCCTGGAGGAGTTCCACGTTTTTGTCCTTGCCCACGTGTTGAAGAGACCCATCGTAGTGGTGGCAGACACGATGCTGCGGGACTCGGGGGGAGAAGGTGAGAGTTCCCCTCTCTTGTGAATTATGCAAGGGAGTTCCCCCCTTTCTGAATTACGCATGCTCAGACTTTGTGCTTCCTCTCTACCGCGTGTTCCCGTGGGCTCGTTTTGCTCAGTGAAGCTGGATCTTGACTGGGAGAGCAGAGCACGGGGTGCGTTAGGCGTCTGCAGCGTGCTGTGGGTGATTCCCACGGAGGGCGTGAGACACGCAGCTCAGCATCACCGCCTCGTCTTCTGCTATTTCTAAGAGCATCTGTGTGAGGAGGGGTTTTTTTTTTCTACCTCTCTTGCCCCAACACATGTGTGTGGAGATGGGAAATTCCGTTCCCTGCATGTCGTATTTTCCACTAGCAGACTTAATTTCCTGTCACAAAAGACTAATCAGTTACCATCATTCTGTGTGCACGTTTTAAGTCGTCTTGTGGAGGAGTAAAGAAGAGGTTTTTTATAGAAAATACAAGTTCGTTTTGCGACTGTGTTCTTCCTGAGGTAACGTAGATGTCTATTTTGGCTTGTGGGTTTTTTTGCGTCCCTTGATCTGGCAGATAATTGCAGGT
This sequence comes from Tyto alba, assembly GCF_018691265.1. Lineage (NCBI taxonomy): Eukaryota > Metazoa > Chordata > Aves > Strigiformes > Tytonidae > Tyto > Tyto alba. Next base: position 23,503,966 of record NW_024881329.1, read on the forward strand.
GAAACCTTGAATGAAACAAACAGATTGTTCTGGAGCAGTTTCAGTACAAACAACTCTTAACTCTAACCTATTATGAAACCTGACCGCCCTGATTTCTTTCCAGCCTTTGCCCCAATTCCCTTTGGAGGGATCTATCTTCCTCTGGAAGTCCCAGCCAACAAATGCCATCGTTCTCCGTTGGTACTGGCTTATGACCAAGCCCATTTTTCTGCCCTGGTATCCATGGAGCAGAAGGAACCCACAAAAGACCAAGGTAGGTGAAAAGCTGGACACGAGCCAGCACCGTGCGCTGGCAGCCCAGAACCCACCCGTGCCCTGGGCTGCAGCCAGAGCAGGGGGGGCAGCAGGGCCAGGGAGGGGATTCTCCCCCTCTGCTCCGCTCTGGGGAGACCCCCCTGCAGTGCTGGGGCCAGCTCGGGGGCCCCCAACAGCAGAAGGACCCGGAGCTGCTCGAGCGGGGCCAGAGGAGGCCACGGAGATGCTGGGGGGCTGGAGCAGCTCCCCTGGGGGGCCGGGCTGAGAGAGTTGGGGGGGTTCAGCCTGGAGAAGAGAAGGCTCCGGGGAGCCCTTCGAGCGGCCTCCCAGGGCTTAAAGGGGGGACAGGGAAGGTGGGGAGGGACTCTGGATCAGGGGGTGGGGGTAGGATGAGGGGTGATGGTTTTACACTGAAATAGGGAAACTTTAGATTAGATATTAGGAAGAAACTGTTCCCTGTGCGGGGGGTGAGGTGCTGGCCCCGGGTGCCCAGAGCAGCTGTGGCTGCCCCCTCCCTGGAAGGGTTCAAGGCCAGGTTGGACGGGGCTGGGAGCCCCCTGGGCTGGGGGAAGGGGGCCCTGCCCGGGGCAGGGGGTGCCACTGGGGGGGCTTTGAGGTCCCCCTCACCCCAAACCAGCCTGGGATTCTGTGATGCGTTGGCAGTCGCTGTGTGATTCGGTGTGAAACCGGTTGCCATCAGGAGTGATGTAGTTCCCGGTGGGCGCTCCGAGCTTGGCTCCCGAGGTGAAAAGTTTCTCCCTTTGGGCTTTCAAAGCGGGTTTTCTGTCCCTCGTGCAGCTGTGATCCCCCTGACGGACTCCGAGCACAAGCTGCTGCCCGTGCACTTCGCCGTGGATCCCGGGAAGGAGTGGCAGTGGGGGAAAGACGACGGTGACAACGTCAAGCTGGCCAGGTTGGTCACACCTGGGAGGGCTCCTCGCTCTGTCCCCAGCTGGGGATTTCTCGTGTGTGGTGGAAAGTTGTCCCCGGGGTATGCCACCTATTCAGTGGGGGAGGAACAGCATCTTCTTTGACTTCATTCTCTTCTGATCGTTTTGGGTAAGGCTGGGAGATCTCACGAGCTTCCTTCCCACAAGCAAAGAGATGTTTGCTCCAGACCCTAGAGCTTCAGGCTAGCTCAGGAACGAGACGCACCGGAGGACCGACTGTTATATTTACAGAGAAAAAAAGGTGTATTTTTCCATTCCTCTGTCCTCACTCAAGGGTACCGAATCTCTCCGTGTGGGCCCTGGAGCTGGGAGGACGGCTTGCAGGCAGACACCTTTCCTATTTGTGCCTCCGACATGGGCAAGCCCTGCCGTGGTTTGGGAGGCGCGAGTTTCCCGTTGTTGGGCCAGGAGGCAGCAGAGGTGGCCGTGTGGGTCGGGGAGCTGGAAGCAGGACGTGCCCGTCAGCTGGGAGACCTAGAAACCCTCCAAGAGCAAAGCCTTAAAATTCCACGCGGGTTTTACCGATACAGTATCTCATTTTGAGGGGTTGGGGGCCAGCGGAAAAGGCTGTCCCTGTGTTTTTAGCGGAAAGGATTTTTTTTTTTTTTTTTTGACCAGTGGAAATTTTTGACAAAACATCTTTACTCTTTTTCTGAAGTTGCTTTTGTGGAGAGGAGAATCATTTTGAAACCAGCTCTATTTAGATCTGCGACATCTGCCTTTTTTGTTATTTGTCTCACGTACGAGTAAGATCATTTTTCTTGAGTTCCTTTTAGTTCGTAGCAAGCTTGATTTTTGACGCGCGGCGATCTTATTTATTCATTTAGGTTTTAACTGAAAGGTTTGGAAGGCTACAAAAACGTCCCCTTCCGTATCGCTGCTGTCTCGATGCAGTTACACCTGCCACGTTAAAACCTGCTTTTTAACATGGACAACAGGCAAATAACCATAACTAGAGAGGAGACAACCTCCGTTATTAAAATGAAATTTGACTCGTAACTTTTCTTTTATCCTTGTTTTAAATTTTAGTGTGACGTTATCGCTGGAAGCAAAGCTGCACTTGCTGCACAGCTACATGAATGTTAAATGGATCACGTTGCCTTGTGACATGCAGGTAAAAGAGACAAGGAGTATTTTCTTTACTCTTTAATTATTTACACCTCCTTTCTGTGGGGCAGCAGCCGTGACGCCGTCAGCTGGCTTGCTCTCCTTCACGTGAGGTTGCCTGCGCCCGCAGAAATTGCAGCTAATATTGCTCTGAGCAGATAAACGACTTCGGTTTTGGGCGTGTGGTTTTGTTTTGGGGTTTTTTTTTTTTTTTCTAGAGCTTTTCCTGCCTGTTTTTACCCCTCACACGACCTGGAAGCGCGGCCCTTGTACGTCCCGCGGGGCAGGCTCTTGTGTAGGTGGCCGGCAGCGAAGAGGACGCTGCTTGTTGGTTTATGGCCACCAGAAGCTGCCTGGACACCCACAGTTTGACCGTAGTTTTCCTGGGACCTTTCCCCAGCGGGAAAACTCCCGGCCGCTTCCCAAACCCCCGTGGTGGTGCGTTGGCAGATGGCGGTAGCTGCCTTGACAGCATGAAGGGCTTTTTTTCCCCTTCCCCCTTTTTAGGAGAAAACTCCCCAAACTTCAACACGAGCTGTTTTGCTCTGCCTGAAACTTCCGAGGCGTCATCTCTGTAGCAGAGCTCAGACGGTGACGTTTCGGTTGTGACCTCTCAGCTGCTTTGCTGTGAAACCCCGGCCCCGGCCTTGCCGACGTGCGGAGGACGCCCTGACCCCCCGGGAGACGGCTGCCAGCCGTGCCCACCGTGCTTTTGGGTGACTGGGGGGGGCTGGATTTTGTTGGCCCCCTCCCCACCGGCAGCACCCCCTTCCTTCCCTCCAGCTTTTCCCCCGAAGCCTCCAGCCAGTTAAGACGTTTATGGATGTGCTGCCGGGGACGTGTCGCGCCGCGTGTGTTGGAACATCGTCCCCTCCGTTCTCCGAGCAAGCTCCTACTTCTTTGTTCCACCTTCAGCCTGAGGAACTCTCATCCGAGGAACTCACGGGACTTTGATATCTATATTTTCTTTCTCCCCAGGCGCCTTTGGCCCAGCCGGAATCTCCCACGGCCTCGGCGGGCGACGATGCTCGTTCAGCGGCCGAGTCGGGAGAGTCGGACAAGGAGTCGGTCTGCAGCAGCTCAGCAAGCAACGGCGGCAGCAGGGGTTGCAAGGACAAAGAGAAACCAAAGAAAGACCGAGAAAAGGACAAGGAAAAAGACAAAAAACGGGCGGACTCGGTTGCTAATAAGCTGGGCAGCTTCGGCAAGACTTTGGGAAGTAAGCTGAAAAAGAACATGGGTGGTTTGATGCACAGCAAAACCATCAAGGGCGGGGTGAGCAACGGGCAGGGAGATACCTTGGAGAAGAAGAAGAAAGGATCCTTGAAGTCAAGGAAAGGCAGCAAAGAGGAATCTTCCCAAGGAGACTTGTCGGCTCCTGTGGAGAAAACCTGCCCGGGTAAAGCAGCCCCCGAAAAGCCGACGGACCCCTACAAGTACAGCAACGACGTCAGGCTGAGCCTGAGCATCCTCCGGGCTGCCATGCAGGGAGAGCGCAAGTTCATCTTCGCCGGCCACCTCAAGACCAGCACCCGGCACCAGTACCAGGAGGAGATGATCCAGCGGTACCTCCTGGATGCCGAGGAGCGCTTCGCGGCCGAGCAGAAGCAAAAGGAGGCGGAGAAGAAGGCGCTGGGGAGCGCGGCCCCCGCCAGGAAGCTGGAGCCGGAGGCCAACACCCACAAGGGCGAGGAGGTGCTGCTCAACCCCGCGTACCACCCGCCCGCCCCCGCGTACACCATCCAGACCCCGGATCTGGCCGTCGGCGCTAAAATAGCAGCTTTTCCCACGGGTTATTCGGGCGTTTTCACTTTTCCCAGACCTTCCGTGGTGGGTAGCGCGGAAGGGTCGCGTCCCCCCGGCTCTCAAGACAGCAGGCGGCAGGTAGCGGGCGGTCCCTGCGGCAGCAGCCTCCCACCCTACGCCACCTTACCCAGGCACTGCGCCCAGGCGCGGCCGAGCCCCTCCCCGACCGGCCCTTCCCACCCGGGGAGGTTCTCCCCCACGGACACGGACCTCCATCCCACCCACCCGTCGGAGGGCGAGGGCTCGGCCCGCCTCCCCCCGCACAGCAACGGCTACCGGGAATACCTGGAGCAGGACAGCTGGCAGAAAGACCCGCCGGCGGACAGAGGCAAAAGCCGAGCGCTTTACAGCGTGCAGCAGACCAAATGCAAGCAGCCGAACTGCAGCTTTTACGGGCACCCAGAAACGGGGAATTTCTGCTCTTGCTGTTACAAGGAGGAGCTGAAGCGCAAGGAGCGGGAGGCTCTGGTGCACAGGTTCTGAGCGCTCTGCCCCGGCGCTGATCTTGGGACCCATGAAAGATGGGGAATGCAATAATATAGAGATATATATATATTTTAAATTTTTTTTTTGTTGTTGTTAACACACACACACACCTCCCCCCCCCCCCCATCCTCCAGGCTCCTCTCCCTGTCTGCAGAAGGAGGGAGCGGGTGCTCGGCCGGATGGGCTGAGGAATGGGATTTGGCTGGGGCGACGGGGGTGAATGCGGGAGGGAGAGGGGGCAAGAAAAAAACAGCCCCCCCTCCCTGCTTCCCAGCCCCCCCCCCCCCCCCGCTTCCCGGAGACGCCGCGAGAGGGAGGAGGATGCTCTTCAAGAGGCTTTTTCTGGCGAGGGGTGACTAGGATTAGGGGGGGCCGTGCTCAGGGTGGAGCACAGGGTGGAAGGAGAGAGGAGGGCTTTCTTCAAAATGATTCAATAAACCAGACCAAAGCTTTTGGAGAAGACAAAACGGTGGGGGCAGCACCCCCCCGCCGGGTCCTTCCAGCTGGGCTCTGACGTCACTGACTGCCCAGAACGGAGCGAAAACGCCCCAGCAATTTCAGTTGGAACGTCACAGACCTTTTTTTTTTTTCATTGAGAGATATTTTGTTTGGTTTTTTTTTTTAAACACTGTTTTTTATTTTATATTTCTTTTGCTGGTACTGAGCGAAACTTAGTCGGAATTGGACATTACTGGGGGGGGGATTTTTTTTTCAGTTGAACTCATCTGAGCCCGGCCCCATCGGGATGTATCCAAGCATCAATTAGCAGCAGGCCCGGGGCTCTGCCCTTCCGACGGGCTCGACTCTGTTTTTAAAAAGTTATTTTTAAACTCTTCCTCGGGGGCGGGAGGGAGACGGAGGGGGTGGGCACAGTGCTCGAGTGGTTTTGAGGTTTTTTTTTTTTCCCTGCAGAAGTACTGTGCAAAAAACCGTTCCGTTCGCTGGGACGGTGGGACCCGACTTAGTAAGAATCGCGCCGAGAAACGAGGTCAGTGTCTCCCCCCCCCAGCAATAACCGTCGGCGTGGGGATGTAGAGAGGACACCGAGCATCCCCCGGCGCCGGGAGGTAAATGCGCCGCGGGCTGCCGGGCGCTCGCAGCCCCCCGGGGACACGCGAACCCGCGATAACGATTTCTACTTGAGCAAGCACTACCTCTGTTCTGCTGAATCGAATTAACTCGGCTCCATTTTGCTGAGCCACGTAACTGACCTTAGGCTGAGGAATCTTAAACGATATTTTTTGATAATAGGGCTGAAGAGCGAAACGGTAAAGAGGAAAAAAAAAAAAAAAAAAAAAAAAAAAAAAGGGACCCGTAACCAACTTACACCCTCGCTGTGCTCCACTATGTTCCCTCCTCCCCCCCCGGCCCAGCCCCTGCGGCGCAGGACGGACCGTTCGCTCCCCGTCACGTCTTGCAGGGTGGGTTTAACTTTAGCACTGCAATGTTTGCACAGATTTTTTTTTTTTTTTTTTTTACATTGTTTGGTTTGGTTTTGTAACCACAGCTCCCAAACCGGGCTCGGTCCTGTATAGAGCAAGGGTTCAGCGTTTTACCACACGAAAAATAAAACATGAATCACACCGATCATTCAAATTACAACATTCCCTCATTATTATTTTTTTTTTTTTGCTTTGTTTTTCAGAAAGCACCAAACTATGCAATCCCCCTCCCGTGCTGATCCTGCCCGCTGCCCTTCCCGAGGAGAAGGGACGAGAGAACCGGGCAGAGGAGGTGAAAGTGTACTTAACACTGGAGAATCACCTGAAGCCTTATTCTTACAAATACCCTAAGGCTTGGTTCTAACCTACAAGTTTTACCAGTTTAATAGATCGATAGATACCTGAAACCCCACAAATTAAGGCCTTTTCTAGAGGGGGTGGCTGCACAGGATCCTAACGCTCTGGGTCAGGCCCTCGAAGCCGTTTGCCAACACCGTCAGTACCCGGCGATGGTTTCGCTCCCGTTTAAGTTTTTTCTCTGGTTTTATTAAACCGCCGAGCGCAGTTAAGCCTCGCCCGGCCGGGAAAGGGCTTTAAAAGACGGTCGCTGCAAGCCGGGGGTCAGCACCCGCTCCCCCAGATTAAATGCCAGACAGCAAATCTTTCCCTCAAATTGCAGTAATTCTGCTTTATTTTAACCCAAGGGGGTGGGGGGGGGGGGAGAATATCCAGCGCTGGTCCCGCGCCACAAGCTCTCGCCCCGGTTACCCTGCAGCCATCTCTCGCTTCGCCCCAAATATTGAGCTGAAACGGTTTTAAAAAAGCAAAACAAAGCAAAAAAAAAAAAAAAAAAAAAAACCTGCCTCACTGAATGGGGGTCACTTGGTTTATAGAGGAGGTTTTGCCGTTTTATTTTTCCGGTAATCGGAGCGGCAGCTTGCTTTCGGGTGGGGGAGCATCAAGCGAGAGGAGCGTGACAGAGTTGTGCGTAATAACATTTTAAGAGGGGGGGGAAGAAAAAAAAAAAAAAGGGAAAAAAAAGCAGGTATCCCATGTGTGCATCCTCCTGAAAGAAAATAATCTCAAATCCCAAATTACCAGAGCTGCTGTCACTCTTCTGCCTCCCGAGGCTTTTTTTTTGGGGGGGGGGGGAAGGGGGAAAAGCCAATTTGGCCGGGCGCTTTGTGTTCTCCTTAATGAAGTTTGACGGGGTCGTGGTCCCTCGCCGAGGATGGGGTGAGCTGGGGGGGCTGGGAAAAAGGGGCTCGTGTGCCCCCGCCCTGCCCTGCCGGAAGAGAAGGGGCAAAGCTCCCCCAAAAGTTGTTTTTTTTTGGGGGGGGGGGGGGGGGGGGGGCTGTGGGTGGGACCCCCGCAGCACGCGCAGGGCTCCCCGTCTGTGTCCGGTGTTGCTGGTTTTTACTGGGGTTAGTAGAATTCGTAGGTTTTTTTTAAAATCCAGATTGGGGGGGGGGGGGAATGAACTTCAGGCAAAGATGAAAAATCTTTGAAGAGTATTTTTTCTATGAAGGGCAGAGTTTTGACTATTCCCCCAAGCCCCAACCTCAGCTGGGTCGCACCGAACCGGCTGCATTGCATTTCTTCAGAACCACGAAGGATTTTTTTCAGGTCATTTTTGTTTCCTTTCTGGTGAAACTAATTTTTTTTTTTTTCTTTTTTTTTTTTTTTTAAGGGACTATTAAATACAAATTATATTTATTGAAAGGTGATACCTACCATCCACCGGGTCCGATCGTGAACACACTAACGCCACCGCCCACGCGATGGTTTCTGGGCCGTGGGGCTGGATTTTTTTTTTTCTGGCACCTACATTTTTTGAAGCAGGGGGGTGTGGGGAGGGGAGCGAGAGCCGCTCGCGCTCCAAAGCACCGCTCACAGAGGAAAAAGCACCAAACCTGCCCCCCGGGAGGGGGAGGCTGCGCCGTCATCCCGAGGTCTTTAAATAAGTGCACTTAATGGTGTCGTCGGGCCCTGGCTGCAGTGAAACTTTTCTTTAAGGATGTGCAAAACCCTTTTACAGAGCGTTTTATTTTGTCAAACGAGCTGATGTTACCCGGCCGCTCGGGGCGGGAGGCTGATGGGCTGCTTTGGTTATCACTAATCCTACAAGAAGTGACCTGAATTAATTCTGCAACTGTTTATTCACAAAAGACTATTTTTTTTTTTTTTAATTAAATACTAGGTTGGTGATTTTTTTTTTTTTTTTTTTTTTTTTTTTTTTACTCCTCGTGAGCACCGCTGTAGCGAGCACTAGATGGCGCGTCGCAATCGGGCTGTACACCGCATCCTTCGTTTATGCTACCATAGATTCATTGACAATAAACAACGTTCAACTAATTAACCCCTGGGCAGCGGCCGTGCCTCTTTCCTCCACTTCCCCCCCGGCCCCAACAAGCTTGGGGTGCCCCAAATTCCCTCCCTTCGTCCCCCTCCTGCATCAAGTTTTTGGTTTTTTTGCTTGGGGTTGTGTTTTTTTTTTTTTTTCCCCTCTGCTGTGGAGCACAGCATCCTCTTTGCTAGGGAAGAGGGACTGGGGATGATTTCCTTCTACTTAGGTACCAATTTCAGGTTTTAATTTCAAAAACAACCCCCCACCCATCAGCGTTTTTGTGGTTTTAGAGGCACCTTTCCCCCCGCTGCATTTGCAGGCCAGCACCCTGACAGTTCAATACCCAGGCAAGGCTTTGCGCAGCGTAAAGAGAAAAATCCTGCTGGCACGGGGCGCTTCGGGGGCCGGAGCTTAAAATGGGCTCAAAAAGAGGGAAATTGGCTGTGATGATGCTCAGCAGCAGCTCCAGCCCCGGGGCTGCGAGCGGGGACACGCGGCGGCGTTGAAACGAGGACTGGGGGGAGGTGGGAACCCTCTGGTTTTTTTTTTTTTTTGGGGGGGGGGGGGGAGCCAGGAGCGCTTTCCCACAGGATTTCTTTTGCGTTGGGCTTTTTCTTTTCCAGCTCCCCGTGTTTTTTCCTTCCTCCCAGCAGCGGCGAGCGGCCGCCCCGTGCCCAGCGCCACGTCAGTGCCGGCTCGCCCGCGCCGGCCAATTTTCCTCAAGCTCTCGGGGCGACCCGGGCTGACCCCGAGCTGGCGCAGACACTGCCCCGGCCTTGGAGCGCGGCCCTGGGTTCAAGCCCTGCAGGAAATTCCTTTTATCTGCCAGGTGCCAGAGCCAAAAACCTGGCCAATCTTCCCGCCCCGAGATGCTCCGCCAGGTGATTTTTCTGCGGGTGGAAAATTGGGGCGCACGAGCTGCAGCCACCCAGCTGAGGCTGCCCCAAAAACCTGGGGGGAAATGCACTGAAAATCAGATTTTTAACCGGAGCGTGTGCTCCAACAGGTGTTGGGTTTCCTGGGATATGCCAGGGTTTAGCCCACCTCGTGCCGGCCCCGGTGCTGTGCCGGCAGGAGGAGGTGAGCCGAGCGGGTTTTGGGGTCCCCAGGGGTTTTGGGGTAGTGGGGGGGGGGGGTCACAAAGGTGGCCCCAGGGCCACCATCCACCTGCTGTCGGGAGCAGGGTCAGGGTCCCCGGGTCCCTCGGCGAGGTTTGGCACGGGGTGCCGGCAGCGCGCTGGTTTTTCCGGGGTTGGGAGGAGAAGGCCGTGCTTCGGCGATGAGTCACGGAGCAGCTCCTTCCCCCCCCCCCCCACCCCACCCCGTGCCGAGGAGAGGCCGGGGGGCTGCGCGGGGCCCCCGCACCGGCGGAGCGGAGGGGTGCGGGGATGGGCTGGGGGCACCCCAACGAGCTGGGGGTTTGGGTGTACCCCGCCCCTGCCCTGCGCTGTACGACCCTTGGCTGGCGAAGCGTCGCTTTTGGGGTGCCTGGGGCTGTAGCATGTGCCTCATCCCGCACCAGCCATCCCTTTTGGGGTGCTGGGAGCTGTACGTGCCCCATCCCGTACCGGCCATCCCTTTTGGGGTGCTGGGAGCTGTACGTGCCCCATCCCGCACCGGCCATCCCTTTTGGGGTGCTGGGAGCTGTACGTGCCTCATCCCGCACCAGCCATCCCTTTTGGGGTGCTGGGAGCTGTACGTGCCCCATCCCGTACCGGCCATCCCTTTTGGGGTGCTGGGAGCTGTACGTGCCCCATCCCGCACCGGCCATCCCTTTTGGGGTGCTGGGAGCTGTACGTGCCTCATCCCGCACCAGCCATCCCTTTTGGGGTGCTGGGAGCTGTACGTGCCCCATCCCGCACCAGCCATCCCTTTTGGGGTGCTGGGAGCTGTACGTGCCCCATCCTGTACCAGCCATCCCTTTTGGGGTGCCAGGAGCTGTAGATCCCTTTCCAACGCCCCACATCCCTTTTGGGGTGCCTGGAGCTGGACATTTCTCCTCCTGGAGCTGTAAGTCTCCCCCCCCCCCAGCACCATCCATCCCTTTTGGGGTGCCTGAAGCTGTATGTACCCCAGCCCACACCATCCATCCTTTACGGGGTGCCCGGGGCTGCAACACCCCCAACCCTGCAGCACCATCCATCCCTTATGGGGTGCCTGGAGCTACAGGTCCCCCCCACCCCTGTTCTTCCTTTATGGGGTGCCTGGAGCTGGACACACACCCCCCCTCCCCAGCACCATCCATCCCTTTTGGGGTGCCTGGAGCTATAGGTGACCCCCCCACCCCTGTTCTTCCTTTATGGTGTGCCTGGAGCTGGACACACACCCCCCCTCCCCAGCACCATCCATCCCTTTTGGGGTGCCTGGAGCTATAGGTGACCCCCCCCACCCCTGTACTTCCTCTATGGGGTCCCCGAGGCTGCAAACCACGCCCCCCCCCGCACCATCCATCTCTTTTGGGGTGCCTGGAGCTATGGGGGGGGGGGGGGGTGTGTCCCCGTCCATCCTTTGCGGGGTGCCCGAGGCCGTGCCCCCCCATGCTCGGGGGTGTGTAGCGGGGGGGGGAAGCGCAGCGCTCCCGCCTGCTGCCGCCGCTCCGCCCCGCCCGGAGGGGGGGGGGCGGGATGCCGGGGGGGGGGCGGGCGGTGGCGCTCGGGGCTCCGCTCCGGCTCCCGCCGCCGCCGCCGCTCCGGGCCCGCCCGGCCGAAGTCCCGCCGCCATGAGCGGGGCCCCGGGCGGCCGCCGGCCGGCCTTCCCCGGGCTGCCAGGTAGGGCAGGTGCTGGGGGCGGAGCGGGGTTTGGGGGGGGGGCCGGGGGAGCTCCCGGGGGCCCCCCCCGGACCCAGCGGCCCGTCCCCGCAGGGGAGCTGGTGCTGGAGGAGGCGGCGGGCGCCCGGCAGCGCTGCGGCGAGGGCGGCGGCTCCGTCCCCGGGACGCTGCTCTGCACCAACCGCCGCGTCGCGTTCCTGCCCGCGCAGGTGGGACCGGGACCGGCCCCGACCCCCGCCCCGACCCCGGCACCGACCCCGGCCCCGACCCCCGCCCCGGCCCCGGCACCGACCCCGGCCCCGACCCCCGCCCCGCCCCGCCCCGGCCCCCGCCCCGGTCCTGGCACCGACCCCGGCACCGACCCCCGCCCCGGTCCTGGCACCGACCCCCGCCCCGGTTCCGGCCCACGCTGCCCCCCACTCCCTGCCCCCCCGAGCTCCAGCCCCCCACCCTGACCCCCATCATGCTGCATCCCTGTCCCCCCATCCCATCCCAGTGACATCCCAGCCCCAGCCTCACCCCCATCACGGCTGCACCCCTAACCGAATCCCGTCCTGGCCCCATCCCAGCCCCATTCTGACCCCCATCATGCGGCATCTCTGACCCCAATCCCATCCCAACCCCCTCCAGCCCCATCCCAGCCCCAGCCTGGTTGCACCTACACCCCCTCCCAGTAACCCGACCCCATCCCACCCCCTCGGCCACAGACCCACCACATTCACCCGGGGAACTCCTCGCTGCAGGACGCGGTGGGGCGGGCCAAGGGGCAGCCGCGGGGGCCAACACCAGCCGGATCCGGCCCCACTGCCCTTCCCGGGGCAGGGGAGGTGAGCGGGGGGGACACACACACGCACACACGCTGGGGCAGCTTCTAGCTCTGCCCCCCCTTCTCCCGCAGGCCCCCGGTTCTCGTGCCTTCCTCCACAGCGAGTACGACGTGGCGCTGCCCTGCATCCGCAAGCTGGTGGCAGGTAGAGGCGACAGCCCCCCGGCCCTGTGTGATGAGTTGGGCAGGTCTCAGCCGGCGCTCACGGCTCTGTGTGTGTGTGTGTGTGTCCCTCGCCCGCCACAGCCAGCAGCTTCACCAAGCCCAAGGTGCTGACGGCCGCCTCCACCCTCAAGTTCATCCCCGAGGAATTGGCTGTTTTCTGCCGGGATTTCCGCCTGCTCCGCTTCCAATTCCACGAGAACGGGCTGGCTCCGCAGGCGTTTCGAGTGAGCTGAGGGGGCTGGTGGTTATAGGGGGGGTGTGGGGGGGGGGTTACAGTGAGGCTTCGTACCTGACTCTGCGGTGCACCGTGGCTTTGGGGCGGGGGGGAAGGTTTGGGGGGGGGGGGGGCTCATGCCAGGTCCTGGCTTCTCTCCGCAGGTCGCCAACGCCATCGCCCAGGCGCGGGAGGCGGCTGCGTGGCTGGGGGACGCCGGCGAGGGACAGGATGGCTGGGCCTGCCCTGCCCAAGGCCCTTTGGAGGATGAGGAGGAGGAGGACAAGGAGGAGGAGGAGGAGGAGGAGGAGGAAGGCTCAGCTGCCACTTTGCTCTTCGAGAGCCTCCACGACTGGGAGAAGGAGCTGAAGCGCCTGGGAGCTGCGGGCTGGAGGGTGAGCGCCGTCAACGAGCGCTTCGACATGGCCCCCAGGTACGGCCTGGCTGGAAAATCCTCCCCTCTGCAAAAAACGCACCCTGTGAGCCCCTTGAAATGATTTGGGGGGCACTGGGGGGGGGTGGGTGGGCCCTGCCCTACACCCCCTCCTCTGCCCACAGCCTCCCCCGGTACCTGTGGGTGCCCAGTGGGCTCCTGGACCACGACCTGAAGCGAACGTTCGCCCACTTCGAGGAGCACCGGGTGCCTGTGAGTGCCCCGGGGGGGGTGCTGGGGTGCTGGGGTGCTGGGGGGGGAGGGGGGGGGTGGAAGAAGGGGGTGTGGGGGTGATGGGGGGGGGGGGTGTCACCCCGTCTCACCCACAGCGCCTGTGCTGGCACCACCCGGGCGGCGGAGACCTGCTGAGAGCCGCCAGCTTCCACGCAGCCTCGGAGCCAGGCAGCGAGGACGTGAGGTGAGACCCCCATGGGGTCCCTGGGGCAGTGGGGTGGGGGGGTCTGGGGGTGCTTCCCCCTTCAACCTGGCCCTACCCGGGGGTCCCTGTGCCCCCCAGGTGCCTGGAGGCTTTGCTGCTGGGGGGCCGCGGGCCCTGCGTGCTGGCCGACACCGCCGAGCTGCCCACCCTCGCCGACATCCAGCTCGCCCACCTGAAGCTGCGGGCGCTCTGCCTGCCCGGTGAGTGGGGATGGGGGGGGGCCGGAGGGGGAGGGGTGCTGGGGACCCCCCCCCACTCACACCGGGGCTCCGTCTCCTCTGCTGACCCCCCCGCTCCACCCTTCGCCCGTGCGAGCCAGGCGCGGCGGCGGAGGAGAAGTGGCTCTCGGCTCTGGAGGGGACGCGCTGGCTGGACCACGTCCGGTGAGTGGGCGGTTGGGGGGGGGTGGGGGTATTTTTTGGGGTGCAGGGGGCGTGGGGGGGGGGGAAACCTCACCCTAAAAACACCCCCATTACGGGGGATGGTTCCCCAGTGGGGCCACAGAGGTGGTGCAGCACGGGGGGGTTGCATCACAGGGTGGGCTGCAGACCCCCCGGCAGGCGACTGTGGCATTTTGGGGTGCACTGACCCCCCCCCACACACTTTTTCTTCCCCCCCCCCCCCCCTCCCCGCAGTGCCTGCTTGAGAAAAGCCGTCGAGGTGGCCTCACTGCTGGCGGGGAGACGCTGCTCCGTCCTCCTGCAAGGTAGCGCCGGGGCAGGGGGGAGCACCGGGGCTGGGGCTGGGGTCACCCCCCCTTCACCACCTCGGCCCCCCCCCCCCCCCAGAACCATCAGACCGGGACCTGAACTGCCTCCTGGCCTCCCTGGTGCAGCTTTTGGGGGACCCCCACGCCCGCACCCTCCCCGGCTTCCAGAGCCTGGTGCAGCGGGAGTGGGTGGCAGCCGGGCACCCCTTTCCGCGCCGGCTGGGGCTCCTCCGCCGCGACACCCCCCGCGAGGAGGTGCGAGCCACCCCCCACACCCCCCCCCCCCCCTCCCCGGCCTTGTCCCCATCCTCAGTGGGGGGACCTGGCTCTGTGTGTGTGTGTGTTTGTGGTGTCGTGTGTCCCCCCCCCCCCCCCCACCTCGGCCAGGCCCCTGTTTTCCTGCTGTTCCTGGACTGCACGTGGCAACTGGTGCGGCAATTCCCGGCGGCTTTCGGCTTCACCGAAGCTTACCTCCTCGCCCTCCACGACAGCAGCTTCGCCCCTTACTTCAGCACCTTCCTCTTCAGCTGCCAGCGCCAGCGGGGCCACGGGAGCCCGGTGAGCTGGGGAGGGGGGGGACGGGGGACACCCCCACACCCTCCTGAATCCTTTGCTAGCAAGCAGCAGGAGGTTTAAAGGGCGGATTTGGGGATGGAGATGAATCCTTTCCCATCCAGCTGCGCCGTGCCTCAGTTTCCCCACCCACGTCCCCTTTAAAAAAGATTGACACCCCCACCCCCCGCCTTCCCCACCACCCCCACCCTGCTCTTTAAAAAAACGCTCCGGTTTCACCCCCCCTTCTCGCCCCGGCAGCACCGGCCCCGCAGCCAGACCTACACGCCGGCGCAGGGGTGGCGGGAGCCGGCGGCGGGCGGGGGGGGCCGCACGCTGCCCGCCGTCTGGGACTGGGGGCTGCGCTACCGCCGGCACCACCGGGCCCGCTTCAGGAACCCGGCAGGACCCCCCGACACCGCCGGAGCCCCCGACACCGCGAACCCCCACCCTGTGGGCAGGGTGAGGCCGGGCTTGGCTTTGGGGAGGGGGGGCTGGGGGGGGCTGCCCCCCGCCCCGGGAAGGGACTCAGGCAGCTGCGTTGTGCTGCATGAGACCCCCCCCCCCATTCAATATGGGGTGCTTTGCCTGTTAAATCCCTCCCTAGTGCCCCGTGTCTCCCCAAAAGGTGCCCCATCCTTCACTGCGGGGTTCCACGCCCCCCCCCCCCCCGCCATTTTCCCTTCCCGCTGGCTTTGCCCTCCCGCTTTTTTCCCTAATCTCTACTTTTTCCCCCCGTTTCGCAGCCCGCCGACGCCTGGCCAGGGCCGGGGGTCGGGAACGTGTTTGTGCTGGCCAAGGGGACGTTGTCCCCCCAACCCTTTCCCTGGAGGAGCGGGCGCCCCCCCCCCCCGCCTGTCCCGCTGGGCCCCCTCCCTGGAGACCCTCAGCGAGCGAGGGGGGAATTGGGGGGGCAACCGGCCCCCCCCGGGGCTGCTGCTGCCCTGCGCGGCGGGACCCTCCGTCCGGCTCTGGCGACGCTGCTACCTGCGGGGTCTGCCCGAGGCACAGGTAACACCGGCACGGGGGGATCTGGGGGGGGGGCCTTGTGCCGGGGTCTATCTGGGGCCACAAGGGGAAACTGAGGCACAGCGGGGCTGCACTGGGGCACTGGGGGGGGCGGGGGGTGGTTCGGAGGGGGCTGCTTGTTCCCTGGCTGTGTCCTGCTGCCGGGAGGCGGGGGAGGCTGAGGGGCGGGGGGGGAGTCTGTGTGTGGCTGTCCTGGCCCCTGGTGTGTCTGCCCTACCTGTGTCCATCTGTCCTGACCCTGTGTCTGTCCATCCTGACCCGTGTCCATCTGTCCCACCCCGTGTCCATCTGTCCCACCCCACCCCATGTCCGTCTGCCCGTCCCACCCCATGTCAATGAATCCATCCCACGCCATGTCCATCCGTCCCACCCCGTGTCCATCCACCCACCCCACCCTGTGTCCATCTGTCCCATCCCATGTCTATCCCAACCCCGTGTCCATCTGTCCTACCCCGTGTCCATCCCACCCCATGTCCATCCATCCCACATCATGTCCATCCGTCCCACCCCGTGTCCGTCCATTCATCCACCCACCCCACCCTGTGTCCATCTGTCCCATCCCATGTCTATCCCAACCCCGTGTCCGTCTGTCCTACCCCGTGTCCATCCCACCCCATGTCCATCCATCCCACATCATGTCCATCTGTCCCAGCCCGTGTCCATCCATTCATCCACCCACCCCACCCGGTGTCCATCTGTCCCACCCCATGTCTATCCCAACCCCGTGTCCGTCTGTCCTACCCCGTGTCCATCCCACTCCATGTCTGTCCCACCCAGTGTCCATCCATCCCACCCCATGTCTGTCCCACCCCGTGTCCATCCATCCATCTACCCCAACCCCGTGTCCGTCTGTCCTACCCCGTGTCCATCCCACTCCATGTCTGTCCCACCCCGTGTCCATCCATCCATCTACCCCAACCCCGTGTCCGTCTGTCCTACCCCGTGTCCATCCCACTCCATGTCTGTCCCACCCCGTATCCATCCATCCCACCCCATGTCTGTCCCACCCCGTGTCCATCCATCCATCCATCCCACCCTGTGTCCATCCATCCCACCCCACGTCCATCCCACCCTGTGCCCATCCCGCCCCATCTCCCCCCCTGTCCCCGCACCCCTCCCCACCCTGACACCCCCTCTCCCCGCAGCGCGGGCGCTTCGCCCCGTCTCCGGCCGGCCTGGCCGAGGAGCTGACGCTGCTGCAGGACCGGCTCAGCGCCTGGCAGGCGCAGGGACCCCGCGCCGCGGCCGACAGCCCCCTCGCACCCTCGCGGTGAGGATCCCCGCCGCCGGGACCCCCAGCCACGCAGGTTTTGGGGACCCCCCCCGCCTCAAACCACCCCTTGAGCTCCTGCTCCTACCCGGGGCCGTGCCTGGAGGAGGTGCCCCCGACTCTAGCTGGATGCGGCGGTTTCTTGGATTTTCATGGAATTTTTGCTACCTCCGCTGAGGAGCTCAGGGCTGGGATGGCTCCGGGCGAGCAGGATCCGGCCCCACCGCGGGGTGTTACTGGGAGGAGTGTGTGTGTGTGGGGGGGTTAACCCCACAACCAGTACAGGAACCCCGGTGCTGTGCTGGGAATTGGACACCGCAATGGTGACGGCGGAGGGGGGGGGACGGCGACGGCCGCATCCTGGCTCGCTCAGCACCCCGGGCTGGCCGTGGGGAAGGCTGAGATCCGGCTGCCATCCCCTGCGCCACGGGACGGCGTGAGGGACCCGCTCCGGTGTCCCGAAATGTCTCGGGGAGGGGGACACACACACACGGACACACACACGGACACACACACGTGCGGCGCGGTCTGTACCGCGGAGCCCATTAAAGCGGGAGCTACAGGAGCACGTGGCTGTGGGGGGACTGGGCGGGGGGACCCCGGCACGGGGGGGCTGCGGACACGGGAGGCACCCAGCACCGTGATCCCTCCACACTGGGATCCCCTGGCACTGGGACGCCCCGGCACTGGGATCCCCCGGCATTGGGATCCCCCGGCATTGGGATCCCCTGGCACTGGGATCCCCTGGCACTGGGATCCCCTGGCACTGGGATCCCCCGGCACTGGGATCCCCTGGCATTGGGATCCCCTGGCATTGGGATCCCCTGGCACTGGGATCCCCTGGCACTGGGATTTTTGGCACTGGTATTCCCAGCTGACACTGGGATCCCTCCACGCTGGGATTTCCCACCACTGGGATCCCCTGGCACTGGGATCCCCTGGCACTGGGATCCCCCCAGCTCTGGGATTCCTCCAGACTGGGATGCTCCTGCGCTGGGATCTCCTGACACGGGGATCCTTCCACACTGCGATCTCTTGGCACTGGGATCCCACCTGGCACTGGGACTCCTCCACACTGGAATCTCTTGGTACTGGGATTTCCCAGCACTGGGATCCCTCCCTACAGGGATCCCCCTGCGCTGGCACCCTCCAGCTCTGGGATCCTTCCACACTGGGATCTCTTGGCACTGGGATCCCCCGGCTCTAGGATCCCTCCATACTGGGATCTCTTGTCCCTGGGATTACCCCGCCGCTGGGCCAGGGCTCCTAGCCGGGCGGGTGCTGCCGTCGCCTGTCACGACAGCGGATGTCACGCCAGCAGGGCGGCGAGGCCGGCCGGCTCCCCGCGCCTGCCCACACCCAAGATGGCCGCCGCGCTGAGCCGCCGACGCCACTTCCGGCCCGCCGACGCCCGGGAGGGGGCGGGGCTAGTGACGGCCGCTGAAGCGTCACGGCGCGCGACGCTGCGTGACGGCGGCGGCGCCGCGCGGGCGGGAGCGGACGGCGGGGCAAGATGGCGGCGGGGCCCATCTCCGAGCGGAACCAGGGTGGGCGCGGGGCCGGGCCGGGGCTCCGGCGAGGGGGGGGGGGACACGGGGGGTCCTTGGGGGGCGGGGCTGGGATTTTGGGGGGACACGGGGGGCCCGGGGCTCCGTGGGAATTTCCATGGGTGGACCGTGGGCATTCTGAGGCCGTGGCGGATCTCGGGGGGGGCGGGTGTCCCAGGCTCCCTGGGGATGTTTAGGGGGCGGGGGGGGGGGAGCATGGGGTCCCTGGAGAAGTGGGGTGCGCTGTGGGGGTGCCCTGGAGGCTGGGGGCATGGAGGGGAGGGCCTGGGCTCCCCAGATTCCGGGGTGGGGGTCAGTTGAGGGGGCAGTAGGCTTCTAGGGCGCACACAGGAGCTGGAGTGGGGGGACTGTGCTCACCCTGGAGAAAAGCAGGGGCTGTGGTGGGGCCCCCTGCTTGGGGGAATAATTAAGGGGGAATTGGTTAAAAGTTTAAAGGGGCTCGAGTCACTTTGGCATCGGGTTCCTGCACGGGCAGAGACTCCCAGCTTCCTGGGCTCGTAGGTCTGAGGGGGTTTTTGTTGTTTTTTTTTTTTTTTTTTTCCCCCCCCTGCCCCTGCCCACGCTCCAGATGCGACGGTGTATGTCGGGGGGC
This sequence comes from Tyto alba, assembly GCF_018691265.1. Lineage (NCBI taxonomy): Eukaryota > Metazoa > Chordata > Aves > Strigiformes > Tytonidae > Tyto > Tyto alba. Next base: position 23,522,924 of record NW_024881329.1, read on the forward strand.
TGGATGAGAAGGTCAGCGAGCCGCTGCTGTGGGAGCTCTTCCTCCAGGCAGGGCCGGTGGTCAACACCCACATGCCCAAGGACCGAGTCACAGGCCAGCACCAAGGTGAGAGATTTACTGTTCCCTCCCTGGAGCCGCGCGTCGGAGGAAATTCTTCAGCTGGGGCCAGTCAGAGAGAGGTTGCTGTGGGCAGAGAGGGATGATCCCGAGGGGAGGTCCATCGTCCTTCCCCTGAGGGGAGCCGGCGGCTCAGGGGCTTCAAACCAAGTGGGGTTGGACGAGCTGCCGTGGGTCTGCCCTCTCCCCACGCTCTGTTCGGCGACTTGTTGCAGGCTATGGCTTCGTGGAGTTCCTCAGCGAGGAGGACGCGGATTACGCCATCAAAATCATGAACATGATCAAATTGTACGGGAAGCCGATCCGAGTGAACAAAGCCTCGGCCCACAACAAAAACCTGGACGTGGGGGCCAACATCTTCATCGGCAACCTGGACCCCGAAATCGATGAGAAGCTGTTGTACGACACCTTCAGCGCCTTTGGGGTCATCCTGCAGACGCCCAAGATCATGCGAGACCCCGACACGGGCAACTCGAAGGGTTACGCCTTCATCAACTTCGCCAGCTTCGACGCCTCGGACGCGGCCATCGAGGCCATGAACGGACAGTACCTCTGCAACCGGCCCATCACCGTTTCCTACGCCTTCAAAAAAGATTCCAAAGGCGAGCGGCACGGCTCGGCTGCCGAGCGTCTCCTGGCAGCCCAGAACCCGCTCTCACAGGCGGATCGGCCCCATCAGCTCTTCGCCGACGCTCCTCCTCCTCCGTCTGTCCCCACTCCTGTTGTCACCTCCCTGGGACCTGGCGTCACCCCTCCAGGTGGGTAAATCCTGGCGGCACCCGGCTCCGTGCCGGTCCTGGGGGTGGCTGCTTTCTGCCGTCCCTCGTGCCGAGCCGCTCCTTGTCACGGGGGGAGGCGCAGGGTGATTTTTGGTGACAGTCGGTGCAAAACCCGGCGGGATCGCGAGCTGGCAGGACTTTGGGAAGCCCCTTTCCCTCCCCGTGGCAGCTCAGCCTGCGCCGTCCCAGCACTGTGTGAAAGAATCCTGCTCCAGTCTGCTGATTCTCTTTTTATGGCTGTTTATGTTCCCACCTCTATCCCGATGGCTTGGGAGCGTTGTTTTGGTTGGTTAGTTGGTTTCTTATTTGCTTTTTATCCTTAACCGACTTCTCGTTGTCTCTCTTCCCAGGCCTCCCACCCCCAGGATCATTCCCCCCGCCGGTGCCGCCTCCCGGAGCGATGCCTCCCGGCATGCCTCCTGCCATGCCACCCCCACCCATGCCACCCGGCGCGGGTGCCCCCGGCCCCCCCTCCGGGGCTGCGCCGAGCGGGGGGCACCCCCCTCACCCGCACCCCTTCCCTCCGGGCGGGATGCACCACCCAGGTGAGCATCAGTCGGGCATCGGGCTCGGCAAACGTAGCTTGTCTTCTCCTTCTAGGGGGTGGGCGTGGGTAAATCCCAATCTCCTTCTCCTTCCACCCCCTTCCATCTCCTTCCCCGAGGTTCCCCTTCTTTAAAATGGAGAGAAAACTGTCGCCGTCCTCTGTTAAGGGGCTGAACGTGGCATTTTTCCCCGAGGTGTTGCTCTCTGCAGCACATGGGCAGCCTGGTGAAGAAAAGGGAGGGCCTGCGTAGGAGCGAGTACATCGCGTCAGCGGCGCTGCGCCTGCTTTCTGGGTTTCTCTCCTGGATGTTCCAAAATGTGTTAAAAAATCGCCTGGAGCGGGGCCCAGCTCGATTTGTGAAGCACTTGGGCGATTTAGGAAGTAGTGCCCTGCTGGGAGGCATCCCCTTGGGTCGAGACATTCATTTTCCCTGAGGTGTGAGGGAGCAGGACACGGGAGGGCAGGGCCTGGTGTGGCGCCGGCTTTTAAGGTCTCGGGTGCTGTTCTGGCTGCGAGGATGTTAGCGAGACTCCGAGGCGGCGGCGTTTCTCTCTAGTGTAAATTAATACGTTAAGTGTGAACCTTCTTAGCACAGTCTGCAGCTCTGCCAGGCAGGAGCTAATTCAAGACATGAGAACAAAATGTTTCTTTGATTTCCTTCCATTTTTAGCCCTGTAGTACTGGGGAATGAGCAGCGTATATATCTAGACTCTGGTTTCAAATGAAAAAATTAAGTGAAATTTGCAATTTTAATTTTGTTGTTGTGGTTTAATCCTGCCTGCTCTAAACCGACCCCTGCACTGAGATGCTCTCCCGCACCGGTTGATTAGGGTGCTTTGTGCTCGGGCCGTGTGAGTGACCAGATGGCTGCTGCTTGTCCCCGATTACACGCTGGCTTTTCAGGCTTTAGAGCAGCCAATTACACACGGCGAAGGAAAGCTTGACCGAGCGCTTCCACACCGCGTGCCCTGTGGAGCCGTGCCGGGCCCTTGCGTTTCTGATGAGGAGAAAAGAACCTGTGATATTTTTTATCGTTTTGCAGGGATGAAATAAGAAAGTAATAGGAAAAAAAAAAAAAAAAAAAGCAGATTTAGAGGGACCCAAGGCATTTCTGCTCAGAGCTCCAAAGTCGGGTTGCTCGGGGAGCATGTCCAAAATCTTTTTCTCTCCAAGGGGGTGGTTTCTCTCCCAGGCTCTGTCCCGTCCCCTCCATTTAACGCCCAAGCAGCGTTTCCTGTGCTGCAGCCTGTTCCTGTTGCCTCTTGTCGGAGAGTTTGGGGCTTTCTCCTCTCTAACCTCCCTTTTGGTAGCAGACCTCTCTCCGCAGACCCGGATTCAGCGCTCCTGGGGGCTGCGGGGGCCCGGCGCGGCCGTGCCGAGCGGCTCCCCTCCTTCCCCCCGTCCCTTGAACTCGTTATTCCCCCAGGAATGCCTCCCATGCAAGTCCACCACGGGCCTCCCGGGATGGGCCAGCATCACCCAGGACCACCGGGCTCCGGAGGCCAGCCTCCCCCCCGCCCCCCACCTGGCATGCCACACCCTGGACCCCCACCCATGGGTATGCCACCCCGAGGACCTCATTTCGGGTCGCCCATGGGTAAGTGGGTGCCTGCAAGAGGCGGTATGTGTTCTATTTCTCTCGATCGTACACACTTTTATTGAGTTCAGCGCTCGCTCCGGCCCCGCGCCCTCCCTCGGTTTCCTAGCTTCGCGGGGACGGGAAGGAGGTGACATCGCAGCCTCCCCGCGGCGAGGGGTCTTGGAGCAAGACCTGGCAGCCACCAGCTGCTACGCCAGGGTCTCCTGGGGCTTCCCTCGCGTGCGTCGCGATACGGGGCTCTGCGCTCTCTGGTGAGGGTTCCTCAGACCCGTCCTGCCCGCCGGCCGTGGGGAGACTCTTTCTCCATGACCTGCTGGTAGAGAGGGGGAAACGAGGGAGAGCGTTGGCCCGAAGCGTGGGCACCCGGTGGAGCTGGCACCCACAGGGGTGGGGTTTTTTTTGGGGGGGGGGGGGGAGGGGGCGGGTGGGAATCGGCTGTTTCCGCTTCTCCCCGCGGAGGTTAACGCCTGTGCTCTGTCCCCGCAGGTCACCCCGGCCCCATGCCGCACCACGGGATGCGCGGCCCTCCTCCGCTGATGCCTCCTCACGGGTACAACGGGCCCCCTCGCCCCCCGCCCTACGGCTACCAGAGGGTCCCCCTGCCCCCCCGGCCTGCGCAGCGGCCCCCCGGGGTGCCACCGCGGGGCCCCTTGAGGGGCCCCCTGCCCTAAACGCGGTAGTGGCAAAGCCCCCTCCCTGCTGGGGATCCTTCCCTCTCCAGACTTCCATTTCCCCTTGGTCTAACGTACCCTCACCCGGGAGGGGCAGTTGGGTCCAGCCCTGGCGCAGCTCCCCTTTTTATCTTTCCCTCTCCTCTTCATTTCCCCCATTTCTTTTGATAGTCTTCATTTTGGTTACATTTTTCCCCCCTCCTTCCGTTTTTCTCAGCCTTGAGGATTTTTCAAGACACTTTTAACAGGATTTACTGGTTGGTTTTTTGGTTTTTGTTTTGTTTTGGGTTTTTTTTTTTTTTTTTCTATGTAAAGCAGCGATCGCCCATTTACAAATAAAGCATTTTAAGAACCGGGGGTTGTCCCTCTGAGAGCGGGACGCGGCTCTGCCTGTGTGTGCTCGCGCCGCCACCTGCGACGGATTTCATCAGCGCAGGACAGCGCTGCCGGTACCGGAGCCGCCTATCTGTCTCGGTGAGGCGCCGAAGTAGCGTTGATGCACCCGGTCTCTTGCTTTATCCAGGCTGTTCGTTGGGGGCTGATGGGCTCCACGTAATCCGGTGTGCCCGCTGTAAAGAAAACGCGTGATTAAGCCTTAAAACCCGTCACGTCCTTGGGCGGCGTTGTCCCAGCGAGCGCAAGTAAATGGGCAGGATGGTTAGGGGAGTAATTTGGCAGTGAAACCTGCTCTCCCGAGTCCCTGCCTCGTCCATCTCCCCCCAGGGAAGGGACTTCTGTAGAAATGAGATCCCACGTTGATGTTGCAGCCACGGGAAGCCGTTATGGCTCTGGTTCTGGGGATATCGTTAACTTGGGGGGGGAGTAAAATCAGGGTGAAGCTTGGGGGAAGAGGTAAAGCCGATCTGGTCCGCGTGTTGTCTCCACACTCCCTGGGGCGGAGTGGCTGGAACCGTCCTCCCTCTCCTCCTGAATTGAGCGTAATTGGGGCTAGTGTCAAAGCAGAGTCTGTGGATGGGGAGTTTCACCCCTTCCCCGGGGGGGTGTGAGGAAGGGGAGGGGGGCTCGGAATTCTTCAGAGCTTACAGCAAGGCGCGGAAAGCCTGCGCTTGGAGATGGGGAGAGGAGGTGTTGGCTTTCTACAGATGAGGCTTTACATCCAGGCGATGTAAAGACCAAAAAAATCAAAGGGCTTCCAGGTATTTGGCCGCCTGGAGTTGTTCTGTGGCTTTATGGGGATATCAGTGGGGACCGTAGTGCTTTTTTGGTGGTTGTGACTCCTCTTGGAAAGCAGCCGGGGCTCTTCAGTGCTCTACAGAGAAGCCGCCTCGCTTTCAGCCTTGATTTTACTCTTTGCTGGTTCATTTCTGTTCTATTTTAACATCCTAGGGCTAAAACTGACCTTTAGCTCCCATCTCTGTTCAGCCTTGCAGACCGGGGAGAAGGAAGGGTGCCGTGCTTCCCTTTTCGGGTGGTTTGGTAAGTGAGATCCGGAGAAATCCGGAGCCTGTTTGTGGCAGGTCGGGGAAATAGCACAGCTGATCGACGAGCTCTCTTCTCTTCTCTGCTTACGCTGCCTTTGGCGCATGAGCAGGCACTGAAGGGTCTGTGAGACAAACTGGGAGAGCTCTGCACTCACTTCAGCTGCTCCGTGATTGAGCTTTGTCAGGGGCTGTAATAAAAGTCGCGACTAGGCTGGCCTTTAGCTTTTACCACAGATGCGGAGCCTCGTGCTGCTCCCCGAATAGACATCCCTGCCCAAATCCAGCCTTTTGGGGGACAGTTCAGGACTAGTAGAGGAGATTTGGGGTTTACTGCGTTGGGAACAGCCTCCGGGACTGCTCCTGGGTCACAGAGCTTGGGGGGGGCTGATCCTGACCGGGCTGAGCACCCAGTCCTCCCACTGAGGTGAGGCGTTGATGCCCTCAGCCTGACTTTAACCCCAGATGCTTAGCTGCAGTGAAGGTTCCCAGGTTTATAGAAGGGACACTGAAGTCCAGAGGAGGAACTGGATCTTGCCCAGGGTTTTCCAGCAGACCTGGAGGCACCGGGGTGCTCGCTGAACCTCGGTGATTTCATTAAACCACCCACGGGCCTTGGCTGGCTCCTGTCTGAGCCGCTCCAGAGCCCGGCACGATTGCCTCAGTTCACTCTCCCTCCGAGGAACGTGCCTTGCAGTCGCTGCTGGATTGTGTCCAGCCTGGAGCTGTTCCACCGCACGCTGCTCCGATGGTAAAATTACGGAAAGAGCCCGACGCAAAACATCATTGTCTCGCTGCGGGGAGCTGGGGAAGCAGGACTCGCCCTCTCTGTACCGGCTGTGGCTGATGGACGAAGCGAAGTCCTGGCACTGTTTGCCTCCAGATCCTCCACCTGTGCTAGGAGGAAAATGAAAAGTGGCTTCACAGCTGCTGCTTGAAGGGGCGGAGCGGAAGCGGGAGGAGAAAACTGAGCTCAGGTGTAAACTGGCTGTAAATTGTTCCTGGTTAAGAGGCCTGAAGCTGCGAAGGGCTCTGCTGGGCCGGGGTTTTTCTTCAGAGGTGCCTGATGAGTGCATTGTAAAACACACCTAATGTTTGTGCTGATGTGCCTGCACCTGGGGTTGTGGTTTGCCTTCCTCTGCCGGCGTTGGGAGTGTTTGTGGCTCTGGCCCGAGGCAAACTTCAATCCCCTGTGGCAGGTGATGGCTGTAGGGAAGGACTTAATGCACCAGAGAAAAGTCCCTCTGAAGCTGAACAAATGTTAAAGCAGCGGCGGTGCTGTGGGTGTTCACGATGGGTGGGGAGCGAGCTGGGCTCTGTTTGCAGGAGCACCGACCTGGTGCTGGGCTGGAGAGCAGAGGAGGGAAGATTTTTTTTGTGCGAAGGTTTGACCGAAGCCGAATGAAAAATCTGCGATAGCGACAGCAATTATTTATTTCCACTCCAGGAATGCTTTTATGCCAAGGGAGAGGCGACTTGCCATCCATCGATCGGGTCTAAACCCGTGCCAGAAGCGAGATGTCTTGGGCCCTGCGGACTCGCTGTGACTCTGGGTGACTTTGTTAGCCCGTGTGTCCGAGCTCGGCCGGGCAGGGAGCGCGCAGCCCTCGGAGCTGCGAGGGAGGTGATGGAGAGGTGGGGGCCCGTCCGCAGCGGGTGGGATTAAGCTGCTGCTGGAGGTGTTTGCGCTGGGAGGCTGAGACACACAAACCCCTCCAGCGTCCGACCCCTCGAGTGAGCCTGGGGCTCGCCGTGGAAGTGGGAACGTGCTGCCTCCTGCTTCATCCCGCTGTCTTAATCCGCGCTGAGGCTGTGCTCAGCAGCATCTTCATCCATTTCCCTAATCCCGCCTTCTTCTGGCTGCTCTCTGGATGCTTTTTTTTTTTTTTTTTTTTTGGAGAAAACCAAAGGCAAAATGTTCCCGTCTCCGCAGGAGCTCCGGCCCCAGGACAGCCCATAACTTGGTGCCGTTTGCTCTACGGCTTTGGATTTAATTCCACAGCAACCTTGGCCTGCCTGGTTCAGACTTCGGAAAGCCTCTGCGATAGGTGTGTGCAGAGAGGGAACAACTATTTTTAATAGCAAAAAAAAAAAACACCAATAGATGCCTGCTCTTCGTTCAGTGGGCTGTGAGGTTGGGGAATAGCTGTGGTCCGGGCAGGCTGGGGAGGGAGTGAGATCAGGAACCCCCTTCCCAATCGTTTGCAGGCAGAAATTTGGGGCGAGTCCAGCTTGGACTACCGGAATGGATAGATTTAAGTTCGGGGGGGACACGTGCTTGTGGGGACGGAGGTGATCTGCAGCTTGCCGTGACGCTGAGATCGAGACGCTTTGCGAGCCCCGGGGTGGCATTTCTGGGCCTTTTGCTCCGGGGAGCCGCCGGGACCCACCCAGAGCAGCCGATCTCCTGGGCACGGGTGGACCCGCCCCTGGTTTTGCCCCGTCGCCCCTGGTTTTGCCCCATCGCCCCTGGTTTTTAGGCCCTGGCCAATATGACAAGAATCGAGGCCCTCAGGAAGTTGGAGTTAGAGACAGACACAAAGGTGACAATTACATGAGGGAGATGTAGGTTGAAAGCCCTTGACTTCCTTATGCTCGAGCATTTCAGACTCTGTGGTTCAGTGTTGCTTGTGCTCAGTGTCTGAGACAGAAGCAGACATGATTACCTGGAAGATTACAAGCCCTTTATGTGCCCATCAAGGTTAAGATTTTCACCTTGATTTTATTTATTATTTCCACCCCCCCAGGAGTACTGAAGAGCTGCATAAAATTTAGATCTCAGGACAGGAGGGTGCCATGCCCCTGTCCCTCCTGCGATGGATTTTTCTCTGGTTTTACACACTTAGGGCTGAGGGCGAGCTCATGGGTGCTCAGCCACTGAAGGGGGAGGGCACGCGGAGGTGTCCCGGTGACGACGTGGCGCACCAGTCAGAGCTCGACAGGACTCGGCAGCCCCGAGGAAGCCGCTCGGGCCCGACCCAACGAGGCTCTGCAAGAGCACCCAGCCCTGAGAGCAGGCACCCACGCAGGGGAGGGACGGGGGCAGCTTTCGGCTCACGCCCACAGCCCTGTCCCAGCCCAGCCTCGTGCAGCTGGGCTAAAGACCCCAGTAGCTCCGCTACAATTCCCCCTTTTGGGGTGATTTCCGGCAGAATCTCCATTATTTCTCAGCTTCCAGTTTCCTAAATCCCTCCCCGGACTGGTCACTGACTGTTTGCATGGCAAGCTGGGCGCTCGTTCCTGCCCTCGCCGGGCTTGTTTCGGCCTCGAGCACGCTTTCCTCCTCCTCTTCCTCTCGTGGAAGGACAGTCTCCCACGGGGGGCTGGTTCGTGCCGCTTTGGGGCTGACAGCCGGGAAGCTGCGACCGGCTCAACTCATTGCACCTGAGGTCCCCACTCAGCGTGGGGGGACACACCCCCCCCCCCTCCTTAGCACTGGGAGTGTTCTGCACCCCACACCCCCCGGGAGGGAGCACTCGGGGGCCCGATTTAACCGTCGGTGGCAAAATTGGGTTTGGTTTGGGTAGCCCGGACCTTGGTTTGCCTCTTTGCCATAACCACGTTCCTCCTTGCACGCATCCCCCCACCCCCCCCAAAAAAAAAAAAAAAAAAAAGATGTCAAGATGTCGGAGGCATTTGTGCTCTGTCACAAGAGAGGGGCCGGGTCTGGGCAGCCCAGGCAGCCAGGATTTGATCCAAAGAAATCCAAATTCAGCCCCGAGGACGCCGTGACTCAGATTTGCCGGGCTGCGGTTCCATCCGCCGCGCTGCCTGCGGCTGCGGTGGGCGGCAGGAGGAGAGGTTGCCATAGAGGGTCTAAACGCCGCCAAATCCCTGGGGAGGGAAACCAGGGGGGGCTGGTTACTCGTAACCCCCCCAGCCCCCCCCCCCCCCCCCCCCCCCTTATTAATCACCGTCACCTCCGCAGTCACTGAAACAGCTTCAGCTCAGTGGCCCTGGCACGGGAACCCCGTTCCCGAGGGAGCTCCCCGCCAGCGTGGGAGGCATCACCCTCCCTTTGGCTTCGTGAATAAGCAAAGGCGAGGGGTGAACCCCCCATCTTCCTGCCAGTGCGTGTCCCCCCCCCATTCCTCTCCTCGGCTCGGCGGTTGCTGTAGCACAGCCCCCCCCCCCCCCCCCGCCACCTCCCTTCCCTGGGCTGTTGCAATGGACTCTCCCAGTGCTCAGCGTGTGTGTCGGAGGCTGCGGCGTTAACGCTGGGGCTGGTACCCGGGAGCTTTTTTCTTGCCGTATCCCCGCCGGAGCGTTTTTTTTTTCCTCGCAGCGCAGGAGCCAGGCGTCGAGAGGAAGGCTGGAGCGGCGCGAGGGCTGAAACAGGTAAGGAGAAAAAAAATGCCTTTTACAAGGCAAATCCTCCCCCCCCCCCCGCTGCTTTTAATTAGCATCCTCAGAGCCGCCGGTTGATGGATTAGGGGTTCGGCGTCTCTTTTCCACTTGGTGTGGCCATTTTGTCCCGGAAAACCTTGCCTCTAGCCTTGCTCTGTCTTTTTATGTGCGTGTTTAATAGCCTCTTGTCATCCCTCCCGCGCCGTCGCACGGCTGGGGAATCTCTGCCGATGGGGATTGGGATTTCATCGCGGGGATGGATATTTATCGCGGCGGTACCGGCAGGTTTTGGGGAGGGGGGAGCAAGCAGGGGGGTGTTGGATGATGACCTTGGAGACAGGTGATTTAAAACTCTTCTCCCTTGTCGCCATGTTCTTGCCGTGATGCAAAAAGCCTGGGGGGCTGCAGAGGAGGAGGGGGGGGGGGGGGACGGACACAACACACACGGAGCCAGACGAGCCCCAACATGGGACCCCCCCCCCGAGGGGGGGTTCGGGGTGCGCAGCGAGGCAGAGCTGAGTCGATCGCTGGCTCGGGGCGGGCGCTTGGCAGGAGGAAACGGGTCCAGGGTCCAATAACCTTGTCTGGGGCTGGTGGTGACTGCTCCGGCTAACGCCAGGACGGGGCTGGCAGGGCCGGCGCCGTGGTTTTTCAATCAGAAAAACATCTTTTTTTTGGGGGGGGGGGAACCCCACCCCCTAATTCCCCACCACCACCCCCAGCTTTTGCATATAGGGTGGCTCCGGTCGATGGGATTTCTGTGAAATCAAAGCCCTGTCCCCAAAAGCATCCGCCGGTGACGCGCGGCGGCGGCTCGGCCGCTCGAGGCTCCCCGGCTCTGTCACGGAGCCGGGCTGTGACCTTGCTCCCCGGCCCCATCCTCTTCCTCAGCAGGTATTCGGCCTCTCTCTGCTCCCCCCTCCCTTTGGCCAGTTCCCCACCCGTCGCGGTCCCTGTAACGCGTCCCGCGGCAGGGCCGCATCGGGAGGCACCGCAGCGAGCCGCCAGCCCGGCTCGAGCCAAATGACCTTGGCCGCGAATCGGCTCCATCCCGGGGCCTCGGGTGCCAAGGGGTTTGGTCCGAGGAGGGGGGGGACACACGACCGGGGGCTCCCCGAGATGGGCACAGGGCTGGGGTTCCCCCCAGCCGCCCCCGGGGAGGAGGGGTCCGGTGGGTGAATTGGTGATTTTACGCTGCTTAAAAGCACCTGCCTGGCTTAATTCAGAAATTGGGGGGGCCAGGCCGTGCCGCAGCACCAGCCCCGCACTGTCCCTGCGCAGAGCTGCCCCGGGGGGGGTTGGGGGGGACGATGACAACGACGATGCTGCTGACAGCCCTGGGTATTTGGGAAGGGCTAATTTTAGCTTCCCCACCGTGGCCTGTCCCCTCGTTCGGGGAGGGGGGACACGGCGGCGGCTGCGTCCCTCTGCCTGCGGCTCAACTCCAGCTTGTGCCTGGCCCCCACCGGGGATAAAAATAGTCGTTTTTTGAGGGGGGGGGGTGTGGATCTGCCAGGCCCCCACGGCTGGGTCATGCAGCGCCCGTGCCCGCTGCCCAGGCTGCGGGTCCATCCCTGTCATGAGCTGAGCTGGGCTCTGCAAGACTTGATTGGGGGGGTGGGTGGTACGCTACCTGCCCTTGGCCTTCGCAGTGCGTGGAGGGGGGGGGCTGGGGGGGATGGGGAGATTAGAGCCTTTGAGGTGTATCGGATGCCCTCCCCCCCCCCCCCGGCAAAAGGCTAGACCCTGGGGTGCCCAGGGTGCCCCCAGCCCCCACAGCCAGCCCCCGCACCCATGGGCCCCCGCTCTGCCACCGGGGCTGGGTCACGATCAGCCAGCCTGGGACCCCCCCCCCCGGCTCTGGCCCCGCATCTGGAAGGTTTTGGGGACCCCTGTGCCCCCCTTGATTGGGGGTGGGGGAGGTGGGATACACACACACTGGGCCCCTCGCCGTCCCAGTGCTGCTCTATACTGCAGTTCCCGAGGAACTGGGGGGGCTTCAGCCCGGCCCGGGCCTGCTGCTGGTGGCGACTGGGCAATGCTGGGGGGGGGGGGGGGGATGAACTGGGGAGCAGCGATGACCCTGGTGTGTCCCCCCCTCCCTTGTCCTCTGTCCCGTGGGGGGACAGACACGGACAGTGGGCTGCAGTGGGTGCCCCCCCCACCCACGCCAGCGATGGCCGGGGGGGGGGGTCCCCTGACCCGCACTGTCCTGGGGGGGGGGACACGCCACCCTTGGGGTCAGCAGAGCGGGGTCCCCAGGGGGGTCCCCAGCTCTGTGTGCGTCGTCCCCCACCCCCCCCCTCCCTGCGCCCAAGGAGCTGGGGAGGGGGGGAGATGCAGCTGTGTGGCCACACCCCCTGACGCTCATTGGCTGAACAGCTGGGCCCGGCCTCCGCGGCCCCATTGATGTTGGTGGGGTGGCCACACCCCTTGCAGCTCATTGGTCCTTGGCTCGGCCACACCCTCCCGGCCCCATTGAGAGGCTGGCGGGGCCTTTTCCCTCAATGGGGCTGGTGGGGACAGGGGGGTCCCCGCGGCCTGGGGCGGGGGGGGCATGGCCTGCCCGGGGGGGGCCGGGGATGGAGGGGCTGCGGGACCCTCCTGCTCCCTGCCGGGCTCCGTCTCTGCTGGGATCAGTCCAAGCTCGAGGGGCACCGCGGCCCTGCAGAGCTCCGGGCTCGGACTCCCCCCCGGTCCCCAAGGGACACCGGGGTCCCCGGGTGGGCAGACAGGGCAGTGGTGTCGCGATGGCCGGGGAGACGTGGGCTGACACCCCCCCCCCCCCCCCCCCCGCCTTGCCTTTTGGCTCGTCTCGTTTCCCCGTGGAGGACGCGTCCTCCCACTCGCCGTGTCGATCCCGGGGGGTGCCGCGCTCCTTTCTCCCACAGATTTATTTTGGGGGGGGGGGGGGGGCGGTGCCGGTGGGTTTGGGGTCTGACGGGCGGCTGGGGAGAGAGGCGGAGGGAGGCAAACACGCGCCATGGCCTGCGCTCAACCACGTTATTAGACACCGGAGAATCCACCCTGGATCCCACCCTCAGCTTGACCGGTGTCTAAATCCTGCTGAAATGTGGGTACCCGTGAGAGCTTTGATCCTCCAAGCGAGGGGAGAGGGCACCTGGCACGGCCCCCCCCAGGGCTGTCCCCATCCCGTCCCCTCTGCGGGTGCCTGGCCCTGGGGTGAGCCCCCCCCGCCACCTCACCGTGAGTGCCCCCAAAATCCTGTTTCCATCCGAGGTGGGGGAAAAAGTGCTGCCGGTGCTGGTGGGGGGAGCTCGTAGCGGGGAGCCTGCACCCTAAAACAGCCCCCGCTTGTGTCTGGGCTCCTCAGGTCCAGGCCAGCGGCCGGGGTCCCCCCCGCGTCCCCTCCCAGCCGGTGCCACGCGGATGGGTAGCGCCGTCGCCCGTCTCCCCGCATCCCACCGCGGCCCCCGGGCGTGAGGCTGCAGCCCCCCCCCCCGACGCAGAGACACACACAGACCCCCCCCACCCCAGCTCCGTCCCGGTGTCCCGGCCGATCCCACCGGCACCATGGACGAGAGCTTCCGAGACCGGACGGCGTTCATCCGCGGCGCCAAGGACATCGCCAAGGAGGTGAAGAAACACGCGGCCAAGAAGGTGAGCAAGGGCATGGACCGCATGCAGGACGAGTACACCAAGCGCTCCTACTCCCGCTTCGAGGAAGAGGAGGATGATGAAGATTACCCGCCCCAGGATGGCTACTACCGGGGGGGCGAGGGGGCCAACGAGGAGGAGGGGGCTTCCAGCGACGCCACTGAGGGCCACGACGAGGAGGACGAGATCTACGAGGGCGAGTACCAGGGCATCCCCCGGCACGACTCGCTGAAAACCGCGGAGCGGCTGGGGGCCGAGGTGGCCGTCGGCGCCTTCGATGACGGCGAGGGACAGCGGCGGAAGGACAGGGAGGAGCTGGCGCAGCAGTACGAGCTCATCCTGCAGGAATGCGGCCACGGCCGCTTCCAGTGGACCCTCTACTTCGTCCTGGGACTGGCCCTCATGGCCGACGGCGTGGAGGTCTTCGTGGTGGGCTTCGTCCTGCCCAGCGCGGAGAAGGACATGTGCCTCTCCGACTCCAACAAGGGCATGCTGGGTGAGGGGGGGACATGGTGGGGGCACCGGGAGCTGGGGGGTGTGAGGGGGTGGAGGGATACGGGGGGACTTGAGGGAGGGGGGGGGGGGGGGGACGCGGCGGGGCGCTGGGAAGGGGGGGGGTGTTGGGAGAGATGGAGGCATGGGGGGACAAATGGGATAAGAGGGGACAGGAGGACATGGGGAGATGTGGGGAGACGAGCAGATGGGGACGTGGGGGGGCACAGGGGATATGGGGGGACATAAGGGGTATGGGGGGGACGTGAACAGATGGGGATGTAGAGGGGCAGAAGTGTGAGGAACGTGAGCGGATAGGGGCCACGGGGTGACACAAGGAGATGGGGGATATGGGGGGACAGGAGGGATGGGGGACACGGGGAGATGTGGGGAGAGACAAGCAGGTGGGGACATGGGGGGACACAGAGGATATGGGGGGACACGGATACGGGGGCATGTGAGCAGATGGGGATATGGGGTGACACAAGGAGGTGGGGGATGTAGGGGGACACGAGAGGGACAGGGGGACACAGGGAGATGTGGGGGGACGTGGGACATATGGAGGGTCATGGGGGGACAGTGGGACATGAGAAAATAGGGGGGGGATGGCAGGATAGGGGGAGAGGTGGGGGGGACACAGGGAACATGGCGGGGACAGCTGTGGAGGGACATGAGGAGCTGTGGGGTACAGGGGGACAAGGGGGGGAGGACACGTGGGGACCCCATGAGATCGGGGCTGGACACAAGGGGGGGGGGTCACGAGGACATGGGGGGCACAGAGATGCAGAGAGAGATGTGGGGGGTCGGGAGGAAATGGGGGGGGGGGGGCACGGGGTGGGGTGATGGGAACCCCCCCCCAGGCATAGGGCTCCCACCACCCTCCTCCTCCTCCTCCCAGTCCCACACTGGTCCCCAGCTGAGCAATGGGGAGGGGGGGACTGGGGGGCGGCTGAACGCTGTGGTGCAGTCAGTCTGTGTTGCAGCCCCCCCGCAGCCCCCCCAGAGCCCCCCCAGCTTATCTCCTCGCTGCAGCTGGGCTCGGCAGTGGGGGGGGGGGCTGAGGCAGAGCCCCCCCCCATCCCTCCTGCCCGGGGCTGATAAGGGGATGCTGAGAGCAGGTTTGGGGGGGCTGCAGGCGGCTGCATTGTCCGCACTGCGGCATGCTCTCCCCCCCCCCACACACCCCCCCCTCCTTTCCCTGAGACCCGGCAAACTTGGGGCAGGAGTAGGGGCTGGACGTGGAGGGTATGAGGGGGGCTGGGGGCATCTCCTCCCCCTCCAATCCCATGGGAACAACCCTCTGCCCCCCCCCTTGCAGCTCATATATGGGGGTCGCCCCCCCCACCCCACTGTGAGGGGACCCAGGCTGTGCTCAGCTTAAGATGGGGCGGGGGGGGGGGTGTGTTCCCGATCGCCGTCACCCTCCGCCGGGCGACTGGGGGTGCGGGTCCCCCAGGACCGACGGCATCGCGTGTTTGTGTGTGTGTGTGTGTGTGTGTGTGTTTGTGTGTGTCTGTCCCCCCCCCAGGGCTCATCGTGTACCTGGGCATGATGGTGGGCGCCTTCCTGTGGGGCGGGCTGGCCGACCGCCTGGGCCGAAGGCAGTGCCTCCTCATCTCCCTCTCCGTCAACAGCGTCTTCGCCTTCTTCTCCTCCTTCGTCCAAGGCTACGGCACCTTCCTCTTCTGCCGCCTCCTCTCGGGTGTGGGGTAAGGGGGCCACCGCACCGCGTAGGGGCCCCTCTATGTTTTGGGAGGGGGGCTGAGCTCCCTCTTTCTCCTTTACCTGGACCCCCCCCCCCCCAAGTTTGCCGCGGCGGTGGGGACACCAGGGCGGGGGGGGGTGATGCTGTGTCCGCGCGTCCTCTCCCTTTCTCCAGCATCGGCGGCTCCATCCCCATCGTCTTCTCCTACTTCTCGGAGTTCCTGGCGCAGGAGAAACGCGGGGAGCACCTGAGCTGGCTCTGCATGTTCTGGATGATCGGGGGCATCTACGCCTCCGCCATGGCCTGGGCCATCATCCCCCACTACGGTAAAGAGCCGCGCGGAGGGTGCGATGAACTGGGGGGGGGGGGGGGCTCAGCACCCCCAACCGTATCCCATCCCACCTCCCCAGGCTGGAGTTTCCAGATGGGCTCAGCCTACCAGTTCCACAGCTGGAGGGTCTTCGTCCTGGTCTGCGCCTTCCCCTCGGTCTTCGCCATCGGGGCGCTCACCACCATGCCCGAGAGCCCCCGCTTCTTCCTGGAGGTGAGCGGGGGATGCAGGGCTGTATCCTGCTGGGGGGGGGGCTGGGGGTGCAAGGGGGACCCCCCCAGTGGGTGGTGGAGATGAGGGGACCCAGGCTGGGAACCCACCGAGTGGGTGGTGGGACCCAAACAGGGACCCACCAGGTGGGTGGTGGGACCCTGAGTGGGTGATGGGGATGGAGGGAACCAGACAGGGACCCCTCAAGTGGGTGGTGGGACCCTGAGTGGGTGATGGGGATGGAGGGACCCAGGCAGGGACCCCCCCAAGTGGGTGGTGGGACCCAAACAGGGACCCACCAGGTGGGTGGTGGGACCCTGAGTGGGTGATGGGGATGGAGGGACCCAGGCAGGGACCCCTCAAGAGGGTGGTGGAGATGAGGGGACCCAGGATGGGACCCCACTGAGTGGGTGGTGGGACCCAAACAGGGACCCCCAACTGGGTTGTGGGACCCTGAGTGGGTGATGGGGATGGAGGGGCCCAGGCAGGGACCCCTCAAGTGGGTGGTGGGACCCAAACAGGGCCCCCCAGGTGGGTGGTGGGACCCTGAGTGGGTGATGGGGATGGAGGGACCCAGGCAGGGGCCCCCCCAAGTGGGTGGTGGGACCCTGAGTGGGTGATGGGGATGGGGGGACCCAGGCAGGGACCCCTCAAGTGGGTGGTGGAGATGAGGGGACCCAGGATGGGACCCCACTGAGTGGGTGGTGGGACCCAAACAGGGCCCCCCCCAGGTGGGTGGTGGGACCCTGAGTGGGTGATGGGGACAGAGGGACACAGACAGGGACCCCCCCAGGTGGGTGGTGGGACCCAAATGGTGCCCCCCAGGTGGGTGGTGGGACTTGGGGGGCAGGATGGGTCCCAGGGTGAGCCCGGGCTCTGCCTTGCAGAACGGCAAGCACGACGAGGCCTGGATGGTGCTGAAGCAGGTCCACGACACCAACATGAGGGCCAAGGGCCACCCCGAGAGGGTCTTCTCGGTAAGGTGCCCCCCACCCCGGGGTGAGCTCCGGGCCGCCCCGCACCCCCCCCCCCCCCAGGTGGGGGTGCTCCTGGGCGAGCAGCAGGGCTGCAAACTCCCACCTCCGGGAAAAGCACCGGCGGGGAAACTGAGGCACGAGGTGGGGTCGGGGTCTCACCTGGGAGCCTGGGCCGAGGTCGGCGCTTCCCAGTGTCCCCAAATTGTTGTTGTCTCCCCCCCCCCTCCGCCCCCCCCCCCCCCTCCCCAGGTCACCCACATCAAGACCATCAAGCGGGAGGACGAGCTCATCGAGATCCAGTCGGACACCGGCACGTGGTACCGGCGTTGGCTCGTCCGGTTCCTCAACCTCTCGCAGCAGGTGAGGCCGGATCCCGCCCCAGGGGGGGTCCCGCACCCCCGCCGTGTCCCCTTGTCACCTCTCGTGTGTGTGTGTGTCCCCGCCCCATAGGTTTGGAGCAATTTCCAGCAGTGCTTCGCGCCCGAGTACCGCCGCGTCACGCTGATGATGATGGCCGTGTGGTTCACCATGTCCTTCAGGTGGGGGGGGGGCACCCGGGGGGGGGGGCTGTCAGCCGGTGGGGTGGGACTGGGGTGGGACGGGCAGCACTGGGAGGGGTTGGACAGCACTGGGATGGGATGAGCAGCACTGGGGTGGGACTGGCGGCAGTGGGATGATGGGACTGAGATGGAATCTGGCAGCACTGGGGTGGGAGTGGGGTGGGAGTGGGGTGGGAGTGGGGTGGGACGGGCAGCAGTGGGAGGGAAAGGACAGCACTGGGAGGCAACAGGCAACACTGGGATGGGATGGGATGGGATGGGATGGGATGGGATGGGATGGGATGGGATGGGATGGGATGGGATGGGATGGGATGGGATGGGATGGGATGGGATGGGACGGGCAGCATTGGGATGAGATGGACAGCACTGGGATGGGACTGGGATGGGACGGGCAGCAGTGGGGTGGGACGGGCAGCAGCGGGGTGGGACGGACTGGGCTGGGATGGGCAGCACTGGGATGGGACTGAGATGGAATCTGCACCACTGGGATGGGACTGGCAGCACTGGGCTGGGACAGGCAGCACTGGGATGAGACTGGGATGGGATGAGCAGCACTGGGCTGGGACAGGCAGCACTGGGATGAGACTGGGATGGGATGAGCAGCACTGGGGTGGGACTGGCAGCAGGATGGTCAGTGCCAGGACAGGACAGGCAGCACTGGAGTGGGACTGGCAGCACTGGGAGGGGATGGACAACACTGGGATGGGATGAGCAGCACTGGAGTGGGACTGGCGGCAGTGGGATGAAGCTGGCAGCACTGGGATGGGACTGGCAGCAGGATGGGCAGTGCTGGGGTGGGACTGGCAGCACTGGGGTGGGACTGGCAGCACTGGGGTGGGCAGCACTGGTCCGGGCTCAGCCCCTTCTCTCCCCACAGCTACTACGGGCTGACAGTTTGGTTCCCGGACATGATCAAGCACCTGCAGAACATCGAGTACGCCTCGCGCACCAAGCTCTTCACCCGCGAGAAGGTCCGGCACTTCACCTTCAACTTCACCCTGGAGAACCAGATCCACCAAGGCGGGGAGTACTTCAACGACAAGTGTGTCCCGGGAGGGGGGGCGGGGGGGGGGCTGAGGCCGGGCCCGCTTGTTGCACGAGTGGAGGTGCTGAGCTGGGCCCCTCCAACCCCCCCCGCAGGTTCATCAGCCTGAAGATGAAGTCGGTGACGTTCGAGGACTCGCTCTTCGAGGATTGCTACTTTGAGGACATCACCTCCAGCAACACCTTCTTCAAGAACTGCACCTTCATCTCCACCGTCTTCTACAACACAGGTTGGGGGGGGGGTGGGTCAGGATGGTCCCCAAGGGGGTGGCCGAGATGGGGGGGGGGGGGTGTGACCCTACCAAAACCCCCTTCCCCATCCCAACAGATCTCTTTGAGTACAAGTTCATCAACAGCCAGGTGATCAACAGCACGTTCCTGCACAACAAGGAGGGCTGCCAGCTGGACTTCAGCGACGACAACAACGCCTACATGATCTACTTCGTCAGCTTCCTGGGCACCTTGGCCGTCCTCCCCGGGAACATCGTCTCAGCCCTCCTCATGGACAAGATCGGCCGCCTCCGCATGCTGGGTGGGCACCCAGGGGGACGTTTCTGACGCTGAGGGTGGTGAGATGCTGGCCCAGGGTGCCCAGAGCGGGGTGGTGGATGCCCCATCCCTGGGAACATTCAAGGTCAGGTTGGACAGGGCTGGGAGCACCCTGGGCTGGGGGAAGGGGGCCCTGCCCGGGGCAGGGGGTGGCACTGGGGGGGCTTTAAGGGCCCTTCCAACCCAAACCAGTCTGTGAAATTGTGGATGAAGCTCTGAGCAACCTCATGCAGTGGGAGATCATGGCAGGAGGTTGGACTAAGTGATCTTTGAAGGTCTCTCCTAACCCAAACCAGTCTGAGCTGAAGCTCTGAGCAACCTCAGCTGCTGGAAGGTGTCCATGTCCACGGCAGGAGGTTGGGCTAGGTGATCTCTGAAGGTCCTTTCCAACCCAAACCAGTCTGAGCTGAAGCTCTGAGCAACCTCATCTACTGGTGTCCCTGCCCATGGCAGGAGGTTGGACTAGGTGATCTCTGAAGGTCCCTCCCAACCCAAACCAGACTATGAAGTTGTGGATGAAGCTCTAAGCAACCTGATCTAGTAGGAGATCACGGCAGGAGGTTGGACTAGGTGATCTCTGAAGGTCCCTCCCAACCCAAACCAGACTATGAAGTTGTGGATGAAGCTCTAAGCAACCTGATCTAGTAGGAGATCATGGCAGGAGGTTGGACTAGGTGATCTTTGAAGGTCCCTCCCAACCCAAACCAGCCTGTGAAGTTGCAGATGAAGCTCTGAGCTGAAGCTCTGAGCAACCTCAGCTGCTGGAAGGTGTCCCTGCCCATGGCAGGAGGTTGGGCTAGGTGATCTCTGAAGGTCCCTCCCAACCCAAAGCTTTCCATGATCTTCTGCCTCAGTTTCCCCTCCCCGGTGCGGCGGGCGGGCAGGATGCCGGTGCCCTGTCCCGGCCCTGACGTGTCCCCGTGTCCCACCACAGCCGGCTCCAGCGTCATGTCCTGCGTCAGCTGCTTCTTCCTCTCCTTCGGCAACAGCGAGTCGGCCATGATCGCGCTGCTCTGCCTCTTCGGCGGCGTCAGCATCGCCTCCTGGAACGCCCTCGACGTGCTCACCGTGGAGCTCTACCCCTCCGACAAGAGGTGCGGGTGGCCCCACGGCCGGCACCCCACGGCGGGCGAGGCGTAGGGTGCCGGGGGCGAGGCGGGGGGTGCTGGGTGCCAGATGTGGGGTGCCACGGGGGAGGTTTTGGGTGCAGAGTGCAAGGTTTTGGGTGCTGGGTGCCAGATACGGGGTGCCAGGTGTGATGTCTTGGGTGCTGGGTGCCAGATATAGTTTCTGGGTGCAAGGTTTTGGGTGCTGGGTGCCAGATGTGGGATGCCAAGGAGGAGGTTTTAGGTGCTGGGTGCCAGATACAGGGTGCCAGGTGTGATGTCTTGGGTGCTGGGTGCCAGATGTGGGCTCTGGGTACAAAATTTTGGGTGCTGAGTGCCAGATGTGGGTCCTGGAGGTGAAGTTTTGGGTGCCAAGTGCAAAACATGGGGTGCTAGATGCAAGGTTTTGGGTGCTGGTTTCAAGATGCAGGGTGCTAGGTGCAAGGCTTTGGGTGCTGAGTGCCAGGTGCAGGGTGCCAGATCTGGGGTGCTGGTTGCAAAGTTGTGGGTGCCAGATGTGAGATCTTGGGTGCTGGGTGCCAGCTGTGGGGTGCCGGGTGCCAGCTGTGGGTTGCTGGGTGCCAGATCTGGGGTATTGGGTGCCAGCTGTGGGGTGCTGGGTGCCAGATCTGGGGCTCTGGGTGCCAGCTGTGGGGTGCTGGGTACCAGATATGGGGTGCTGGGTGCCAGATCTGGGGTTCTGGGTGCCAGTTGCAGGGTGTTGGGTGCCAGATGTGGGGTTCTGGGTGCCAGTTGTGGGGTGTTGGGTGCCAAATCTGGGGTTCTGGGTGCCAGTTGTGGGGTGCTGGGTGCCAGATCTTGGGTACTGGGTGCCAAATCTGGGGTGCTGGGTGCCAGTTGCGGGGTTCTGGGTGCCAGTTGCAAGGCGCTGGGTGTCAGATCTGGGGTGCTGGGTGCCAAATCTGGGGTGCCGGGTGCCAGTTGCGGGGTGCTGGGTGCCAGATCTGGGGTTCTGGGTGCCAGTTGCGGGGTGTTGGGTGCCAGATCTCAGGTACTGGGTGCCAAATCTGGGGTTCTGGGTGCCAGTTGTGGGGTGCTGGGTGCCAGATCTTGGGTGCTGGGTGCCAGATGTGGGGTGCTGGGTGCCAGTTGTGGGGTTATGGGTGCCAGTTGCGGGTGCTGGGAGTCAGATCTGGGGTGCTGGGTGCCAAATCTGGGGTGCCGGGTGCCAGTTGCGGGGTGCTGGGTGCCAGATCTGGGGTGCCGGGTGCCAGTTGCAGGGTGCTGGGTGCCAGATCTGGGGTGCCGGGTGCCGGCTTGAAGTTTTCAGGCGCCGGCTGCCACTTGCACCACCGGCAGCCACAACGGGGGGTGGGGGGGTGTTCCTTTGGGGGTCACCATTGGCCGTCTGCCCCCCCCACTAAATTTTTTCCGTGTGTGTGTGTCCCCCCGTGTCCCCCCCCCCCCCCCAGGACAACAGCCTTCGGTTTCCTCAACGCCCTCTGCAAGCTGGCGGCCGTGCTGGGCATCAGCATCTTCACGTCCTTCGTGGGCATCACCAAGGCGGTGCCCATCCTCCTGGCCTCGGCCGCGCTGGCCCTGGGCAGCTCCCTCGCCTTGAAACTGCCCGAAACGCGGGGGCAGGTCCTGCAGTGACGGGGGGGGGGGGGAAAGAAAAGAAAAAAAATGGGGGGGGGTGGGGGGGAGGCGGCGGGGAAGAGAGGCTGGGGGGGGGGGGGAGCGGCGAGGGGGCGGGGGGCTGGGGGGAAAGGGGGGGGGAACCCCCCCCCCTCCCCTCTTCCTTCCCTGTGCCGTTATTCCCGCCCCCCCCCCTCCCCAAAATCCCAGTTCCCCTCCCTGCGCCCCCCCCACACCCCCCCGGGGGATTAGTCTCGTTAGACACTGTGAAACGTCTTCTTGGAGCATTCGGGATCGTTTTCATTTGCACTTGGCACCCCTCGCCCCCCCCAAAAAAAAAAACCTCTGCCCCCCCCTCCCCAAACCCCTATCCCCCCAAACCCCTAACCCCCCCACCCAAATCCCTGATGCCCCCCAACAAAGCCCCCCCCCCCCCATTTCTTTTCTCGCTGTCACCCCCTCTGTGAATAGCTGCTCGCTCCAGGGGGGCTGGGAGGGGGGGGCCAGGGGTGCCTCAGCTTTTTGGGGTGTGGGGGGGGTGGGGAGGAACAGGCCCTGTGCCCCCCCCATCCCTGCTGAGCCTGGGGAGGAGGAGGAGGAGGAGGAAGGCGCCATGCCTCAGTTTCCCCCGCCAGAGGGAGGTTGGCAGGACCCCATCCGCACCCCCCCCTCTGCCCCCCAAAGAGGATTTGGGGGGGCACCTTGGGGTGAACAGCCTTTTGGGGGGGGGTGGGTGGTGCGAGACCCCTTGGGGTGCACGGCACTGGGGCATGCAGAGCGCCTTGGGGTGCACAGGCCGGGTGGGGAGCTCAGCCCTTTGGGGTGCACGGTATGTTGGGGTGCACAAGGCTTTTGGGGGGGCGCATGGCCCTTTTGGGGGGCGCATGGCACTTTTGGGGGGCTCATGGCACTTTTGGGGCGCACTGCACTCCCTGCCGCACAACCCCCTCGGGTTCACATGACGTTTTAGGGTGCCCACGAGCCTTTGGGGTGCGCAACATTTTGGGGTGCACGACGCCTCGGTTTGTGCGGCATTTTAGGGTGCATGATACCTCGGGGTGCATGGCACCTGGGGGGGGGGGGGGGGGAGAGTGCCCGGCGTTTTGGGGTGCATGGTGCTTCAGCATGCACAGCACCCCGGGGGGGCTCAGCATTTTGGGGTGCCCACCTTTTGGGGTGCAGAACCCGGCACCCCGGGGGGGGCTCAGCATTTTGGGGTGCCCACCTTTTGGGGTGCATAGCCTGGCACCCCGGGGGGGGCTCAGCATTTTGGGGTGCCCAGCATTTTGGGGTGCAGAACTCAGCACCCCGGGGGGGCTCAGCATTTTGGGGTGCCCACCTTTTGGGGTGCAGAGCCCCATCGTTGAACCCAGCAGCAACCCCCGAGCGCAGCCCCAGCCCTTCCTCTAATTTTGGGGTGCAGCTGGGTGGCGAATTCCCCAAACTGCCATTTAATATTTGTTTTTAATGGATTTTCTTTCTTTAGGGGTGCTGGTGTGGATTCGGGGGGGCGCAGGGTGCTCCCTGCACCCCCTTTTTGCCCCTTGCACCCCTTTTCCCCCCCCCAGCCCAGAGCACAAAACCACCAGCGGTTTGCAAAGCACAAAGCGGTGCCCGGATGCAACACTGGGACTTCCCCCCCCCCCCCCCCCCAAAAAAAAAAAAGTGGGGTACGGGGTGTGCTGGGGGGGCCCCTAGGGCTGTGCGCCCCCCCCCCCCCCCCCCAAGCCAGTCCCCACCAAGGGATGGGAAGTGCTGCTCTATGCAAAAGCACTTTGAAGGCCCCCCCCCCACCCCCATGCAGCCCCCCCAATATTTAGGGCAGCCCCCCCCAGCATTGCGAGCAGCCCCCCCCATGCGATCGAGCGGTGTGTGCTTCATCTCCTCCTCCTCCTCCTCCTCCCCCCCCCCCTTTGGTGTAGCTGGTCCTTTGGGGAGCACCCCCGTGACCCGCCCCCCCCCCCCCCGTAGTTCTGTCTGTACGCAGTCGTGCTGTGCTGTAGTTTTTAGATGTTTGTAAATTAATTAAACAAAACAAAAAACCACCAAACACCTGTGTCCGTCCGTCCCCCCCCCCCAAAAAAAAAAAAAAAAAAAAAGGTGAAAGGATTATCCAGGTGGTTTCCAACAGCGGGGTTTATTTTTTGGGGTGCAGGGTGGGGGGGATGCGCCCCCGAGATGGTGAAGATTTAAAGATTTCCAGTAAATCAGGAGGGACACCCCCACTCTAAAATCCCCCCCCACCTTAAGTTGGGGGGGACACGCTGCGTGGTGGCTGGGGGTGATGCAGGGAGGGGGGGTCACCCCGCTATTTTTGTTGCCCCCCCATTGGGGCTGTGGAGGGGGGCGGGGGGGGGGGGGGATGTTTTCGTCACTGCTCCCCCACCGCGGCCCCGCGCCGCTCGTGCTTGGCCCCGCCGCCCCCCCCCCCCGAACAAGGGGGCGGGGGGGGGACGTGGGGGTCGCTCTCCCATTGTTGGGGGGTCCTGGCGACGATGGCGAGGGCGTGGAGGGGGCCGGCCAGCTCGGTGCGAAGGGCGGCGTGGACGAGGCGGTGGCGTTGGAGGGGGGGCAGACCCGCGAAGCGCCCGCTGACCACCACCACCCGAAAATGGGTCTCGGCGCCGGGGGGGCCGCCGTGGCGGGGGCTGTCGTTCAGGATTTGGAGGTGCGTGGGGTGCAGGGCCGCCGCCAGCTTGGCGCGGATGGCGCGAGCCAGCGGGCCGGCGTCCCCCATGGCTCGGAGCCCCCGGCCGGTGGCCACCAGGAAGGGACCCCGCATCCGGAGAGGGGGGGCTGCAAGGGAGAGGAGGGGTGTAAGGAAAGAGGGGGGGGGGGTATAGGGGGGGCCATGGGGTAGAGGGTGTTGGGGGGGGTTGTGGGGGTGTTGGGGGGAGCACTTGGGGGTTGAGGGTGTTGGGGGGGGGCGTGGGGGTGTTGGGGGGAGCACTTGGGGGTTGAGGGTGTTGGGGGGGGGCGTGGGGGTGTTGGGGGGGACACTTGGGGGTTGAGGGTGTTGGGGGGTGTAAGTGGGGGGGTTTGAGGGAGCACTTGGGGGTTGAGGGTGTTGGGGGGGGCGTGGGGGTGTTTGGGGGGAGCACTTGGGGGTTGAGGGTGTTGGGGGGGGCGTGGGGGTGTTTGGGGGGGCCCTTGGGGGTTGAGGGTGTTGGGGGGGGGCGTGGGGGTGTTTGGGGGGGCCCTTGGGGGTTGAGGGTGTTGGGGGGGGGCGTGGGGGTGTTGGGGGGGTCTTTAGGAGCAGAGGGTCTAAGTAGAGGGGGGGCCATGGGGATAAAGGGGGGGTCCTGCAGGAGCAGAGGGTGTAAGTGGGGGGGTTTGGGGACACCCATGGGGGTAGAGGGTGTGTGTGGGGGCGTGGGGTTGTTTGGGGGGGCACTTGGGAGTTGAGGGTGTTGGGGGGGGGGGTGTCTTTAGGATCAAAGGGTCTAAGTAGGGGGGGGGCATGGGGATAAAGGGGGGGTCCTGCAGGAGCAGAGGGTGTAAGTGGGGGTGGCAGGAGAGGGGGTTGTATGGGGTGTGGATTTTGGGGGGGCTCTGCAGGGTCAGACCCCATAAATGAGGGTGGCAGAAGGGGGATTTATGGGGAGGAGGAGTTTGGGGGGGCCCTGCAGGAGCAGAGGTGGAAGTGGGGGTGACAGCAAGGGTGAGGGTAGGGGGGGCTTCCATGGAGGGTGGTGCTTAAGGGTGATGATTTTGGGGGGGCCCTGCAGGCTCAGCCCCCGATTATGTGGGTGCCGGGGGGGGCGGGTTAAGGGGTGGTCCTTTGGGGGGGGGGGGGGCTGCAGAATCAGACCCCGAAACTGGGTGGGGGGATAAGGGGGGAGGGTTTGGGGGCGGGGGGGGCTGTGCAGGGGGCGAACTCTGGCTTTTGGGGGGGGATGTGGGGGGGATCCCCATCCAGCCTCAGGCCCCCCAGACCGGAGTGGGTGGAGCGGGGCCTGATCCCGCCTCCCGCCGCCATATGCAATACAGAGGGTGCACCCCCAAATCCCACCACCCCCCCAAATGCAGGAGGTGCACCCCCCAAATCCCCCCCCCGCAATATCGGGGTTCCCTCACCCGACCGGCGCCCCGGGCTCCGCTCCGCCGCTGAGCACGCTGGGAAATGGCGGACGCCCGTCACGTGAGGCCGTCGGAACTACAGCTCCCAGCAGGCTTTGCGGCGGCACCGGCGGGGGCGGAGCGCAAGGTGTGGGGTGACACCACCGGGTGCGTCACCGGGGGGAGGGGGGGGGGGGGCGGAACCGGGGGGAAAAAAAAAAAAAAAAAAAAAAAAGCCTGACCCATAACTTCCTCCCACACCGACCCCAGCCCAAGGATTTGTGCTATCGCGTTGTAAAAATATGATTCATTTCTCTCCAAAAAAAGGCTCCCGGGGGATTCACGAGGCCGGTGTCCCCCCCCGCCCAGGGGTGACTAATGAAATCCGGGGGTTTAGGAGCCGCTGTAGGAGCCGCGTTATTTACGGCCCGCCACGCGCTGGGCTGCGGATTAAGGGAAAAATTAATTAATCATGGGGTGGAAATGAATCGCTGTTTTTCTCTCGCTTGGCTCCTGCAAGCCGGCGCGGTGCCCGCCACCCCCCGGGGCTTTGGGGGCGCGCCCTGCCCAGCAGCCGCCCTGCTTACGGCCACCTGGGTGCCACCAGCTGTCCGCAGCGTGTCCCCACCCGCTGTCCTCACCGAGCTCCCCGGGGACACGGCCCTGGAGCCCCCGTCCCTGTCCCCATCCCCGGGGACACGGCCCTGGACACCCTGTCCCCATCCCTGGTGTCACAGCCCCAGACCCCCTGTCCCCGTCCCTGTCCCTGTCCCCATTCCTGGGTACATGGTTCTGGACTCCCTGCCCCCATCCCCATTCTCATCCCCTCTCCCTGGGGACACGGTCCTGAACCCCCTGTCCTGTCCCCATCCCTGGGGACACAGCCCTAAACCCAGGGACCACCCAAGCCCCGCCCCCCGCCCCTCCTGGGCCGCGCCCCACCACGTCACCCCGCCCCCGCATCGCCCTGATTGGCTGCGACTCTCCGCCCCGCCCCCGGCCCTCCGGGGCGGGTGACGGCAGCACGCCCCGCCCCCCCAATGCCCTTATATAGCGTGGCGGGACGGCGAAGAGGAGAGGGGTGTTGGCGGCGCCACGTGACCCGCGGCGGAGCCGGGTGGGGCCCACGCGTGTCCCTACACACACCCACTTCCCCCCCACACACACTATTGCACACACCCCGGTCCCTGCACACACACACTTCCCCCCCCCCGCATTGCACTGAGATCCGTGGGCGGGCCCCCCCCCCGCCCACCACCCACGCACGGGGTGCCCACGGCTCCACGCACACGCCCCCCCCACCTTGCACAAGGCTCCGTGAACCCCCCCCCCCAACACACACACCCCCCCGGCACCGCCCAGCAACGCTGCCGGTCCCTCCCCCAGGGAGAGTTTGGGGAGGGGAGCGGGGTGTCGGGCCGGTTCCCCGCGGGACCGTGACCCGCGTGGTGCGGCCAGAGCTGGGACAGGGACAACGTCAGCCCCTTCCGGGGCTGCCCGGGCCGACGGGACACCCCCCCACACCTCCCCGCCCCGGGGAGCGGGCCCCCCCGCCGCCAGCCCGGCCCCCCCGGAGCCTCCCGGGCAGCCCCCGCGGGGAGGGGAATTAACTTTTCTCTTTCTCCTCCTCCTCCTCTTCCTCCTCCTCCGCCACCGCCGCCGCCGCCAGTCCTTCTCCGTCCCTCCGGCCCCGCCGCACTCCGCCGTCCCTGCCCTCCCCGCCGCCCCGGGGGTCCCCCCCAGCCCGGGCCCCGACTTCCCGCCCGGGTTCCTTCCCCCCGGCCCGGGCTCCTCTCCCGATCCCGGGGGCTCTTTCCCCCCAGACCGGGCGCTCCCTGCCCCGGGGCTCCCCTTTTCCATCCCCGGACCCCTCTCTCCATCCCCGGCTCCTTCCCCGCCCGGGATCCCCCCCATCCATCCCCCGGGTCCCCCCTCGATCCCGGGGGCTCCTTTCCCACCCCTCCATCCCCGAAACCCCTTCTCCATCCCCGGCGGCTCTTTCCCCCCAGCCCGCGCTCTCCCTGCTCCGGGGCTCCCCTTCTCCCTCCCGGGGCTCCTTTCCCACCCTTTCTCCATCCCGGACTCCCCTTCTTCATCCCCCGGTCTCCCCCATCTCCATCCCCGGGTCTCCCCTTTCTCCATCCCCGACTCCCCCATCTCCATCCCGTATCCCCCGCTTCCTCCCCGGTTCTCCTTCCCCTCCAGCCCCATCCCTCCCCCCAAGACACCCCCTTCCCCCGGGGGGAGGGGGGGCTCCCCCCCTCCCCTCCCCTCCAGCATGGCCCTGGCGGCGGGGCCGTGGCCGGAGCCTCCTCTTCCTCCTCCTCCCCCTCCTCCTCCTCCTCCTCCCGGTGGCCCGGAGGCGACGGCGAAGGCTGCGGGGGATTGCCTGGTGTGCGGGGACAAGGCGAGCGGGAAACATTACGGGCAATTCACCTGCGAGGGTTGCAAAAGTTTTTTCAAACGTTCCGTGCGGCGCAACCTCTCCTACAGCTGCCGGGGGGGCCGGGACTGCCCGGTGGATCAGCACCACCGAAACCAGTGCCAGTACTGCCGGCTCCGCAAGTGCCTCCGCGTGGGGATGCGGCGGGAAGGTGGGGAGAGGGTCCGGGAGGGAAGGGGGAGAGGGTGGGGATAGGGGAGGGCTGGGAAGGGAAGGTGGAAAAAGAGAGAGGGTGGAAAAGCGGGAGAGAAGAGCGAAAAGGAGAGAGGGTATGGAAAAAGAGAGAGGGTGCAAAAGAGTGAGAGAAGGTGGAAAAGAGGGAAGAAGAGGGAAAGGGAGAGAGGATGTGGAAAAAGAGAGAGGGTGGAAAGGGAGAGGGTATGGAAAAGAAGGACAGAGGGTGCAAAAGAAGGAGAGGGGATAGAAAAGAGGGAGAGAAGATGGAAGAGAGGGTGGAAAAGGGGAGAGGCTGAAAAGAGGGAGAGAAGATGGAAAAGAAAGGGTGGAAAAAAGGGAGAGGGGATGGAAAAGAGAAAGGGAAGATGAAAGGGAGAGAAGGTGGAAAAGAGGGAGAGGGGATGGAAAAGGAGAGGGGGTACAAAAGAAGGACAGAGGGTGGAAAAGGAGAGGGGATGGAAAGAAGGGAGCAGATGTGAAAAAGAGGGAGAAGGAATGAAAAAGGAGAGAGGATGGAGAAGGAAAGAAGGTGCCAAAGACGGAGAGAGGTTGTAAAAGAAGGAGACGCGGTGTGAAAAGGCTGGAAAGGGAGAGGGGATGGTGAAGAGGGAGCGAAGATGGAGAAGAGGGAGAGGGGATGAAAAGGGAGAGAGGGTGGAAAAGAGGAAGAGCAAGTGCCAAAGGAGAGGGGACGCAAAAAAGGGCGAGAGGCTGGGAAAGGATGGGGGGTGCAGAGGAGGGAGACGGTGCTAAAGGGAGAATGGCAAGAGTGAGGAAGGGTGAGAGCAAAGGCAGCAAAGAAAGGGAGGGATAAAAGCTGAAAAGGGCTAGAGGGAGCAAAAAAAGAAAAAGGGGAAAGGGAGGAAAAAAGAGGTGAAAAAAGTGCAGGAGCAAAAAAGAGAAAGAGGGAAAAGAAAGGAGGAAGGGAGGGAGGAAGCCTGAATGGTAAAGACAAAAGAGAAAGAGAAAGGTGAGAATAGGAGAGAGCAAAAAGGAGAAAGCAAAAAGAAAAAGAGAAAGAAAAAGGGAAGGAAGAGAAAGAGAAAGGAGCACCTGAAGAAAGAGAAAGTAAAAGAAAGAAAGTGAAAGCAGGTGAGAAAGGGCTGGCAAGGAAGGAAAGAGAAAGAAAAAAGGGAAAAGAGAAAGAGAAAACTCCTCTCCCTCTTCTCTTTCATTTTTCTTTCGCTCTTCATCCTCCCACCGTCCCTCGGCCCCATCATTTTGGGGTGAACATCCCAGGTCAGGGAGGAACTCCCCTCGGCGGCAGCCGAAACCCCCTCGCCCATCTCCGTCCCCCCCAGGGCTTCGGCTCGCGCCTCCTTTTTGCAACTCCAAATTCCGCAGCATCCCCCCAGCCACGATCTCGGGGCTCCCTCCTCTCCCGGCCTTTGCCTTCAAGGGGATAAACCCCCACAGCGTTATTTTTTTGGCTTTTCCCATGGGAAAGGCTCGGCCGAGGGAACACGGTTCTTATTCCACTTAATTATATCATCGTATAAACTCCTCTTTTCAACTTTCAATTTCTTGTGCGCTTAGCTTAGGCTCGGTCTATAGGTCCGGGTCTACGCTGAGATGGGGATAATTTACTTTTCCTCTTCGTTTTATGCAGCCCAGGGACGTGGCTCTTAAAAAAACCCGGGGATTAGAGGGCGATAATACAGATATTCTTTAAAAGATTAAGAATTTGGCTTTTTGGAAGAAGTGTCCAGTAAATCTGAAGATAATTAGTCTGAATACTTAGCGTGACCGGGATTAAAATCGCATTTCAAGCTCCCAGTGATATGCCATGTGCCGGTCCCTCTGCCTCCAACCAGCCCCATTATTTGGGGTTGATTTTATTTTTTCCCCCAAAAGCAGCAGCTATAAATCAGATTTTTTTTTTTGGGGGGGGGGGCTGTTTGAATCTGAAATCGTGCGTTGGGGCATTGGCTTTGCCGCTGTGCCGAAACCTCAGCCCTGCAGCAACCTCCCTGCTTGAATAAGGACCTGGGGGGGGTCCTGGTTTATATTCAAGGTCCTTATTTATAAATTTAGTATTTATAAATAATTATAGGAGGGCCCAGGCTGGGCTTAGCTGATTGAACCCCCCCAGCTCTGCCTTATCCACTGAACAAGGGATTTATTCTGCAGCCCCTCGAGTTGGTGCCGATGGGCTGGTTCTTCAGCAACAGCGACGGCAGCAATGCCCGCACCCGGAAAGTCGCCTTTCCTAGCATTAAAAAAATCCCCAAAATTCAGAAGTTGCCTTTTCTAGCATTAAAAAAATTTAAAAATTTATAAAAATTCAGGTAAGGTGGGTGGTGGGAAAGGGACACCCCCCGGCACCCCGACACAGCCGCAGCGTTGCACCCCGGCTTACACAAATAAATGTGAATTAAGCGGGACCAGAGTCAGGGGTGAAATCAGCTCAAGCCTAACCCTCAATTTTCACTTTTCTTCCCCAAAAAGCCGGTTGGATGTTGGTGGGGGGGGTGTGTGTGTATTTTTGCAGAGGTTCTTGGCGCAGCGAGACCCGCTCGTAGCAAACCTCTGCCTGCTCGTGCAACCAGAGCCGGGGATTAAATTCCTGGGGGGGGGGAGAAAAAAAAAATCCAGGCGAATTCCCTGCTGTGGAGAAACCACACTTAGCGGGGTCGTTTGGGGTCAGATTTAGGTTTTTTGGTGTTCTGTTTTTTGGTTTTTGTTGTTTTTTTTTTTTTTCCTGGTTGTTTTTTGTTTGTTTTTGTTTTGTTTGTCTGTGGCTTTTTTGTTTGTTTTTTTTTTTTTGTGTGTGTGTGTGTTTAGATTTTTTCTTTTTTTTTCTCCTGTTTTTTATCTTTGCTTTTATTGCCACAAGCTGCTGTTGCTGCTTAACGCCGGGATCGGGCGCGATGGGCACGGCCGTGGTGGGTCCCCCGGCATGGCGTTACTCCCCAGGCGGGGTCCCCCCACTCCCTCCCCCCCCTTGCACCCCCTTTTGGCCCTAATTTTTGGGGTGCTCCCATTTGTTCTGAGACATGCACAAAGCCACCACGGGACGCGGCACCTCCAGGCACTTGGAAATGCCGTGGATGCCCGTGGAAAAGCAGCCGGGGGTTAAACCTTCCCCGTGGGGTTTAATTTACCGGGTCGGGCTGCGCCGTGCCTCAGTTTCCCCATCCGCTCATGGCATTTCTGGAGCAGGGATGCTCCAGTTTGAGTTGGGGTGCCCCAAATCCACCGGGTTGTGCTCCCCGTGATGCTCCTCATCCCGGCGTTCCCAGCTGGGAACCGAATCCAGCACCGAAAGCGGCAATTCGGGAGCCGAGCGCTGGTTTGGGCCAAATTTATTCCCTGGGATGCCGGGGGTGCAGCCGGCGGGAGGGAGTAGCCGGGAAAAGCGAATTCAATTTTGGCTTCCCCAAAAAAATCATCCAGGATGAGACACGGGGAACGGGAGGCCTGATCCCGTGGCCGGGCCGTGGGAGCGGGTTTCAGGGTTACCGGCTTCTTCGGCTGCTGGGTTCGGCCCTGGCAGCAGCCGAGGGCGGCTGGAGCCGGGGGACAGAGCCCTCCACGGCTGCTCCAGGGTCTTTTTTGGGGTGAAAAAAAAGCTCATTTTTCTTCCAGGACACACCCAATTTGTCGCAATTGTTTTGGCCAAAAAGGGGGGAAAAAAAAGGATGGGGCTTTGTGAGGATGCGAAGGGGGTTTGGGGTTAGTGGTGATGAAAGGGGGTTTGGGTGGGGGACGCCAAGGGGGCTCACGGTGTTGCAAAGGGGGTTTGGGGGTCCTTGGGTTAAAGGGGGGGGTTGTCTGGGTGGCGAGGAGGGGGCCGCACCCAGCAAGCGCCGCTGGGGCGATGCTGAGCAGAGGGAGAGTTTGGGGCGAGCCGGGGCGGCGCGCTGCACCCCGAGGGCTGGGGCGAGAGCGGGAGGGGGCCCCCAGCACCCCGCTTCTGGGGCACCCCCCATCCTGGAGGAAACCCCCCCCCCCCCCCGTTCCCTGGGACCCCCCGTTCCCACGGCCCCCGATCCTGACCGCTGGCTGACACTCGGGACTGTCACGCCGCATTAGGCTAAGCTGGCTCAGAGCCTGCCCTCGCCGCGGGGGACGTGCAGGGGGCACCGGGGAGGAGGAGGAGGAGGAGGAGGAAGAGGAGGAGGAGGCCGGATCCCCACCCGCCACACAGCATTGCCAAGGAAAAAAAAAAAAAAAAAAAAAAGAAAAAAGTGGGGGGGTCTTTTTTAAGCCCAAAGTGCAGAAAAACTCAAGGAAGGGATCTCCTGCCCCCCACACCCCCCCAGCATCAAATTGGGGACCCCCGTTAGCACCATCCCCTCGCAAAAAGAGGGTGACCCCAAATGCCTGGGCAGGGGGGGGAGCCCGAAAGGCAGCTGACAGGACTGCACTGAGGGTCACCAGTGGGGGGGGTGGCAGAATTTATCTCCATCCTGGGTGGCACATCCCCCTCTAACATGGGTGGGGGCACCCGGGGGGAACCCTCCAGCACCCCTGGGTGCACCCCCCAAGCCTGATGTATAGGGGATATAGGGAAAAGGGGGGACACACGCACCCAAAGGCAATGGTGCTGGGGGGGGGTGGGGTGGGTGTTTTTTGGGGGTGCTGACCTCCTGCTCCCCTCCGCAGCCGTGCAGCGGGGCCGCATGGCTCACGCCCCGAGCAGCCCCGGCCACTACCCCGTGGTCCCGGGGGACCCCTACGGTGGCCACGGCTACTTGAGCGGCTTCATCTCCTTGCTGCTCCGCGCTGAACCGTACCCCCCGGCTCGCTACGGCGCCCAGTGCCTCCAACCCAGCGGCGTGGTGGGCATCGAGAGCATCTGCGAGCTGGCCGCCCGCCTCCTCTTCAGTGCCATCGAGTGGGGCCAAGGGCATCCCCTTCTTCCCGGACTTGCAGCTTTCGGATCAAGTAGCCCTGCTGCGGTTGGGTTGGAGCGAGCTCTTTGTGCTGAACGCGGCGCAGTCAGCGTTGCCGGTGCACGCCGCGCCCTTGTTGGCGGCCGCCGGGCTCCACGCCGCGCCCATGGCCGCCGAGCGCGTGGTGGCCTTCATGGACCACACCCGCCTCTTCCAAGAGCAAGTGGAGAAGCTGAAGGCTCTACACGTCGACGCCGCCGAGTACGCTTGCCTCAAGGCTGTGGCCCTCTTTTCGCCCGGTGAGGGGGCGGGGCTTTGGGTAGGGGGGCGTGGCTGGCAAGGGGAGGGACTGAAGGGGGTGGGGTGGTGGGTGGGGCTTGGGCCCAAAGGGGATTGTGTTGCGTTGGGTTGAGTTGGGTTGGGTTGAGTTGGGTTGAGATGGGTTGGGTTGAGATGGGTTGGGTTGAGTTGGGTTGGGTTGGATTGAGTTGGGTTAGGTTGGGTTGGGTTGGATTGGGTTGGGTTGGGTTGAATTGGGTTGGGTTGAGTTGCGTTGGATTGGGTTGAGTTGGGTTGGATTGGGTTGAGTTGGGTTGGATTGGGTTGGGTTGGGTGAGCATCAACAGGGGTGTGGGGAACAAATGGGTTGAGTGGGGTGAAAATGGGGCGGGACGAAATGG
This sequence comes from Tyto alba, assembly GCF_018691265.1. NCBI lineage: Eukaryota > Metazoa > Chordata > Aves > Strigiformes > Tytonidae > Tyto > Tyto alba. The sequence continues at coordinate 23,556,812 of NW_024881329.1, forward strand.
GGTGGTGCTAAATGAGGTGGGGTTCCAAGGGGGTGGGGTTCCAATGGGGTGTGGCTTAAGGGGGTGGGGTGCCGAGGGGGTGGGCGTCAATGGGTGTGCAGGGAATGAATGGGCTGGGGGGCGGTTGGGTGGGGCTAAATAGGGTGGGGCTTAGTGGGGCGAGGCCTAAAGAGGTGGGGTTCTGAGTGGGCGGTGGGTGTTGATGGGTGTGCAGGGACTGAATGGGCTGGGGGTGAGTGGGCGTGGCCTAATGGGGTGGGGTCCCAAGGGGGTGGGCAACACTAGGTGTGCAGGGGATGAATGGACTGGGGATAACTGGGTGGGGCTCCAATGGGGCGGGGTTGATGGGGCAGGGCTGGCTGTCCGGGCTGGGCAAGATGGGGTGGAGCTGGAAGGGTGGGTTGCTGCTGAGGACGGGGCTGTGCCTCAGTTTCCCTTCCGCGGCAGACGCGGTGGGGCTGTCGGACCCGGGGCAGGTGGCGGGGCTGCAGGAGAAGTCGCAGTGCGCGCTGGAGGAGCACGTCCGGCGGCAGCACCCCAGCCAGCCCAGCCGCTTCGGGCGCCTGCTCCTGCGCCTGCCCGCCCTGCGCAGCGTCTCCGCCCCCGGCATCCAGCAGCTCTTCTTCAGCCGCCTGGTCGGCAAGACCCCCATCGAGACCCTCATCCGCGACATGCTGCTCGCCGGAGCCACCCTCAACTGGCCCTACGGCCCCATGCAGTGACACGCTCCGGGCTGGGGCAACCTGGGGAGGGGAACCCAAAGATGGGGACACCGAGGATGGGGACGCCAAGGTTGGGATCCCAACGATGGGGACGCCAATGGTGGGGCTACCAAGGATGAGATCCTGATTATGGGGACATCAAGGATGGGGATCCCAACGTTGGGATCCCAACAAGGGGGACACCAACAGTGGGATCCTGATCATGGGGACACCAAGGATGAGATCCCAAGGATGGGAACCTCAACGATGGGGACACCAATGGTGGGATCCCGATCATGGGGACACCAAGGATGGGGACGCCAAGGTTGGGATCCCAACGATGGGGACGCCAATGGTGGGGCTACCAAGGATGAGATCCTGATTATGGGGACATCAAGGATGGGGATCCCAACGTTGGGATCCCAACAAGGGGGACACCAACAGTGGGATCCTGATCATGGGGACACCAAGGATGAGATCCCAAGGATGGGAACCTCAACGATGGGGACACCAATGGTGGGATCCCGATCATGGGGACACCAAGGATGGGGACGCCAAGGTTGGGATCCCAACGATGGGGACGCCAACGGTGGGGCTACCAAGGGTGGGATCCTGATCATGGGGATATCAAGGATGAGATCCCAAGGATGGGAACCTCAACGATGGGGACACCAAGGCCGGGATCCCGATCATGGGGACACCAGGGATGGGAATGCCAAGGTTGGGATCCCAACGATGGGGACGCCAACAATGGGGACCCCAAGGATGGAATTCTCATCCTGGGGACACCAGGAATGGGGACACCAAGCTTGGGATCCCAACAACGGGGACACCAAAGGTGGGATCCTGATCAGGGGGACACCAAGGATGGGATTCCAAAGATGGGACCCCAACAATGGGGACATCAATGATGGGAAACCCCAAGGATGGAGACCCGAAGGATTAGACCCCAAAGATGGGACCCCAAGGAGTGGATCCCATGGTTGGGTCACCAGGGGGGACCCCAAGGATGGGGGGACCCCAAAAATGGGTCCAGGAGCCAGGGATGCTGCTGGGGGTGGAATTTTTTCCCCCTATTTAAGAGAGAAAAGCAGAGGTTTTTTGGGGGGGAGGGGGATAAAGCACGAGCGCCTAGGGGAGCAGCCCCCCCCCCCGCCGGCACCTCGCCCTGCAGGGCACAGGGAGAGGGGGACTATTTATAAAGAGAAAATAAAATAAAATAAAATAAAAGCCTATATTATATCCGCATTCCCTCCCCTGGGTGAGGAGCATGGATGATATTATTATATTTATTATTATTTATATTATATTATTATTATTATTATTTCTTTTTTTCAGTGTTTTTTTTCCCTTATCTCTTTCCCTGTGTCTCAGGGTCAGGGTTTGGAGTTTTCTGGTTGTTTTTTTTTTTTGTTTTGTAATTATCTTGGTTAAAAAAAAAAAAAAAAGAAATCAACAAATCCCACACCTTTTTTTTTTTTTTTTTTTTTTTTTTTAAATCTTTTTTTTTGCTGGACTCAGGGTTGGAAGGAAAAGTCCCGTGGGCTCCATCCCCTCCCAGGATGGGCACAGGGTGGTCCCAGGCTCAGCCCAGTTAAGCCCCGTCCACCCCCATGGTGGTCCCTGTGCACTCCCGGTACCGACCCCCCCCCCGTGAGCTCCCCGTGAGGTCCCAGCCGGTCTGACCCCAGTATGTGACCCCGGTCTGCTCCTCATACAGTCCCAGTCCCATCCCAGTATGCCCTCTCCCCCCCGGTCTGATCCAATACGCCCCCCCCCCGCCAATCCCATCCCAGTGTGCTCCCACTGTGCCCACCAATCTGCCCCCTGTGGCATCCCGGTGCGCCCCTCAGACTGATTCCAGTCTCACTGGGATCAGTATGTGCCCCACGGCTGCTCCCCATACGGTCTGATCCCAGTATGCCCCCCCCGCCCCCTCCCCAGGCTGATCCCAATATGCTCCCCCCAGTCTGAGCCCAGCCTCATCCCACTGTGCTCCCAGTATTCCCACCAGTCTGATCTCCAGATGGTCCCAGGCTGATCCCAGTATTCCCCCCCCCGGTCTGATCCCAGTATTCCCCCCCCAGTCTGATCCCAGTATTCCCGCCCCCCCAGTCTGATCCTAGTAATGGTCCCAGGCTGATCCCAGTATTCCCCCCCCCCAGGCTGATCCCAGTATTCCCCCCCCCAGTCTGATCCCAGTATTCCCGCCCCCCAGTCTGATCCCAGTATTCCCCCCCCCCAGGCTGATCCCAGCATTCCCCCCCCAGTCTGATCCCAGTATTCCCCCCCCCAGCCTGATCCCAGTATTCCACCCCCAGTCTGATCCCAGTATTCCCCCCCCGAGTCTGATCCCAGTATTCCCCCCCCCCAGCCTGATCCCAGCATTCCCCCCCCGCTGATCCCAGTACTGCTCCTAGCATTCCCTCCCTCTCGGTCCCAGTATAACCCAGTGGCAGGGGCTGGGCCCCCCCCCCGCAGCTCCAGCCTGGGCGGGGGGGGGGGGGGGGGCCTGTTTTATTGCAGATTTTTAACAGCCCATTAGAGAAAAGTCAGAAATGGCCTTTTCAAAGCAGCGGCCCCGCCCGGCTCCGTTTCACCCCCCCATAAATAACCTCGCCGGGAATATTTTAAATAAACACCGAGCAGGACACGGGGCTTTAATTCAAGACGGAGCTGGAAAAGGCCCAGGGAAAAGTTATTGTCATGGGGGGCAGTGCTGGGACCCCGCGGGGGGGTTTAACCCCGCCCCCCCCCCCCCCCGGCTGGATGCAGAATCTTTATCAAAAAAAAAAAAAAAAAAAAATCCCAATTCTGTCGCTAAAGCGAGCAGGAGCTGCAGCTCCAGAAGTGACGCCGTTGGAAGCGACGGGCAGAGCTGTCAGTCACAGTCAATCAGAGCCGGGGGAATTAAAAATAATAACCAAAAAAAAAAATTTAAGAAAAAAAAAAAAGATATTTCTAAACCTTCGAGCACTGCCGGCGCAGCATGGGGGGTTGGCACAGCCATCAAGCTGGAGCCTTTCTTTTTTATTTTATTTTGTTTTGTTTTGTTTTGTTTTGTTTGTTTGTTTTTGTTTTTTTGTCTTGATAGTGGAGAATATGCCCAGGGAAAATCTAAAATTGATGCCTTGTGTGGCCCCGGTTTAATTCCCTTTTTCCTGTCGAGTTGTAGCTAAAAGCAGCGAGTCTGACTCCTCCGTGTCAGCCCAGGGAAACTTTGGGTCCCTCCGGCACCAAACTGTCACCTCTGGGGTGACCCGGGGGATAAAATTAAAATATATCATTTGAAGCACTTAAAAGCTCCCTTTAATTTGATTTCAAGGGGCAAATAAATTAGGGGAAAAGCGGCATTAACACACACACACACCCCCAAGGGGTCCCAGGTTGTCCCTGCGGTGCCACCACCCTGGGCTGACTTGTCCCACACTGTCCCCAGGGCCGGTTGTGTCCTGCCGACCCTCAGCCCCACACGGGTGGGTTTTATCCTTCTTTTCGCCCCAGTTTGGGGTTTCCTGAGGGGGGGGGACGAGCAGTGGCCCTGCGCAGGTCTCCAGTGCCAGCCCTGGGGTCCCCAACCCCATCCCTGGTCCATCCAATCCCATCCCTGGGGTCCCTGTCCCCATCATGTCCCCAATTCAATCCCTGGCGTCCCCAACCCCATCCCTGATCCATCGAACCCCAACCCTGGGGTCCCTGTCCCATCCCGGGTGTCCCCAGCCCCATCCCTGGGGTCCCTGTCCCCATCCTGGGTGTCCCCAGCCCCATCCCTGGGGTCCCCAACCCTATCTCATGTCCCCAGCCCCACCCTTGGTGTCCCCATCCCCATCCCCGGTGTCCCCAACGCCATCCCTGGGGTCCCCAGCCCCATCCCATGTCCCCGACCCCATCCCTGACCAATCCAACCCACCCCCAGCATCCCCAACCCCATCCCCGGTGTCCCCAACCCCATCCCCGGTTGTCCCCAACATCAGTGGGGTCAGCGCCCGGCCCTTGGGCAAGCGATAGCCAAACGTCCCAGCCCTGGTAGCACGGGGTGGGGATCCCCCAGGGCATGGTGAGCCAAAAAGGGGATGGGGACAGGGAGGGGACCCCGCCACAGCCACCCCGCACCCTGCTCGCACGGGATTTCACTGCTGTGATTTTCACGTGAGGATGTTCGGGTTCAGGTGCCGTGACCCCTGCCAGCCCAGCAGCACCCCGCCTGGTGCCGGGGGGAAACCGAGGCACGGCTGGGGGACAGAGCACCCACACGTGTGTGTCTGTGTGTCCCCCCCCGCCCCAGCTCCATTCCCCCGGCACTAAACCCCGCGGCGACCCCGTCAAGGTCGCGCGGGGCTAATTTACAATCCTGACATTAAAGCACCAGACAAAATCCGGCAACCCGGCGCTGGGGGTGGCTTAGACACGGCGGGAGGATTTACGGGGTGGCAGCACCCGCCCGAGCACCCCCCCGGGCCGCCAGCACCCCTCGCCCGTGGCTCTGGCTCCAGCCCCGGGACCCCCGAGCGTGGGGAGGGTCCGTCCCCCCCTCAGCAGTGGCCCCGCGTGGCTCCGGTGCTGGCTCCCCGTGGCCGGTCCCACCAGCTGCTCCCAGCCCCAGCGCCAACGCTTCCCCAGTCCGATCCCCACCCTCACCCCCCTCCCAGCCACCTTCAGCCCTGCCCCTGCCCCACCTCCATCCTCGTCCCAATCCCAACCCTTCTTCCTTCCCCATCCTCATCCTCCTCCCCACCCTTAATCCTCATCTTTATCCTCAGCACCTCCCATTCCCATCTTCATCCCCAGCCCTTTTCCCATCCTCATCCCAAACCCATTCCCATCCCTTTTCCTGGCCCCTTCTCCATCCCCGCCCCTGCCCCTTTTCCTGTCCCCATCCCTGCGACGTGTCACCACTGTGTCCCCCCCAGGGTGCAAGGAGGGGGGACCCCGTCCTCACCTCACGGGTGAAGGTGGCCCTCCCACCACCACCTTCAGCCCTGCCCCTGTCCCCATCTCCATCCTCGTCCCAATCCCAACCCTTCTCCTTTCCCATCCTCATCCTCCCCACCCTTAATCCTCATCTTTATCCTCAGCACTTCCCCATTCCCATCTTCATCCCCAGCCCTTTTCCCATCCTCATCCCAAACCCATTCCCATCCCTTTTCCTGGCCCCTTCTCCATCCCCGCCCCTGCCCCTTTTCCTGTCCCCATCCTGCGACGTGTCACCACTGTGTCCCCCCCAGGGTGCAAGAGAGGGAGGACCCGTCCTCACCCCACGGGGGAAACTGAGGCACGCACCCCACCCAGCCCAGCAAATCCCCGGCAGCTCTGGCCCCGCTCCGGAGGGAAGGCGACGGCTTCAATTAACCACATGGGGTTTGGGCGCTGGGCTGCGGCGCCAGCGGAGGATCTGGGGTGTTCCCAGGAGGCAGGAGCCAGCCGGCCACAGAGTATGAAGATTTGGGGACAAAAAATAGTCAAATTGACAAGAGAATAATAAGAGTTTGATGCCAAGTGTGAGCAAGGGAGACGCAGATTTGGGGAAGTCTCTGGAGGGGGGAGATACCGGCACAGAGGGAACAATCCCTCGTCGGTGGCTGCGCTCAGGAGAGGGGACAGGGCTGGATTGGGACTCAACCCTGCTATTAGACACTAGAGAATCCCCTCGCAACCCAACCCCCCCCCCCCCTCCCGCTCCCACTCTGGGACGTCCCCGGCACCGGCGCGTCCCCGCAGATGCGCCGGAGGTAATCCATCTTCTGGAAAAGCGCAGCGCTAACTCCGGCAGCCGGCCCTTCCCGTAAGCGCTCGTAATTAACGCCAAATCGCCGCGCGATTACAGGACGGGGAAATCAACCCACTTCATTGTGCTGAAGGGTTTATTGCCGCCGGGGGAGCGACAGGACGAAGAATCATTTGCTGCTTCTTGGAAAGGGCCGTGGGGAGCGTTTGCCGGGGCCGTGGCGGAGGGACGGAGCCATCGGCACCGAGGGACCCGCCATAGCCCAGCCGGGGAGCGGGACGCTGGGGGACACTGGTGCCACCAGTGCGTGGTTGTGCTGGGAATGTCCCCCCCCGGGGGTACAGGTGGGGCTCAGGGGACGTGGGGACAGCGGGGAATCCTCGCCACGATGAAGCGCTGGGAGGTGGGGGGGGGGGGGAGGAACCTCAAGCACGTCCCCATCACCTCCGCGGCGTCGAGGACGGTGGTTTGGCGTTTGGTTGTTTTGTTTTGTTTGGGTTTTTTTTGTGTCAATCACCAAAAATGGCTCCTCAGGGGGGACGCGGTGGGGGGGGGGGTGGGGTTTGCCCTACAACACCCCCCCCCCGAGCCCCATCCCCTCTCATTAAACCTCTTTTCATCCCGCTTCGACATCCCACCCGCGCCCAGCCGTGGGCGACGGCGGTACCCAGGACCGGCACCAGTGGCGGGGACAGACCCTTCCCCAAAAACCAGTGGCTCCCCGCCCTCTCCCCTCAACGAATCCCCGCCTGAAAAACCCAGACCTGGTCAGGTTCGGGGAGGAAAAAGGATACTGGGCTTTCCAGTACGGCACACTATAGAGCCACTGTCGCGGCAGTGACCCCCCGGGTCAGAGGTGAAGGGTTTCCCAGGAGCGTCTTTGAAGAGAGCCATCCTTGATGAGAAAAGAGCCTCTATACAGATGTCTCATCATTACCATGAGAATGTGGAGCACATGGCGGCCGCAAAGGGAGCTTTAATGGAATGTCATTAAAACGCCCCGGTTCGGGGGGTTTCTCTTCCCCCCGCCCCCTCCGGCTTTGCCCCACTTTAACCTCTTTCAGGCTCAAATTCTGGCCCCCCCTTCCCCGACGTGCCTCGATGGCGGGCATCCCGCCACCGCCTCAGCCCGGTTGGGGTTTGAAGGCGCCAGTTTGGGTCCAAAGAGGTGAATTCCTCCAGCGCGGGAGAGGTTTCGGGCCGGGTGGGGAGGGATGTGCCCAGCGAGGGCACAACCAGCATCTCCATCCCCCGGCAGAACCCATCTGAGAGCCTCCTGACAGGGATTATTTTTTTATTTTTTTTTTTTTTTTTTTGGAATCAAATCTAACCCGGGGTGGGGCGGAGGGGCAGCCTGCCCGTGGCGAGGCCGAAGGCTTCCCTCTCCCTCGCCGCGGGCATCACCCCTCGGCCCCACAAATCTCACATTGCACCGGGGCCAGGCAGCAAACGCTGACCCCCCCAGCCTGGGTCCCATCCCTAAAATTTAATTCAAGCCTCTCCGGTGACGCCGCGGGCTCGCAGCGGGCAGCCGGGCTCGGCCGTCCACCCCCTCCCCGTGATAAACCACCGTTAATAAAACCGGTGGCGGGGTTAATATATCCGTGATCCGCCTTTGATACGCGGGGGGACCCGGTGTCGGGGGGCGGCGGCGGCCCCAGCGCAGCGCGCGAGGTTAATCTCCGTGAAATCGTCCCTCCAGCTCGGCTTTTATCCCCGCGCCCGCAGGGGTGGGGAGGCTGAACGGGGCTGGGGGCACGGCACGGCCGAGACATCCACACCCCCCCGGCCCCGACCCCAGCCTGGAGGATTTTATTCCCCTTTTACCCGTCTCTCTGGGCTGTGGCGAGCCCGCGACATCCTTCCTCGCCCGGGGAAAACCTCGGATGGCGACACCAACGCACGCGACTGAAATGAGATCCCAAAAGACAAATCTAAAGAGTTCTGGGAGGAAAATTCTGGGCTGAGAAGGGAAACGTCAGCCTGGAGGTGGTCAAGGGCTTCATTTCAGTGGTTGTGGGTTTTATTCAGGGCAAGCGGAGGAGGCAGAAAGTGTTTCAAGGCAGAATCCCCCATTTTTTATAATTATAAATACCAGATGGGGCTGAATGGTGAAAGAGATGGAGGAAAAGAGAGAAAGGTGGAGAGAGGGAGGGATGGACGGATCTGGGGAAGGAGGGATGGACAAACACCACGGCATCCCTGGAAAACCAGGCCAATTCAGGCTCGAGGGTGCCTGTGCAGCCCCGGGACCCCGTTCAGCGTGGCTACGGGCGAGATTTCCCACTGGAAACATATTTCAAGTTTTCCCCAGATAAAAACCATCAGACCCACTGGCTTTGGCCCTCCCAGTCCCAGCACCACGGGCTCAGGCACCGGGTCCCTCCGGGGCCGTGGTCCCCGCGCCGATGCAGCGTCCTGCGCCTTCTGTACGTGGGGCCGGCTGGGAAACCATTTCTGAAGGAAGGAAAAAAAAAAAAAAAAAAACAAAACAAAAAAAAAAAGAGAGCGATGTTAAAAAAAAAAAAAAAAGTGGTGTCTTGGCTGAAGAAACATCCCCATTAGACACCCCGCAGCAGCGTGGCTCCCGGCCCCCTTCCATTGTCAGAGAAAGGTCAGCCCCTGACTAGTTAGTTATCATTAGCTAAGGCCAATTTAATCACGGCGATTGTGTATAAATCACTGCGGACAGACAGGGCACTTTCCTCCCTCCCCGCCTCCCCGGCTCAAAGGTTGACAAATCTCCCGGCCGTCTCCCCCCGCCCCAGCTCCGGCGGCTGCCGGGGGCTTTCGGCCGCTTTGCCAAATATTAAAGGACGTCGTAAATCACCGGGGCGCTGCCCATCCATCAGCCTGTCAGCCTGAAGATCAGGGTCACGGGTACGAAAGATCAAGGGCCGAGCGGAACGGCAGCGGGGCAGGACGGGGCAGCGTCGGGGGGGGGGACACACACACGGACGTGGGGACGAGCCCGGGGGGCTGGAGCAGCCCAAAACCAGCCCCAGCCCAGCTCGTGGTGGATTTTCCCACCGGTGGCGGGTGGGGATCAAAACCAGGGTGAGAAATGGGGGAAAAAAAGAGCTTCTGCCCGTCCCGGGGCTGCCGGGACGGCAGCGGCAGGATGCTCGGGGTTCAAGGGTCGGCTTCCATCCCCGATCCACGCCCCTCGCCCTGATGCTGGGGGGGGGAGGTTGGGTTTTGGTAGCCCGCCCAGGCAGAGCCGAGGGAAACTGAGGCACGGAGCAAACCCCCCCCCAAACCCTGGCGGCAGCCACACAAAGCGGGACGGAGCCGGCATCCCCCAGCCACGGGGACCAGCACCCGGCCCAGAAGGACTTTTTCTCGCCTCCTTCCCTCCCCACCTTCCTTTTCTTCCCTTTTATTATTTCCCCCCCATCCTCTTTTCTTGCTGTTTTTTATTTCAATCTAATTGAAGGGGGGGGGGGGGGGGGAAGATAAGAGCTGCCAGGGCTAATTACACCTCATTATTCCAAAGGATCTCTCACGCCTCACTTCTCCTCAAACGCCGGCAAAAGCGAGGGGGAGGGGGACGGCTATTAAGGGAAAAACCTTGGTGGAAAACAAAGTTGGTTAATTCACACGGCGCGGCCCCGCGGCGGCTGCGTGGGGGCTCCCCTCCGCCTCCCGGGGGGCCGCGACCGGCTTGTCCCCACCGTGGGGCGAGTGGGGCTGGAGGGGGGGGGTTCTGGGGTGGATGGAGACCACCCCGGGGTGGTGGGGCTGGTTTGGGGTGCTCTGAAGGCATGCAGGCCATGACCTTGGGTGGCCCCACGTCCTTGGGTGTCCCCATTTCCTTGGGTGTCCCCACCCGGAGGTGGTCGGCTCTGGCCCAGGTGCTGAGGATGTCGCCTCCTCCGCTCCCTGCCTCAGTTTCCCCTGCTCCCAGGTACGGGCGAAATTCCCCGTAACCCACTCAAGATCCTGCAGAAAATCAGGCATGGCCGCAGGAGCCGGGATCCCAGTGGGGGCTGCAGCTCCCCCGTGATTTGGAGGAAGGGTTTCACCCCCCAAATTTTTGGGGGGACCTGTTAGAACAGGATGGATACATGGGCTGATTTTTTTTTTTTTTTGGTCAAGCATTCCCCTCTCCAGCCAGAAATTTCCCTGCCTGCTTTCCGGCTCTCAACTTGCTTCAACATTAGGGTGAAATCCCACCTGCACCAAGCCCCAGAACCCCCAAAAAAGAGAAGGGGAAGCTTCAACCCGGGCAGACAAGGGGATGGGAGCACCCCCCCCGCTGCAGACGGGATGGCGAGAGCGCGGCTGACGCCGACCTTTCCCGCCTGCGTCGTGAAAAGTTACGGCAGCGACTGTTTTCCAACCTCTCGGCCCTCCGGGGCGGTTACTTATTATATTAAAAAGGAGAGATTTGATCCTAATAAAGCAAGAAATGCCCGCTTCGCTTTGCCAGTGAAGGCTCCAGCCCCGCCTGCGTGATGCAAACCGTAAATCTCTCCACGAGGATGATGAAGGCCCTCAAAAGTTTTCAAACGCGGGATAATAAATAGCCGTAATTTCCGAAGGCGGAGGGTGGTTAGGCTCCATAGGGATGGGGAGAAATAGGGATTTTAAGAGGCATTTTGGGAACGCTGTCCCTCGGCAGCTCCGGATGCATCCCAAGCCCGGGCATTTCGGCAGGGAGGGGTCGAGCCCTTCCCCTGCCCAGCTGCACGGCCGGATCCAGGCGGCGGAGAAATAACCCCCATGGCCGGGTCCCGCAGCCCCGGAGCCATCGGTCACATCCCTGGTGCCCACCGCCGAATCCTTACCCCCTTCTCTCCCATCGGGGGGGGGTTTTCTCTCCCCTCCCGCGCTGTTTTGGTTGTCCCGGTTCAGCCTTTCCAGCGGGCATCGTGTCCTGTGGGAGACATGAAGGTAATTCAGGTAATTGCGATAATTGCCGCTGCAAGCCCATCTTCTGGTTTGCGCCCCAAAAAGTCCTGACGCCTTTTATTTAAATCCAGAAGGGCTAAATCCATTGCTTTCTTCTGTTTAAAAATCAAACAGTAACCTTTAGCAAAAGCCAGAGAAGTTGATTATAGGAAATCTATAAAATTTCTATAAAATAAGGACAGGAATACATCATTTCTTCGGGCTTGGAGGGACAGACTCTGCATTTACAAAGAGGAGCGGCGGCTTGGAGTGGGCTATTAGAGGATGCCACCAGCCTTAAGTCATAGCTCTTACCAGATATTTTGAGATAACAACAGATGAAAAAAAAAATATATAGATATTGATCTGGAGCTTGCACCTCACCCTGAATAGCCACCGAGCGGCAGGACTTCGCCCTTATTTTTCTAAGCGCAAAAGCAGGGAGAAGGGGAAAAAGAAATTAAACCCGATAATTGTCCCTGGTAATGGGAGTGAGTCCTTTTTTTTTTGACCTGGAAGAGCCCGAAATGTGCAGCTCCCTCCTCCGCTCCCCCGGGAGAGCCCGCCGATGCCGAGGAGTTTCCCCAGTGCAACACGTTGAGTTGGGAAGGAATTATTTCAACCCCACCTCGCTGGAGCGGAACCTCTCCCCGTTGAGGCAGCGCAGAGCGAGGAGCCCTTGTCAGCCCCAGCAAGCCCTGAGCAGGAAAACGAGCGAAGAAGTAAGCAAATTAAACCAAAAAAAAAGATTACCATCAACATCGCGTCAGGCTCAAGTTCATTAATTTGTGGTTTAAAAGGCTCAGAGGAGTGTTAAGCAAATCCCGTCTATGCCGCGCTGCCGACACCTTTGTGCCTCTAACACCGCGGCGGAGAGCTGCTTTTATCCCAAGGAATTTATTTTTCCTCCGTGTTGCTCCAGCACAAGGCAAAAGCAAATGTTGATTAAGCAAACGCAGGGATGCCTTTTGAAAAAAAAAAAAAAAAAAAAATTAAAAAATGAGAAAATAAAAAAATTAAATCATCCCTCATTGCTTTTAGCTTCCAAACTTATTTCTAAAAAAATCAACGGAGGGCTGGCTTGGACTTTTTCTTTAGTTTTTCCCCCAACCTGAGCGATGGGGGAGCACTAGGAAAGCTGGGGGTTAGGGTTTTATAGCTCGCCGTGCCTAGCAGCAGCCGGAGTTTCGCAGGCTGCGCGTTCCCCGCTCGCTCCCAGCTCCCTCCACCGCTCCCGGCCTTTAACTTTTCCCTTCGCAATCGTCAGCAGCATTTTCTGCAAATACTGAGGCAACTTTGCTTATTCCTTGAAGAAAAAAAAAAAAAAAAACAAAAAAAAACCAAACCCAAAACAGCGAGTTCTCCAGCCCGGCGTGCCTGCGCGGCTATCTGGGAAAAGAACAGAAAAGATACTTGCAGATTAATACTATTAAGTAGGATTTAAAAAAAAATAAAAGCAATTGAGGTTGGATAATGCCCCCATCACAAGGCAGCTCTATTCTGCAGCGCCTGGCAGGTCCTTGTGTGCCCAGGGGTGTTTAGCATCTCTTTAAGGCGGCTGAAAGCTTTGGATTGAAATGGCACTTGTGGACTCGGGGCGCTGTGTGCACTCATTGCCACCTGAGGAACAAGCAGCGGCGTGAAACCGGCCGCAATTGGCTTCGCGGGCGAGGCGGAGGGGCCACACAGGGCGTAAATCAGCGGCGCACCAGGGTGTAAACCCACCCCCCCCCCCCTTGATCGAGCGCACCCGGTACGGCCACCGAGCCCACGGCGGGGATTTCCCTCCCGGGAAAGCGCTCGCCCCGTTTTCAAGCATCTTGAAAAACGCCTCTACTTTCCCACCAGTAAAGAGCCGAGGCTCCTAGAATCTGTTAGAAAAGCTTTCAAAACTGTTGGGAAAGCTGAAGCTTTTCTAATGGCTCCTTAAACTTCCCCAGACCCTACACAGGCGATGGATCGGTAGCGCTGCAAAGAAATTTAGTTAAAAAAAAAAACAGAAGCCTTTCGGGTATAATCAGCGTAAAGGACATTTCAAGTCAGTATTTTTCGCGGCGGTAGCTCTGGAATAAGGATCGTCCGTGCCCACAGCGTTTGCATCGCCCTTACGAGTGATGCTGTGGCCACCAAACGGTCAATCCCACCGCCCTGTTTGCTGAACACGGGATTTAATCAGGTCCCGAGAAGGTGACACAAAAAGGGCTTTTTTTTGGGGGGGGGGGGAATTGAGGCTGAGGGAGGGGTTTTGTGGGGTGTAAAATAGCTCCTGGGAATGGCAAGGGAGGGGTGGTATGGGAGAGAAATTGTCCCCAGAGAGAGCAAGGACCTGCCGAGGGCGAGACAGAGGGAAGCGAGGGAACAGGATTCCCCGGGGAAGATGGGTCCTTTCCTTGGAAAAATTGCCAAAGACCAAAACCAGAGGAATTAAACCCACACGCAGCAGCGTCAGAGGACGCCAAAGGCATTTTGCAATACACTTGGGGGAGAATGAAGATATATTTATGTCCACCCCAAAAGAAAACCCCTTTGTGTCTCTTCACAGTGCTTTGGGACTCGAGTATTTGCTTCATTTTAGAAGACCTCCCAAATATTTCCAGTGCCAAAAGCTCCAGCCGCCAAAGTCAGCCTAAATCCAAACTTCTCAGGGCTTTGGGGAACCCTTCCTCTGCCCCCGAGCGTCATTAGCAGGACTCGCTTCCCTCGCGCTGCGAAAACAACGCCGGTTTGGATGCCGGCTCAATATCTCCTCCTGAAATCCCATTTTCAGGCCTTCATTCCATTTTCCTGACAGCATCTGTTTTGTGGTCATCAGACAATATATTTACCGCGCTTTCTTATCGTCCATTTTCTGGACGACCTGATTGCGTTAAAAATCTCTCGCAAAGACAAAACCAAGCAGATGATTAATTCAAACCCAACGCAACCTTTTTTTTTTGGGGGGGGGAGGGTGTTTTTTTTACGAGGTGCCTCGGCTCAGAGCGGCCGTCGCACGGCAGAGCTGGTTGAAATGCAGTCGGGAAGCCTTCAGCAGGGCTAAGGACACTGTATAGCTCTATAAAATTTAATTTATTTGATTCATTTATCCCCTCTCAGTGGAAAGGAAAAGCCAAGAGGGTCTAACCTCAAGGTTGACAATAGGGGGGAATGGAGAAATAAGCAACGGGAGGACGGTTCCCAGATCGGTTTCCCAGCCCGCCGCGGCGAACCGGGCGCTGACGGGCACAGGGCTGCCCCCCCCCTCTGCTTTGACACCCCGTTATTCTCCCTCGAAAAAGGCGAGAGGGCTGACCCCGGGCGAGACGCTTGGTGGGACCGTGTGAATCCGGGGTGGCTCCTGCGACGCCGGCGGGTTCGCCCCGGCTGAACCCCCCACACCCCCCACACACCCCCCCCCCCGGGGCTCGGAGGGTCCCGGGTCCCTGCGCGGCCGCAGAGTCGCCGCTGGGATTTGCCCGGGGTGTCTCGGAGCCGACCCACAAAGGATCCTCAAGCCAGCTCCTGGCCTCCCCCCACCCTAACGGCTCCGGCCACGCTTTTCTTTAATATTTTGAATTCCTCCCCCAGACTAGCAAAAAGGAAAAGGGGAAAAGCCGCGCGCGGCGCCAGGCACGGACGAGTTTTTCCAGGGCTGCCCCACTCCCCCCCAGCACCCCAGTCCCCCCCCCGGCTTTACACCCCCGGGAGCAGCGCAGCAGCGATGGGGGTGACCCGGGCTGCTGCCCCATCCCTGCCCGCACCCCGCCCCGGCCCAGCCCCCTTCCCCAGCCTCTTGCTTTGGCACCCACGGCTCTTTTTTTGGGGGGGGGAACCCTCTTTCCAAGGGCTCCCGTCGTTCCCACCCCAGCGCTCGCAGCCTCCTGGACCCATTTTAATTCCTTTCACAAAGAGCCACACGGCTTTTTTTTTTTTTTTTTTTTTTTTTTTTAATCTCTTTCACTTGTTTTCCTTTGTGGAGGGATCAACACAGCCTCCTCCAGCCTCTCAAGAGCTGACTTAAACATCCTTAAACCACTACGGTTTGGGTTTTTTTTCTCTGGTTAGGAAAAGCCACACAAAACACGAGGCATGGGAAAGACGACCAACAGATGCAAACCAAGGGGTTGTCGTGCTCTCCCCTACTCTTCCCTGCTTGCACTTTTCCCTGCCAGTGAACATATTATTATTATTTATCACTAATATTATTATTGTTATTATTATTGTTGTTATTGTTGTAATAATAATTGTAATAATAATAATAATAATAATAATAATAATAATAATAATAATAATAATAATAATAATAATGATGATGATGATGATGATGATGATGATGATGATGATGATGATGATGATGATGATTTCAGGGCCGAGGTGGATTTGTGCTGATTCTCCAGCCTCGGCCAAGGTGAGTCGCAGTGGGCTGGCAGGCCGGCGAGCGGGTATTGATTGACAACTCTATTAATTAAAAATAACCAACCAGCCCAAGGTCCGTCAGGGCGGATCCTGACCGATGGGCCACGTCAATTCCATTTTTTCCAGATTAGCCCCTCGCTGTCCCACCTTAGGGAAGTACAAAGGAAACACGTCCTCGTGTGGGGACACTGGAAAACCAGCAAGGGCGCTTTCAGCGAAACAAAAAATTGCCCGCGTTCCCCTCCTCTTGATTTCTTAAGGGAAAAATAAGTGACAGCAGGAAATCGCGGCTGAGGATTTCCACCAAAGGGACGGATTAAGAGTTTGCGAGGCGGCTGGGATGTCGTGGCGAGCACAAAGATGCTCCAGCCGCTTCCCGCGGCCGGCCGGGACGGAGATCTGGCCCCGGCACCGAATTTTGCTGCTGGAGGCGGGATAAATCCCGGGAGGATCCCGTCCGGATTTCTCTCGTGGAAGCAAAGCAGCCGTGAGCTGCTCGGGTCCGCCCGCCAGCAACAGCCTTTGAAGCGTTTCATTCCCACCACCGCGGCTGGACACACTCATTTCCCTCCCCGGGGCTAAAGATCAGCTGGAGATGAACGACTTTCTCGCTGGAAATATTCACAGGTAGAAAAAAAAAAAAAAAAAAAAAAATCATTTCCCCCCGCCCCCCCCCCAAACACAGTTTAAAAGTAAATAATTCCCGACTGTGAAAACTAAGGAGAGTAAAACCGAGACTACTGCACTGGCAAACTCTTAGTTAACCACAGAAATCAATTAACCACCTCTCCCTCGTTTTACCTCGTTTAAAATAGCCCCGCAAGCCCCCCCAGCGGTGCCTTACCCCCGGGGAGCTCCTGCTCAGCCGAGTCCTAACGCTGCCCGCAAAAGCACCGACCGATTTGCACAGCCGTGCTGGAGAGCTGGACTGGGTCGAGGGGACAGGGACAGCCTTTCCAGGCCCTGAGTGGCATTGTGGAAAAAAAACAACAAAAAAAAACCCCAACCTAAAACAAAAAAAAACCCACCACACCCTCTAATCCCCGGGGATTCACGTCTGTCGGTGCTACGGGCTGGATTTGCTGCCGGCGAGCTCCGATGCGGTGAAGGAAGGAACACCCTGCCTGATTTTAGGGCAAATTGCAAATAAATCCCTGCCAGGGTGAAGCAGGTTCAACCCTGAGAGGGATTTTCCCTTCAGAGGCGCTTGCAGGAGAGACGGGGGGGTTGATAAACCTCGAGGGCTCTGGTCCGGACAGGGCCCCCGCGGCCACACGCCCCGGAATCACCGACGCTTTCGTACAGATATTCCTGTGTAATATCCCTCACGCGGGCAGCAGGACGGCCGGGAAAGGTCACGCCACGGACCACACGCGCCGTACACGTGTGTGGGGCCGTGTTTCCCACCCCCCCCTCTGCGGGCTTGGCTCCCGTCCCCGCGTTACCTGGGAGGGGAGAGGAGGAGGCGAAGGGCTGTGGGAGCATCTCCGTGCCGGTGAGCCTGGCCGAGGGTTTCGGTCACCGGGGCAGGAACCTGGTTAGCAAAGCGAAGTTCAACAGGTCGGTGGGGGCACTGGGAACCCCCCGATTTCTTCCTCCCTTCCCAGCCAACCCCCCCCCCCACTCCTCCTCGGAGAGGAAGCCCCCTCGAATCCTGCGTCACAGCCACACAATGACCCCAAATTTGAAAAGTCTCTGGCTGATTTACTGCAGTTTCTGATGCCCCACATGTCGGGGGGGGGGGGGAATATTTCTCTGTTTCCCTTCCTAAACAAGCCCATAAATTGAAGATTGTTTTTTTTTTCCTCCCGTTTTGAACCCAACCATTTCCAGGTATTCTCAGGCTGAGCTTGCACCACTGGGACCTGGGCTGGGAGTTCATTTCCTCCTCCTGCTCAGGAGCAAGGAAAAACCATTCCCTGAAATTCCCCTGCTCCAGCCCATCTTCTCTTCTCCCCAGACCTCTGCTGAAGGCGACCAAAAAGGTCATTTAAAATCCTTCGCCAGAGCATTCCAGAGGCCTGGAGATGGGCAGGGGGGCTCCTGGAAAAGGGCGTTATTCCTGTTTATGGGAGCAAAGCCACCAAAGCGTTTCCCCAGCTCTTTGCTAATCCCCCCCGCGCCGAGCCCGAGCCTCTCCGTTCCACGGCCGTGGAAACGACACTTCCCAGGCTGAGGAAGCTCAAATTTGCCACCAGTTTGGAACTGGTGAGGGAGCTCTGGGGAGCCCAGGGGCAGCACGAGTGCCCTGGGGTTTGGGGACAATGGGACAGGCACCCAGGGTTGGCTTTTCCAAGCCCCTTGCTCTCGTTTTACCCATTTGTCGGGCCACGGCGTGATGGAGAGAGCTCGGCCTTGGGTGACGTGAAAGCAGGAGTGGGGAAACTGAGGCACGGAGTGGAAACCGAGGGTCCCTTGGTGGCCTTTTGGACATCAAACCCGCCGGTCCCCAGACCGCTGTGACCTCTCCCTCCTGCAAGCCCCGGGGTGTCTTTGCTCCCCCCTTTTCAGGCTGGTGGGCAGCGGAGCAGGCAGGGGAGGAGGTCGAGGCAGGCAGGGACAGATCCTGCCCGGGGGTCCCCACTGCCGGGCCTGGGCTGGCAGCCCGCCCCCCCCCCCCCCCCCCCCCCCCCCCCCCCAAAACCCCGCTGCCACTCGCAAAGTGCTGCTGCCACCTCGTGGTACTGTGTCCCCACGTCCCCAAAGTGTCGTCGTCCCACCACCACCCACCCCCCCCTCCAGGCAGCTCCACGGCTTCATCCTGCACCCGGCGGGGCTGGGGCTGGGGCTGGGCTCCCACGGGTGCCCGGAGGGTCCGTACGCACCCACCGACACCCCCCACGGAGCCCACACCTTCCACCGCGCTGCGTGGATGCTGCATTTTAACTGATGGGGAAACCGAGGCACGGCGAGGCTGCTTGTGCTTGGGGAAACTGAGGCACGGCGAGCTTGCTGGTGGTCCCCAGCATCCAGGGGCACTGCCACCGTCACGCAGGGGGTCGGCGGAGACCGAACAGGGCCGGAGACACCTCCCGGTCCCTCGGCAAAGCGGTGCCTGCGTCCGGCCCCATCTGCTCCCATCTTTTTTTAGCGTCGGTGCTGCAGCTGCCCCGGGCCCGGAGCAGGTGCTGGGGGCTGGTGATTTATCCCCACGTCAGCATCTCGGGAGCGTCCCCGAGCAGCGGGAGGGATGGTTTTCCCCCGGAGGTGGCCGAGGGATGCCGGCCCGGCTGGGGGGAGCCGCGGGGCTGGGCTGGCACCTTCAAGCAGGGTGGTCGAAGGGTGCAGCTCCCCAACCTTCTCAAGATCATCCCTCTCAATGTAGCACTGAAATTTTTGGTCCTCCCAGCCTCCATCCTTCTCCGGGACCTCCTGAGGGAAAGCTCTGGGCTGGAGGAACCTGGAGGAAGAGTTTAACTTGACTCTAGACTTGAATCTTCATCGTTTTTTCCCACCTCCCTCCTCGCAGAAGTGCAGTTGCAGAGGCCCTTCGCTCCCAGCCTGGCAGGGGAAGGTGCCCGGGCCGGGTGCTCCCGCTCTCGAGGCCGCGGGTGCTGCTGAGAGAGGGGCCTTGAATTTCCGACAGTGCTCTGCATCCCCAACCTGCTCCTTCAGCCCAGAGCCCGGAGAAACCCCCGAGATCAGCAGCTCGGAGCGGGACACCGCGTCCACCTCGCACACAGTTTGCTCTGCCCACAGATACGGAGCGCGCAGTCGGGCAGCCTTCGGCTCTCCCTCCTTTTTTCCTTCCCCTCCCCACTGGAATCCAGCTTTCGGGATCAAAAATACTACTGGCTATTTTTAAAGCGTCGACTTAGCCCCCTCTCCTCCAGCTTGCGGTGACGGATCGGGCTGTCGTAAAGTTCAGCTGTTTTCTGCTCCCTCCGCACCGAGCCCAAGGCGTTAACAGCCGTGATTCCCTCCTCGCTCCTGCCCGAAGCCAAACCCACGCCGGGTACCAGGACACGTCCAGAGGGGCCGGGGACATTTGGTGGCCCGTCCTGTGGCTGGTCGGAGTGGCATTTGCCGGGGTAAGTGGAGCAGCGGGACCCTCAGCAGAGGTTTGGGGAGGGAGGGATGGGGGCTTTACGCCGAGCACAGCGCGGAGAGGAGGGTGGATGCTTCGGGGTCGAGCAGGCGCTGGTGCAAACGGCCCGGCCGCTGCTGTGTCCGTACCTGGAGGGGAGCGGGAGCCTCTTCCAGCTCTCCAGCAGATCCTGCCTTCCCCAGGCCCCTCTTCCGACGCCGACCCCAATCCTGCGGCTCGGCTCGGCTCTCCCGGCAATGCTGGCTGCCCGTACCGTGGCCCCGGGGAGCGTGGGGGATGAGGGAGCCTGGCTCATCCCCCCCCGCCCCCCCCCCCCCCCCCGTCTCCAGCCTCAGGAGCCTGGCTGCTCCCGGCTGCTCCCGCTCGCCCAGGGATGCTCGGGAAAAGCTGGCGGGGCTCTCGTGAACGGTCCAGGAGCGGCGCGGACGTGCTGTGCAGGAGTGGTACGCGCTCACCACGCAGCGCTGGCGGGCGGCAGCAGGGTTTGCTCACATCCACAGCTCTGACGGAGGCTCCTCAGAGACCGGGCGCCTCTTTAGATAACGGCTTGCTGAGCTCCCCCGGCCACACGGGCCATTTTGGGTGCAAACCCACCCAGGGCTGGACCGGAGGCTCCTGGTAGTGGTGGGTTTGCAGACAGGGCTGATGCCAGCTCAGAACCAAGCTGGGGCTGGTCTCCCTCAGCAAATTCAATCTCCAAAACACTGGAGTTAAACCAAAACCCTCACCAAACCCATTGTGTTAATGATTGAGCTAGATGGGGGCTGGAGTCAAGCCCTGTCCCAACCTCTGGAGGGATGACATCGCTCCAGATGACAATCCAGGCGGGAGATGCTCACCCGCAAAGCTGCACGTTACCCAATTTGCCCCCAAAACCCTCTTCCCCCGCTCCCAGGGCTTTGCAGTGCTTGGGAAAGCCTCGTCTTTTGGGGCAGGAGGGGCTGGGGGAGGCCCAGCTGCTCTGCAGCCCCCTCGGTGGCAGGATTCGATGACCCGGCTGGCAGGACCCAGCGCTTTGCGCCTCCTAAACCTCCAACTGATTTTGCTGGTGGGAAGGGCAGGCGGGGGGGGGGGGGGGGGGTTAAGTTGGCTTTCGGAAGCAGTTTGATCACAGATGCTTTTGTCTTGGTACCATGACTCTCTGCCAGCTCAGGAGAAGTTCCCAGCCTCCTCGGCCTGACATATGCCAGCAGCCCCCAGCTCGGAGAGCTGCCGCGCGCCGGCGGCATTGCGGCAATCCATGGCTCCGTTTCACGGCACGGCCGGGATCCGGCACGTCGCCAGGGACGTGCGCCCATAACGCGGAGTCTCGGGGCTGCCAGGAGGGTCCCCACACCCCAGCCTTTGGGCTGCAGCAACCTGGATACCCCAGCTTGGGTCCTCTATTCCAATTTTCCCTTCCCCTGTCCAGAACGAAGCGGGTGGGTGGGATGCCGAGAGGCCTCCGCTCTCGCCGAGCCCAGATGGTACCGTCTGCTGCTCCAGAAAAATTCCCACCTGCCCGTCCCTGCTCCCGCCCCGCGTGTAACCGATTCCCTCGGTGGGTGCCTGTGCCTCCCCGCGCCGGGGGCTCGCTGCGGGGAAGCCTACGGCAGCAGATGGGGAGGATGCCAGGCACGGCCAGGGCGGACTTGGGGAGGCTACGCTAGGAGATGGGTCGTCTTTTTTTAAAACAAGATTTTTTCCACTGCCTGGTTATCCCTTGTTACCAGGTAACAGAGATCCAGTGCATAAATACAGGGCAGGGAAAAGAGCTGCAAAGCTTCCATGCACCCCGGGGGGGAGCAAAAGAAAAAAAAAAAAGCAAACCAACCTGGGCATCTAAAACCTTAAAACCTTCCCCTTCTGGCTGCTGATGTAAATCCCAGCTGGGACTTGAACCCAGGCTGCTATTTATTCTTTGTTTTCCTTTCTTCTATCCCTTGCCCTCAAGGACGATGCACCGTTACACTTAAAACAAAAGCCTGGCTGTGGCTTTAAGCTTGTTCTGCAATAAGCAGCCGCGATCCTTCTTGTTCTCCCCAGTTCCCTGGGTGAAGAGCAGTTCAGCAGCTGCCGTGACCCACCCTGGCGCTGGCTGCTCGGAGAGGCTCAGAGGGGGAAACCCTTTCCCCCCCCCCTCCCTAAACAACCCAAACTGGCCTGGAGGCGCGCTGCAGAAACCGGGAGCGATTACCCCGAGAGGGGCACGGTGGTACCTGGGGGGGGTTTGGCTCAGCCCTGCCGCCCTCCCGGGCTCAGCTTGGCACGAGGCTCCCGGTGCGAAGGCGTCGAGGACGCCGTGGCTCTGCGAGGGCTTCGCTCCCTGCCGTGAAGAGGGAGACCTGGAAAGCAGGAGGAATTGGGTTTAGGATTTCTGGGTGGGTTCCCAAAGGGGGTTCTGTGGGTGCTGGGAGCATGAGGGGTCTTGCTTGCAATCCTTGCCCTCCAGCCATCACTGCCAGGGATCCTAAATGGACAGGCCACCCCTGGCAAAGCCCGACCTGGACATTTCCCCCCCCCCCATTTCACCTCCCTGCAGGGACAGGGGTTGGTGCAGCCGCTCTCTGCACCCTTGTGCGTGGGCTTTCAGGAACCCAGCCGGCGTGGCCTGGCGTTCATCGACCCCTGGGGACATGGGCCACCTTTGGCCCGTGCCCTGTTTGCCTTCGGGACTCGGCTGTGCCCTAGGAGGGGAAGCAATGAGAGATACGGCTCAAAAAGTATTCCCAGTGCCCCACCGGGAAAAGCGCAGTGTGGGACTCACCCTACCAGGGTGCAGGCAGGGGGTTGCAGTATCACCCAAGGGAGAAAAAACAGCTAGCTCCAAGGAAGGCAGGTCCCACGGCCCGTGCTGCACCCCACGAGTGACATGACCCCACGCCACCAAGTAGCGTCACCCAGGCAGGGGGGTCTGGGGGCTCCCACCTCCTCCCCAGGCTCATCTGCTCCCCCCCCCCCCCCCCCCGCCCCGTCGCTGCACACCATCTCCCTCTGCCCCCTCCGCTTGTTGTTCTTGGCCGGGTTTTAGCCTGTCTAAATTTAGGCGGCTCTATTTCAACACCCATCCTCTGCCCTGCGGGGGGAAGAGGACGGAGCAAAGGTAGCCGGGGAGGAAGAGCCGGGACGGCGGTGCCCTGCGGTGGGGTCTGCCCCCCGCATCCCCCCGGCCGGGCTTTCTGCACCGGCACCCTGGATTTTATCCGGCTGCAGAGCCATGGAGGTGCCCAGGACTGAGGTTGGCATTTTCCCGGCTGTCGGTTCACGGATCTCTCTGGCTGTCACTCGGGGTAGAGCCGGGTGACAAGGACAAGCCAGCCCCTGTGCCCACCAGGGAAGGAGCTCCCTGCACTGGGAGCCGGCTCGTCTCCGGAGGAGGCTGATGCAGGTGAGTGGGGCCGCAGCAAAGCGAGGGCAGGGATGAGGGTCCGAGGAGCAGGACACGGGCCCGGGCACCCAGGGGTGCCCCAGGAGCTGGTCCCATGTGCGTGTGGCCCCAAACAAAGGGAGAAGTGGGGTGCCCAAGCACCCCTCAGTGCCCTGCCTGACACAGCCAGAAACCATCCCTCTCCCCTCACAAGTGGCATCACCTCAGGCTTGTGGAGCATCTCCAAGTGCTGGCGCTGCCTCTCTCCCAACACCAGGGGGGTCAGGACACCCCAAAGCCGTCAGGACCCATGGCAGGGCCTCTCCTTGCCCTGGAAAGAGCTGCCGGGCTCTGCCACACACTAACCAGCATCGTGCCAGGGAGAGGTCCCCTCCGTGTCACCACCTCCAAGGGGATTTTTGGGGGTAGTGCTGAGGGGTCACCCCGGGAGCCCCGAGAAAGATGCTCAGCCTGGTCCAACCGGGGCAAACCAGGTAGGGTGGGACATGACGGAGGCGTTGGAGGAGGATCAGAGCAGAGTCGGCCTGTACCTCGCTCACCAGTACGCACCAACCACCAGTCCCCAGCACTGGGTCTCACGTCCCCGCACCCCAGAGATGATTTTCCCCGCTGCTTCCAGCACGGTCGGCTCAGCTTGTCCTTGCTGCCAAGAGCAGCTGG
Organism: Tyto alba; assembly: GCF_018691265.1. Lineage (NCBI taxonomy): Eukaryota > Metazoa > Chordata > Aves > Strigiformes > Tytonidae > Tyto > Tyto alba. Next base: position 23,580,598 of record NW_024881329.1, read on the forward strand.
CAGCCAGAGCATCGCCAGCAGGTTCGAAGCAGGTTTTTGCTCCGGACATCTGCCCCGTTACCCATTAATCCAGCTGGCAGAGGAAGGCGGGGGGGCCGCCAGCACTCGGCTACGTCACCGTGCCAGCCAGTACAACCAACCGCGGTTGTTTGACGGCTGCAGCCACAGCAAAGGGAGCTGAGAGGTGCTAGACAGAGCTGGTGGGGCTGTGATTTCTCCTTTTTTGAGAGCAAGATGAGAATTCAGCCTCTTCTCTGCCCTGCCCCCCCCCCCCCCCCCCCCCGGTTGCAGCTCACACTTACCGGCACTCGCGGCGTCGGTGGCATCGACTCCTTGGGCTGCCCAGGGTACCAGGCACGGACGCATCGCTGCGAGCCCCAGCCTCTGGCAGCTGGCACCTCACACAAGCTAAAAGGGAAGAGAAAGAAAAAAAAAAAAAAAACAAACTCACAATTTCACATAGAGCAGTTTCAAAAGGACCTTTGCAAAAGGCTATTTGACTAACAAGTGACTAATAGCCAGCTGGTAAAATGAGCCACCAAAGGACTCAAATCCCCAGCCCCAATGAAGCACAAGGGAAGTTCAAATTTTTCCGTCTGTGTGCATCTCCCTGCGCTCCCCCTCCAGCACCCCAGGGGAAAAGTGGCTTAGAACACATTTCCCAGCTTCAAGGGAACCTGGACACAGGTTTTCGGTGGAGCAGGAGGTGCTGGCTGCGGACATCGTGGCTGGTTTTTCAGCTCCTATCCCCTCGGATGCTTGTGCTCCAAACCCTCGTTTTGGTGGGGACAGCAGCAGGCCGAGCTGCACCCCGCAGTTTGGGTCCTCTCCGCACCCATGGGCCGCTCGCACCCCTGCCCTGGAGTCTCCCACCGATCCTCTCCAAGGGCGGCTGGAAAAGCTTGAGCTTTTTGCCACACTGAACTACGCCGCGCAGCTGCCTCGGGGTGGAAGAGAAGATCTGCTGTGGTGGAAGGCACTTAAAAAAAAAAAAAAAATCCCAAACCCCGCAGGATTTTGCTCAAAAGCTTGCCTCCCCCCGAGGGGCAGCGTTTGGCAGCTCGGTCCCTGCAGCGGCTCGTGTTGGCGGGTGCCCCTCAGATCCCACCTTTGCTTTGGTTCTAGGGGCCCTGCCGAATGAAGCCGAGAGCAGCCGGTGGGTGAGCAGCCCCCCCGGCTCTGCATGGATTGGAATGGGGAAACCCACCTGCAGTAAGAGCCCGGGGCAGCTGAAAAACCCTGGCTGCTTCCTCCTCCGAGCTCTCTTCCTCCTCCTCTTCTGCAGGCATGGTAAGGAAGCGCGCGGGCAGAGCCGCGTCCCCGGCAGGGACGCCCGTGGGAGCTGCAGGGAGGGTAAAACCACAGCGGAGCTGCCGTGACTGGGGCAGACAGACAACCCCCCACCACAGCCCCAAGGCCCGGGCGGTACCAGAGGGCACCAGCATCGCCCGCCCCTACCAGGGCATCCCCCTGCTCCAGCCCTCAAAAGCTCCGTTATCTCCCAAGAGGGGACAGGGACAGCAGGGCACAGCCACTGCCCAGGGGCTTCCCGCAAAAGGCAGCTCAGCCCCTCGCCCTCCCTCGTGCAGCTCAGGCACAACCAGGAGGGCTCAGACCCCTGCCCAACTCCTTTCCCAGCACCTTGCCCTGCCCAGTGACCTTGCAGCCAGCCCTTACAACCCCTCGGCTTAATGAGCTGAACGGTCCCTCCGGGGGCAGGTTCGTTAGCTCTCCCCGGGGCTGCGGCACGCGGCGCTGCCACGGCACGGAGAAATCACATCTGAGGGGCAGGACGCCCTTGGTGCAGTCAAGCTTCTTGCGAAAGAGCGACTGCACGGCCCAGCCAAGGCTGAAATGGGAAGAAGGGGTTTCCCAGTTCAGAAATTCCCGTTCGTCCCCTGGCAAGCCCTGGGGCGAAGAATCTCCGTCTGAGCCGTGTCCCAGGGCCGCGGTGGCAACTGCGGCTCTGGCGCTCGGCCGCGCGCGGGCCCCGGGTACGAGCTCACATCCCAGTTGCTTCGGGACACCCCTTCGGCCCCGAGGCTGCCCTCCGAGCCGGGCTCCAGCCTGTTTCGGCAGCGGGCAACCCTGGGTACATACTCCCCTCAGGCACGTAAGCAGCAGGTCACCTAAACCGGCGCCCGAGTTCGTTAGAACGGGGAGATAAGTGCTTGCAGAAAGCGTCTCCACCGCGAGATCGGGAGCAGGCCAGCCGGTGGGAGGAGGCGGGCGGTGGGAGGAGAGGGGGCTGCCCTTCCCCGCTCCTACAGCCCTACCGGGGTGCCCCGAGCTGTCCCGTCTCTCCCAGTTTCTTCCCAGTGCAAGATCCTGCGCTGCAACTCGGAGTACGTGGCTGCCACCCTCAACCTGCGCGGCTCCAGCAGGAACGCGGCGTACTGCACCGCCCTCCGCTCCTACTCCCACTGCACCCGCAAGACGGCTCGCACGTGCCGGGGCGACCTGGCCTACCACTCCGCCGTCCACGGCATCGAGGACCTCATGATCCAGAACAACTGCTCCAAGGAGGGTCCCACATCCCCACCCCGAGCCCGGCCCCCGGCCCCCAACCACCAGGGCTTCGAGTCTCTCGATATCTGCAACTACGAGAAGAGCTTTCTCTACAAGCACGGCCAGCCCCCCAGCTACCAGCACTGCGCGGCTTTCGGGGACCCCCATATCCGCACTTTCCACGATGACTTCCACACTTGCCGAGTGGAGGGCTCCTGGCCTCTCTTGGACAATGACTACTTGTTTGTGCAAGCAACCAGCTCTCCGGTGGCCAAGGGGTCCAACGCTACGGTCACCAGCAAGGTAACGCTCGCGCATAGGGGCCTGGCAGCAAATCGGCTCGCCTGCGGGCTGCGGCAACGGCTTCGGGTGCTCCCTACGCGCCCCAAAACGGCTGGGGAGGGCAGCAATAGCTTCAAGCTGAACCCAGGTGGGGTGAGGAATGGAGGTCTGCAGGAGCAAGCGGGATGAAGGTCCCTGAGGGGGACCAGAGAGGCCTGCAGACGCTCCCGTGGCTGCCTGGGGACGGTTACTGCGCTGCCCACCGTCACCCCCCGTGCAGTCTGTCCGGGCTTGGCGCCGTCTCAGTTTTCAGTGGCTTAAACGGTTTTAAAGAATGAAGGAAACGAAGGAAGGAAAGCAGGAAACCTTGCTGCTCTCCCCAGAGGTCCGCAGCAACGTGGGAGAGGTGGTTTGGGGCAGAGGGGGGTGCGTCGGTGCGGCGGACGTGTGCGATCTGCTTTGCTAGATAGCCGGTGCCTGGGGTGGGGCCGCGCCCAGCCGGTGAGACCAAACCCCCCCTTCCGATCCGCTCTCCGCAGCTCACCATCATCTTCAAGAACATGAAGGAATGCATCGACCAGAAGGTCTACCAGGCTGAGATAGACAACCTCCCGGCAGCCTTCGAGGACGGCTCGGTGAACGGGGGCGAGAGGCCCGGCGGGAGCAGCTTGGCCATCCGGGAGCTCAGCCCCGGGCGGCACGTGGAGATCCGCGCGGAATACATCGGCACCACCATCGCCGTGCGTCAGGCCGGCCGCCAGCTCTCCTTCTCCATCCGGGCAGCCGAGGAGGTGGCGGGGGCCTTCACGGAGGAGCAAGACCTGCAGCTCTGCGTGGGCGGCTGTCCCCGCAGCCAGCGCATCCCCCACGGCGAGTGCTGCCGCGGGCGCGAGGCGGCCGAGGCGGCTCGGGCGCTCTGCAAGGAGATGCTGCCCGTGGAGGACGTCTACTTCCAGTCGTGCGTCTTCGACGTGGCGACCTCGGGGGATGCCAACTTCACCATGGCGGCTCACGGGGCTTTGGAGGACGCCAGGGTCTTCCTTCCCAACGCCGAGAAACTGCACATCTTCCAGGCTGGGGCAGGCTGCCCGCGCGTCTCTTCTTCCCTCCTCCTCCTCCTCCTCCTCCTCACCTCTGGTCTTTGGGCTGTTTTGTTGCACTTTTAACTCCCGCTGGCACTGCATGGGATGCGTCCAGCCAGCCCAGGGGGGGTAACCTGAGAGCTGCTGACTCAAGACCCATGCCGTGCAGAGCAGGAGAGCTTGCCTTACCGAGGATCAAGTGTCTCTGCAGCGGTGAGGGATCAGAGGCCCAGACCTGTGGGGAAGGGAGCGCTGGAGAGGAGAGACCCTCAGACGCCGCTTTGCACCCGCAGTTCGCGCACGCACGGCACCGATCGGTTTCCTCTCCTGACGGCAGATCACAATTTTTTTCTGTTGGATTCTCATGCGTTTCTTTTTTTTTTTTTCTAAAGACAAGGACGTTGCAGCCGTATCAAAGAAAAAGAAACACGTGGGGGGGAGACACGTTTCAAAAAAAAAAACCCTTTGCCCCTCAAAGCCTTTCCATAAATTCCCTTTTTACCTTTCTTCCAGCGTTACTACAGCAGACTTTTACTCAGGAACCTAACAGCTTCAGAAATAACAAGCTCCAAGCCCAGATCCCAATTTTTAGCAGTCAAGAAATGTTGCTTGGTGGCTTTGGGGCCCCTTGACCCCCCAGCTGCTACCGAAGCCACGCGAGAGCGAAGCAAGGCTGTAAGTTGGTTATCAGAGTGTCGTGACCAAGGTCTGAGCTTTTTGAGCTAGAAATCAACCATTTCGCACTGCATTCTCCTCTCTCTGGGTTAGTAACGTGCTGATTTTCCAGCGTCGGGAGCTGCAGAGCATCAGCTCTCTGACATTTTCAGGCTACTGTTGTTATTTTATCTTGTTGACTTGGCACCTCTCTGGGACTCAGGATAGCCAGTTCTGGACTTTGGACCAGCGTTGAGTTTCAGTGAGGAAAAATACCCCTTGGTATTCCTCTCCCTCAGGCTCAACTTTCCCTGTGGCTGTCACAGTCCCGTTCAAATCCAACCCAGACTGCGGGTTTCACTGGCAAAAGAGAATTAATAATGAAGACGCGGAGCTGGCAAAAAGCCGTGGGACTGTATCGATGAGGAGGGGAACTATGAGCAGCTGTACATAAATACAGAGGTGATGCCAAATTAAACGTTTAATATATTTAAGAGGTTTTAAGTAAAGCAGCTAGAGTTCTATATGCTAAGAAATATTTTCCTTATGCAAAGAGTTTTGTTTTGTTCTTTTTAATAAAGAGGGCTCACATTAAAACTTTGTCGTTCCCGTCCCGTGGAGCTGTAGGAAAAGCCTTGCAAAGCCCTGTGGAGGCAGGGAATGAAGCTGGCAAGACACGGGGGGAAAGAGAAGAGCAGATCATCCGGGTACGGAGGATCTGTCGAGCTGTAAAGCGAGGTTTTACAGTTCACGTTTCAGTATTTCTGCAGTTTCTTTGGTCAGGTTTGGTTGTTTTTTTTTTTTTTCCTGCTGGTTCTTCTGCCGAGGGCACAAAGAGTAAATACAGAAGCATTTCTTAGATATCTCAGCACATTTCCTCCTCTGACATGCACTCAAAGCACACGGTGACTAGAGGGAGAGTTTCTCTGTTTCTTGCAGGGTGCTTTTGCTAATCCCTGGAGGTTTTGACATTAAAGGTGTCTATTTCTGAAGTCCTCATTTCCTGTCATCTGTCTCTTTATTCCTTTGGTCGGCAGCAGCAGGTGAAGATAATAATATCTCGCCTTCCACCCACTGCTCCTTTTACTCTGGAGCACTCTGTGGTCTATATATACACTCCCCGAACGAGGAGAGGAAGCCAGCCTGCCTCGCTGCCACGCTCCACCACTTTTGCAGGTCCCCGCGGTAGCAGCGTTCCCCCCCCGGGGCATTAAATCCTCGCAGGGATAAAACCCACGGAGGCCCTGAAGCGGCTGCAGGGTTGAGAGTGCTGGAGCTCCTCACGGAAAGAGGATTCCCTCGGGCCAGGGTGCGAGGCAGCAGCTCCTCACCAGCACGCAGCGGTGCTGCACGACTGCCAGAAACAGCGTCGCCGCCAGATTTTACGGCGCAGAATATAATCGCCCTTTAGATTTTAGCCAACGGAGCCAACCGACAAGAACGCGGCGGGGAAATGGGGGGGGGGGGGGGGGGGGTGTGCTTTCCTAACGGGGAGAGGAGGATCTTGCTGGCTGGCGACCCTTGCAGGGGAGCAGGGCCACAGTCCAACCCCCCCAGACCCCACCTCGTGGTACCTCCAGAGTCACCAAACGGCGACAGAATTGCCCCACCGAGGCGCGCGGCCAGTGCTGAGCCAGAGCTCCGCAGCGGGGCTGTTATTCGGGCTCACTCTTCCCAACCTGCTCACGAACGTCCCGCCCGGCAAGGAGGCAACGAACTGGGCTCCGAGGGCTTTGCTGCCATCGGAGAAGAGAAGCGGAGTTTCCCGGGTCTACCCGTGAAAGACCCCTCACACATCATCCACCCGACAAACCCCAAAGCCCAGGAGAATCACCAAAGTTGGAAGGGACCCCTAAGGACCATGGAGTCCAAGTCTCTGCTCCTCCCAGGACTACCTAAAACTAAACCATACGGCTACGAGCATCATCCAGACGCTCCTTGAGGAGAGGACTTTGGCCAGTGCTCTCTGGAAAAAGGTGGGTTAGACCATCCTGAGCAGCTCATGGAGGTCTGAAGCTCCGATTCTGGTTGGGGCAGGTACTGGGGAGTCCCAGCCGAGGCCACCACCTCCCTTGGATGGGCTGTAGATGCCGAAGCCTGAGCTGCAGCCTGGCTAGGGTCCAGCAAGGCGGAAGGAATGTGCACAGCGTCGAATGGGTTCGCGCCGCTTCTCAACATCGCTCTGTGCTCTGCATCCTCAACTTAACGACTGCAGAGGAAGCAAGACCTTCCGAAGACTTGCTGAAGTCTCAAAGTGGAAAAGAGACCTTTCCACCCCTGACAGATTGCAGTCTGAAATAAAGGAGTGGAACGTAGGCGTGGATCCAAGCCCCACTGATGTAACAAGAGTATTTCCATTGACGTCAGCAGACTTTGGATCGAGCCCTTACATTTCCTAGCGTATGTCACCTGCTAAAAAAGACAGTGGCAACACCAGCCAGCATTTCCAAAAACGAGCCCGTTTGGGGCCACTTCGCATCCAGATGCCCAACCCGGGAGGTTGGAGCAAGGGAATTCCCAGTCTGGATCAGACCTGAGCTTTGCTTGTCCTGGCAGACGGTTGTCAACAGCAGCCGGCCCCGGGGCTCGCAGGAAGGTGTGAGAAGTCTGGGACAATCTGCTCCTCTTACGCCCCATCTCACTCTGATTTTCAGTAGTTAGAGAACAGCCAAGTTCTCGTGGGCCACGAGGTGTAGTAGCCAAACCTGAATCTCCATTAGTAGCTGCTTCTACGTGCCATAAGCCAGCCTGGTCATCAGAGGTGGCCGGGTTCGCCGGCTCCCGGGGTGGCAGTGAGGGCACAGAGCCGTGTAAACCGGAGCTGCCCAAGCCTCTAAGCTGCAAACCAGAGCTCTCCAGAGCACGAGCAGGTCTTCAGAATGGCAGCGCTGGTTTAAAAGCCACCCGAACGTGCGGCTTTCCTCGGCGTTTTTCCTGCCAAACTCCCGCGTGTCTTGTAAGCGAGAGGCGAGAACTTCCTCCACGAGGTTCAGGGTTAGATTCAGCTTCCTCATGTTTGCAATGGCCAACGCCTTGAGCAGAGTCACCAGCAGGGAAAAGGAACGGGGACAACGGCTGAAACGGCCACATCTCGGTGTGGAACGCTTCCTCGTGTTCCTCCACAACTGGCATTAAAAAATAACCTCAAATCACAGAAAAAAAAAAATAAATAAGCTGCCAGCGGCGTCCAGGCAGGAGAGGCACGGAAGCCAGATCCCTGGAGGTCCAACCTCCCCTTGTCCTCATGAACCAGCAAATGCCACAGTTTTCAGCCTCTTACAGCCATTCCTCCTTCTTCTTGTAAATGCACGAAGGTTAACGCTCCACCTCACTTTTGACAAATACACAAGCAGCATGCTCAAACCACGAGGAACTGGCTTGTAGCAGCCAAATTTAAACGCAGTTTCACTTGCCTCCTTTTAAACTTTGTACCCGGGGCCGGGCAGGCCGCATACACACGTCATGATACGCCGGTATCATTAATCTGGCGTCAGTGTAATCCAAGCCACCGGCCCGCGTGGGTGGGTGGAAATCCCTCCCGTGCCATCCCCAGCAAGGCCTCTAGATGTCCACAGAGCCCAAAATATGGGAAGGATCTTGGAGGAGTCGGCAGCCCCAGGGGATGTCCATCCTCACCCCAAGCCCCGCAAAATGCTCCCAGAAAGGTTCCATCGTTTGGCCTTGCTGCCTGGGAGATCGGGGAGGGTGAAGAAGGTCTAGGAGGGGATTGTGTCGTCGTTCCCCCCCCCCCCTAGTTTTAGCCACCCGGTCTGGTTCTCTAAATTAGGGAGCTCGATGTTCGGGGTGAGCACCCCCGGTGAGGATCCCCTCGCTCCCAGGCGAACACACGCGCTGGCAGCCTCAGAGTAGTTTCGGCTGCTGAAAAGTAAGAAAACTGCCTTATTTTTTTGCTCTCTCCAGCATCTGCAGAACCTGCCGGGGCTTTTCAAGGGACAAATGGATGAAGAGGGGATGGAAGCTCAGGAAATCTTTTGCTGCTTTCTCCCTCCCTTCATAACAGCATATTTAAAACCCAGTGGACACCAAAGGCAAAGGGGACTGGTTCGGCAAAGAGATGAGCTGGAAGAAGCTCTTTTAGAAGAGGAAGGCTTGGCCAGGGAGCTGAGAGCAGTGGGTTCGGGCGGCCCTGCCGTGTGCTGGGACCTGGGGTCACGCTCACCCAGCCGGAGGAGAGAGCTGATGCAACTGAGCCGTCCTGCCCAGACCAGGAGAGAGACATGGGACGTCCCAAACTCTGAATTCAAACTCCTCCTTGTTTATGGATGACTGAGTTCAGTCTCTTGTCACAGGCTGGTGACACTTAGCTCCAGCTTTCCCCTTCCCCTGTTGCAAAAACACAAGCTGGCCCCCCCAAAAAAAAAAAAAAAAAAAAATCCCACCACGGCAAAGAACCATCTGTCAGGGAAGAGCTTTCGCATCGCACTCCTTGGCAGGAAGGAAACTTGGGGAAAAGTCCTCATGCCCGAGCCCTGAGAGGACCTCTCCCCATTCAGCAGGGATGGTGTAGCAGCTCGAATAACGAGCCAGAGAGTTCTTTTTCTTTATTTCTTTATGCAGGCAGACGCCCCTGGCCTTGCTATCCTTTCAGCTATTTTATGTGTTCTCTTATCATGCACGCGCCGGTTACAGCTCTTCTATTGGCTCTAGTGCCCTGTTCACGCGCCTAAGCTAATACACTGATTTGCTACTTTCTTTTGTCCACGCGCACCGATTGAGTCACTGACATCCTCTTTTCCTGCTTTCTTATTTTCCTTCTTTCAAGATAGTTCCTCTCAGCTGTTTACATTTTTTCTCTCAAGGCAGAGCTGCGCCTCGTCAAGGTCAAAGCCGCCCGCGGCCCAGCCAAGATCCGAGTCCCCAGGCTGGGGAAGGGGGACAGGGGATCCTGATCCGTGATACGGGTGCCACGAAGCATTTCAAAACAGTCCACAGCCCGCGCAGTGCTATGAAACACAGGCAGTGGGGACACAAGCCGTCGCTGTGAATGAAAGCAGCAAAAAAAGGCTGATTTTGGACACCCCAAACGGGGATTTGCCCTCGGAGCTTTCCTTTTCTGGTAGATCCCTGAAGAGCTGTCAGACCCCAGCCCGGTTCCCCTCTCTATTCCAGCAGCCCCCTGGTGCCGTGCGTCCCCCTCCTCCGCCTCAAGCCAGGCACCACAAACCTTAACATCCTCACCAAAACTGCTGCTTTTAGTTAGAAACTGAAACGGGGAGCGCTCCCCTTGCTTCGCTGCTTTCCAACCTCGAAATCTGAGGCGGCCCCTTTGCTGTTGAATCACTGCGGTGGCCACAGCCAACTGGGAGCAGCGAGAAGCCAAGTTTGGGACAAGCGGTGGCATTCCAGGAGCCACCCCGGTCCCACAGTCCCTTGTTTTCCAGCTGCAGCGACAGGCACTCGATGCAACCAGCGTGGGATTTATTTACTATGTTCCCTGTACATAAACAACCTCGCCAAAGGAAATGCCTTTTCCACCCTGGCTCCCGCTCTCGACCGCACACCAAGCACACTCTGTCCCTTTGCTCGGGCCGTTGTGAATCCCTTCACGTCCCTCTCTTCCCCCGCCTCCCCGCTTGGAATTTGCTGGAAGCAACCATATATGGTGAAAAAAAAAAAAAAAAATATGGAGAAAACAGCACGGAGAAGCTCCGGGGCTGCAGCCTCCAGCAGGCACCCACCGGCTCTCCCAGCAGTTTATGGGTGGCAGTCGGTTGTCTGGTCGAGGGGACAAAGGCCAGCCTGCCACGAGAGGAGGGTGGCTTCTCCAGGCAACGATGGGTAGTGCCTCCCGATAACCTAGACCAGGAAAAAAAAAAAAAAATAAAATGGCTTTTATCAGAGTCAGACTTTTATTACAAGCAGGTCTCAGACTGATGGTGGGAATAAGGGCAGTTTCCAGCAAGGCACGATGCGGCCGGCACGGAATGCGGCGCCGAAAGCTGATGTCCTGCCCGGTTTCTGCCTTACCCAGTTCCTTCTCCGTGACCCTGACCGCAGTCCTGGCTTTCAGTGAGTCACCTCAGGGCCTGGTTTCTCACTCAGCCCAACCCTGCTGCTTCTGAACCCGGTCATCCCCGGCGTGTAACGTTAGTCATGCAGCTCTCCTCGCTGTCCCTCGCCCCCGGCCGGGCACGCCGGGAGGGGACAAGGCTCTGGCTGCTCTCCCCATCCACCCTCGGCAGCAGCTTTGCTCCCAGTGAGGGGTGGGGGGGATCCTCCAACAAACCCCGTAGGAAATGAGCCCAAAGGGGGGTGAATGCCTTAAAATAAATCCTTAGTGGGAGCAAGGAAGCCCCCCAAGAGCTGGTCTCTGCCCAGAAATCCAAGTGGCCTCTCTTCTGATGCCCTTGTTTTGCGAAGGAGACGTGACGTTTTAAAGCTTTAGTTTTTATAAGCTAAAATTCCTCAGCATTTCCAAACCCCTTGCTTCGTGCAGGGTGCTGCCTGCGTGGGAAACCTTGTGAACCAAGTCAGCCCTGAGGAAATTACAGCTGCTCGTTCCGCTGCAGAAGGACCGGGGAGGCATTTCCAGTCGGATAGGGGTCAGGAGAGCAAAGGGCAAAAGCTGAGTGACAGATAAAGAAAAATGTGGAGAGGATCGGGGCTGTGGAACGTGCCTTGGACGGTGTCTTTGGCAAGCGCCGTGGTTTAGGACTCGATCGTCCTTTGACATTGCTGGAATGTGTTTTACTGTCCAAGAGCGAGCAGCCGTGGGCTGGATGCATCTTCCTTGGAAAGACGGGCACCGAAGGAAACCGGAGAGGGAGAGCGTAAACACGGCTCCTGAGGGAACGCCGGGCGCGGATCCAAGCCGGGGTCTTTGGGATCAAATACCCCATAGCTGGCAAGGCTGGGAAGAGACCGCGCCTCGTTTTGCCGAATTAGAACAAATCCACAATTCTTCCTTAATCCGGCACCTTTTTTCCTAGTGTGCAGCCAGAGACAATGGGGCGAGCTTGCCGGGACCAGAGGTGGCAGGAAAAAGGTGCAGTTCCTCCATTACGTACCTAATTGTGAAAAAATTCTCTCCCAGTAAGGAAATTTGTCCTGCAGCTTGGCAGGCGAACAGTTTATGCCCTACAGTTTATCTGGCTGGTTTATCGGTTTATGCTAACAGGTGTGAATTAACTCCAGGGAAAGGAGAGGATGGCAGAGAAAGAAAAGCACGGTGCGTGCCAGGAACACACGGACAAACAAGCTCCAAAGGACAACAGAGACAACTCCTAACAAAAACACATCCTCTTTCCTCATTCGGGGTGGGGAGGTCTTGGAAGGCCCTGTTTTCCATTTCTGCTTTGTTGGGTGGCTCCAAAAATATTGTTCTCCCGTTTCCTCCACTCCCAGTGTTTTCCTGAGCTGTAAAATCATTAAACAGCTTTTAAAACCAAGGGCAAAATAACCCCCGCCCGTCAGGGAGGAATGTCTGCTCAGCAAAAATGATCTAGGAATGAAAATTCGAGGGTTTCTCCGAGTCAAAAGTCTCCTACGAGGGACAACACAGCTGTCCCTGCTCTCCAAAACCTGGCTGGAAAACAGGGACGAGGGGCCTGCCCCAGGCACGGTTTGTAGGAAGGATGTGGTTGTTCGCCCTCTCATAGATCAAGGTAGATTTGTTGACGAGAAAAAAAAAAAAAAAAAAAAAAATCCCCCCGCTTTCTACAGCGAATGGCGAGAAACATCTAGACGTCGCAATCTTAAAAATAAACATTTGCCTCAGATTTTCTCACCGGCTACTTTCTGTGTCACCCGTCCCCCCCCACCCCCCCCCTCAAGACGCTGTCCCGAAGGATCCCGAAGCGGGGAGGGGGGGGGGGGAACACGATGTCATGCTTCCCTTTTAGCAGTGTGACTGCACGTTGAGGGGGGCTGTTGGTGGGAAGGGTCCCCAAAACACGGCCGGTGAGGAAGGGGTGCGCTCCCCCGTTGGGGCGTCATGGGGGGCTGTGGCAAGGGGCAGATGTGGGGGGAAAATACCCCCCCAGGACACCCCAAAAGGACGGGAGAGAGGCCCCTCGGGGTCAGGCTTCGATACCCCACCCCAAATCCATCCTTATTCACCTCAAATAAATTAGGGGGGGAAGCTGGGGTATAAAAGGGGGGGGGGCTGAGAAAACGCCTCAGGCGCCTGGTGAGGGGAGGCTGTGGAAATGTCCCCAGGCTGCCCTGGGCTGGAGGGGCTAAGGAAGAAAGCCCCCAGAGGGGCGAAGGGAGCAGCACAGACCCCGCCATCCCGCTCCCCGCCCAGCAGAGCCTAAACTAGGAGCGACCCCCGCCCGGGGGGCTCTCCCCTCCCCTCCCCTCCCGGCTGCGAGCATTACAGCCCGCTCCCCATTGGCCGCCGCCGCCGGCGGTCCTCGCTCGCCATTGGCCTGCCGCGCTGTCACTCCGCGCCCCCTTCTCCCTCCCCTCCCTCTCCCCGCCAAGCCGGCTCACCTCTCCTTCACACGCTGTCCACGCTCCGCTCCGGGCGCGCTGATTGGCCGGCGGGGCTGTAAACAAGGCGGCGGCGGCCAATGGGGGCGCTGATCACGCGAGCAGCACGACCGGCCACGCGCCCTCGGCGTGGAGCCGCTGGCATCAACAAGCGCGGGCGGGGGGAGGGCGGGGCGGCGGAGGCTATAAAAAGGGCCGCGGCCGGCGGGGGCCGTTCTCAAAGCGCTGAGGGCAGCGAGAGGCGCGGAGCGGGCGTGAGGGCAGCACCCCGGCTTATCCCTTCGGCTCTACCAAGCGAAGGGGCAGATTGCCTTTTTCTGACTAAAATCAGCCTGTCCCGAGTTGTTTTTTTTTTTTTTTTTCCCCCCGCTCTCTTCTCGCCCTCGCCGGTTCCTCGGGAGCGTTTCGCCACCTGCGCCATGGTGATGTTCAAGAAAGTGAAGACCTTCCTGCTGGCTTTCAGCGAGCCGGAGAAGGTTTATTGCAGCGGGGAGAAGGTGGCGGGGCACGTGTTGGTGGAGGTGGCCGAGGTCACTCGCGTCAGCGCCGTCAAGGTGCTGGCCTGCGGGGTGGCCAAAGTCAACTGGGCCAAGGGCCCGCAGCAGTGCAGGCAGGAGATGGAGTACCTGCGCTTCGAGGATGTCCTCACCCTGGAGGAGCAGCCCACTGGTGAGGACAGGGGCTGGGAGGAGGGAGCTACCGGGGGGAAAAGGTGGTGGGGAGGAAAAGGGGGTGCTGCCGAGCAGCAGGTTTTCCTGGGGTGCGTTGGGGAACGGGGCGAGATGGTTCTGTGTCGCGCCGGGGCTCAGCACCGAGACCAAAGCGGGGTCGGACGGTGCCCGAATCTTGGGGAGGAAAGGAGCGACTTCATCAAAACTTCGGAACAGGCAGAGGTTAACGGGGCTTGGTGGAGTCAAGCTCAGAAATGAGCGGAGGGAAGCTGTTGGGTGTCGGGGCCGGTGGCACAGGCAGCGAGTCCTGGGGGGGGGGGGGGGGCCGGGGAGCGACAAGTGGAGATCTCGCACGAAACGAGGAGGCTCTTTGCTCCCTCCAGCAGCCTCCTTGTTTGGCTGGATCCAGGGAAGGCGAGAGATAAGGGCTTGGCGCTGTCCCGGGAGATAACCGGGGTGACGTAAAGTCGGGGAGCTAGAGATAGCGCTGGGGGAAAGAAGGGGGTGCTCGCCACTCCCGCAAAGCGGCAGTGGGGTGTGGCGGGGCGAGGGGGACTGGAGCGCGCCAGGACGGGGTGTCCTGGCGTCGGATGGGGATGGCGAAAGGAGAAGTGAGATCAAACACGGCGCTTCCCTGCCTGGGGGACAGGCGGAGGCGGCTCTTGGCAAACACCTAACACAGCCGGAGCTCCCCCGGGGGAAGCAGAACGGAGGATAATGCTTGAGAACAAACCCATGGCTGACGTTTCCCTTCCTCTTTTCTCTTCCCAGATGGGGACGGCTCTGTAATCCTCAGACCCGGGAACAAGTACGAGTACAAATTCGGATTCGAGCTTCCCCAGGGGTGAGTATGAGACGAGCGCTGCCTTTGAAAATGGGGGATTGCTACAGGAAATCCTCCCGTCGCCTCGGCTGCGGCTAACGAGCGTCTCTCTCCCCAGGCCGCTGGGTACCACCTTCAAGGGAAAGTACGGCTGTGTGGATTACTGGGTGAAAGCCTTCCTGGAGCGCCCGTCCTTTCCCATTCAGGAGATAAAAAAGCGCTTCGAGGTGATGGATCCTGTGGACGTGAACACACCAGAACTGCTGGTAGGTACAGCTTTCCTGGGAGAGGTTTGGGTGTTGGTGGGCGTTACGAGGGAGAAAAGCCCTCGGGGAGGGTCAGTCCGACCTCTGCCACTAAGACTCCTCTAAGAGGCTTTATTGCTGAGCGTGGATTAAATACTTAGTCGCTAAGAAGTCCTAGTTACTCCTAGAAATCTACACCAAGGCAGATAAAGCGAGGCGCTTGTTCTGCTTTCGCTTGGCTGCCAGATGCTCGAAGCTGGCGGGGAACTTGAAGCTTTTCTTCCAAAATAAGAGGGAGGAAGGAGGAGTGGGATTGGGGGCCGGTTCACCCAGGTAACAACCTGCTTCCTCCGCAGTCCCCGGTTGCTGCCAAGAAGGAGAAGAAAGTGTCCTGCATGTTCATTCCCGACGGGCGCGTGTCGGTCAGCGCTCAGATCGACAGGAAGGGGTTTTGCGAAGGTGAGAGCCTGCCCTCCCTTTCTGGGGGGGGGGGGGGGGGGGGTGGGGTGTGTGATAAACCTGGCAAACCCCCCCGACCTCCCTAAATCCCGGCCGCTGTTCCCTCCCCGCAGGCGACGAGATCTGCATCAACGCCGACTTCGAGAACACGTGCTCCCGCATCGTGGTGCCCAAAGCCGCCATCGTGGCCAAGCACACCTACCTGGCCAACGGGCAGACCAAAGTCTTCACCCAAAAACTCTCCTGCGTCCGAGGCAACCACATCATCTCGGGCATGTCCGAGTCCTGGCGGGGCAAAACCATCCGCGTCAAGAAACTCAAACCCTCCATCCTGGGCTGCAACATCCTGCGCGTGGAGTATTTCCTGCAGGTGAGCGGCGCGGTTCGGCGTTAACCCGCCTCGCTTCGTTAGCGGGTGAACCCCCCTCCCCTCCGTGTCCCCCTCCCCGATACTCCCCCTCACGCCCCGCTCCTCGTCCCGGCAGATCTACGTCAGCGTCCCCGGCTCCAAGAAAATCATCTTGGAGCTGCCGCTGGTCATCGGCAGCCGCTCGGGCATCGGGAGCCGCAGCTCCAGCATGGCCAGTCAGACCAGTTCCGAGATGAGCTGGGTGGACTTGAACCTCCCGGATGCCCCTGAAGGTGAGTGGGGGGGGTGACAGCTAGACAAATTTGGGGGGAGACACGGACTGGGAGAGTTGGAAGCGGGGGTGAGCTGACGGGTGCTCCGTCCTTCCCGCAGCGCCCCCGTGTTACCTGGACATCGTCCCCGAGGACCATCGCCTGGAGAGCCCCACCACCCCGCTGCTGGACGAGGCCGACAGCTTCGACAGCCCCATCTTCATGTACGCCCCCGAGTTCAAGTTCATGCCCCCCCCCACCTACACAGAGGTGAGCGCTCGGGTTGGGAATTGGGGGGTGGGACACACGCCCCCCCCCCCCCCCCCAAGGGACCACGGGGTTTGGATTTGGGATTAAACCTCTGACCGTTCCCGCCTCAGGTGGATCCCTGCGTGGCGAACAACAACGTGCAGTGAGCGCTGAGGCCGGGGGCTGTGCTCCCCCTTTTTTTCCTGGACTTTGGAATTATCCCGCCTGCGGGATCCCGGCCGATCCGCTCGAGGAGGAGGAGGAGGAGGAGGAGGAAGGAGCCGAGAGGTTTTTTCTTTTTTCGGCGGGCGCCGGAGTGCGGAGGAGCCCCGCGGCGGTTTGGGGCTGCACCGGAGGAGCGACCCGAGGGCGTGGGGTGGGGGGGGGCTCTGAGCCCCCCGCGGTGTCACCCGCAGCGGAGGCGGGTTCCTGCCTCAAAACTGGCGGAAAAACCCCCCAAAAAGTTAAAAATCACCATCATGATGCCTTCCAAGCCACGGTGCCAAAGCCCTGGGCGAGGCCGGGGGGGGATCCTGGCTGTAAATCCCACCGACGCAAGGTCAAGGTCGTGAAGAACTTTTGTACTGTTTTGTATTGGGGTTTGGGGTTTTGTTTTGTTTTTTTTGGGGGGGGGGGGGGGGGGGAGAGAGGGAAAAAAAATTAAAAAAAAAATTATATTTTGTCCTGTTGGTGCTCTACATGCCCCTGGGGGGT
The DNA here is from genome assembly GCF_018691265.1 of Tyto alba. NCBI lineage: Eukaryota > Metazoa > Chordata > Aves > Strigiformes > Tytonidae > Tyto > Tyto alba. The sequence continues at coordinate 23,597,360 of NW_024881329.1, forward strand.
GAAATTTTTAATAAAGATCTGAGCAAAATGGTGGTGAAGCCTCTTGGATTTGACCTTGGGGAGGGGGGTGCTCGCCCTTGTTAAGGAAGCAGCTGCTAATTGCAGCCCCCCCGCGGGGGGGGGGGGGGGGGCTGTTTTTCCCACGCTGCCCCAAAGCCGGGAAGGGGAAACTGAGGCCCCCCCCGCCCTTTTTTTGGGGGGGGGGGATGTGGGTGAAAGGTGATGGCAGAGGGAGAGGCCTGGGAGGAAAACAGCCTTGGCCTTGGCTCGGGGCCCCTCGCCTCTCCCTGACTTGGCACGGGGGGGGGCCCTGGGCTGCCCCCCAAGTGGGTGAAGGGTCAGCGCTGCTCCAGGCCAAGTATGGGCAGGAACAGCCAAAGGGGGGGGGGGGGGGGGGGGGGGGAATTCCCAAGGAGTTGGGGAAGAGGCTAAATTGGGCCAGAAAGAGGAATTCTGGAAAAAAAAAAAAAGGGGGGGGTGGGGGGGAGTGTGATGTGTCACACACACACACACACCCCCACACACACACCCAGGATGGGGGTCCCCAACACCAGCCCCCCCCCCATCACGGGTCATCCGTTGTCCCAGTGCAGCGAGCACAAGGGGAAACTGAGGCACAAATCAGACACACACCACCCCACCCCCCCCCCAAAATCCTGGTGCCCCAAATTCTCCCAGCCCAGAGGCTCCCCCCCGCCGGGGGGGACATCCATGAAGGGGGGGGGGGGGGTGTTGTCTTGCTGTTGCCTCCCCCCCTCCCCAAGTGGGGCAGGATTAGTTCTTTGCCTCACAGAAGCACCAAGGGCTGCAGGTGGGAAATCACCACCTCCTGGAGTCCCGTGATGGCTCAGCCGGCCTTGGGGACACCTGCGCTTGGGGATGGGGGGGGGGGGGGGGGGGGGGGGGGAAGGGGGGGACAGAAAGGGAACAAGTTTGGGGTTTGCTGAGCTGCTGCTTTTTTGTTGTGGTTTGTTTTTTTTTTTAAAAAAAAAAAAATCACCCAGAGACTGAAAAACAGCCAAAAACAGGAACTTGCTGGGGGGGAGGGGGGATGGAGGAAACAGGGGGTGCGGGGGGGTGCAACAGCACTTCCCCATCCCCTGGGGTGCACGGGGGTGGCCTCGCTTTGTCCTTTCCTTGTCCCCCCTCCAGCTGCACAAAACACCTTCAACCACCCCCCCCCCCCCCAAAAAAACACCTTTTCTCCCCAAAAACACCTTCCCCGGAATCCGAAGGGACAATGCGGGGACACGGTGCCGCCGCGTCCCCTGACTCCAGGAGCTGGGGATTTGCACCCCCTCACCACACAGCAACCCTACAATAACAAAGCAGCGGGGGGGGGGGGGCACTTGGGAACCCCATTATCCCCACCCCCCCAAAATCCCGGGAGGGGCTTGGGGCCATGGGACAAGCCAAACCGGAAATACCCAAATTAACTTTAATCCACCCAAAATTAAGTTTTAAAAAAATAATTAAAAATCTCAAATGTTAAAAAGCTGTTGCAAAAGGGGGGGGGGGGGTGTGTGTGTGTGAAGCTGGGGGGGAGGCAACGGGGGGGTTTGGGGGACTCCCCCCCCCCCAAAAACTGCCTCCAAAAGGGACAATCCCACCCCCCACTGGTTTGGGGACAAGAGTAGGGGGTCCCTCCCCCTCACCACCTTCCCCCAGTGGTTTGGGGATTCCCCCCCCCAGGCTGGGGGGCAGCGGGGTGTCCCCCCCCCTCCCCGGGGTGCCCCCATTTGGCGGGGGGGGGGGGGAGTGTGTGTGTGTGTCCCCCCCCAGCCCTCCATCCCTGGAACACAAGTGCCACCTGCAGGCTGGAGGGGGGGGGGACAAGGGACCCCGGGGGACACACCCACACCCAGGGACACGGGACCCCCCTGTGGCGGGGGGGGGGGGTCACAGGGGACCCTGGTGTGGCGGGGGGGGGTCACAGGGGCCCCCCCGTGTCGCGGGGGGGGGGTCAGTACACCGCCTCGTCCATGTTGTCGTCGCTGTCGGCGCCGAAATCCTCCCCGTTGTCGAAGTAGGACATGATGTAATCGGTCTCCTGGGGGGGGGGGGGGGACGGGGGGGTCAGGGGTCACCCCCCCATCACCCCGATTTTGGGGGTGCGGGGGGGTCCCCCCCTCTCACCTCCTCGTGCTCCTCCTCGTCATACTCCTCTTCCTCTTCTTCCTTCCCTTCTTCCTCCTCCTCCTTCTCCTCTTCCTCCTCCGATGTCACCTCCTCCTCCTTCTTCTCCAGGCTCTGGGGGGGGGTGGTGGTGGTGGTGGTGGTTCAGGGGAGCCCCCCCAGCGTTTAAAACCCGGGGTGGGGGGGACACCCCAAAATCCAGCCACGCCCCCCCCTCACCACCACCATGGGGGGGGGCAGGAAAAGTGGCTGAGCCTTCGGCCTCATTACCTCCAGCTTCTTAATGGTCTCCTCCTTGTCGAGCGTGACCCGCTGCTTGCACTTGGGGATGAGGATGGTGGTTCCTGGGGGGGGGGGGGGGGGGGGGTAAGGAGGGGGGGGCAAAGGGGAGTGTCACCCCCCCGGGGGTGGGGGCAGAGTCTGACCTCTGGGGGGGGACACAGAAGGGGGGACACACACACTCACTGTTTTTCCGCAGCCGCCGCACCCGGATCTTCAGCTCCCGCGGCAGCCGCCTCCAGTCTGGGGGGGGGGGTGGGTGTCAGAGGATCAGAACCCCCCCCACACACTGACCCCCCCCCCCATGTCCCCAATCCCCCCCCCCCCCCCCCGAGTCCCCTCTGTCCCCGCCCCCCCAACCTGGGTTCCAGTCGATGGCGCTGTCCACGGGGCTGGAGAGCTGGTACTTGTCAGAGTAACGCTCGATATCTGGGGGGGGGGGTCAGTTGGGGGGGGGGGACACACACACATCTGTGGAATCTGGGGGGGGGGCACCCAAGGAAACGGGTGTGATGGGGCCTGGTGAAATGGGGCTGGGAGGGCCACAGCAGTGGGGTTGGGGGGGGGTCACGGGTCAGTGGGGGGGTGTGTCACAGCAGTGGGGTTGGGGCCATGGGGGGGGGGGGTCACAGGAAGGGGGGGCTATGGGGGAGGTCACAGCAGTGGAGTTGGGGGGGGGTTGTCACAGGTCAGTGGTTTTGGGGGGGTCACAACAGTGGGGTTGGGGCCTTGGGGGGGTCACAGCAGTGAGGTGGGGGGCTATGGGGGGGGTCATAGCAGTGAGGTGGGGGGTTACGGGGGGGGGGGGTCACAGCAGGGGCGTTGGGGCCTTGGGGGGGGGGTCACAGCAGTGTGTGTGGGGGGGTGATGGGGCTGGGGGTATCACAGCACCAGGGTGGGGGGCTATGGGGGGGGTCACAGCAGTGTGTGGGGGGGTGATGGGGCTGGGGGGCTGACAGCGGGGGGGGGGTGGAGGGATGGGGGGGTGTCACAGCAATGAGGGGGGGTCAGCAATGGAGCGGGGGGCTATGGAGGGGTGGGGGGGGGGGGTCACACCAGGCCGGGCCCCACAGCACAGACCCCTCCTGCCACTCCCCGCTGGGAGGTGGGGGTGTGGAGGCGGAGGGCGGGGGGGGGGTGAGGGGGGGGGGGTGTCCCCGAGCCCCCCCCCCCCCCCGGTACCTCTGCGCGGCGCCCCGGGCCTGACGAAGTAGGGGAGCCCCTTCATGGCGCCCCGCAGCTCCTGCTTCAGCGCCAGCATGTACTCGCCCTCCTCCCCCCCCGGCAGCGGGGCCGCCCGGTGCTCCAGCGGCTGCGGGGGGGGGACACGCACACACACATGCACTGAGCGTGTCAGTGCTCAGCGCCCGCCCCCCCCCCCCCCCCCACCCGCCCCCCCCGCCCCCCCCCCCCTCCATTTCCAGGACTCACCGGGAAGAGCGGGGAGGGCTGGAGGGTCGGGGGGGGCAGCGCCTCCCCCTTCCCGATGCCCACCGCCTCCACGTTTGAAAGTCATCTGCCCGCGGCCCCGGCCCCGGCCCCGGCCCGCCATGGCTGGGGGGGGCCGCACGGAGCCGCCCCCCCCCCCCCCCCCCCCCCCCCCCCCAAAAAAAGAACCCGCGCTCCGCTGCCCCCCCTCCCCGCGCCGCTTCCCGTTCGCACACGGCGCATGCGCAGCCGCCCTCGCGTGTTTCCGGGAGGGGCGTGGCCTGCGGAGGGTGGGGGTGAATGGGGCGGGGGCGAGGGGGCGGGGCGAAGCGCGGGATGAATGAAGGCAGGAAGGAATGAATGGGGCGGGTGTGAATGGGGCGGGGGGTCGCTACCGGGGGGCGTGGGAATGAAGGGGAAGGGAAAAGGGGGTGCAGGGGTGCCCCGCCCCGCGGCCCCGGGGCTGTGGGACCCCTCCGACACCGCCCCACGGCCGCGACATCGCTCGGCGGGGACCCCCAGCCCGCCTGCCCCACAGCCCCCCCGATCTCCAGTGCCCCACACCCCCCAGCCCCAATACCCCGTGGCCCTCAGCCCCACTGTGCTGGGCCCCCCAGCCCCATCACCTCCTGGCCCCCCCAACCCACTGTGACCCCACAGCCCCATCACCCCATGGCCGCCCCGATCTCCAATGCCCCACAGCCCTCAGCCCCACTGTGCTGGGACCCCCCAGCCCATCACCCCCCAGTCCCGCTGCCCCACAGCCCCCAGCTCCCCAGCATTGTGACCCCCAAGCCCCATCACCCTATGGCCCCCCCAGTTTCCAATGGCCCCCCAGCCCCATCACCCCACGGCCCCCCCAGTCTCCGTCACCCCACAGCCCCCAGCCCCACTGTGCTGGGCCCCCACCCCCACTGCCCCACACCCCCCAGTTCCCCTGCGCCGTGACCCCCCCGCCCCACCACCCCGCAGCCCCCCCAAACCCCGATGGCTCACAGCCCTCAGCCCCACTGCCCTGTGACCCCCAGCCCCATCACCTCACACCCCCCCCCCAGCACCATAACCCTCCAGCCCCACCACCCCACATCCCCCCACCCAGCCCCATGGCCCCCCAGCCCAGCCCCTCTGTGACCCCCCCCCCAGCCCCACGGCAGCTCTCCCTCGCACCCCCGCGCAGGCAGCTCGCCGCAGCGGGTTCGTTGCCGGCTGCGCCGCCGCCGGGTGATTCATCCCCGCTCCAGCCCTCCCCGCGCCAGCGGCTGCCAAAAATAGCGACGCAACTGGGGGGGGGGGGGGAGGTGAAAAAAAAAAAAAAAACTCTAAATAACCTTCCCCTGCCTTCCCCCCCCCCACGCCGGCGGCCGGCTGCGATGGCGGCCACCGGCCGATGGCCCCGACACCTCCATCCTCGGGGCACCTGGGACCCGGACCCGTCGCTGGGGGATACCCCGCTCCGGTTACCATGGTAACAGAAGGGATGCAGGGATGGGGGGGAAAAGAGCTGCGGGGGGGTGGGGGGGGGATGGTGTCCCTTCTTTGGGTTGTCCCCCCCTTACCCAGGGGGGGGACGGGGCAGCCCTGAGTGCCGGGCCCAGGCTCGGTGGCAGCCGGTGCCTTGCTGGGGGGGGGGGCGGGGGGGGGAAGCCACCGGTTGTGCTGGTGAACTAGGGGGGGGCTGGTGGCTTTTTCCCTACACACACACACAGACACACACACCCCCCCCCCCCCCATTTTTTTGGCTGGTCAGAGCGCTGAGGAGCTGCGGTTACCATGGGAACGGCGCGGGTAGGGATGCAGGAGGGGGGGGGCAAGAAGGGAGGGGGGTTATGGGGGGGGGGGATATGGGGTGGGGGGGGACCGGCGGGTGGGTGAGGTGTACAAAGAGGGGGTGCAAGGGGGGATTTGGGGGAGTATGGGGGGGAGGATAGAGGCGGGGGGGGTGGAGGGGACAGGGTACAGGGGCCCCTCTGGGGAAACTGAGGCAAGGCGGGGTGGGGGGGGGGTGTTTTTTTCAACGTCCGCCGTGTCCCCCCCCCCGTTGCAGTGAGCCAGCGCCGTCCCCGGCCCGGCCGCCGTCGCCGTGAGCGCCGCGATGCCCAGCCCCGTCCGCCGCCCCCCCGGCACCCCCGGGCCGCCCGGTTTAACCATGTTACCGGCGGACGGGTCGGCGCTGCTGCGGGCCGTGGCGCAGGGCAAGTTTCGGCTGACGCGGCTCTTGTTGGAAGGGGGGGCCTACATCAACGAGGGCAACGCCGCCGGGCAAACGCCGTTGATGGCCGCGTGCCGGGCCGGCTACGCCGACCCGCCGGAGCAGCCCCGGATGGTGCGATACCTCCTGGAAAACGGCGCCGACCCCAACATCCCCGATAAAACGGGCAAGACGGCGTTGATGCACGCCTGCGCCGAACGCGCCGGCCCGGCGGTGGCCGCCGTTTTGTTGGCCCACGGCGCCGACCCCAGCGCCCGCGATTACGCCGGGGCCTCCGCTCTGGTTTACGCCATTAACCGGGGCGACCGGGAGACGCTGCAGGTGCTGCTGGATGCCTGCAAGGCCCGGGGGAAGGAGGTGATCATCATCACCACCGACACCTCGCCTTCCGGCACCAAAACCACCCGGCAATACCTCAACTCGCCCCCTTCGCCCGGGCTGGAGGGAAAACGCTCGCCGGCGCTTTGCATGTCGCCCTCCGACATCGAGGTGCGGACGGCGGCTTCACCGGCCGGCAGCGAGAAAGAAGAGGAGAGGGATGTTTTCTGCTTCCCCCCGCCGCCACCGGCACCGGTCACGGCCGTAGCGGAGCCCCCCCGCGCCCGGGGCCGCCCCCTGAAACGCCTCAATTCGGAGCCCTGGGGGTTGGTGGCCCCGGGGCCGGAGGGGCCGCGGGGTCCCCCCGAGCGTTTGGTGACGGGGCTGGAGGGGCTGAGCCTGGGCGGGCGCCCGCGGCGGCACAGCGTGGAGGGCCGGGAGGCAGCGGGGCTACCGGGGGCCGCCTGGGCCGAACGGGTGCCCCCCGCTTGCCCGCTGGCCCGCCGCAACACGGCCCCCGAAGCGGCGCGGGGCAAACCGCCTCGCTGGGAACCCCCCGAAATGGAGGGGGGTCCCTGGGCCGGATCGCCGCTGCCGGCCGCCGAGTCGCCCCCGGGAAGTCGCCGGCGCCCGCCCGGTTTGCTGGAGCGTCGCGGTTCCGGCACGCTCTTGCTCGAGCCCTTGGCCCCGGGGAGGGCCGGCTTCTTGCCCCCCCTGCACCCCGGCCCGCACCCCCCCGGCCCCCGCGGCCCCCCGGCCCCCGGCTCGCCCAAGGGACGCCGCAAGCTGCTGCGCCGGCACTCGATGCAGACGGAGGAGATGCGGCAGTTGGCCAACTTCCAGAGCAGCGTGGCCCCGGAGCCGGGCAGTTAGGGACCCCCCCCCCCCCCGCCGCGTCCCACCGTCACCCTCTGGGACCCCCCCGCCCCCCCCCCCGTGAAGGGAACACCCCGGGCGGCCGCTCTGACCCCGCCCGGCTGCTCTCATGCCAGCGCGGGGCCTCGTCGCGCAGGCGGGTGGCGATGTTCACTCTGAACCCTACTGAGGACTGCAGGCACGGGGCAGTTCTTCCATTGCTGCCAGCGGCAGAAACTTTGCACGACCCCAAATTCCTTCAGGAGCTGCTGTGTCCAGGCTCCTCTGCATCTTCCTCCCGCTCCCTCCTCATCCTCCCAGCAGAGCTTTTCCCTGCGGACCTTGGCAGCAGCCACCGATTGCCCCACCTGCCCCCCACTTGGGGGTCCCCACATCCCCCCCCCCCCCCCCATGCCAGGCGCTGCTCGGGGCTGGGTGCTGTGAGCAGTAACAGCCACCGGACCCCCTGTGTCCCTGGACGGTCCCTCCCTGGGGGGGGGGGGGGGGGTGTTGTGTTCTCCCCCCGGTTTTGGGGTGCGGGGTCCCAGCGAGGGGGTGCCAGGGTGGGAGTGGGGGGGCACACACTGTCGGCATCCAGGTCAATAAAGCCCCAGCACAGCTCAGCCTGTCTCCGAGTGTCGGGTTGGGGGGTGTGTTGAGGGGGAGGGGGGGGGTGGGCAGCACATCTGGGTGCCCGCACATCTGGGCAAGGGGTCCCCGATGGGTTTGGCTGCAGGTGGGGGGGGAGCCCGGTCCCCACAGGGCCCCATCCTGCGTGTGTGTGTCCGTCCCCCCCCTCCCCACCATGGGGGCACAGCCTGGGGGGGGGGGTGTCCCAGCGGGTGGGCGCAGGCTCAGCTCCGGTGCAGGTTGGGGGGGGGCCATCCCTGGGGGAGGGGTGGGGGTGTTGGCAGGGCCCCCCATGGCGGGGTGGGGGGACATCCCCCCCACCCCCCCACCCCAGGCTGTGGCGACAACCAGCACGGACCCAGATCGCGGGTTTCAGCGGGGGGGGGGGGGGTTGTGCTGCTCATGCACCGTTGGAACGTTTCGGGGTTTTTCCGGCAGACGAACAGCCCTTAACGTGTTTCCTTCACGCCCTCGCAGGGAACATTCAGGCGCTGACCTTGTGGCCCTCGCCCCCTCCTCGCCCCCTCCTCGCCGGCCCTCGCGCCGATTTCTCGCCTCTTCCCTCCCCGGGGGCCCTCGCTCCCTCCTCATCCTCTTTATTTCTCCCCAAAATCGACTGGGCAGGAGCTTCTCGGCGCTTGTGTTCGGGCTGAGGCTCCTGCTCCAAGTCCTGGAATTCATTTCCACGTTACCTTCTCCCGACTGCAGCCCCGGGGCTGGGGGCGGGGTGTGGGGTGTGTGGGGAGCCCCTGGACACCCCCCCACCCCCACCCCCGGTGCTGCAGTGGGGGGGTTGGGGCTGGGCTGGGCGCTGGCAGCAAGGTGGGGGGGGGGGGGGACACGACACGACACAGGCTGTGGAGTGGTACCGCGCTGGAGGGGGGACGCTGTTGGGGGGCTCTGCTGGGGCTGGGGCCCCCTGGATCTCAACCAGATCTCCTGCACCCTGTTTGGGACCCCCGAAACCCAGCCTGACCCCCCTGCACCCCAGCCTGAGCCCCCTGCACCCCAACACAACCCCCTGCACCCTAACACACCCCCCTGCGCCCCAACACACCCCCCTGCACCCTGCCTGACCCTCGGAACCACAACCAGACCCCCTGCACACTCAGTAGACCCCCTGCCACCTTGCCTGCAAAACACGCACTCTGTCTGGGCCCCCTGCACCCCAACCAGACCCCCTGCACCCCAACTAGAACCCCCTGAACTGTGTCTGAAACCCCAGCACCCCAACCAGACCCCCTGCACCCCAACCAGACCCCCTGATCCCCAACCAGACCCCCTGCACCCCAACCAGACCCCCTGCATCCCAACCAGACCCCCTGATCCCCAACCAGACCCCCTGATCCCCAACCAGAACCCCCTGCACCCCAACTAGAACCCCCTGAACTGTGTCTGAACCCCCCAGCACCCCAACCAGACCCCCTGATCCCCAATCAGACCCCCCGCACCTTGTCTGGGCCACGGGGTGAGATGGGGCTGGGGGCACCAGTGGGGCTGGGGGAGACGGTGACTTGGGGTGGAGGACGCCGTCACGGCTGAGGACACGGGGGCAGCACCCATGGGACACCCTGACCCCCGCCCTGCACCCACCTCCCTCCCACCCCCCCCCCCAGAGCTCAGCCCAGCTAAAAACACCCTGGGGGGGGGCAGGGGGGAGAGTCAGGGGGTCCCAGGGGGGTCCCGGGGGCCCTATGGGGATGGGGAGCAGGGTCAGCCCCACACCCCCCCCGCTGTCCCCCACTCTGCGGCCTCAGGGACAAGACAGGGCGATGGCAGGGGACAGGGGTGAGCAGCCTCATCCTGCTGGGTGCTGAGGGCGAGCCGCACCCCTGGGTGCTCCCAGAGCCGGAGGTGGGGGGGGGAACACGAGCAGGGACCACACGCGCCTCAGCCTTCATCCCCATCATCATCACCTCAGACCGGCACGTCGCCATCGTCAACCCCGCGGCGGCCGGTGCTCAGCCGGCTGATCCGACATCATCATCATCATCATCACATCACCATCATCACCACCACCACCATCACATCACCACCATCATCATCATCATCACATCACCATCATCACCACCACCACCATCACATCACCACCATCATCATCATCATCACATCACCATCATCACCACCATCATCATCACCATCACATCACCACCATCATCATCACCATCACATCACCATCATCATCACCACCACCATCACATCACCACCATCATCACCACCACCACCATCACATCACCACCATCATCATCATCACCATCACCACCATCATCATCATCATCACCACCATCATCATCACCACCATCATCATCACCACCATCATCATCACCACCACCACCATCATCACCACCACCATCATCACCACCACCATCATCACCATCACCACCAAGCTACGCCGAAGGCCGGCTGATCCCACGGGGAGCAGCGCACGGCTAAACAAACCTGGCACTTCCAAACATTGAAAATTAAGGAGAAACGGCTTTTTCAACTTAAAAGTTGTTCTGCTGCCGGCCCCGAGATTCAGGCAGCGACTCCGACTGGTTTTAGGCAAATCCAAAAATGAGCGAAGAGGCAGGAAAGGAACCGGCGCTCAGTTACAGCTTCACAGAATGTTTAATTAAGGACAAATAAGGAGAGGACAACTTTACACAAAATGAGTTATTTTAAAGGCTGAGTTCACTCGCAAACGTCTAAACAGACTAAAACCCCTCGGAGATTTACGGAACGTTTGCTTGGGGTATAGAAAACAACTTTTCTCCAAAAGAAGAGCGGCTAAAATGCCAGGTCACTCGCAGGCGTAACAAAATGTTTAAAAACGTTGTGTTTTGGGGCGTCACCGGGCTCATCCGCCACAACCACCAGTGAAAATCACCCCCGGAAACCTCAGGCCTTGCTTCTTCCGCTCGTGTTTTCCCGTCCGAAAACAATAAACTCTCGGAAGAACCAAACGTGCCGCTGAACTGTTTAACTCCTCCAGCCGTTCCCCGAACGCCCCGTCCCCCGCATACAAACCCCCCCCCGCCCCTTTCCCTCCCACCTCCCCCAGGTTGGACTCGGAACGCGCTCGGATCCATCACCGGCGTCTCCTGTCCGGACTCCTGCTCCGCCGGCGCCCGCCCCTGCAAGAGAGGGCAGAGCGTGGCGGGGGCCGTTATCGATAGTCCAACCCCCCTCCCCTCCCCGGTGACATCACTTGCTAATCCAGCTTCTACGCCGGAGTGACGTCATTAGCGGATACCTGACGTCATCCAGCTGGACTCTGGGAGGGCCCGTGTGCGATCCCACCCCCCCAAGAGGAACGGGCGCGACGCGCGGTGTCGCGGGGACAAGGAGTTAAAAGATTCAACGGCTCGACGTCCAAGCGGAAAGCCGTCCCGAGCGCTGGCCCCCCGCCCAGTGCCCACACCAGGACCGTAACGCCCTTCGTTTTGGGACGGGGGCGTTCAGCCACGCGGGCTGGTGGAAGGACCCCCCTCCCCGCCCCAAACCCTTCCGCGGCTGCCGGCGCCCTTTTACCTTCTCTTCCCTTTGGGGGGGCCTCTCACGAAGCACCAGTCCACGCTGATGGGCTGCCCCATCAGCTCCTGCCCGTTCAGCCCCTCCATGGCCGCCTGCGCCTCCTTATAGGTTTCGTACTCGACCAGAGTGTATCCCTGAGGGGCGGGAGGGAGCATGAGCCGCGGCGGATCCGGGAACCATCCCGCCCCGAGCCCGCTTGGACCCCGGCCGCGGCGGCAGAGCCGGGGAAGCACGAGCGCGCGTCGCATCCAGCCACACGTTAACATCCCTGTAAATATCCCCAGAGCGTCCCCGTCAATATTCTCGCAAATATCCCCGTGATGCCCCCACAAATATCCCCCTCATGTCCCCGTCAATATCCCCATCAGTATTCCCACAATGTCCTCATAAACATCGCCACAACATCCCTGTAAATACCCCCTTAAATAAACACCCCCATAAGATCCCTGTAAATATCCCCTTAAATAAACATCCCTGTAAATATCCCCTTAAATAAACATCCCCATAACGTCCCTGTAAATATCGCCTTCAACATCCCCTTCAACATCCCCGTAATCTCCTGATTAATATCCCCCCAAGTATCCCTGTAATACCCCCCCAAATATCCCCGCAGGGTAAAACGGAGGCGGCTCAGCAGCCGCGAGGCTCGGGGGGCAAGCGCAGCCCCCCCCCCCCCCTCCCACCTTCAGGTAGCCCGTCCGCCTGTCGAGATTGAGGTGGATGTTTTTGATCTCGCCGTACTCAGCGAATTTGTCATGGATGTCTTCTTCGGTCGCCTCCTCGTGAACCCCCGTGACGAAGAGAATCCAGCCCTCCACCGCTGCGGCGTGAGAGGGCTGAGAGTCACCGGAGGCTCAGCCCCGGGATTAAATCCCGCAAGGGCTCCGTCCCGGCGAGCCCTGAACGGCGGCACGGAACCCCGCGGTTCCCCCGCCGTCTCCCCTCGCCCCGGTGAGGCCGGGAAGGTGCCCCCGGTGATACTCACACCTCTGCGGGCCCGGCTCGTCCCCGTCCTGCTCCACGCTGTCGTAGTCCTCGCGCACGCGAGCCCGCGAGCCTTCCTCTGGGCACGGGGAAAGAGAAACGGGCGGCTGGTACTGGTACCGTCCCTCGGGAGGATGCCAAAGCCCAGACCGCCCCCCAAATAAATCCCTTTCAAGCACCCCAAAAGCACGGCGCCGGCGGGGTGCCCGAGTGACGCCGGGGGAAGCCCGGGGGGGACCCCGGCTCCCGGCCTGGGCGCTGCTCACCTGAGCCGAAGCCGCGGCCTTTCCGCTTCTTGGCTTTCTCCTTCAGCTTGTGGATGCTCTCTGCGGGGGGGAGAGGGGGGGAGCGCGTTGGAAGCGAGGAGGGGACCCCCGCCACGGCCCCGTCCGGCCCGGCGGGGCGGCGAGGGGCGCGGGACGGGGCCGGGAGCGGCGAGGGGAACGGGAGAGGCGCGGGGACAGGGCCGCGGGTGGGAGCCGGGCCCCGACCGGGGACAGGGCCGCGGGTGGGAGCTGGGCCCCGACCGGGGACAGGGCCGCGGGTGGGAGCTGGGCCCCGACCGGGGACAGGGCCGCGGGTGGGAGCTGGGCCCCGACCGGGGACAGGCCCGCGGGTGGGAGCTGGGCCCCGACCGGGGACAGGGCCGCGGGTGGGAGCTGGGCCCCGACCGGGGACAGGGCCGCGGGTGGGAGCTGGGCCCCGACCGGGGACAGGCCCGCGGGTGGGAGCTGGGCCCCGACCGGCGCAGCCTGTAGCGGGAGGAGGCGGGACGCCCCGGGCGGGCGCCGGGAGGGCTCTGGCCGTTCCGGGACGAGCCCCGCACCGCCCTCACCGTCGCCGTCCTCGTCCATGGCGAAATCTTCGCCTCCCGCCTCATGCAGATCCAGCACGTCCGCCATCTTGCCGCTCTCGCCGCCGCGGGGCACGGCGGGAAGCGCGCCGGAAGGGCGGCGCCGCCATCTTGGGGAAGGGGAGGGGCGCTCGGCGGCCGCCATCTTGGGGAAGGGGAGGGGCGCGCGGCGGCCGCCATCTTGGGGAGGGGAAGGCGCACGGGAGCCGCCATCTTGGGGAGGGGAAGGCGCACGGGAGCCGCCATCTTGGGGAGGTCACCGCGCCTCGTCCCGCCCGCACTGCCATGCAGGGAAGGGCGGGGGCGCCTCCCCTCGCAAAGTGGGGCCATACCGGAGACCACAATCAACCCCCCACGCACCCCCCAACCCCCCCTCCCGGGGGTGACACCAGTCTGGCTGCTCCCGGGGTGCGAGCCCCCCTGCACCGGGACTCTTCAAAAGAGAGGTGAGGGGCACAGCCCGCCCAATCAAGAAGAGAGAAGCCACCGCCACTACCCCAAAATCTATTTTATTGTATCAAATCATACATACAAACCGCAACGCTGTGCGGCGATTTATCCTTTCAGCTTTGCGTTTAACTATGTGGCCTGAACAAGGAGAACAACCCCCTTCCGGATGCTGAGAAAAACCTGGATTTGTTCATTTTATCACCTCCCAAGCGGAAGCGGAGACTCAAAACGGGTGCCTGTATTGCCAAAAACACACGTCACGGAATATCGGCTTTTCCTTTCCCAGGACGGATGGAAACACCATAACCCTCCCCGATTTGTTTTGCGAGCGGCTGGCGGTTTGTTGGCGAGCTCGTTGCGCGACCCGGCGCCGCAGGACAGAGTCACGGAGAGTTTGGCTAAAATCACTTAAAATCCCGAGGCGCAAAAAAATCGCGCGCGCCGCGAAGAGCAAAAGAACAGGGAGGGATTCTGCCAGCGGGCTGAGGGAGGTGCTGAGCGGGGGCTCCCGCGGTTCTGAGATCAGGCCGTCGGATAAATCACCGTTTCGCGCGACGCAACAACGCTACAGGCAGGTGGGGAAGTGCCGGGCTAGAGCACGTGATTAAATCCCAATGCAAGGTCTCGATATTGCCTGTAAAAAAAAAAAAAAAAAAAACAAAAACCCACCCCAAACCCCACACCGTTTACAATCGCATTTATAAACGCGTTAAACATTAATACTGTTGTGTAAAGAGGCTGCGTATAAAAAAATATATAAACACCCCCCCCCCCCCCCCCCAAATAGGCTTGTTAGGATGAGAATACAAAACTAGAATACCTACAGATAATGCAATTTTTTAAAATCTCCGTCTCAAAACAAAGACTATTGCTCAAATACCGCCTGCCTCTGCGGTCAAACACTGCGGGGGAGGCTGGTGCCGAGGAAGGGGAGGGCACGAGGGGCGGCCACCCGTGGAAATAGCAGAGTCCAGAAGGTTTTGTACCTCTGCCCCGGGGAAAAGAACCGGAGCAAGCTCAGCGCCACGCTGAAAAATAAATTTGTCCGCAATTTACATTCCCGCTGAGATGCTGCTGGCTCTTCCGGGCTACGTATTGGAAAAGTTGGGAGGGATACAGGAATTACCTACAGCAAGCTGCTGTTTTGTTGACTGAACTTGAGCTGTAGGAACACTTTAGTGTCAAAAAGGGCATTTTTTTAACTCTACACATCATATAGGTTTAGTACTGACAGGTATATAAAGAATAGGGAACTATTAATTAAAAAAAAAAAAAAAAGTGCATAACGACGTTTTTTGTTTCAGCACTGTTTTTCCTCGAGGAACGGCAAGCTCTGCGCGAGAAGGGCTGCTCAGCCCTCTGCTCTACCAGAAATCCTACGAATTGTCCCCAATACCTGTTTCCTGGCGGGGGGGGGACAGCTGCGGAGGGAGCCGGGCGCAGCGAGGGCTCAGAGCCCTTTATCTGTCGGGCAAAAGCCAAGTTGAGTTGAGGCCAAACCCTAGTCTGGGCTTTCGCTGCGCGGGGCTGGATCTGTGCTCTGGTTCAAAGGATTAAACACGGCTCTGGTTAACGAAGCCTTAAACACGGCTCTGGTTAACGAAGCCTTAAACACGGGCCTGGTTAACGAAGCCTTAAACACGGGCCTGGGTAACACCGACTTGTGTTCGCAAGGGAGAAGCTGAGCAGTTTCCCCTCTTACTGCTAGCGTGTTCTGAAACTCTGGCAAGGCTTTTTAAACCTCCCTTGGAAAGGCCAAGTCTGACATTTGGTTTGGAAGCTGCTCCGGAGAGAACAGCATGTCCATCTCTCATTTCGTGCAAGGTTTTCAAAAACTCACATCTCCCCAGCTCAGCTGAGGAAGCCAAAGAAACTCCCAACGCTCCATTTCCAGCGAAATGAACTGGCCCGCTTCATCCCCCTGCACCGACCGGTGGTGCCTGGGACAGGACTCCAGCATCTCCACCCTGCCAGGCTGGGCTAAACGCCCTAAAAACCCAAAGAGGACTGAAAAGGAGCGGAGCAGGAGGCTCTGTCTGCTGCAGACTAATTAAACTGCCAAGTCCAATCCCTGAAGTACTGCAGGGCCTTGGAGTTCGTTATTATTTCTCTTATTATAATGTGCATTATTTAGAGAACGAGGTATGTCCTACCCCACGAGTGGAAAGCCAGAGCAGGAACAGACAACAGCCACCCGACAGTTGTAGGGGGAACTGCGAATCCTGCCCGAGCTTGGGACTGACCTCGAGACTTAAGTCTGGACAAAACAAAATCCTGGTTTTAAATCCCTTTTACATGCTTGGGAGTATCCCCCCACGCAGCCTGCACTGTAGTGTTAAAGAGAATGCGCTGTTTGTTTTGTTTTGGCTTTTTAATTGGTGTGTTTATCAAGGAGTTCTGATTGATCCCCCTCTCTACTATAGAAAAAGAACGGGGGAAAATTTAAAAAAAAAAAAAAAAGCAGCAGGTGTCTGCATGGCATGCATCAGCTCTGAGGAACAGAAGCTTCCTGGAAGAAGGGCTACATTTCATTTCACGGAATACTGCTGACTATATAGTACCAACGTGGAGCGGAGCTCTTCAGCGTTAATACCGAAAAGCTGCGTTTTTAATGCTGTCTTTAAAAAAAACAGTGACAGAAGGAAATCTCTAGCAGACAGGAGGCCGAGGAGTAGGTCTAGAAGCAAGTATTAAAAGGTTTAAAAATCTGTACAGGAGCTTTTTCTTAAAAAAAAAAAAAAAAAAAAAAAATTTCTTTAAAATGTGCAAATGGGCCACAATTCTGGAAGAGGCATTACATGCTTTACGTGAGACGGGACGGCTCCCGTCGGTGTGGAGGTGTTAGTGGGCCTGGGGGAGCGGAACGACTCGCACGCCAGTCTAGCAGTTGGAGGAGTGCATGCTCCCCAGCTGGCCCGCCGCCAGCATCAGGATGTCTTTCTTCTCCTTGTGGAAACGCAGCTCCTTCCCAGCCAGGCGGGCTTCGTCCAGCTCTCTCTCCGTCGAAGCCAGCTCTCTGGAAAGGGCCCCGGGGCTGTTCTGCTCCCTGTTCACCCAGTCCATGGCCATCTGGTTCCTTATGTCGTCGTCCAGAGCGCGGTGGGAGTAGTGAGCCAGGACCTCCTGGTGGTAACGGAGATATGCAGGGCGGCTTAGGAAAAGACAAGTCGCTACACGGGGCGCACGTCGCTCCGTCGCATCTGGCTTCCTCGCCAGGGTGGGGAGCTTGGGGAGCGGGTTGGTGCGACCCCCACACGCCCCGAGGAGGCCCGGACTCACCTGCCGCGAGCACTGCCTCTCCCGCATGGCTTTGAGGCTGCCGTTCCAATGCAGCAGCTGGAAGACGGTCATCAGCTCCTGCAACGGCAAGAGGAGGTCAGGGCTGCGAGCCAACGCGGGGACCGGGACGCGGCCTGACGAGGAGTCAAGCCGGTTTCTCGCTACGGGAGCCAGAAGCCGGGGAGGACTTTGCAACGTCACCCCCGGTCCTTTGCAATCACAAGGCTCGCAGGGTACGGCTGCAGCCCCAGAGTCCATAAACAAAAGGTTTCCAGCATTCACGAGTTCGGATTTATCGAAAAGAGGAGAAAACCGCAGCAGCGGGGGAGGCCGGAGGCACCACCACCATCCTCGGAGCCAGGGTGCAAGGGCAGAGCCCGGCTCACCCCACCGGACAAACGTCCCCCGGCCAGGCGCGTGGATTTACAGAGGAGACAGAGACGCTGGTGCTTCCCCTCTGCCCCAGGGATCTGGGGATTCTGCAAGCAAGACCCTGTCATCTCGCAACCTCCAAGCCAAACCACCACCCGGAGAGGGTGACAACCCAATGTTTTCCAAGCAAACATTTCTCTCTCAAGGCCACACAGATTCTTCTCCATGAACTTGCAGCGACTAGTTAGGCTTCCCAAACACAAACCCAGCCTAAGGAATATACATAACAGAGTCACCCTGTGTAAACAGGCCCATTAATATAAACACTTCTGTCTTCCTCCTGCAGAGTATTTCCATTCAAGGGAAACGAGCCAGGCAAGAAGGCAGCTTTGGGAAAAGGTTGCCTACAGCAAAGAACCCCAAATACAGCCACGCTACAGACTCAAGGCACCTGCTTTGAGAGGCATCCAAACCCTGCCCCGCTGTCTGGAGCAGAGTGATGGTCTGGCTTCTCCTCTTCTAAAAACCCAGTTCCAGCTGGTGCACTTAGAGTCAACCTGTCTGCACAAGAACCATCTCGAGTTCCTTTTGAAGCCCAAGTTTCAATGAAAAGGACTCACGAATCTCAAAGCACCGTCTTAACGCCGTCTCCGTATGTGCAGGGACAGGCATCCAGCCTGGCAAGGAGGAGCGTGCTCAGAGGCTATCAAGTCACATGCAGAATTCAGCGTTTTCCCCCAGCAGTCTGTACTTTTTGGTACTGTGCAGGTAAAGAAGACTGCTCTGCTCGTAGGAGCGGTTTCCTCCGAGAGGCTGGAATAAAGCCCAGCTCGGTTCTCAGTCATCTGTTCTGCACGGACTCCTTCTGCTCCATTAACCAGAACTGATAAGTGTTATAGCAGTTTCCCTCAGCAGTTTGTGCTTCTCATTTCACAGATGTTTTGTCATAACGAGAGACAGACTGAGCATATTTCAGTAGGATAGGAAGACTGCTCAGATAACACTGTGGTTTGAGGGCATGTAACGACAGTAATCAAGGCTCCTAATTCCACAACCAAAATGTCTTTGGATGAAAGATCTTCACCAGCTTTCCTAAGGGAAGCGAGGCCTCTCCCGCTGTACAGGGAGAGGATAAAAAACACAAAGGAAACAGCTCACTTAATGCCCTGAATTCAGGTACCTGGAGGCAGCGCTTGGACCTCCGGCGCCAGTTATCTAAACGCTACGTCACTGCCAACACGCAATCAGAAGAATGCAGAGTCCTTTCACTGAGGCATGCAGCTATCAGAGAGCGTTTACAGAGACAAGCCCAATTCCAAGAATTTTGCTGCTATACCATCACCTGCAAGTGCCATCAATCCCAAACTGTGTTGTAAGAGGAACGCCCCACTTTTATTTTGAATATAAAGCACCACAGATGTAGCGGAAAGATCAAACCAACCACCCCTCGAGCCGTGTCATTAAATTATGAACAATACCTGGAACTCCAGCATTGATTTTCCCTTGTTGGATTCCAGCATGAAGCGAAAAGCCCCGATCCCGGTGTTGGGATTATCAGCTTCCTCTCGATTGCCCTGCAAGAGACATTTCAGACAAGAGCTGTGATCCCCAACCAAGCGTGGCTCACCTGGAACCTGCCACTTGTGCTACGTCACCTCCACTTCAGTAATTCCAGGTCAGGTTAAGGAGGACAGCCTGACACTGGCAGACGCACTAAACTGTCTAATTCAGCCTCAAATATCTGCATCGTTCACTACAGCTCTCCCGGAGTAACAAAGCCCGCTCTGCTTTTGACAGTGCCACGGGATTTTTTTCTGCAGCCCATGATGGCAATTTTTCTTACAATACTCTGGGTACCATCAAGCACCATGTGACTACACAGCAAGAACTCCCTCCAGGATAAGGTATAATTAGAGCAGTAAAAGAAGAATGCACAGCTCCTGCTGCTAGAAATAAAGTTTCTGGAAAACATTTGGTTTAAAGAAAGCTAGCCAATGTGACGGTCTGGCCACAGAAGGGCCATGTGAATCAACAGCTCCGTCTTACTATCCCACCCTGCCTGAGCCGAGGGCAGCACGATCAAACTCAAGAAGTGTGAGACTGTGTGGGAGGGGAAGCAAGAGAACAAGAATTAAGAGCTACAGATCAAGTTTTAATGCTCAGAAGTCACTGAAAAAACCCTGCCATAAAGAGTTCCAGATGTAAAAGAAAACTTCTCTTCCCACGATTTGAGTTTTTTCCCCAGTCAGTCCGTCCCCATCGACTGCAGCCGTCTGGGCACTGACAAGCCTTACGTTGAAAGATGCCAGGGCTTCCGAAACACTCTTCTCAATGAACTCGTCCGTGATCCTCCGGGAGGGATGCTCATTAAAGACCGAGTTCATTAGCGCAATCTTCGCAGCACTCCTGCGGGCTTCAGCCTTGGTTGGACAGAACTGAGGAGAGACAAACACCGTCAGGACAGAAAGACAGCGAGATGGCCCAGATCCCTTCGGCCCCGACACACGAAATGGGAATTAGGTGGCAGTGTTGTGTAGTTTTGGAAAGTCGTGCTCTCAGACATCCTGAAATCATTAGGAGCTGGTTTCAAACCACAGCTATCCCAACCACGCTAAACACAAAAATTAGGCAGGCAGCTGAACTCAGCACATAGTATCTGCATCAGGAAACGCCACCGATCAGCTCGTCAACAAAATTAATTAGCTTAAAACCAAAACGTAACCAAATTACTCGTAAGCACAAGGACTGCTCTTCAGGATGGGCAGAGCGTGGAGCTGCTAGAACTGTTTCTTTTGGATACGTTCTTCAAACCAAGACTAGAGAGTAACTGCCTAAAGCCACTACAGCAAAGGAATCCAAGATGCAGTCAGGACCCGTTGTGATTTTTGGACCTTAATCTTTCGGGTGAGGTATTTGGGTTGGACATTTGCCTTTTAAACAGAAAGAGAGTAGAAACTATTGATCCAATGTTATGATTTGATTTCTAAAGTCTTTTGGCACCTTGAGAAGAGGCTCTGGGTCAAATCCGGAGCCCTTGCAGGGAAATATTCCTCTATCAGTGCGTCCGAGCTGCATCCTGTCAACACGTCCCACTGCTTAATCCTGGGAAGGAGGACCAAATTTCGAAACCAGCCAACCTACCAGTTTTTTTCTGAGAGCACATATCTGGCCTCAGCTCTGCTAAGGTCCAAGTCAGTCGCGTGTAGGGAATACAGTACATACAGCAGAGTAAAATGTACAGCCCGACCTTCCTGGATTGAAGTTGTGTGGGGTTTTATAGGTAATTAGGAAGACTTACTAGCCAGCCCAAAATTAAGGAGGGTTACAGTCAGACCCATGTCGCTCTCATGCTTCAAATCAGCAGGAAAATGTGCCCAGTGCAGAGGGGTATCTGAGCACTAATGCTGGGGGGGAAGGATTCTCAGGGCACCCAAGTTAGACTGCTCTGGAGAGGGAGCTACACCGCAGGGCCGGCTTCCAACCCGGCAATCGTACCTGGAAACTGCCAAAGCAGCTCCCTCCCGGCAAGGTGACGTAGCAGACGTACGGGGGACTGTTGGAAGGGACCATCTCGTACACCACGAGGGCTCCGTTTTTCAGGTCGGCTCCGCGCGACTGCTTCATCTGCCAGAACTCCTGCAGGGCCTCCACGACGTTCACTGAGGAAACAGAAATAAAACCGAGTTCAGACACACAAAACGAGAGCCTGGGAAGCTGCTTTCCTCAGGCATCAGCCGCCAGGAGTGGCCGCATCCCGAAACGGGACGGCATAAACGTCAGTGTGTTCCCACCTACACAAGCAGGGCCCTGCTCAGGGAGCCCAGTTACGTCTCTTATTAAAAACCACCTGCCTCAAGGGAAGCTGTAGGTGCACGATGTCAACACGAGCACGCCTCTCCCAGCAAGGGGGATGGAAGGAGCACCGCCGAGTTATAAAAGAAAGCTTCCTACAGAAAAGCTCTTCCCGTCCCGACAAACTTAGGGAAAAGCTTCCAGAAGAGGACTTGGAAAAGGCTGCAAGGGCAGCGAGGCATTCTTCCTTCGTAAGAGGGCTGCCAACAGGCTCGGCAGGTTTGCTCGCCTGCCTCAGCTGATCCTCAATATTGACATTCTTATGTTTAAGGTAAAAATAAAGCAGCTGACCTGCGCGTGCACCGTCAGGCCTGCAGAAACCACCTGCCTTTATGCTGAACATCACGTACCTAGCTCCAGGCAACCCGATGGGAGGCACAAGAAGCGACCTGAGGTGTAAAGCTGCCTCCTGGCAGAACTCCCTGTAATTTGCGTGGGCGTATTTAACCGTCACGCAGAGCGTGTGCAACTGCATGGAGGAGAATGGAAACATCTGATCGGAGAACCTCGTTTGTACCATTCGGCCGGGGAGGACATATAACCAAACAGTGAATCACAGGATAAAGCCAGGATTAGCTTTGTTACAGTAAGGGGGTTTTCCATCCCAGTTAGGAAACCAGAGCCTAAAACGTTAACCCTTGTTGATTCTGGTAATTACAGTCTTTTCAGGAGAAGTTGGTTTTAAGCGGGCACCTCTTCTGGAGCACCAAATTTGCTACATGGGGTTTGGGCACTTGCCCAGCTTTAACAACCGGGCAGCTAGTCCACACCATGCACAGGCAACCAACGCACACAGCCCTCGCGGCGACCGGCTTGTAGCCCAAGCCTGTGAGATTAAATTCTTCTTATTTTAATATGCATGCAAGAACTAGGGGTGTCTGCTGTAACAAAGAGCCAGCTGTCCTGTCGCTCTCTTAATTTGTGAATCCCCAGCACCGTGAGAACTTCCTCCGAGCTGTTCTAAGTTTACCCACCTTTTATTTCGTCAAGGTTTGGGCAAGAAAAACAAAACTCACAGCATCTAACACTCTAATTTGCTCCAAGCTTCTTTCTGTGCTGTAGAGTTTGACAGGTAGCTGTAGGAAAAGCCTGCCCTCAGCTCTTCCTCAGCACTCTAAATCTTTCTAATCTCAGCAACTGCTTTGAAGCAAGGCAATCTGCAAAACAGATTACAGCAACTCCTCACTAACGCCAAGCTGTTAAAAGGACACTACCGCAGAGCTCGCTTGCTCATTAAAATGAGAAAATAACCCCCAAATCCCCTCCCAGATTCTCCTGTGAGGAGCTGCACACAACGCAGAAAGCAGGGAGGCAGAGCACCTTTGCTGTTCTCAAAGGCTCCCAGGGTAAAACAGAAAAGGGGGATTAATTTGAGGCCACGAGTGACCGTGCGATGCCAAGCCCACAAGTCATCCTGGTTTAGCTTTTCAGTGCCCACCCAGCGCTGTAACTTTTTCAGCTTTCAGGAAGACGGCGAGCTTGAGCCTTTTGCTTTGTTTTATTGCTTTCTGTAAGATGAAGCCAGGCAAGGAGTCACTACCACAGTAGTTCCTCACTAAGCATTTCCCTTCTCTTTCAACCACAGGCTTTTCAGGGCATTTGTTCATAAAGCAGTCGCTTTGGATTATTTTCAAGTTTAATTTGGTTGAGTTTGGGTTTCTTTTTTTTGATGAAACATGCAAGACAGGGGCAATTTTCCACTGAAGACTTAACAAAAAGCCATACAAACAATACAGAGTTCCCTGCCAGTTCATCAGTGCACCAATACCCAGCCAGACTTCCCCTCCATCCAGGCAGATTCCCTTCCCAGGGACAGCATCAGTCATGCACATAATCCCCCAGGGATTTGGGGAGACAATGCCCGATTCACTAACGGCTTCAGGGACCGTTTGGCACGAGGCAACTGAGACTTCGCAGCAGCGACCACACAAGAAACTGCAGAGAAAAGCTGAGCTACATCAGGCAACGCAAATTCTCATGACACATGGAATTGCTCTGAAAATTCAGAGAAATTATTATAGCTTGCTTTAATTTAGTGAAGTCTGAGAAGCTGGCATTAAGAGCAGGTTAATGAGGAAACACCATGCGACACATGCACGGGCAGAGTTGTGTTTTCAGTCCAAGACAAGGGTTCCTCTGTGCCAGACACTGGCCGGGTACTTCGTTAGTGACTGGAGCAATAGGTCAGACAGCTGAGATGCATCCAAAAGAGGTTTTTTCCCCCCAGACTGGATTCAACCCTTCCAGCTGCCACAGGCAGGGTGGTTTTAGGAGACGAGAGAGTAAAATACTTAATTGAAACTCTGCAAATACTTCAGAACAATCTGCTTTTATAGGGCTGGAGAGCAAACCGCGTTGCTCCGAACGGAGATCTGCCCGTCTGCCCCCTCCTTCCCAGCACAGCTCCGGCTACAATGCTGTGCCTGCCGTATGTAGCAGACAAACACTGGCTGACTGTTGCAGCGTGCTGAATCCAAAGCGAAATTTTAGCCTCAATTAGTCCTGGATCGATGATTTTCAGCCTTGCTCCCTCACCCCCCTCTTCCTATTAAATCACAAATTAGCGACGTGAGGGAAAGAAGCAGGAGACAGAAAGTTTGCTTTCATTTACAGAAAGCATCCTAAATCCTGTTACGTCTCACGTTTGCAAGAGGATAGTCCTCAAATGCGGGGACGCCTTCTGCACCCTGAAGGATTTTAATCCCGTACGGAACACAAAAGACAACGCTCAGTCTGGGGAGGGGGCAGAGAGAAAAACGACCGGATGGTTTGAATGCAGGTAAAGCTGCTGAAGAAATAACGTTATCTTTGCACCTTGCACGAGGTCGTGTTTAAAGGGAAACCCGACGTGTAAAGAAAGGTATTTTAAATGCCTGCAATTAGAACCAGCTCAAAACATTGGAACTCTTCCTGTCAGCATCAGCCGATACCATTTGAGCTGCTTGTGTGCATTTCTGAGGGCAGGAACTGGAAATGCCGTTCCCCTAGAGAAACTCTGCCACCCATCTGCGTGGGGGAGCCCTGCAAATTTACAGAGCACAGCTTAACCCACACGGGGCGGCTCCTGTCAGAGTCTCACCCTTTAGACTTGCCACTCCAAGCAAAGATGAAGAGAAGCTGGGAGACACGAAGCAGAGCCTGCTCTGACCATCAGTCATATCTGTTTATTGCTTTGGAGCATAACCCCGGATCCCGGCGTCGTGTATACGATAGCACATCTGACTTGCATATTAAATACAGAAGAGTAAGTGATTCCACATGGCGCTGAGCTGCTCCGGAGCCAGGCGAGCAGCAGTTCCCCTGCACGCCGGTGGTGCCGGCTGCCAAGGACTCACCATTTGGAAGCCTCCGACCGCCTCTGTTGGACCTGCTGCCGTAGCCGGAAGAAGCTGGGAACTCAAAATAGTTGCAAAGTGTCTCCTTTTGGGTGGGGTGGAAGATTCTTTCCATCATGGGGCCAGTCAAATATGTGCTTTAACCTTTTTTCTTGCTTCTGTACTTTTTGGGTTTTTTTCTTTTTTAAATAAGGAGGAGTGTACAAGAAACACAGATCTGAGACTCCTCCGGGGGCTCTCGCACGACCGGGTGCCTCTGATGCAATACTTGGAGCCCCGCGGTGCCGGAGCGTGGTGGAGTACTTAACACCCCCGCACCGGCCTCCTCCAGCACCAGCAGATTCCAAAGTTGATTTTTCCTCAGTTTTTCATCAACAAGGTGCAGCCGTGCGGAGCACAGAACTGAGGGGGGGTCCCAGGAAAACTGCAGCTACTGGGAATGGGCAAGGATTGCCCAAGTGGAGCCCTCTTCGTTGCTGCCCTCGTTGAAAGAAATGAGCTTTTTTTTTTTTTGGTCCTGACATCAAGTTGAAGTAAAGGAATTATATATAGAGGGACTAAATTGCTACTGCACAAGAACAATCCTCCTTCTTAAAAATATCTAGAAAACTTTTTTTGAAAAATAATCATCCTCCACCTTCTCTAACTTTGTCACACGTTTATGTGTTACAGCTACAGCACAAGTAGAAAACTTCCTCAGCTTTAAACCACTTGTCTGCCCAGCTCAAGTTCCTTCATGGTCACCTATATACTTGCCTACTCCTACTTTGTCTTCTCTCTCTAATTTACAAAAGCAAAAAAACACGTCAAATTAGGTATCTGAAAACAGTTGATACCATCAAAACAAAAGTCTGCATTTAAGAGGCCACACAGCTTTCTAAGAAAATGAAGATCTGTGAGTGTTTCTCAAGCTTGACCCCTGAAACCATGAGACTCCTTAGGGAAAAGGCAGACCCAGAGAAACCACAGACTCTGCGGTTTTATTTTACTCACTTTTAGTTTATGTACTTTCCCATTTTTGGCGCGAGCAGTCCCAGACAGATTGGGCCAGAACGGGGATTCTCCTTCCCTCCCCACGCTCACCTTTAACATCGCCCAAACCATACAAGCTCCTTCTGCACAGCCAGGGGATCCCAAGCACCAGGGCTGAGACAGCAGCAGATGCTGGCAGACTCTCCACAAAGGGCACAAAACGCTTATTACTCATATCTAACCTATCAACAACATCAAGGAAGCCTCCTTGGGCACCCTTACAGCCCATCATACAGGCAAACCACCAGCTGAAAGCCACAAGGACAGGGAATATACGGCCATGGGAGAGGTTCTCGATTCCCGTCTTTTCTCTAAGTCATAGAGCTGCAGGGAAAAAGGTGCTCGAAGCTCGGTGGTGGGAAGCCAAGGGAAGCAGAGCCCTCACCCCATAAGGCTTCCAGGCGAATTCCAGGGAAGGAAGAAAGTCTTGGAAAAGTTCACACCTTAAAGCTTATGCTGGAGAAGATACAGAAGAGGGAAGGGTAGCGCAGACCAAAGAAAATGAGTTGTAACAGGGATCCCAGATGAGGGAGAATTAATGGGGAAGGAGGGCTGCGACAGGAGAGTTTCAGACACAAGGCTGGAAGGAAAAGAGGGAGCTGACAGGGAAACACCCCGAGAAGATCCCAGACCTTACATCGATGGGATGGGAGACAGGGCACTGTGGCTCCAGCACCGAGGGGGGGAGGAAAAGGGGCAAAGACGAACCCCAGCCCTGGGGATAGGGACTGCGCAGGAGGAGGGAGATGCTGCTCCCATCCCTGGGGAGACGCTGCTCCCATCCCTGGGGAGACGCTGCTCCCATCCCTGGGGAGGAAGGGGCGATGGGGAATAAGATGGAGGGAGAAAGCAGCTCAAGCCGCAGAGGAGCCAGCCCCGAGCGAGAGCATCGGGAGGGCAGCCCCGGGGCAGGGGCTGACACAGGGGAAACGGGGAGAGAAGGGGCGATGCACAAGCAAAAGGTCTCCCTCCGGATCCCTCACCCTCAGCCCCCCCCGGCCCGCCCCGCCGCTGCCCGCCCCCCCCAGCTCACCGCGGCCGTAGCCCTGCGTGTGCTTGGCGAAGCTCCTCACCACCGCCTCCACCGCCTCCCGCAACACGGCGGGCGGCCCGGCCCCGGGCGGCGGCGGCGGCGCGGCCGGTCCCTGCAGCCCCAGGGGGGGCGGCGGCGGCGGCAGCCCCAGCCCCAGCCCCAGCCCGGTCGGGGGCGGAGCGGCGGGCAGCGGCGCCGCCACGGCGGCGGGCGGAGGGGCGGGAGGCGGCGCTGAAGCGGCCCCGGTGACGCCGGGCCGGAGGGAGCGGAGCGTCCCCACCCCGGGCTGCAGCCGCTGCGCCCGCACCGACTCCATCACCGCCGCCGAGCCCCGCTCCGAGGGAGAGCGCCGCGGCGGGGGCGCTGTCACTCACCGCCCGAGGGGCCAATGGGCGTGGAGATCACCTCAGGGAGGGGGCGGGACGGCAGTGGGGGCCGACCAATGGCGGCGCGGAGGGGGAGGGCGGTGGCGGGGAGGCGGTGACAGCGGGCAGAAAGCCAATCGCAGGGCAGAACTTCGGGGGGGGGTGGGCGGGCCGAGGGAAGGAGTGACCAATCAGAACTCGGGGACGGGGAGGGCCGCGCTCTCCTTGCTTACCCCAATCACACGCGGGGGGGGGGGGGGGTGCGGACTGGAGGGACAGCCGCCCAATCGTGCTGCAGGGGTGATTATAATGGCAGAGGAAAGAACCAATCAAAATGCAAAGCAGCACGGCTGGGGGGCGGGAAATGGCAAAACCAAAGGCGCGGGCCGTCTGTCCTCCCGCCGGCCGCCAGGCGGCGCTGGCCCCGCTGCCGCTTCCGGAAGCGGCTCCGCGCCACCCTCCTCCGCTTCCGGTCGCCGGCCCGCAGCGGGGAGCGGCCATGGAGGGCTGGGTGCGCTTCAGCGCCCAGAGCCAGGCCAAGGAGCGGCTCTTCAGGTGTGGGGCGTGGGGCAGGCTGCGGCGTGGGGCTGCTGGGGCTCCCCTCGCCGGGGCAGGGCGCCTCACGGAGGCTCCTCACGCCGCGGTGTCTCTTGCAGGGCCGCGCAGTACGCCTGTGCCTTGGCGGGGGACGCGCTGCGGAGGAACGGGGCGAGCGCCGGCGTCCTGGCCAGCCTTCAGCAGCTGGAAGCTCACCTCAGCCTGGGCCGCAAGCGTGAGTGGGGCCGGTGGGGAAAACAGCGCCCCCCCCCCCCCCCCCCCCCCCTTTCTGTGTGCGTTTGGTGACCGTCTGTCTGTCCGTCTGTCCTGCAGTGCTACGCCTGGGTAGCTCGGCCGAGGCGTTGGAGGCGGCGAAACGGGCCATCCACCTGTCGGACATGGTGCTGCGGTTCTGTGTCACCCTCAGCCACCTCAACAGGGCCATGTACTTCGCCTGTGACAACGTCCTCTGGGCAGGGAAGACGGGGCTGGTGCCCAGCGTGGAGCAGGAGAAGTGGAGCCAGCGGTCCTTCAGGTGAGGGGCTCGGGCAGCTTCCCGGGTACCCTTAGAACCACACAGTTATAGAATCACGGATTGGTTTGGGTTGGGAGGGACCTTAAAGTCCCCCCAAGTGCCACCCCTTGCCCCGGGCAGGGCCCCCTTCCCCCGGCCCAGGGGGCTCCCAGCCCCGTCCAACCTGGCCTTGAACCCTTCCAGGGAGGGGGCAGCCACAGCTGCTCTGGGCACCCGGGGCCAGCACCTCACCCCCCGCACAGGGAACAGTTTCTTCCTAATATCTAATCTAAAGTTTCCCTATTTCAGTGTAAAACCATCACCCCTCATCCTACCCCCACCCCCTGATCCAGAGTCCCTCCCCACCTCTCCTGCCCCCACTTTAAGCCCTGGGAGGCCGCTCGAAGGTCCCCCCGGAGCCTTCTCTTCTCCAGGCTGAACCCCCCAACTCTCTCAGCCTGGCCCCCCAGGGGAGCTGCTCCAGCCCCCCCAGCATCTTCGTGGCCTCCTCTGGCCCCGCTCGAGCAGCTCTGTGTCCTTCTGCTGTTGGGGGCCCCCGAGCTGGCCCCAGCACTGCAGGGGGGTCTCCCCAGAGCGGAGCAGAGGGGGAGAATCCCCTCCCTGGCCCTGCTGCCCCCCCTGCTCTGGCTGCAGCCCAGGGCACGGGTGGGTTCTGGGCTGCCAGCGCACGGTGCTGGCTCACAGGGGCAGTTTTCCTCCCACCAACCCCCCCAGTCCCTCTCCTTGGGGCTGCTCTCCAGCTGCTCCTGGCCCAGCCTGGGTTTGTGACCCACCCTGGGGCGAGCAGGTTTCTCGCGTCTCTTTTGCTGCCCCACGGCGTGGGAGTGGAAAATGGGGTCCAAGCTGCCCCCCAAGCACTGCATGCAGGGGCTTCTCCCTTCCTTGCACCGTACTGACAGCAGGGGTGGGCACCTTCGGCAGAATGTGGGCTCTTTCTGCACAAGACGGGGGTTTTAGGACATTTTATTTTTGTGGCCAATACGGAAACAGCTTCAGGCTCCCGGTATCGCAGCCCGCGGTCCCCAGCACTGTTTGCCCGCTCTCCCCTTGCCCCATTCCTCTCCCTTCTTTGTCAGGTATTACCTCTTTGCCCTCGTTGTGAACCTGAGCCGGGATGCCTACGAGATCCGGATCCTGATGGAGCGCGAGGCGGGCGGGAAGCGAGCGAAAGGCGCCGGGAACGGCTGCCAGCTCCGGGCTGACACCGGGCTCCAGCAGCTGGGGCTGAGGCTGCAGATCCAGCTCCAACTTCTGATCCACGTCCTCCGGAACAACCCTCCTCTGCTGCTGGACGTGGTGAAAAACGCCTGTGACCTTTTTATCCCTCTGGACAAGCTGGGGCTGTACAAAACCAACCCGGGCTTTGTGGGGCTGTGCGGCCTGACCTCCTCCATCCTCTCCATCCTCACCATCCTTCATCCCTGGCTCAAACTGAAGCCTTAGTCATCCTCAGAGCCTGCCTCCGGGCTCCAAGCCGGCGCAGGCAGATATTTGGGGACCCTGGGGGGTTACTCCTGGGGCTGGGACATGACTAAAGCTGACTGGCTCGGTCCTGTCGTGTGCAGCTGCGCGTTCCCGTCACGCCTGGCTGCCGTAATAAAAACGGGAGGAAGGTGGAGGGAGTTTGCGGCGTCGGAGCCCGCAGGGACCTGCCCCGGCTCCCTGTGGCGCCAGCGAGGAGGGGGATACTCAACGGACCTAAATTTGTTCCTTTTCCCCATTGACTGTAGGGCCTCGCCGGCCGTTTTAGGGCTTTGTTTCCCCTCCCTCTTTAGGGGGGGTCTCTTAACACAGAGCCAGCCAAGAGGGAAATACTTGGGGCCGGAGAAGGGGGCCTGGGTCTCCGGGTGCTTCTCCCAGGCTGAGGAGGGGTTAAGCCACAAGGTGAGGGTGAGTGTAGCGCTGGCCAGGTGCATCCGACGCCTGTTTTGACGCTTTATCTTCCCTTTTAAGAAATCTAAGAGCAGACAGAGGGTGAATTGAAAGGACTTTGGCCGCGGCTGCGCCGTGCCCGGCTGGGTGTTCGGAATTGAACTTGGGGTAAGTCCGTGGGGTCTCGGCCGGGCCCGCCCTGCCGCCCGCTCGTGGGGTTGGGCTGAGATCGGGGCACATTTCCCCGTAGGAGAATATTCTCTTGCCTGCCCCTTCCCCACGCACCCGCTGGGGAAGCAGCGCTGCCACCTCGCTAAATTTGCCCGTTTCCCCTTGGTTTCTGCGATGCCAGCGGACACCGCGGGTTTGGCCCCGATCTAAAAAGGGTTTGACTTAAGGATGCGCTTGGGGCGGGTGAGATAATTTATACCCAGAGGTGTGTTGGGTTTGTGTGTCCAGCCCCGGCTCCAGGACCCTCTGGGTGTTTTCCGTTCGGCTTTCGGTGGGCTCTGGGGTGATACGGGGAGGGGAACAGCCGGCTGGCTGGGAAATGGTGAGTGCGTGTGCGTGTCCCCCCCCCCCAAACTGAGCCCAACCCGAAGCTTTAGCAAAAGGGAGTTTAATTCCGCCGGCTAATGAAGGAGGTGGCTGGGAGAACGCGGGGCCTCTGCCTGGCTCAGGACGAGCCACAGGGACCCCAGCATTTGGAGGGCGAAAGCTGCACCCCCAGTTCCCCCTCGGCTGGCAGCCAAGGGCTCAAGCGAAGCCTCAGCTCGGGCCTCGGAGACTTTGAGCCCTCGGCGGGGAAGGTAAATCCCTTCCGCGAGTGGAAAGCGGCCTCCGCGGTTTTCATGCAGCGGAGCAGGATTCTAACGGCTCCGGGTTGCTGCGCCGGGTCGCGGCATTAGGTGTTAAATCCCGGTTGCTGAGACGTCGCCGTTTTCCTCCATCTCTGTGATCTAAGAATGCGTGGTTGCTCGGTGTGGTGACTTCCCAACACCCCCCCACCCCCCCCCCATTTATTTGGGGTCCTTGTGGTGGGCTGCACCGACACCCCTTTCCCACCCCCCTCACCCTCCCGCCGCGGTGGTAACGAGCCGAGGGCTCGTTAGGGCTGCGCCGGCCTCCTGCCCCAGCCCTTTTCGGAGCAGATGGGGGGCATTTGGGACCCTGGGGGCTCGCTCTGCAGCAAACCCCCCCCACCGTGCTTTTGAGCTCAGTTCATCTTTTCCTTGTATTTTTTTCTCCCCCCTCTCTGGGAATTTTATTATTTTTTTTTATTTTTCTCAGCCGCTCTGGGTCTGGCCTCCCCTTTTATTACTGTGGCTGGAGGGGGGCTCAGTGCCCCCCCCCCCCCCTCCCCTCGCCAGCCCCAGCTTCACCTGCTTTTGACGAACCATCAGTTCCCTTAGAAAAGGGAAAATCAGCCCTAATTGGGCAAGGGGCTTCGTTAGCCAGAACCTGGGGCTGAGGGGTGGGCTTGGCAGCCTGGGGGGTCCTCACAGTTCTGCCCCACGCCAGGACGTGGAGGTCTGGGGCTCAGGGGGTTTATTATAAATTACTATGAAATTGCTATTAATGAAAACATATATATAGAGAGAGAGTGAGAGAGAGAGAGATAATGTATGTTATATCTGGGTTTATATATAGAAGTATGTCACAATTAGTTTATTTAATTTTCCTAGTTTATTTATTTTTAAAATTTTAATTTTAAATTTTAATTTTAAAATTATAATTTAATTTGCCATTTAAATTTCAATTTAATTTTCCATTTCCATTTCAATTTCAATTTAATTTTAGAATTTCAATTTAATTTTAAAATTTAATCATCATCCCTAATTTTCATCCTTAATTTAAATCTTAGCCTCAATAGCAGAGTGAAGGGGTTTAGGATTTTTTTTTTCGCAGAAGTGGGAACCCACCATCAGCTCCCCCCAGAATCCTCAGAGCTGTTTTTTCTGTGCTGCCCTGGGTTAGGTAACACCCATCCCTGGATATTCCCCTCAATCCAGGGGGGGATGGGACGGGACCCCCCCCCTCTATTTCCACGCGTTTCCCCACCCTGTGCGCAGGGGGCAGCCGCTCCCCAGCCTTCAGAAGTTGGTTTTGCTGGAGCTCAGAGCTCTCCCCCTCTCCCTGATGGTCCCACAACCAGCAGAGCTTTTTAATTTTTTTTTTTTTTTTTTCTATCCCAGTACAACCATTTTCCAGCCGGCCCCTGCGTCCACTTTTCCTTCGGGAGCATCGTCGTGGCGATTAGAGGATGGGGAGGGGGGGCCCCAACGCTTCTCTTAAATGGACAATTTTGTACCAAAATATCCCCGTTGCTCAGCAGGATCAGCTTTAATAATAATAAAAAAATCCATTTATCCAAGTATTCGTTGGGCTGTGGATTATAAAGAGACTACGGCTCACACCTTGGGGGGGCAGAGACTGGGTTTGAGCTGCTAATTCCAACTAATTAGCATTATTACTCAACTAATTACAACTCATTCAGATTTATTTCCAGAGCCGGTTGCCAGACACCCTCCTGCGGCAGTGATGGGACTTTCCCAAAGTCTGAAACTGAAACCAGACCTGGCAACAGTCATCAAAGTTTAATTACCGTTAATTAGCCGGGCCTGGTCCCACGGTGGGCTTGGTGGGGCCCCGGACTGTCAGGGCACAGCTGAAAAACGCCAGGTTTTAGTGTTTTCTACATGATTTTGTGCATATTTTTCACTTGTGCTTCTACAAACCCTCAGGGCCTTTAGATAAGGGAGAACTCGCTGCTAATTGGACAAGGGTCTTCGTTAGTCGGTAATTAAGGAGAGGGTTCAGGGTTGGTCTTCTGGAGGTGTCACGGGGGGGCAGGGGGGGCTGTACTGGGCTGCTGCTGGGGGGGGGGATGGAGGCCCCCCAGGAGGGGGGGATTGGGGATGCTGGGCTAAACTGGGGGGGGGTCTGTGCTGGCCTGGGAGTGTGGCTCTGGGGTCGCTGGGCTGAAGTGGTACTGAGCCAAAGTGGGGGTGCTGGGCTGGGGTCGCTGGGCTGAAGTGGTCCTGAGCCAAAGTGGGGGTGCTGGGCTGGGGTCACTGGGCTGAAGTGGTACTGAGCCAAAGTGGGGGTGCTGGGCTGGGGTCGCTGGGCTGAAGTGGTACTGAGCCAAAGTGGGGGTGCTGGGCTGGGGTCACTGGGTTAAGCTGGGGTCACTGGGCTAGACTGGGGGTGCTGGGCTGATCTGGGGGCACTGGGCTAAGCTGGTGGGTGCTGGGCTGGGCTGGGGGTGCTGGGCTGGACTGGGGGTGCTGGGCTGGGGTCACTGGGCTAAGCTGGGGTCACTGAGCTGGGCAGGACTGGGGGTCTTGGGCTAAACTGGGGGTGCTGGGCTGGGGTCTGTGGGCCGAGCTGGGGGGCTGCTGGGCTGTACTGGGAGCACTGGGCTGGGAGTGCCAGACCCTGGCAGGTGAGTTCACCTCCTTTTGGGGCGCGGGGGGCCTTTGGGGACCTGACACCAACTCCCCACCACCACCACCACCCCCTCCCGCAGTGGGAGCCAGGCCCTGGGCACAGCCTGGCTGCCGCAGCCCCTGCGCGGGGGCAAAGTGCGGCTTGGGGGGGGGGGAACGGGGGGGGGGGGGGGGCCGGGGCCACCCCAGCCTGGCCAGGGAGGAAAAACCGTCCTCGTCCCCTCCCGCTGCTCCGACGGCTCCCGGACGCGGCCGCTGCCCGATCCCGCCCCGGCTGAGCCCGGCGAAACTCGCTGCATCCCAGGCGCCACGTGGGGTGAGCAGGGTCCGGCCGGAGGGGGGAAACGGGGGGGGGGGGGGGGGGGGCGTGGGGTGTGTCTGTGGGGTGCATGTGTGGAATTTGGGGTGACGGGTTGCGTCTGGGCTGGGCCGGCGACGGGAATGAGGAAGAGTTTGGTGCTGGGAGGGTGTTGGCGGGGGTGGCCCTGTCCCGTGCCTCAGTTTCCCCAGGCGGGCGCAGGCCCGTCCTGCAGGGACGGGCTCACGGGGGACAGTGAGGGGGGTGGGTGTGTGTCCCCCTCACGCAACCGCCACCGTTTTGGGCCGTTTCCAGGGGTTTTTCTTCCTTTCCATGCGAGGAGCCGGGGGATGTTTTTAGGGTGAAGCCAGGTGGCACCCCTGAGCCCCCCCCCCCACCCCGGGGAGTGGGGGCCACGCGGTGACCCCGGGGGGGCCCTACCTGCTCTGGCTTTGCCGCGTTTGCTGCCGGCGTCGGGCCAGGACAGACGCTGTCTGTTTTTCTCCTCCAGTTTCCTGTTGGTTTTTCCCCCCCCCCCGCCTCCAATAAAAATACCAAAACTCTCGGCCACAACCGCCCCGTGGCCAAGAAGCACAAGTTTCCCTCTGTGCAAAAAAGCTCATTTTTTTTGCATAATTTTTTTTTTTTTCAATTTTTTTCTTTTTTTTGTTTTGTTTTTGGAGGAGAGGGAGATTGGAAAATTAAACCCACCCGAAAAATCAGCAGAAAAGCAAACGCGGGGGCTCTCCCGGGGGGGGGGGAGCCCCCCCCGCCAGCCCCTCTCCAGGCAGCCGGGGCTCCGGGGAGGAAGAGGAGGAGGAGGGGTTGGGTGGCGTGTTGCTGCTGGGTTGGGCCCCTCAGCCGGCGGGATCTGGTGTCCCAAATCCCACGGGATCTGGTCGCTGAGCTCCGCCCTGGGATCGGGTCTGCGATTCCCCGGGGATTTGATCCCTGAGCCTACACCACCTCCCCCCCCCCCCCACCAGTGCCTGTTGGAGACCCCGGGGATTTGGTCCTGGGATCCCTTTGGGATCTGATCCCCTCAGGATACAGTTCCTGATTCCCTGGGGATCCAGTCCCCAATACCCCACGGATCCATTTCCTGATCCCCAGGGGTCTCATCCCCCCGGGATCCAGTCCACCCCAGATCCAGTCTCCTTTCCCCCCTGGGATCCCCCCCATCTCCTCGTCCCCGATCCCCCTGGGATCCACTCTCCTACCCCCACCCCCTCAATCCTGCCCCCGATCCCGCTTCGATCCAGTCCCCGAGCCCCCAAGGGAGAATTAACCCATCCCCATCCCGCCAAAACCAGGGGCTTCCCCCCCCCCCCCCCCCAATTCCCCGGGGGTTGATCCCGGTGCTTCCCAGGGAGGGGTTGGGGTCCCCCCCTAACCCCCCCCCCCCCCCCCCCCCCCCCCCCCCCCCCCATTTCTCCTGCCGCAGGACGGCTCCGCGGGGACACCCGGATGCCCCTTCCAGCCCCGTCACCCCCGCGGCCATGCGGCCCCCCCTGCCCGCCGGTGCCCGGGGGGTTTGGTGCCTGGTGCTGGTGGCGGGGGCCGCGGCGTGGCCCCGGTGCCGCCTCGACGCCGACAACCGGACGGGGCTGTGCAAGGGGCAGGACCTGGTGCGGGTGCCCCGCGGCCTCCCCGCCGGCCTCCACGGCCTCGACCTCTCCTACAACAAGCTGCGGGAGATCGCGGCGGGCGACTTCGCCGGCATGACCCAGCTCCGGCGCTTGGATTTGGGCTACAACAACATCTCCCGCATCGCGCCGGACGCCTTCGTCTCCAACCTCCTCCTGGAGCAGCTCCGGCTCTTCAACAACTCCCTCAGCTGCATCCCGGCGCCGGCGTTGCGGCCGTTGGCCAACCTCCGTTGGCTGGACATGTCCAACAACCTCTACCGCAGCGCGGCGTTGGACGGCGTCTTCGGCGGGCTGCGGCGGCTGCGGGAGCTGTCGCTGGGGGGGCCGCTGCTGCAGGACATCTCCCGGGGGGACTTCGCCGTCTTGAAGGACACGGCGCTGCAGAAGTTCGCCATCAAGTCGGGCTCCAGCCTGCGGCGGTACGAAGCCGGGGCTTTCTCGTGGCTCAACACCACGGAGCTGTGGTGCGACATGGCCCTGGACGAGAGCGCGGCGGTCCTGCCGGAGATGCTGCGGGACCTGCGGGGCAAACCCCTCGAGTACCTGCGTTTCCGTAACCTCTTCGAGTTCACCTACTACACCGGCGCCGCCGATCCCTTCGCCGGCTTGGCTGAGTTGCAGGTCACCAAGTTGGTCTTCTACCGGGGCAAGTTCAACGAGAACCTCCTCCGCTTGGCCTTGCTCAACGTCCAACGCTCCCGCGTCCGCGACTTGGAGCTGGTGGCCATCGACTTCGCCCGCTCGCCGCGGCAGAACAGCTCCGGCCTGGGGGCGGCCGCCCCGCGGCTCGACCGCCTCTTGCTGCAGGACATCAGCAACCCCGACGTCCTGCGATTCGACTGGACCTTCACCTGGTTGAGCGGCGTGGCCGCCCTCTCCATCATCAACGTCAACTTCAACTACGTCCCCTGCGACGCTTGGGGCGAGCTGCGGAACGTGGAGGCCTTGGACATCTCCAGCAACCGCCTGGAAGACGGTTATATCTACAACCAGCGTTGCCACTACCAGGGCGTCATGCCCAAGCTGGAGAGCTTCGTCTTGGCCACCAACCAGCTCCTGAGCCTGGCCGTGGTGGCCGCCTTGACGCGGACCTGGCCCCGGCTCGCCCGCCTTGATGCCAGCCACAACGGCCTGGGCGGCCTGCAGGAGACGTGCCGATGGAGTCCCACCTTGCGCTGGCTGGCGCTCCACCACAACCGGGTGACGGCGGGCACCTTCGGGTGCCTGCCCACCACCCTCGAGTACCTGGACCTCTCCTACTCATCGCTTGACCGCTTGGACATGGACTACTTCACCCGAAGCCCCCGGCTGCGGGAGCTGCGGTTGAGCGGCAACAAGATCAAGTTCATCCCCTCCGAGTGGAGATGCCCCCGTTTGGAGGTGCTGGCCATCGACGGCAACTCCTTCGGCGTCATCAACCGCGGCTCCTTCGTCAACATGCCGCGGCTCGTTAGCCTGACGGCCGGCAACAACCCCTACCACTGCACCTGTGACCTCCACCTCTTCTTGGAGGAGACGCGGCAACGGGGACGACCCAGCTTGGCCGACTGGCCCCACAACTGGACCTGCTACCACCCCGAGCCGCTGCTGGACACGGCCGTGGCCGCTTACGCCCCGCGTCCCTTGGAATGCGACGTGCCGGCGCTGGTGGCCGTGGCGGTGGCCAGCACGGCGGTGGCGGTGGCGGCGTGCGCCGTGCTCTGCTGGAAGCTGGACGCCGGTTGGTACCTCCGAGCCACGTACCGGTTGGTGAGGGCCAAGTACGGCGGGCGGCGGCCGGGCGCGGCGCGGCGGTGCTCCTACCACGCCTTCATCTCCTACAGCTGCGCCGACGCCGATTGGGTCCGCCGGGAGCTCCTCCACCGGCTGGAGAGCGCCACGCCGCCTTACCGGCTCTGCATCCACGAGCGGGACTTCACGCCGGGCCGCTGGATCATCGAGAACATCGTGGAGAACATCGAGAGGAGCGCCAAGGTCATCTTCGTCCTCTCCCGCAGCTTCGTGGACAGCGAGTGGTGCAACTACGAGCTCTACTTCGCCCACCAGCGCGCCGTGGGGCTGGGCACCGAGGACGTCATCTTGGTGGTGAAGGAACCCATCGACGCCCGGGGTTTGCCCCGGCGTTTCGCCCGGCTCCGGAAGATGTTGGGCACCAAAACCTACCTGGAGTGGCCCCACGAGCCCGGGAGACGATCCTTCTTCTGGCTTCAGCTTCGTAGCCTCTTGGGTAACCCCGAGGGGCTCGGCGTGGCCACCGGCGAGGAGGAGACGGCCGTGGATGCCACCACGTAGCAGTGGCCCGTTGCCGCGTGCCCTTTGGTAGCCGGAAGGTGGTTTTGGGGTGCTGGGCGTCCCGCCTGCCTCAGTTTCCCCTGCCAGAGGCGGCTCCAGGAGCAGCCGTTGAGGTGGGATGGGGGGGGGGGTGGGGGGGGTGGTTCCTCGCCGAGGTCACCCCGTCTTCTCCTCGACCTCCTCCCAGGGCCGGGAGTTGGGGACGGTGTCCAGGAGGTGGCAGTGTCACCCGGAGGACGTGGCCACCCTAAACCCGCCAGCGGGGACGAGCGGTGACCCCCAAACCCCCGTGTGTCCCCCCCCCGCTGCACCCCCGGCCTCCAGCCGCGGTCGCCGAGAAGAGCCGCGTGTCCCACCCCGATCCTTCCCGTGGGGTGGGGGGGGACACCAGGGGACACCCCCCGCCCTCATTCAGGGACCACTTTGCCAGGACAAGGGGAAAAAATCCTCTTTAGCAGCACCCCAGTGCCCCCCCCCAGATCCTGCATCCCCCTCCTCCTTCCCTTCCCTTTTTTGCCGTGTTTTTCTCCACTTGGCCTTTTTTTTCCAAACTCTGTCCCCCGTCGTCCAGTCCGTCCCCCCCCCAAAAAAAAAAAAAAAAAAACAAAACCAAACCACTCAAGCTGTTTATTTTTAGCAGCCAATTGAAGATGAAGGAGGAGGAAAAAAAAATATTAAAAAAAAAAAAAAAAGGGAAAAAAAAAAAAAAAAAAAGATATCCCGTCCGGAGACAGAGTAACCTTTGAGCTGCTCCCGGCCGGTGCCGGAGGGGCGATGGAGGGGGGGGGACGGTGGCTTCTCCAGGCGCTGCTCCTGCTTCCAGGTAAAGTCACCCCAAAATTCAAAATTCAGCCGGATTTGGGACAAAAAAAAAAGAGGGTGGGGGCTTTTTTTTGGGACGGGGGGGGTGGGTGAAGCAGAGGTGTTACGGGGTGCCGTGGGGCAGAGGGGGGCGGGTGCCCAGCTGGGTGCCCATTAACCCAGAGCGCAGCGAGGGGTGGGTGCCCCCCGCTGAGCCTGGCCGGGGAGGGGGGGTTTGGGGGGGAAAAATGCCTTGTTTTGGTCCTTATCCCCCCCCCCCCGCCCTCTCCCCAATATATTTTTGGCTTTTTGGGGGTGGAAGAGGGACCCCAAAACTTCCCCTGGGTTTGGGGCTGGGGCCGGCGTGGAAGGAAACCAAATCCTGCTTAGAGGAGCTAAAAGACTTTAATGGAAAATCTCTATGTTTTGGGGGGGGGGGGGGGGGGGAAAGACAAAAAAGGGGATTTTTTTTTTTTTTTTTCCCCCCTCAAGGGGGAGGTTGGTGGCTGGGTCCTTGGCCCGTCTCCGACACGTCCACGCTCCCTCGCCGCGCCCTGACGGAGGGAAACTGAGGCACGTGGCCAGTGGCCCTTGGCCACCCCTTGCCTCAGTTTCCCCACCCGGAGCCGGGCATGAGGGGATGGGATGGGGGGGGGGGGGGGGTGTCAGCACTTTGTGGGTCTTTTGGAGGTTGGTGGTAAAACACACACTCCCCCCCCCGCCCCCCTCAGCTCCCCCAAAATGGAGCCCCCTGAGTTGTCCTGTCCACCACGGAGCCTCCTGGGGTGCTGGGTCCCATATGTGGGGTGCTGGGTGCTGCATTTGGGGTGCTGGGTGCTGTATGTGGGGTGCTGGGTGCCACCCGGCGGGTGCTGGGTGCTGTATGTGGGGTGCTGGGTCCCATATGTGGGGTGCTGGGTGCTGCCCGAGGGGTGCTGGGTGCTGTATGTGGGGTGCTGGGTGCTGCATTAGGGGTGCTGGGTGCTGCCCGAGGGGTGCTGGGTGCTGTTTGTGGGGTGCTGGGTGCTGCATTTGGGGTGCTGGGTGCTGTATGTGGGGTGCTGGGTGCTGCCCGAGGGGTGCTGGGTGCTGTTTGTGGGGTGCTGGGTGCTGCATTTGGGGTGCTGGGTGCTGTTTGTGGGGTGCTGGGTGCCACCCGGCAGGTGCTGGGTGCTGTATGTGGGGTGCTGGGTGCTGTATGTGGGGTGCTCAGCACCCAGTACTCAGCACCTCTCCCCCCCACAACCCCCAGGACAGGGGCCACCGCCAGAGCTCCCCCCCCCCCCAATCCCCCCCAGTTTCCCCCCCAGCACCCAGGGGTGCCAGGACTCCCCAGCCCCACCCCAAACCCGCCGGGGGGGGGGGGGGGCGGGGGGGCATCGCCCTCCTTAATTACGGGGTTGCACCCACAAACGAGGCGGCTGCGGGGTGGCCCTCGTGGGTCGCACCCACCCATGTCCTTCCCCCCCCTCAATTTAATTCCC
The DNA here is from genome assembly GCF_018691265.1 of Tyto alba. Taxonomy (NCBI): domain Eukaryota; kingdom Metazoa; phylum Chordata; class Aves; order Strigiformes; family Tytonidae; genus Tyto; species Tyto alba. The sequence continues at coordinate 23,637,203 of NW_024881329.1, forward strand.
ACCCTAAATTTAACACACCCCCCCCCGATTTAATCCCCCCCCCCCCAATTTAATTCCCCCCAGCAGCACCCAAAAAATCAGGTTGTGGGGGTTTTTGCGTGTCCCCCCAAAAGCGTCCCCGTCCCTAGAGATGGGGGGGGGGGGCCTCTGGGTGCCCCCCCAGCGCTCGCCACCCCCCCCCCAGGGCTCTGCGGGGGGTTCAATATCGACGTGAGGCGCCCGCGGCTCTTCCAGGGGCCGGCCCAGGCCCAGTTTGGCTACAAAGTGCTGCAGTGGGCAAGTGACGGGGAGAAGTGGTGAGTGGTGGCACCCACGGGGGGGGGGGGACGCGGGCACCCGTGGGGATTGCACACACACACACACACACACACACACACACACACACACACACACACACACGGGTGGAAATGGGGGGCAGGGTGAAGGGATGTGGGGGGCAGGGTTTGGGATGTGCTGGGGAGGGGAAACTGAGGCGGGAGAGGGGAAACTGAGGTGGGAAATGGGAAACTGAGGTGGGAAAAGGGGAAACTGAGGTGGGAAAAGGGGAAACTGGGGTGGGAAATGGGAAACTGAGGCGGGAAAGGGGGAAACTGAGGTGGGAAATGGGAAACTGAGGCGGGAGAGGGGAAACTGAGGTGGGAGAGGGGAAACTGAGGTGGGAAATGGGGAAACTGAGGTGGGAAAAGGGGAAACTGAGGTGGGAAAAGGGGAAACTGAGGTGGGAAATGGGAAACTGAGGTGGGAGAGGGGAAGCAGGTGGGAGAGGGGAAACTGAGGTGGGAAAGGGGAAACTGAGGTGGGAAATGGGAAACTGAGGCGGGAAAGGGGAAACTGAGGTGGGAAATGGGAAACTGAGGTGGGAGAGGGGAAGCAGGTGGGAGAGGGGAAACTGAGGCAGGAGAGGGGAAACTGAGGTGGGAAAAGGGGAAACAGGCGGGAAAAGGGGAAACTGAGGTGGGAAAGGGGAAACTGAGGTGGGAAAGGGGAAACTGAGGTGGGAAATGGGAAACTGAGGCGGGAAATGGGAAACTGAGGTGGGAAATGGGAAACTGAGGTGGGAGAGGGGAAACTGAGGCAGGAGAGGGGAAACTGAGGTGGGAAAAGGGGAAACTGAGGTGGGAAAAGGGGAAACTGAGGCGGGAAATGGGAAACTGAGGCGGGAAATGGGAAACTGAGGTGGGAAAAGGGGAAACTGAGGTGGGAGAGGGGGAAACTGAGGTGGGAGAGGGGAAACTGAGGCGGGAGAGGGGAAACTGAGGTGGGGAAAGGGGAAACTGAGGTGGGAAAGGGGAAACTGAGGCGGGAAAGGGGAAACTGAGGTGGGGAAAGGGGAAACTGAGGCGGGAAATGGGAAGCTGAGGTGGGAGAGGGGAAACTGAGGTGGGGAAAGGGGAAACTGAGGCGGGAGAGGGGAAACTGAGGTGGGAGAGGGGAAACTGAGGTGGGAGAGGGGAAACAGGCGGGAAAGGGGAAACTGAGGCGGGAAATGGGAAACTGGGGCGGGAAAGGGGAAACTGAGGCAGGCACCCGGACAGCAAAGCCCCCTCAGTGTTTTCTGGGGTCAGAAAAGGGGTTTTAAGTCTCATTGTGGATTTGTGCTTTGCCCTGGCACGGCTTTGGGAGGGGGGCACGGGAAACTGGGGGTCCCGTGGGTAAAAGCAGGGGCCGGGGGTGCCTGCGCCGGCGGTCGGGCTGCCAATCAAAGGGGGGACAGTCAGACAGACAGACAGACAGACAGACAGACAGACAGGCAGGCAGGCAGGCGGACGGAAACCGCCGGCAGCCGGGCGGCGGAAGCGCCGTGGCGCGATGCCGGCGGCGGGGGCGGCCGGGGTTTGGCCTCGCGCCCCGAAATGCCACAGCCGAGGGTGGGGGAGCGGGGTGATGCCGGGGGACACACACACACACACACACTGGGGACCCTGGGGGGGGGGGGGGGGGGGATGTGGGTGTCCCCTCACGCCGCCGTGTCGTGTGTGTGTCCCCCCACCCCAGGCTGCTGGTGGGGGCCCCGTGGGCCGGCGACGGCCGAGGCGACGTCTACAAATGCCGCGTGGGACCCCCCAACGCCACGTGCGCCCAAGCCAACCTCGGTACGGCCATGGCCCGTGCCCAGGGGGGGTGCTGGGGAGGGGGGGGGGGATGTGCTGACACCCCACCCCCCCCCCCCAAACCTCGGCCTCTCTTTTTTTTTTTTTTTCCCCACCACCGAGGAGCCGCAGCCCCGGGGCCAGCCCGCAGCGTCCACTTCGGGATGACCCTCCTGGACACCAAGGACGGCGGCTTCGTGGTGAGAGGGGCCTCCCGCCGAGGGAAACTGAGGCACGGCCGGGCGCCAGCCCACGCGCTGTGTCCCCATGTCTGTCTGTGTGTGTGTGTCCCCCCCTCCCCGGCCAGGCTTGCGCCCCGCTTTGGTCCCAGGAGTGTGGCACCTCCGTCTTCAGCACCGGCATCTGCTCCCGGCTGGATGGTGACCTCCGGCCGGTGGGGACCATCGCGCCCACGGCACAGCGTGAGTGGGGCTGCCCGTGGGGACGGGACGGGATATGGGGGGGGGGGACACACACACGTGTGCCGGGACGTGCCGGTGCCACCTGGGTTCCCCCCCCCTTGGCAGGCTGCTCCACCTACATGGACATTGTCATTGTCCTCGACGGCTCCAACAGCATCTACCCCTGGTACGAGGTGCAGAACTTCCTCAGCAACGTCCTCAGCAAGTTCTTCATCGGGCCCGGACAGATCCAGGTGAGGTGGTGGCCCCAAGGCCGGTGGCCCCAGGGTCATGCCAGTTGTCCCCAGAGCCATGCTGGTGTCCCCAAAGCTGTGCCACTTGTCCCCAGGGTCATGCCAGTTGTCCCCAGGGTCATGCCAGTTGTCCCCAGAGCCATGCCAGTGTCCCCAGGGTCATGCCGGTGTCCCCAAAGCTGTACCACTTGTCCCCCGGGTCATGCCAGTTGTCCCCAGAGCCATGCCAGTGTCCCCAGGGTCGTGCTAGTTGTCCCCAAAGCTGTACCACTTGTCCCCCGGGTCATGCCAGTTGTCCCCAGAGCCATGTTGGTGTCTCCAAGGCCATGCTGGTATCCCCAGGGTCGTGCCAGTTGTCCCCAGAGCTGTGCCACTTGTCCCCAGAGCCATGCCACTTGTCCCCAGGGTCATGCCAGTTGTCCCCAGAGCCATGCCAGTTGTCCCCAGGGTCATGCCGGTGTCCCCAAAGCTGTGCCACTTGTCCCCAGAGCCATGCCACTTGTCCCCAGGGTCATGCCAGTTGTCCCCAGAGCCATGCCAGTGTCCCCAGAGCCATGCTGGTGTCTCCAAGGCCATGCTGGTATCCCCAGGGTCGTGCCAGTTGTCCCCAGAGCTGTGCCAGTTGTCCCCAGGGCCCTGTTGGTGTCCCCAAGGCCATGCCAGTGTCCCCACAGCCGTTCCTGTTGTCCTCAGAGCCATGCTGGTGTCCCCACAGCCATGCCAGTGCCCCCAGAGCTGTGCTGGTGTCCCCGGGGAAATGTCATGCCCGGGGCAATGTCATTGTCCCCAGGGTGATGCCATCCCTGGCTACTGCCATCACACAGAGGGCAATGCTGTCACCCCGGGGCGATGCCATTGTCCTTTGGGGTGATGCCACCCTTGGGGCGATGCCATTGTCCCCTGGGCGATGCCATTGTCCTCAGGACAATGCCATTGTCCCCTAAGTGACACCAGTGTCCCCGGGGTGATCCCATTGTCCCCGGGGTGATGCCATTGTCCCCTGGGTGATGCCAGTGTCCTCGGGGTGATCCCATTGTCCCCGGGGTGATGCCATTGTCCCCTGGGTGATGCCAGTGTCCTCAGGGTGATCCCATTGTCTCCGGGGTGATGCCATTGTCCCCTGGGTGATGCCAGTGTCCTTGGGGTGATGCCATTGTCCCCGGGGTGATGCCATTGTCCCCTAAGTGACACCAGTGTCCCCTGGGTGATGCCATTGTCCCCTGGGTGATCCCATTGTCCCCGGGGTGATGCCGTTGTCCCCTGGGTGATGCCATCCCGGGGTGATGCTGGCTGGGGGATGTTTTGGGGGGGCCAGGGGTGCACTCTGCCAGCTGGGGCTGCGTTGCGGGGCGCCGGGGCCACCCCCCCACACCCCCCCACACCCCCACCCCCACGCCCCCCTGCGCATCGGGGCGGGGGGACGCCCACGTCTTGGGGCGCGGGGCTGAGCACCCCGTCTCGGCGGCAGGTGGGGGTGCTGCAGTACGGGGAGCGGGCGGTGCAGGAGTGGGAGCTGGGGCGGTACCGGACGGCCGAGGAGGTGGCGGAGGCGGCCAAGAACATCAGTCGGCAGGAGGGGAGGGAGACGCGCACGGCCCTCGCCATCCGGCAGGCGTGGTGGGAACCGCGGCGGGAGCGGGAGCGGGAGCGGGACTGGGGTTGGGTCAGGGGCGGGTTGGGATTGGGATCCGGGTTTTGATTGGGATCAAGAACAGGGTCAGGGTTGGAACTGGGATTGGGTCAGGGTCGGGGTTGGGATTGGGATTTGGGGTTGGGATTGGGATTGGTGTTGGGTTTGGGCTCGGGGTTGGAACTGGGATCAGGATCGGAACTGGGGTTGGGTCAGGGGCGGGTTGGGATTGGGATTTGGGGTTGGGATTGGGCTCAGGGTTGGAACTGGGATCAGGATCAGAACTGGGATTGGGTCAGGGTCGGGTTGGGATTGGGATCAGGGTTTTAATTGGGATCGAGAACGGGATCAGGGTTGGAACTGGGATTGGGTCAGGGTCGGGTTGGGATTGGGATTGGTGTTGGGTTTGGGCTAGGGGTTGGAACTGGGATCAGGATCAGAACTGGGATTGGGTCAGGGTCAGGGTTGGGATTGGGATCAGGGTTTTAATTGGGATCGAGAATGGGATCAGGGTTGGAACTGGGATTGGGTCAGGGTTGGGGTTGGGATTGGGATTTGGGGTTGGGATTGGGATTGGTGTTGGGATTGGGCTCGGGTTTGGAACTGGGATCAGGATCGGAACTGGGGTTGGATTCAGGGTTGGGGTTGGGTTTGGGATCAGGGTTTTAATTGGGATCGAGAACGGGGTCAGGGTTGGAACTGGGATTGGGTCAGGGTCAGGTTGGGATTGGGATTTGGGGTTGGGATTGGTGTTGGGATTGGGCTCAGGGTTGGAACTCTGATCAGGATCAGAACTGGGATTGGATCCAGGGCTGGGTTTGGGATTTAGGGTTGGGCTCAGGGTTGGAATTGGGATCAAGATCGCGGTCAAGATTGGAACAGGGATTGGGTTCAGGGTTGGGATCAGGACTGGTGTTGGGATCAGGAGTGGGCTCGGGGTCGAGATCAGGCTCGGGGTTGGAACTGGGATCAAGATTGGGGTCAGGATCAGAACTGGGATTGGGTTCAGAGTTGGAATTGGGATCAGGATTGGGGTTGTAATTGGGATTTGGGGTCGGGATCAGGAGAAGGAGCAGGATCAAGACTGGGGTCTGGGCAGGGATCAGGATTTGGATCAGGGTTGGGATCGGGGTCAGAATTGGGATTGGGATTTGGATTGGGGTCAGGGTGAGGATCGGGATCAGGGTCAGAACTGAGATTGGGATTTGGGTCGGGGTCAGGATTGGGATCAAGATTTGGATTGGGGTTGGAGTCAGGATCAGGATCGAGACTGGGGTTGGGGTCGGGGTCGGGAGTGGGATGGGGGGTCAGGACGGGGCTCGGCCTCACGCCACCCACCCTTCCCGGCAGCACCGAAGCCTTCAGCCCCGAGCGGGGCGGGCGGGCGGGTGCCACCCGGCTGATGATCGTGGTGACGGACGGGGAGTCCCACGACGGCGAGGAGCTGCCCGCGGCGCTGGCGGAGTGCGACCGGCGCAACGTCACCCGCTACGCCATCGCGGTGAGCGCCGCCGCGCCGCCCTGCCTCAGTTTCCCCACTCCCCATCCCCGCTGCCTCGGGGGCAGGAGGCGGCCCCCGGCCGACGCTGGGCCCCCCCCCCCCCCCCCTCCCCTAGGTTTTGGGGCACTACCTCCGCCGGCAGCAGGACCCCGAGGATTTCATCCGTGAGATCAAGTACATTGCCAGCGACCCCGACGAGAAATATTTCTTCAACGTCACCGACGAGGCCGCCCTCAACGACATCGTGGACGCTTTGGGCGATCGCATCTTCAGCCTGGAAGGTGACGTGGGGCCCGATGAGGTTGGGGGGGGGGGGGGGGGCCGCTGCAGAACAAAACAGCTGGAACCACATCTGGAATGATACCCTGTCCTCCCACCTCCCCAGGCACCCACGGCTACAACGAGAGCTCCTTCGAGCTGGAGATGTCCCAGATCGGCTTCTCCATCCACCTCCTGGAGGTGCGGCCGGCAGGACGGGCAGGATCAGGCCCCGGGAAGGGCTGGGGGGGGGGGGTGGGGAGCAGAGGGGAAGCTTTGCAGAAGTGGAAAATAATCCTCAGCCCATCCCGGGGTTGTGCGGCCCCGTCACCCCGGGCGCTGAGGGACATTTCTGGGCGGGGGATTTGGGGACAGTGAGACATCACCGTGCATGTGATGTCCTTGAGGTGTGTGACACGTGTGTGTGTGTGTGTGTGTGTGTCCCCAAAATCCCGTCCCGCCGCAGCAGCGTGTCACCCCCCTCCCCTTGTCCTTTGCTCCCCAGGACGGGATCCTCTTCGGCACGGTGGGAGCCTACGACTGGGACGGGGCCGTGCTGGAGGAGAGCCGGCGCGGCCGCGTCGTCCCACCCCGGAAAGCCTTCGAGAAGGAATTCCCGCTCGAGCTGAAGAAGCACGCGGCTTATCTGGGTACGGCGGGGTGTCCCGAGGGGTGCGGGGTGTCCTGAGGGGTGTGGGGTGTCCCGAGGGCTGTGGGGTGACCCGAGGGGTGTGGGGTGTCCCAAGGGGTGAAGGGTGACCCGAGGGGTGAGGGGTGACCGGAGGGGTGAGGGGTGACCCGAGGGGTGTGGGGTGTCCCAAGGGGTGAAGGGTGACCCGAGGGGTGAGGGGTGACCCGAGGGGTGAAGGGTGACCCGAGGGTTGCGGGGTGTCCCGAGGGGTGCAGGGTGTCCCGAGGGGTGCGGGGTGACCCGAGGGGTGAGGGGTGACCCAAGGGGTGCAGGGTGACCCAGGGCTGCTCCGTCTCCTGGAGATACAGGGTGAACAGGGGATTCTTCCTGTCCTGGAGATTTGGGGTGACCCAGGGATGCTCCGTGTCCTAGAGATTTGGGGTGACCCAGGGATGCTCCGTGTCCTAGAGATTTGGGGTGACCCGGGGATGCTCCCTGTCCTGGAGATTTGGGGTGACCCAGGGATGTTCCCTGTCCTGGATATTTGGGATGACCCGGGGATGCTCCCTGTCCTAGAGATTTGGGGTGACCCGGGGATGTTCCCTGTCCTGGAGATTTGGGGTGACCCGGGGATGCTCCCTGTCCTAGAGATTTGGGGTGACCCAGGGATGCTCCGTGTCATAGAGATTTGGGGTGACCCAGGGATGCTCCGTGTCCTGGAGATTCGGGGTCAACTGGGGGAGTTCCTTGTCCCAGGGGAATGGGGCAAATGGGGGATCACTGGCAACTGTGGGATACTCAGTACCCCAGGAATGCTCAGTGCCCCGGGGATCCTCTGTGCCCTGGGGATCCAGGGGGGACCGAGGGTGAGCACCCCAGGGCTGTGGAGCAGATGGGGCGCTCGGTGTCCTGGGCATGGGGGGGAAACCGGGGGGTGCTGGGTGCCCTGGGGACACGGGGTGACCGAGGGACTGGGGACACCCCAGGCTACGCCGTCTCCTCGCTGCGGCTGCCCGGCGGGCAGCGCCTGTTCGTGGCTGGAGCCCCTCGCTTCCAGCACAAGGGCAAGGTCATCCTCTTCGAGATGGATGCCGCGGGGACCGTGACGGTGGCCCAGGCGCTGACGGGGGAGCAGGTAGGGACTGCTGGCGGGGGTGGGGGGGGGAAAGGGCAGGCAGCCACAGGAAGGGGGTCCCCACAGCCCCCCCCCCCCCCTCCCAAGACTCACACGGCCCCGCTGTGACCCACAGATCGGCTCCTACTTCGGCAGCGAGGTGTGTGCCCTGGACGTGGACGGTGACGGGGTGACCGACGTGCTGCTGGTGGCAGCTCCCATGTACCTGGGTGCCCAGAACAGGGAGACGGGGCGCGTGTACCTCTACAGAGTGGGGCAGGTGAGGGGTTTGGGGGTGCCGGGGGGGAGGGGAGGGGCGCAGGGGGATCGGGAGGCACAGTGGGGCTGGGGTGGGATGCAGCAGAGCAGGGGATGCAGCAGGGTGTGTGGGGGGACGCAGCAGGGTCGGGGGGGTGCAGTGGGATTGGGGGGATGCAGCGGGGTTGGGGGGGTGCAGTGGGATTGGGGGGACGCAGAGGGGTCGGGGGAGGATGCAGTGGGATTGGGGGGATGCAGTGGGGTTGGGGGGTGCAGTGGGATTGGGGGGATGCAGCGGGGTTGGGGGGTGCAGTGGGATTGGGGGGATGCAGCGGGGTTGGGGGGGTGCAGTGGGATTGGGGGGATGCAGCGGGGTTGGGGGGTGCAGTGGGATTGGGGGGATGCAGTGGGGTCTGGGGGGTGCAGTGGGATTGGGGGGACGCAGCAGGGTCGGGGGGGTGCAGTGGGATTGGGGGGATGCAGCGGGGTTGGGGGGGTGCAGTGGGATTGGGGGGATGCAGTGGGGTCGGGGGGGTGCAGTGGGACTGGGGGAACACAGCAGGGTCGGGGGGGGTGCAGTGGGTTTGGGAGGACACAGTGGGGTCGGGGGGGATGCAGTGGGATTGTGGGGATGCAGCAGGGTCGGGGGGGTGCAGTGGGATTGGGGGGATGCAGTGGGATTGGGGGGATGCAGCAGGGTTGGGGGGGATGCAGTGGGATTGTGGGGATGCAGCAGGGTTGGGGGGATGCAGTGGGTTTGGGAGGACACAGCGGGGTCGGGGGGGTGCAGTGGGATTGGGGGGATGCAGCAGGGTCGGGGGGGTGCAGTGGGACTGGGGGAGCACAGCAGGGTTGGGGGGATGCAGTGGGTTTGGGGGAATGCAGCGGGGTCAGGGGGGTGCAGTGGGATTGGGGGGACACAGCAGGGTTGGGGGGTGCAGTGGGATTGGGGGGATGCAGCAGGGTCGGGGGGGATGCAGTGGGATTGGGGGGATGCAGCAGGGTCGGGGGGGTGCAGTGGGACTGGGGGGACGCAGCAGGACTGGGGGGACACGGCAGGGTTTGGAGGGGGGCTCACAGCAGGGTTAGGGGGGGACACACAGCCCAGGGGATCCCCCAGCACTGGGCTCCAGGGGCTCACGTACGGAGCACCCGAGGCCGGACCCGGGACCGAGGGCCGCCCTGTGCCCCCCCCGCAGCGGCTCCTGGCCCCCGCCGGCACCCTGCACGCCGACAAGAAGCCGCAGGACTCCCGGTTTGGCTACGCCCTGGCCGCCGTGCCCGATCTCAACCACGACGGCTTCAACGACGCGGTGGTGGGGGCTCCGCTGGAGGACGGGCACCGCGGGGCCGTCTATGTCTACCACGGGGCGCCGGGCACCCTCCTGCCCCATTACAAACAGGTGAGATGGGGCTGGGGAGGGGGGGTGGGGGGTGTCTTGCTGCCAGCTGGGGGGAGGCCCCCATTGAGCACAACCTTCTACAAGCCAGCAGCGAAGCCACTGCTGGCCCTGCTCTCGCCTCCCCCAGCGCATCGAGGCGGCGGCGCTGGGACCCACCCTCAGCTATTTCGGGCGCAGCGTGGATGGGCAGCTGGACCTGGATGGGGACGGACTGGTGGACCTGGCTGTGGGGGCCCAGGGGGCGGCCGTGCTGCTGCGGTGAGGCCTGGGGACAGGGACACATGGAGGGGACGGGGACACGTGGAGGGGACGGGGACACGTGGAGGGGATGGGGACACGTGGAGGGGATGGGGACACGTGGAAGGGACGGGGACATGTGGAGGGGATGGGGACACGTGGAGGGGATGGGGACACGTGGAGGGGACAGGGGCACATGGAGGGGATGGGGACACGTGCAGGGGATGGGGACATGTGGAGGGGACAGGGACACATGGAGGGGACGGGGACATGTGGAGGGGATGGGGACACATGGAGGGGACAGGGACACATGGAGGGGATGGGGACACGTGGAAGGGACGGGGGCACATGGAGGGGATGGGGACATGTGGAGGGGACGGGGACGTGGAGGGGATGGGGACACACAGAGGGGATGGGGACATGAGGAGGGGACAAGGACATGTGGAGGGGACGGGGACACGCGGAGGGAACAGCTCGGGGGACACCACGCTCCGCAGGGCCACCCGGCGCAGCCCTGCCAGGCGTGCTGCTCTCCGGGGTTCTCCTGCACCCCCCCCGTGCCTCAGTTTCCCTTGGCTCTAAGAGGAGACGAGCCTGGGGACGGTGCAGGGAGGGATGTCCCCGTCCCCGGGAGCGTCCTGGTGACACCGTCCCCTCGCCGCCCAGCTCCCGCCAGATCATCCAGGTCAACACGTCGCTGACGGTGGAGCCCCCGGCCATCAACGTCATCCAGAAGAACTGCCGGCGCGGCGGCACCGGCGCCGTCTGCCTCCGGGCCAGGGTCTGCTTCCGCGCGGGGACCCGAGCCCGGGGCCGGCGGGACAGGGAGGTCGGTGAGTGCTGGGGACCCGGGGGAGGGGGACGGGGGGGGACACACCCACAGGATGGGCGCCGCGCCTCGGAGCACCCCGGAGCGAGTATCGCTGGAGCATCCCTGGAGTATCATCACTGGAGCATCCCTGGGCTGAGCCTGGAGCATCCCAGGGTGGCCCTGGAGCATCCCCGGGGTGTCCCCTGAATGTCACCAGAGCATCCCTCTGCCATCCCTGGAGCATCCCCGGGGTGTTCCTGGAGTATCCCAGGAGCATCCCTGTGGTATCCCCAGAGTATCACCAGCGCATCCATCCCTGGAGCAGCCCTAATCCATCCCCAGACCTTCTCCAGAGCATCCCTGGGGTGTCCCCAGAGCACCTCCGGGGTGTCCCCAGCCCCGTGGATGTCCCCAAGCACTGACACCCCACCCCACCCCCCCCCGATTTCCTCCCCCCCCCCAGAGCTCCGGTACAACGTGTCCCTGGAGGAGAGGACAGCGGGTGCCCGCGCTGCCTTCGACGCCGGCGCCCGGCGGCTGCTGCACCGGCGCCTCGAGCTCTCGCTGGGGAGGCAGAGCTGCCTCCGCTTCCCCTTCCACGTCCTGGTGAGCCACCCAGGACCCCTCCGCCCCTCGGGACACGGGTGGCTTTTTCCACAGCCCCCCCCGCCCCCCCCAGCAGTACTGGGGGGGGCTAATGGGGACCCCTCCACCCTCGCCAGGACACCACGGATTATCTGCGACCCCTCAGCTTCACGGTGAGGTTGGCCATGGCCGAATCCACCGGGCCGGTGCTGGATGAGTCGTCCCCCACCACCATCCGGAAACTGGTGGGTGCTGGGGGGGGGCGGGGGGGGGGGGACTGGATCCAGGATCATCCCCGGCACCGGGATCACACCGGGCTCCTCCCAGATCCCCTTCTTCAAGGACTGCGGGGAGGACAACGAGTGCGTCACGGACCTGGTGCTCGGGGCCACCATGGACATCGTGGGCTCCAGGTACGGGGTGTCCCCAGGGCTGAGCCACCTCCATCCCGGTGGCCCCCCCGTCCCCACTCCCCCCCCCCCCCCCCCCCCCCGGGGCCGTAACCGCCCTGGTCGCTGCAGGCAGAGCCCCCACGTCCTGCGCAAGGGCAGGAGGAAGGTGATGGTGGACGCGGTCCTGGAGAACAAGGAGGAGAACGCCTACAACGCCAGCCTGCTCCTCCGCTTCTCCAGCAACCTCCACTTCTCCAGCCTCACGCTCCAGGTACGGGGCCACGGAGGCCGGGGGGGGGGCGGGTCCCCCACTCCTCTAGGGCCCCCCCCAGCCCCTCCAAGACACTGTAATCCTTCCTGTCCAGACCCTCCGCCCCATCCCAGGACAAAGTTTGGGGTCTCTCCGGTCTTATAAGAGACCCTCCAGCCCATCCTCATCCCCAACCCATCCCAGGGGGGAGGCGGGGGTCCATTGGGCCCCATTTATGTCCCCCCCAACCCATCCCATGTGCCCCCACAGGGCCCCTCACCCCTGTGGTCGTCCCAAGCCCCCTCAGCTCCATACCCCAGCGTCCCCGGCCCCATCCAGCCGCAGGTGACGTGTGTGGTGTGTGTGTTCCCCCCCCCCCAGGACACCAGCCCGGTGAAGCTGGAGTGCACAGCCCTGCCCGGGCACCGCCGGCTCTGCAGCGTTGGCTACCCCGTCTTCCGTTCACTGGCCAAGGTAGGGGACCAGGGCTACCCACCCCCCCACCATGGGACCCCCCCGGGGCCCTGTGCACCCATCCCACCCTGCTGCCAGCCCCACTCACCCCCCACATCCCCCCCCCCCCCAGGTCTCCTTCACCCTGGAGCTGGAGTTCAGCTGCTCCGTCCTCCTCGACCGAGCTGAGGTCGCCCTCGAGGCCAGCAGGTAGAAGCTGGGGGGGGGGGGGGGGGGCTGCACCCCAAAGGGTGGCCCAGGTGGTGGTGGTGGTGGGGTCTCGGGGTCCCCCCAAACTCCCCATGGCCTCGTCCCCCCCCCTTCCAGTGACAGCACGGAGGCGACGCCGGAGGACAACGCCGTCCGGCTTTCCACCCCCATCCGCTACGAGCCTGAGCTCTTCCTCACCAGGTATTGCTGGGGGGGGGGGGGTGGGGCAATTCGGGGGGGGGGGCTGGAGGAGGGGGGGTCACAGTGCTGGGGACAAAGGGGCAGGATCCAACCCTGTTCTTGCTCCCCCGCAGCGACTCCAACCTGCACCGCTACGAGGTTCACCCCCTCGGCACCTTCCCCCACGGCCCCGGCCCCGAATTCAAGACCACGGTGAAGGTGAGGAGCTTTGGGGGTGCAGTGGGGGGGGGGGGACGACGACGGGGGGAGCATTGCTGGGGTGGGGGGGGGTGGCGTTTCCTGGCTCACCCTGCTCTCCCCTCACCCCACCCAGGTGCAGAATTTTGGGTGCTACCCTGTCCGAAACCTCACCCTCCGCATGGCCCTGCCAGCCCTGGGCTACCGCCGGGCCACCTTCCTCTCCGTCACACGCGTCCTGGCCGATAACGTGAGTCCCTCACCCAAACTGGGGGTCCTGGGGGTTTGGGCGGGTGGGGTGGTGTTTCCTGCACCCCCCCCACACCTTGGTGCTGAGCCCAGATCCTTCCCCCCCCCCCCACCCCCCCAAGGCGACCTGCGTGCTGCAGCCCCCGGCCGAGGAGCCGCAGCAGCGGGGCACGGCCACGGTGGTCCCTGTGCACCCCGAAGACCTCCTGCGCGTGGACAGGCTGGTGAGCAGCACCCTGAGGGTCCCCGAGCTGGGGTTTGGGGGGAGTGGGAGGGGGTTTGGGGGTGCTTCCTCCCCTCCCCGACTCTGTCACACTCCACACCCCCCCCCCCCCATTTTTGTCCCCGTAGGATTGCGGCAACGCCTGGTGCCAGGAGCTGAGCTGCCGGCTGGGGCGGCTGGACCGCGGCGGGGAGGTCTCCATCCACGTCCTCCGCACCATCCACAACGACTTCTTCCGTGGGGTGAGGAGGGGAGGGGGGCGATGGGGAAGGGGGAACCCCCCCCTCCTTTGCTACCCTCCCCCCCGCTTTCCCCTTCCCCAGGCTAAATTCAGGAGCGTGAAAGTCGTCAGCACGGTCTGGCTGGGGGTGCCGGGGAGCAGCGTGCTGGTGCTGGAGGAGGGGGCACAGCGGAGGGAGGTAGGAGCCCCCCCAGCCCCCCAAACCCGGGGAGCGGGCCCGTGGGGACACCCCGCTTCCCCTTTGCTCCCCGGGGACCCTTTTTGTTTTGTTTTTTGTTTGTTTGTTTGTTTGTTTTTTTCCCAGACGGTGCTTGAAATCATCCAGGGGAAGCGGGTGCCCATCTCCCTCTGGATCCTGGTGGGCAGCATCCTGGGGGGGCTGCTCCTCCTGGCGCTCATCATCTTCTGCCTGTGGAAGGTGAGAGCGGGGCCGGGCTCGGCTTTTGGGGGGACACACACACACAGAACGGGGACAGGGGGCTCTGCCCACCACCCCCACGCTCCCCTCCATCCTCTCCCTCTCGCCCCAGCTGGGCTTCTTCACCCGCAAGAAGCTCCCGGAGGAGGAGGAGGAGGAGGAGAAGGAGCAGTGAAGGCAGGCGGTGGCCCCTCGAGCCCGGCGGGAGGGGACACGTCCCTTCCTCAGCTTTGGGGACAACCCGGGGCTCGGGCCTCTGCCACCCCCCCCGGCCGCGGGGGCTGGATTGTGCTGGCGCCCGGAGGCAGCCAGGTGAGGTGGGGGGGGTCCAGCAGCGGGGCGGAGGAGCCCCCCCCCCCCCCCCCCAGATTTGACCTGAAGGACTTGAGGGGGGTGTGTGTGTAGGGGGGTGGGGGGGTTGTGGAGGTGGGGAAAGGGGAAAAAAAATCACCCCCGGGGCTGAAACACGCAGCTCCCCCAATAAAGCTCAGCCCCGCCGCAATGCTCGAGCGTGTGGTACCCGCCGCCCCGCCCGGGCTTGGGGATGCTCCAGCAGCATCACCCCCCACCCCAAACCCCCCCCCCCCCCCCCCCCCGAGCCCCTCAGCCAGGGAACACAAAGGGATTGGGGATAAGGGGAACCCCCAACCCCCCCTTCCATGGCCCCTTTAGCCCCACGGCCCTCCCTGCCTGGAGGGGTCCGGATTAAATTCTGCCCCACAGGGAAGAAATTCCCAACTTCGGGAAGTGCAGGTGAAAGGGAAGAACCTGGCAGGACCCCAAATACTCCCCAGCGCCCCCAAACCTCACCCTCCACCTGTGGGGGGGGGGGGAGCCTGAAACGCTGGGTGACAGGGACAAGCAATGAGAAAACCCCAGCGAAGAAAACCCTTTTCGGGCGCCCTTAAAGCATTTTCCTCTTTGTCATCACCACCCCCCGCGCCCGGCTCGCGCTCCCCAGGCCCCGGGCTGGCAGGTCCAAGGGGAACGCGTCTACACGCACCAAAGCGACGCCAGAAAAGCCCTTTCCAGCCCCCCCCCGGGGTTTTTTTCCAGCCCTTTGAGTCCCCCAGGAGCTCCTCAGCCGCCTCTTCCAGCCCCAACGATCTTTCTCCGCGTTTCATCTTCTTTATAAAGGCCTTTATTTGACTTAATAGCAAACAAAACCACTAGTTTAAATCGAGTGTACGTAGTACACTGCTTACAGCAATGAAGCGACACGTTTAGACGCGACCCACCTCTCCCACGCGGCCGCTGCCGGGGTCTGACATTGCCACGGGGGGGGGGTGGAGTGGGTGCCCCAAGTACAGACGTTACGCGGACGGTAAAAAAAAAAAAAAAAAAAAAAACAAACAAACCCAAGGAGTTAAACATGGATGAAATGTTACAGAAGTGAAGGGGGGGGAACCAAACCCAAACCCAAACCAACAAAACAAAACCCAAACAACGACAAAAAGAAATAATCCGCAAAAATAAAGCGACTCTCTTAAAGTTATCGGACTACGGGAGAATGAAGATTTTTGTGTTAAACACCGCGGAATCGGCTGTTAATGTGCAGAGTTTGGTGCTTTCCTGGAGGATGCCCTTCGTGTGGTCCCCAGGGAAGAAGCCAGCTAAGGATCCTAAACGACTCTGGGGGGGGGGGACACGGGTTGGGACAGACCTGGGGACACAGGCCCGTGGAGAAGGGCTGGAAACACCACCCCCCCCCCCCCCCCAAAACAACAACAACAACAACAACAACAAAAGTCCACGACAAGACAGAAAATCCTGCTCGGTGCCTCCCTGCCCCCAGAGTCGGGGGCTCCCGCGCGTCCCGAGCCCGGCGCGCTCTGCCAGCACGCCTGGGGAAGAGCTCCAGAAACCCCCCCACGCCTCCATCCTCACCTCTGCCTCGCCCTCCAGGGAGACCTGGAACACTGTTTTATAGGAACCGTCACTTGAATTCAAGAGGGAGCGGGGAAAAAATAAAAATTAAAAAAAAAAGATGAAAAAAAAAAAAAAAAAAAAGAAGCCCCCCAAAAAAACCTCCTGGATTGGATTCCACCCACCCGGTTCGAGGGGCAGAGAAAGGGGTCAGAGGAGAGAAGTCAAAAATCTTCTCCTTTCCCTCTCCTCTTTTTCTACGCGGAGCAGAGCAGGGGGGATGCTCCCCCCCCCCCCGATTCGCCCCCTCTTTGCCGGGGGGCCCGGGGAGCGGAGGCGGCCGCACTCGGGCTCTGGGCGGGGTGTCCCCAAACCTCCCTGCGCCGCCTCGCCCCCCCCCTCCCCCCCCACCCCCCTTGCTGGGCCCCGTTTGAAGTCTCAAGGTTTCACAAGTACAAAAATCAAGTCAAATCACTCAAAAGACTCTGGATTTAGGACTAAAGAGGCGATTCCAATGGAGACGCGACTCGCTCGGAGATGCTAGTTTAAAGTTTCGGGAAAACGACAGCACTCAGCGCAGCAACACCGCGGGGTGGGTCCCCTCCCCTGCCCTATATTTCCTGCTACTCTTTTTTTTTTTTTTTTTTTTTTTTTTTCCCTCTCTCCTCCTTTTTGTTGGTTGAATTATAATACAATGTACATCTGTAGTAACCATACTGTGCCCAGAGCCCTCGAGCGTCAGAAAGTCCATCGATCGTGTAGCTGGCTTTCAGTGCTAAAGCTGTTACTCGCCGAGGCCTCGGGGTTCTGTGTTTGCCGAGTCGAATCTTCCCCTTTTAAGCTCTTCCGGCACACGGGGCACGTGTCGTGCTGCAAGAGGAAAGGCGGGAGCTTCAGGGAGAGGCCTCGTCCCGCCGAGCCGCGCGCGGCGCCGAGGGGGGGGGGTGTTTCTCTCGGAGCCCCCCCAGCCCCACGCTCTTACCAGCTCTAACCACGGCACGATGCAGTTGCTGTGGAAGAAGTGATTGCACGGTAACTGCCGCACTTGCTCCGCTACGGTGTAGTCCTCCTTGCACACGGGACACTCCAAACCCGTATCTGTGAAGGGAAGCGCGGGCGGCTTTAGCCGGCCGGGGGCGCAGGCTCCGGGTTTTACGAGTCCGTTCGCGCACAACCCGCTGGGGAGGGCAGCGTTTGCAGCCAGGCAGCCAAGAAACCCCTTACGTTCTCCGCATATTAAAAAAAAAAAAAAAAAAAAAAAAAAATCAATCAAACTAAGGGCATATTAGATAAATCCTGCCAGAGCTTCCTCGCCCGGGTGGAGGGCGGTTTCGCACGGCTGGCGGGGGAGGTTTCCATCGTGCAGCCTCCTCCGCAGGAGCCCGGCCATGAGAGATGGCAAAAAAAAAATAAATAAAAAAAAATTAAAATCTGCTCCTGCTCCCTTCGTAGCGAGGCCGGAGCGCGGGCGCAGGCCGGGGACAGCGAGCTCCGGCAGCTCGAACGGGCGAGACCGAGCATGACAACATGGAAATTCTTGGCTTCCCAGACAAGGAGAGGAGACGTGGGTATATAAAAAGCAGCAGACAAAAATATCTGTTGTGGAAACGGCTTTTCTAATCAACAGTTTGTCTTAATGGAGCATTTTAGCTTCCAGTAATAGAGCGGCTTGGAGGGGAAGGGATCCTTTGAGCAGCCTTCTGCAAACAGGGGGAGAAAAATCCCTGGGACGAGCTAATTGCAAAACCATAAACGTTATGAGAAACCCACAGGCCTTCGCTGCCAGCTGCACTGCAAGAACCTGCGAGTTTTACATGACATTTCCAGAGAAGTTCAGCACGGATACGTTCCGAGCCTCATCTACCCGCCCTGCCGTGAGCCAGTTTGGAAGGGAAGAAAGCAAGCCCAGCTCTAAGGAGACCATAAACAATGGCACAAAGAGGAGATTTTTGAGGAAGGTAAAGCCACAGGGCCAAAAAGGCAGGCGCTTCGGGACGGCGCAGAACGAGGAAGGTCTTTGCCCGTGGCCTGAATCGGCGCAGATCCGAGCGCCCCGGGAGAACCCAACACCAGCTGAGAGCGGGAGCAGAGCTCAGCGATCTCCCGAGCTGGAAGACGCGAGTGTTTCCAGCCCGAGTCCGGGCTGTAATTCAGAAGGACGGAGCCCTCCGCCCTCCCGCAGCAGCCAGGGAAGAGCAGGGAGGCTGATCCCCAGCAGAGAGACGGGGGGGGGGGTGGGGGGAGAGCCCGGGAAGGGGGTGACAAAGCGTCAGGAGCCGCGTGACGCCGGGCACAGGCACCGACTTCACACCTACCGACTTGTTCCTGAGTTACTGTCACCGTCGGGAGAGAGGAGATCTTCTCTTTGTCGGCCGGAGGCGGTCCCGTGTTTTCCAACTGCCCCAAGAGCTGCGGAGGAGAAAGCGTTCGCCCGCCGGTGCACGGCTCACGGAGCCCAAACCCACCAGCAGCTTGGGCGCAAGGTCGGGGTTGGGGGGGGGGGGGGAGAGCCCTGGCCTGGCAAACCCCCCCCAGTGCCAGACCTCAGCTCCCAGTCCCTCGCCGGGAAGGTCCCAGTGGCCCAAGCCCAGGCCGCTTCGCTTCGACGCCGAGCGCCCCGGTGACCGTTCCCTCCCCCTGCGGCAACACTTTGCCCGCCGAAACCTTCCTTCGCGCCTCCCCCCCCCCGGCAATCCCACCGCCAACAGCGTCGCCCTCCGGGCGTTTTCTCTTGCACCGAGACTGGGGGGCCTGGGTGGGAAGGGAGGCTTTGCCCCGGCCGTGGGAGCAGGGGGGCTAAGCTACCCCTGGAGGATTTTACTCCGGGGTAAAATACTCGCTGGCTCCGAGCGGCCGCGAGCGCTGCAGGCTCATTTTGGGGGAGCCGTGGGCCGGGCGGGCGACGCAGCCTGGGAAGCCGGGGGCTAGTTATGAATGGGAGCAGATGGCTCCGCCGGGAGCTTTCGGGAGGTGTCAGCACGCCAGCAGCAGCCAAATTAGCTCTCGGCAAAGAATCCGTCTGCTCTCCCCGTCCCAGGGATGCCGACACCCTGGAAGAGGCTGTCTGGGGATGGAGGCTGGACACCCCCGATCCTCAAAGGAGCCAGACAGCGCTTCCAGGGAACGGGAGTGGACTCGGCTCATCCCTCCCCAAACCACAGGGGGAAATGGCTCACGGCTGGAAATGGCCCAGTTTTGGTGAGAGATCCGGGGCTGACGCTGGAGATTTTCGTCTCCAGCCCCTGCTGAGCCTGCTGCAAGGCACCCGCAAGCCCCGCAGCCCAGGCGAGCTGACCCAGAGCTGAACTGAGACCCTGTATGTCCACAGGAATAAGGGCTGGCCCTACCCCAGGCCCCCTGAGGAGGGAGGGCACAGGCAGCCACCGCGCCAGAGCCCGACGGGCTGTTCCCAGGCCTCACCCGAAACCCAGGGCTCGCCTCCAGCAGCGGGACTGGCCAGATCGGAGCACAGAGATTTACAGGGGCAGATGAAAGCCCAGGCCAGCCAGTTTGGTTTTTTTTTCCTCCACCTGGGCACACAGGAGGGACTTACCTGGGTGACAATAGCATCGAGGCCGCTCTGTCCCCACGCGTAGTCCCCAGGATTTGAGTGCAGCATCCCACTCCTGCGGACGGGAGCGGAGAGTCACGGAAGCTGTTTCACCCACCCCAAACCAGCCCTGAGGTTTGCACAATCCTCCCAGAGGAGCCACACTGGGGAGATGGGGCTCCCGGGCACCAGACCACAGCTCTTTACTGGTGTGGGCAGCCGTGATCAAAGCCATGGTCTAAACCATGCTCGCTACTCACCAGGAAAAAGGGTGTTGTGAGCCAGGAATCGCTGAGTTTGCAAAAAACCCTGCAAAGATCTGCTGTATTATTCTAAAGGGGGAGGAATTGGAAGAGAGGGGGGGGGGGGAAAAAAAAAAAAAAAGAAAAAAAAAAGAACAAGTTGAGCAAACAAATAAATGGCAGCAGTTTAGCAAGAATGGGCAGCAAAACACGAAATACCGCTCCGACCGATCGCAGCCCTGCTGTTGCAAGACTCGGGCCCAGGTAAAACCGGGCAGGGTGAGCCCTGAGACTGGGGCACAGCACGAGGGATGCTAACTCATCAGAGTGTGGGAGGGCTGGGAGAGGAAATGACTGAGTTTCCCAAGCACTGACTCGCTTTCCTGCGGTGAGGGTTGGCACCGTTACAGGCAAAACCCACCTTTCCCACCACGCAGCTTCGGTTCGTGCCGAGGGGGGACAAGGGGTAGAGCATCCGATGCGAAAACCTGCGGCTCCCAGGTCTGAGGGTGACCCACCATAAACGCCAGGATCCCATTTCTCCCCGAGATCCCACTTTTTTTTTTTTTTTTTTTCCACTGAGGGGAGAGGGAGGCGCTTGCAGGGGGTAACTCAGGCACTCACCCCTCGATAGCAGGAGATCTGTCGGGGCGCGAGCTGCCCCGGGATCTGTACCTCCGCGTCATGGGCAATCGCGGGGGCCGGCTCGGTCCCCAGAGGTCGGCGTGGGCTTGGTGGCCCCTCTCGTTGTCCCTGCTGTCTTGATCCAGTGAGCTGCTACTCAGAAAGGGTCTGAAGTCGGGAAAGAACATTGTGTGGTCCAAATGGTCCCAAAGCTGGCGGGGGGGGGGAAGAAAAAAGGGGAGACACAAACCACGCACAGCTCCGTCACTAATCCCGGTGACTCCACTGCCAGCGCGGAGGCAGGGAAGTCCACCTCGACAGAAGCAACTGAGCGAATTCATAGGGTTACCATGGCTCCCAGAAAAAAAAAGCCTGGCAAAACCCGCTTAATTATAGCCCAAACTAATCAGATGTACCACCCCCGGGAAGACCAACGCGTCAGAACCTACAGATCCCAACAACACATGTTGTGTTAAGTCACTCCAGGGTGCTGCGAGGGTTGGTCTCTCTCTGCCCGGGCTGGGGTTTGAGGGGAGGTAGTGCTGGACCCCCAGGCCCCCCCATGCCCACGGGCTCACCCAGTGCTCCGGGTCCTCACAGCCACAAACGGAGGTGGCCAAAAGATCCGAAGCACGGCCCCGAGGGGGAGGAGGGTTTGAGTCTCTGTCTGCGCCCTCCGGCTCGGCCACCGCGACACGGCGTGAAATGGCCGACAAGGAAACGTGTCACGCTGTTTTGGGGGGGGCTGTCCACCCCGGGGAAAGCCGCCTCCGGGCCCTGCAGCAGACCTACCTGCTGCTGGTGCTGCAAAATACCCACCCGGCTCCTTGGCCGAGTCAAATCACCAGCCCTGAGCCTCCCCCGGGGGAGCAGGGATGTAAATCAAGAGCTCCCGGCTACAGTCGCCGCTGCAGGCTGCCAGCCTGTGGAGAAAGCCGGGGGGGGGGGGGGGGGGGGGGTGCCCCAAAACACCCAGGACCCCCCAAGCAAAGGATCCCCATCCCCAGCCAAGAGCCGCCCGCAGCGACCTGGAATAAAACCCATTTGGTTTTATCCCTCCCGCGATTCAGATCGCCCACGGGTCGCAGTAACAGCTGAGGAGGGTACTGAGGACTTCTGATTAAAAAAAAAAATAAATAAAAAATAAATTTCACAGAGGACACCAAAACAAGGAGCATCAGAGGAGAAGCCCTCCGTGTGCCGTGTGGGAGCAAGCCGCTGCTCACGCTCGGTGCGCCCGGGCCGGGCTCTGCGCTGCGACAGCGATACTCGGAGGAGCGGAGCCCTCGGATTTACTGCGGGAATTAAATGCTGCAGAGCGTTAACACGAGGGCGGTTCCTTCCTTATTTCTATCAGACCCTCATCGTGTGTTATGACATGATCAGAGCGGCTTAATTTCCATTTCACACCGAATTAGCTCACTTGAAAAGTCTCTTGCATTGCCTGGTTCAATTTGGTATTGGAGGAAAGGGAGAAGTCAACTTTATGACCTGTTCTCTGAATTAATACCCCGCAGACAAGAGCTCTGCTTGTTCTCCTGCTGGTTATGATCAAGATAGTGCTCTGCCTGCCTGCAGCCACCCTGCTGAGAGAAGACTTTCATTTATTATTAATCCTAAAAGGCATTTAAATTTACATAGCGCCTTTCATGCAGAGGCATCCCAAAGCTCTTTGTAAACCGACACATGGGCTCTAAGACGAGACCGCTTTATCTCGCTGAAGCACGGGCATTTCTGGGGCGCAGGGCTGGGGAGGAGCGATACAAAGGCACGTTTTGTTCAGGAGACAAACGAAGAGGAGGGGAGGAGGGGCAAACCAGCCGCACGTGGGGAGCGGGGAAGCAAAGAGGAGGGCTCCGGATCCGAAACACAAAGCTGTAGGGGAATTTCAGTTATTCGGTGACCTTGTTTCTGGCAGCACCCGAAGGAGCTCAGCCACAACACAGACCCCCAAATCTACCCCGGGATAACCCTGGCCGACCAGCTGCGACTCCCTGACATCGGGGAGCTCTGCTGGCAGGACCCAGCAACAGCGAAAACTCCGCAATAACCCAGCAAGGAAATAACCTGATCTCTGAGCAGGGCCTGCTGGCAGAGGACACGCATAGAGATTTTATTTCCATCTGGTTTGCACAGCTCGGCTGAACTCCTGAAGGGAAGCAGAGCCCGGAGATCAGAGCCCAGGGCCACCCCCCCCCGGCCTTCCCCGGGCACCGGACGAGGAGCTGCCGCCGCAGCCACGAGCCCGGGGCGACTCAGGCGAGGCCACGGCACGAGCTCAGGGTGCGCGTTCCCGGAGCTCGACTCGGGCACGTGCCCGGCTGTCTGAGACTTTAGGTAACGGGGTAAGTTAAAAAAAAACACACTTCCAGCCCTCGCTGCCCAACAGCCCCTGCTCTGAGGTCCACGCAGCTGAATTACGAGACACGGACTCTACTACGAGTTTGGACTTTTTCGACAGTAGCATTTCTGGTAAAACCAGGAGCAGCGATGAGCAGGGAGGAAAGGGGAGTCAGGCAACACCCTCCCTGCCTGGCTGAGCGTCACCGACCCACAGCCCAGCATCTGCCAGCACCAGGGGCCAGCGTGTCTTTCTAGCATCCTTCTTTTCCTGCCCTGCCCAGTGAGCAAACTTCTGGCAGGTCTCAGTCCTGGCAGTGTCATCAGTCTCCTCAAAATTCGCCAAGTTCCTGAAAACTCTTAGGGAGATCAGCTCTCCTTTTTGCAAGGCGGTAAGTGAAGATGCTTTGACCTACTGCAGCTGGAGCCGAGACTGAAAACCTCTTTATGGCTACACTTTTTTTTTAAAAACAAAAAAAAAAAAAAAGCAAACCAAAAAAAACCCAAAGCAAGACAGCAAAACTCACCTCTGCAAACTGTGTGGACGGGCTGTCGTCTATGCCGCTGCCATCTAGAAAACTGGAGAAAAACAGGTGAGTGAGAGCAGGTCACCCCTCCAAAAAATCAGCTCCTCTTCCAGGGTTAAATACAGATGGGAGCTCATGGGAGCAAGACAGTCCCCGTGTGGTCTGAGAGGGAAAAGGATGAGCAGACACCCTGCCCAATAATTCCTTGGGACAGAAAAGGACTGTTAAAATGGAGAGGTTGGTTTGTGTGCCAGCACACTGTGCACAACCGGGCTGTGGAAGAAACCTGGCTTCTCTGGAAGATCCTCCCAGGAGGAGGCACCGGAGATGGAGCATCCTCATTCTGCAAACGGGATTGTGTGCTAAGTGCCCCAGAGGACACCTCCAGTCCGGCCTTGGGCAACGGGTATACACTTATATTTACAAAGAGGACGTAGTGTGACATTAAGTCATCTCCCCGGTGACACCCAGCCCCAGACTCCTGCTGTGGCAAGTCTCAGATAGCAAAGGTTCACGTAATCACCCCTGCCCTTCCATCTCGCCTACTCCCACCCCAAATAAAGCAGTTTTCTCAGCAATTACTCATGACTGAATAGAGTAAGCGCTGAACAGGCATCACTTTGGATCCCTAATTTGCCAGCACCATGTTCTGCTGGGTGACCGGTGACCAAAATCGGTGCGCCCAGAGAGAAAAGGTATTTCTTTCTCTCTTGGCCTGCACTGTGAGACTGGAGAGGCAGGCAGGAGGCTGAGCTGGGGCCAATGGAGATAAAAAGAGAGGTACAGTGAGGCACTAAGATTCAAGCTTGATACCTAAAAAAAAAAAACAAAAAACAAAACCCACCAAACTCAAAGCTTTTTGCTCCAATAGATCAAAAGAAAACAGGCGTCAAAAACCTGCAAGTGCTTTTGTTCACGGGACCTTGTACAGCCTTAACTCACAACTCCCATCTTCTTGGAAATCTTCCCCAAACCCACGTGGCTCTAGCGTGAGACCGACGGCCACTTGTATTTTCAGTCTCATCTGGTATTAAGTCCAAATTCACACTAATATATAAGCTTTCGTTTTGCATTCCTTATTTTTTTACACTTAGGCCTCTTAGAAACCCAAGAAAGGTTAAACGTGGTAAAACAAACGGTGCGTCGATGCGTACGTTACCTGGAATCATCTGTGACTTCTTCGATAAAGCCAGATTCACATCTCGGGCAAGTGTACTCCTGCAGAGACAGGGGAAGCTGGTTTTAGCCACCAAGCACTTTCACTTGCGATTTCAGGGAAAAACAGAGCTCAGAAACTGCCACGCCAGGAGCCCAGCGTGGATTGCTGGTCCCCACCTCCCTGCAAAGGCACTCTGGAGGACCGGAGTTTCGGTTTCATCAAGAGGATTTCAAAGCCCGGTGGTTACTGCAGGTATTTTTAACCTCCACTGACAACCGTGGAACAGAAAAACACCCGTATCAAGATCACACAAGGTTAGTGGCGGACTGAAGAAAAAGAAATTAAAAAAAAAAAAAATAAAAAAAAAATCCCCACACCTCCAGCGTCAAGCCTGTCCGGGTAATGACGTTTTAAGAAAAGAGCCATTCGCAAGCCTGCTGCAAAGCACCAGGCCAAGGCCAGTTCCCAGCCCCAGCGATGGAAAAGCAAGTCGCTCCAATTAAACTGGTGTCAGAAAGCCAACGAGCTGCTGCGAAGGCCGGGAGCTGGCTTTGCTGCCGCTCGCACCGCGGGGAAGGCGGCTCTCGCAGGGAACTTAAGAGATGCTCTGCAATTATCGGTTCGAAAATAAATATTTGCTGTTACTTCTTTCCGCCAAGCCGTTTTCATAAAGGGAGATCCCATCCACAGGCTGCTCTGCCCTCCCTCCAAGCATGCCATTCCTTTACCAAGTGAAGGATTTGTGCTGCAGGCGAAGGGAACGCGCAGCCCCAGGGCTGCCTTCCCTGGCACATCACCTGGGGAAAAGCAGCTCAAGGCCACAAAATCCCAATCCAAAAGGCTCAAACTTGCACCTTGCCCGCCGCTGGCTCCCTGCGAGCCTGCCCTGCCAGCCCAGGGGCTGCTGCACCACTAGCAAGGTGCTGGTCACCAGAAAAGCAGGATGGAGGTGGATGGGTTTGCTCTGAGGCCCCAAAACTTTTGAGGATGGGAGAAGGAACTGGCTAATCCGGAGGCCTCCCTGCTCTGGAACATGCTGCTAGGGCCAACAAAGCAGGATCTGGTGCAGGGCAAGGTAACAAGAAGCCAGGCTGGGCAGACAGACAGGCACAGCCAGAGCACAGGGCACGGAGAAGAGGCACCTCTGGGTCCACCTTGCAGCAGTTCCTCGAACTCGGGGTCCTCTGGGTCGTCCCCCCCCTCCACCTCCCTGTTCATAAGGAGGGGGGAAAACCTCCCGTGGCTCCTCAGCCCACGCTCAGCTGGTGTGACAGAGATTCAAGTTCTGTGTCTGAGGTGGGGAAAAGCCATTATCCAGCCTCCCCACCTCCAGCCCTCCTCAAAACCAGGCAAAGGAGAAAAATTCCCATTTCTCCTGCAGTTTTTCACCACCACACCCCCCCCCCCCGCCAGCGTTACCAAGCAGGGACACCCCTGCCCAGGGGCAACCACGGGCACAGGAACGTCAGCCAGGGTTTGCACAGGCAGGGCAAGGGAAGGGCTCTGTCACACCGACAGCAACGCTTGCTTGCCAGCTATTTATCCACCAAGAGGAACAAAAGGACTGCGCCCCAAAAGGGGAGCATCCTCGGCAGCCTTGACCCCGGAGAAGGGCACAGCCAGCCGCACGACCCCGCAGCGATCCCGGCTTGGGGAGCGGAAAAGCTGCTCGCAGGGAGCCACGGAGGCAGCCGGAGCTTTCAGGAGCCGCAGGGGAGATTTCTTTAGAGGAGAAGAGTTTTCTGTTTTCATGGCGAGAGCCCTCGTTTTGTCCCCAGGCTGTGGATTGGCTTCAATTTAGGGCAAAACGTTGCCAAAAAAAAAAAAAAAAAAAAAAAAAAAAAAAAGCACCCTCAGATCCTCCCTCCCCAGCCCGGCCCGCTGCAGGAGACGGGGCGCTCCCCAAACCCATGCTTCGGGCAGTGATTTTCCAACCTGTGATTTGCGGGGTCTCTATCCAAAAATAAAGCCTCCTGATAAGCGCCTTGCTTTCCTTACTCGCGCTCGCCCAGACCACAGACAAAAACCCTGGCAGCGCCCTGTGAGCCGCAGCCTCGAGCCCTCAGTGTCCAATCCTGCTGCCCAGACTTAGAGCCTGGCAAGGAAGAGGAAAGCTAAGACACCGAAGACAGCGGCACACCAGTCGCTCCAGCTCCTTCCTTTGAACTCCCAGCACGGTGCCGAGCTCCAGGACCGATCGAATTCCCGGCGCAGCGTTACCAGAGCTGGGGCGCAGGTGAGACACCTCCCAGCCCTGTAACACAACACCTGCATGAAGGCAGCTCCAAATTCACCCCACGGCTTTTTTTTTTTTTTCTTCTTCTTCTTCTGCTTTCGTGAAACGCAAGCTTCAGCTTCCCGCCCCCTGCCACCGTACAGCTCCGTATCTTTTTCCCACTGAATCTGTCTTTCCCTGGGAACGGCACAAAAGCCCTCTAGACACCTCATTTTGCTTTCCCCCCTGAAGCAAAGCACTAGCTGGCAATATTTCCCAGGTGCTGTGCTGACGCACGGGCACCACTTGCCGGCTTGAGCAGCTTCAGAGGTGGAGGAGCGTGTGGCGGGGGGCTGCCCGCGGCAGCTTCGCTCCCAAAAACACGCGCGAGACCCCAGCCGGCGACGGGAGAGGTCGAGCCCAGGTTTTCACAAGAGGCCCATTTAGGCAGCCGAACACGTGGGGTATTTTCAAAAGAGCTCCAGCCTTGAGTATAATGGGAACTGATGGGCGATGAGCTCTTGGAAAGAATAAAAAAAAAATTAGGAAAAAAAAAAAAAAAAAAAAGTGTCTGTCTAGGGCTTTCGGCTTTGCACCCGCAAATTGCAAGGCTAACGAGAAGAGATGAGCGTGTTTGAAAGAGGAATGAGCGTCGCTCGGTTCTGCGTAGGAGCAAATTGTGGGGCTGAACGCCCCCACGGAGAGCAGCGGCTGGGACGGCGCGGGGCGACAGCGCGGACCCATCTCCGAACCAAAATTATAACACAGGGGTAAAAAAAGACACCAGCTTGTTCTTGGGGAGGGGGGGGAAAGGCCCTGCGAAATGCGGAGCACTCTCCGGTGTCTCTCCTCAGAGATGCGAGGTCTGAGCTGCAAATTGGAAGCGAGGAGCAGTGGATGCCTGGCATTTCTTAAAAGTAATGAATACATACCGAATCGAAAGCCGGGTACTAAAATACTGGGGTCAAAAAGCTCATTTCATACTATTCCACGAGGATTCAGAGCAATACCAAACCAGGAGGTCACTCTGTGATGCTTAAAAATCCTTCACATAATGGATTTCCAGCATTTTCCCTGTCAAAATGACCACATTAAAAAAAATATATATTTTTTTTCTTAAACTTAGCAGGAGGCCATGCCATCAGGGACACTGCAGGTCTAATGCATTTCTGGAAGCCTTTGAATGTCTCTTTTTATGTTATAATCCGTATGGAAATTACCAGCATCTTGCCCAGAAGCTCAAATGTATAGTCAGAGCATGAAGAGAGATAAAAATGGCATTTGGGATAAATAGCAACAGGGGGGAGGGAGAAGGGAAACCAGAACAGACGCCGGGAGGTGGGTGGGTCGCTGCGGAGCCATCGGATGCGTGGAGCGGCACGAGCCCTGCGTCTTACCTCCCCGCTTTTCTGCAAAAGGTTTAGGGATGCATCGGTCAGCCCCGGTCTCTGCCTGCAGAGAAGGAGGTTGAGGGGTGCCCCGCGGCCCCCAAAACTGCCACCACCACCGTTCCGGTGAGCACGGGGACCTCGCTCCTCAGGCAGGATCCAGCCACAGCGCAAAGAAAAAAGGGACTTTCCAGGGAGGAATGACAACTTCCTACCGCTCCGAGTCCCCTCCAGCTTGGTGGGCTGTGTTTCCCAGAAGGAAAAGAAATCCAAACCCAGGAGGAGCCCGCGCTGCCCGCGGCTCTGCCCTGCTCACGGGAGACGGTCGCTAGAGGAAAGCAGCCAGATGATTTCCAGGACTGGGTGGCACACACACATCTAGCCCTAAGCGCGTCTGTCAGGAGCAGCGTTGCTAGACTTGATCCTACAGCGGGGCAGAAAGGATGGGCTAGAAGGTTTTTCAGCCCCTGGTTTATGGGTCTGTACACCCAGGCGGTCCCCAAGCCCCGCTTCCCCCCCCCCAAAACAGAGGGAAAGATGCAAACGCGATTCGCAAAGGCGTGTGGCAGCAAACCTGTCTAAGGTTTGAGGCCCCTGCTGAAAATTGAGTTTAAAGACTGCAAAGCACCGGGAAAAGCCACGTGCAGGATGCTTTGACCCATCCACGGTGCCCTGTGGGTTCCTGGGCTGCGCAGGCACGTGGCCAGGCTCGGGCAGACCGTTCCTGCCTTTGTCCTGTTCATCGTCGCACCCGGACGCACAGGAAACCAGGAACCCCCAACTCCCCCCCCCCGCCCCGGGGACCCTACTGCACCCAAACACAGCCCCCCCGCAGCGCCTTCACCCCCGGCAGCGTCTCTCCGACCGAGGCACCAAACCCAAGCTGCTCCCAGCCACTGGTCACGGTGGTAGTTTGTCACCCTCACCCGCACGGTTGGACTCCAAAAGTCCCCTCGCGCTCTCCTGGCTATGCCGGGCACCGGCAGCTTGGAGAGGAGACATTAGAGCAAGCTCCCTGATCAGCAACAGACTCCAACAAAGCCGAGGGAATAAGGCAAGAGGAGAAGTTTTCCCCGGCTCTCGCTCCATCGCTTCGACGTTGTCGCTTGTCCCCTCCTCGACAGCCCCGAGCCCGTCCCACAGCTCCAACCCCAGATGTGATTTAATTACTCCCCCCCCGCTCCCTCACCAAGCAGCTACGGGCAGGATAACTCAGCTCCACCACCCCGGGTTTAGGTTGAGTCATTTGTCTTTGCCAAATGAAATAACCCTCCTGTAATCCCCACAGCTGCAGTGATATTTACTCCTCAAGTACTGCGCAACGTCGCTCTGCACTGTCCAGACTGGCTTCACCCAAGGGGCAGCCGCTCCCTGCATTAAATAAGCCATACGGTCTATGTTTGACACGGGTAAAAAGAGAGAGACCCAGAGAACTGACCCTAATTCAACACTTTAAAGCCACACGATCAAGCTGCAGCTCACAGAAAGGCCGAACCTCACACACCTCAACCCTCGGTCAGGAGAAGACGGCTCTTGCATTCTCACGTGGGGAAGGAGCAGCAAAAATAACCTCCACGGCACCTCTTCCCCCGACGGGATGCTGGAGCACAGGAGCTCCCCAGATCTGCTCCTGACCCAGGGCCGCGTCTCTCACCACTGAAGTTCAAGAGCTTCTCAATAATAAATTCCTCGAGGCAGCTCATCACCTCCACACGTGTTTTTACCACCCAAGGATTTTCCTCATGCTACCCACCGGCCGTGGAGGCTGCAGCCGGAGGGTGTCAGGAAGCCAGAAGCATGAAAGTGTCCTTAAAAAGTCATTAGATGAATTCTCGGAGGATTGTGATTCTTAAACCCAACAGCACAGGTACAGTCTCCAGCCCAGGAGATGCTTCAGCACAGGGAGGTCTTGAAGAAAAGCTGCTTGGTAACCCCTCGTTTTCCACTACCTTGTCCCTAATCCCTTCCCTAGTCCCTCTCAGAAAGGGGATCCAGAGCTCAAGTGTCCCAAGACAGTGAATTTTATGCAAAATATGCGTCTGGTTTTTGTTTTGTTTTCTCTTTTACTTAAAACCATTTTGCCAGGAGAAGACAAAGCAGTTGTCACACCAGACAGCAGGTGACATCAAACGCTCTGGGACGAGACCTCCCTTACCTGCTCACTCCCGTACGAAGCCACGCGCCACCTCCTCTGCCCCCAGACCCGACCCCAGAACTTGCTGCTGCTTCTTCCCCCCACCCCGAGCAAGGACAGGGCCCTCGGCAAGACGCAGACGTGCCCTTCGCTATAAACATTAATCCTCCTGTGACCGGTGTTACAGACGGGGACTATCGTATCGTACCCTTGACTCCATGTCAGCGTCGCCACGCGGCTCCTCAGCCCGTTCAAGCGTCTCTGAGCGCGAGGGAGCCTCCGTCGCCCAAACGCTGGGCAGCAGCTTTTAACCGTGCGTGGCACCGGGCGGACGGTCTGTCATCCCCGGCGTCCACCCTGAGCTCCTCAAGGGTAGGGAGATGTGAAATGAGAACAGCTCCTCTCCTGGCTCGCTCCCAGCTGAGACCGCCTGGCTTCACACCGACAAAGGGAGACGCGGGGTCAGGAGCCCAGCACGATGAAACCAGCCGGCCACGGCAGGGCCGAGCAGGGGGAATCGCTCCAGGCTCTGCGGAGGGGAGCACGGGGCCGGAACAAGCCCGCACAGCAGCAGTGGGCACCGCTGGAGCTGTGTCACCAGGAGAGCTGGAATCCCCGCTCGGCTTTGCCTCTCACCGAGCCACACGTTCCATCACCCTCTCTTGGGTTTGTCCTCCCCGCTTTAAAAAAATCAAAACAGACCCGCAGGGCTGCAGCCCCGTCAGGACGAGCGTCTGCTGCGCGCAGCAAACTGAAACAGCCGGCAGGAGACGGCGTTAAACGTCAGCCGGCTTCTCAGCACCCCACCAGGGCACAACCACCCCTCAAGTCCCGACCTCCCACCGACACTACAGGCTCCTGCCGACACGGAAGCAGCCCCCGACGTGACCTCTCGAGGGGCTGCCCCTGCTCGGGGCACCCGGGTGTGAGCAGGCAGGGAGCGAAGTCCACGCCACCTCTGCCCGCTGTCGGGGAGGTGCCAGCTTACTGCCGAAGTGAGAAGATGCAGCAGCTCCGCCGAGGACGACTGCTGCATCTCAAACCGACGTGCTGGGAGCCCTCGCCGGGTCCCAGCAATGGCAGGAGACGCCGCAGCGGCGGCGTGCTCACTTTGGGAGGAGGCGGCAGCCCCGCGCCTCTAAAGCTTTCCTGAGAAGCAGCAGATCCTCTTGCTCAGAGAGGGTCGGTACACAGAAAAACCCTCCTGGACAGACAAACGATCTGCAGGAGGGGTTTTAGTTTAGGTTGCCATTATCCTGGTGAGAGCAGTTTGAAAAAAAAAAAAAAAACTGAAAAAAAAAAAAAAAAAAACACAACAAACCGTGCACTCAGCATTTGTTTTGTTTTTACGAAGACAGGGAGAGAAATTACCTGTCTGGGGTGAGAGGAAAAAAAAAAACAACAAAAAAATAACCAAAACGCAGAGGTGCAGAACCATGTGCTGGTCCTGGAAAATGGGTCCAGCTTCCCCCAGTTTCTCACTTTCAGTTTTGCAGATCCTCCCCCCATGGAGACAGGAGTTGCTCTGCTGATGGGAAACTGAGGCACCGAGAGAGATTTCCTGGCCCACAGGAAACCAGCGGTGGGTGAGATTGGGGTGCAGCCAGCCAGCGTTCCTCCCGCGAGGGACACGGGGACCCTCCAAGGACAGAGCCGAGGGAAGCAGCGAGAGCAGCCCCGCGGCCACGTCCTCCCCACAGCCGGGGGTTCAGGTGACACCCCCTACCCGAACTGTCCCCAAGCCACAGGGACAGCACCGACCCAAGGTGGTGGCTGGTCAGGCCACGCTCCTCAAAGCGCATGTCGGTGCCGAGTAAAGATTGCAAAAGCCTCTCCCAGGCGAGCCGACCGGCTGGGGAAGGGCGTAAGAAGTTCTGGCTACGCTTTCCTTCAAAGGGATGATGTGAAGGAACAGGTTTGGGGACAACTGACGGTCCCCAGCAGGTCACAGGGAACCTGCCTGTCCTCATCCCCACCCCAGGGCCAGGACAGAAGACCGGAGATCTCAAAAGAGCAAAAATATTCATTACCGCAGCAGGCACAAACTCCAAAGAAATGTTTTTATGGAGCCAGGACTGTAACAACCTGCATTTCTAGACGCACCAAAAGCGCGGTGACGCTGGTCCCTACCGAAACCCAGCCGTCTCCGGAGGGGAACGAGAGCAGACCCCAGTGGGAAAGGGAAAACAGCCTCCACCGAGGCCTCAACCCCGAGCTGGGTTTCTGGGTGCTCTTGAAATAGAAACTGGAGCAAGACACGCCGGGAGAGCTGGGCAAGCCATCCTCCAGGCAGAGGATTCGGCGACCTCTTTAATGCCCACGCAAAGCAGAAGGGACTTCGGTCCGCCCGGGCTCCCGATTTAGAAGCGAAGGAAACCGTTTGTGGCACGCCGGGTCCAAGGAAACAAAAAACCAGCGGAGGTTTGATGTAAAGGTGTTCGGTGGAGCAGGCCTGGGGTTTTGCGCCCAGGACCATCGAGATTATCAAGGCACCAGGAAAGCCCAAGTCTCATGGATGGACAGGGTTTGAGCAGGTTTTGGACAGTAATTCTTTTAACAAAGTGGATTTTGAACCACTGGAAGGTAAAGTGCTGAAGTCAGCAACGGATGGAAGTGGTATAAAAAGAGAGTTAAGCAAAATTTGGGAGATGGGAAGAGAAGAAAAGCGCCTCAGAGCAAAGCTATTGGCTCCAGAGAAGAGGAGTTGGGATGGATTTGGGTGCAGATATCCGACTTCCACCCCGTCAGACGAGGATAAGCCTCGGGGGGCTGCTCGTGCCTGCAGAGCCCTCACTGGAGGCCATGTGGGACCCCCTGCCCGGGCTGGGTGCGAGCACTCGCCCCTCTTGCCGCCGAGGGACCACGTCGCTCCATTTGCCTGGATTTGACAGAAATCAGGGAAGGGGTCTCGGCGCCCGAGGGGGTCTGCGCGTGGCATCACTCCTGTCCTGCCGACGGAGAAGGGCAGGGTGGGCTCCAACACCCTCGGACAGTAAAGGAGCAGAGAAAACCCATAACTCACAGCTCAGAAATTAATTTTTTGGGGGGGGGTTAACGAAGCCGATAACTCAGATCCCAGGGGGCCTGCAGGTGACAGGAGATACGGTCCCCCACCACGGCAGAGCGAGGGCAGCTCGCGAATCAGACTCGGATGTAGAGGCTGCCCGTGGATAACGGCGGGTGAGACGTCTCCCTCCGTCCCACACCGCTCGGCCGGATGAAGGTGGCCGCCCAGTTCACCTCCTCCTGCTGCTGCCCCACACGCCAGCCCTGTCTGCATCCCCCCAGTCCCCCCCCCTAACCCCTCCCAAGCTGGGCACTGGGATTACACCCACCGCCATAGGGGAACAGGAGCATCCACCCAGTCCTGCCCCCTCTCCCCGAATGTCCCCCAGTCTCAGCAATCACAGGCCAAACCTTCCATCCTCAACACCCCAAAAACGGAGCGTGGAGGGGGGGCTGGATATCGAGGTCGCGCCAGCCCAGACCCAGTTCCAGCTGCCTTGTGGAGGGGCCACAGGGATTTGTCCCCTCCCTGCTCACCCCTTTGGGGTTGGGGGTGGTGGGCTCTCCAGAAACGGGGGACTCAAGCTCCCTTCTCCCCCTCACCCAGAGCGACAGCAGCGAGAAAAAGCCCTCAGGGGCTCGGGTAGGGGGGTGAAATCTGGGGGTCACCAGTGTGAGGGGGCCATATACAGCCCCCCCCAGCTGCTTTCTGCAGTCTTCTGCAGGGACATCAGCGCTTCCCAAAAGGATGAGAGAGCTCATCCTCTCCTACAGCCTTACAGGGTGGGGGTCAACCTGTCCTCAACAGTTTTTTTTGAGGGGGGGGTTGTCACTGCACTCAGCAGGGTTGGGGGGGCACCTTACCCCCAGAAGGTTCACCAGGATCTGAGAGCTCACCCCTTTTCTACAGGGTTTGGGGTGCGTGGGAGGGTCACCCCTAAATGCTGGGCTTCTGGAGAACCACCCCTTCTTCCCCATGGGATTTTGGGGGTCACCCCTTCCCTGTAGGACTCGGGAAAGTTTGGGGGTATCACAGCAGCTTCTAAGGCTTTGCAGGGCAGTCCTGGTTCAGGGGACACCCCTTCCCCATAGGATGGGGGGGCAGCCCTTCTCTGCAGAGGTCAGTGATTTTGGAAAGGGGAGGGGGTGGGTCACCTCTGTCTGTAGGGTGTCAAGGGAGCACCCCTTCCCCCAAAGGTCAGGAAAGGGATGGGGAGGGAGGGGAAGGGGGTCACCCCTGTCTGCAGGGTTTGGGGGGGCTGCCCTTCCTCACAAAGGTAAGGGAGGGGATTGGGGGGGGGGGGGGGGGCCGTGCCGCTACCCCTCCTCATAGGGGTGAGGGAGAGGATGGGGTGGGGGTCACCCCTGCCTGCACGGCTTGGAGGGGGGGGGGATAACCTTCCCCTCCAGGCTGAACCCCGGGCAGGGGTTCCCACCCCAAGGGGAGATTTTCTGGAGGCAAAACAGGGACGAGCTCCTCACCCCCGCGCCCGGGGGGATGGGGGGGGGGGGGGACGGGGACGGGGAACGGACACAGCGGCGCTGAGAGGCCTCGGCCTCCCCCCCACACACCCCCCCCCTCTACAGCCCCGACCCCCGGCGCTTACCGGCAGCTTGGGGCTGACCTCTCCCTTGCAGCTGTGGCAGAAGAAGCGATGCTGGGACACGGCGGCCGCCGCCGAGGCCTCCGCCATCTTCTCTCCCCGCCTCCGCCGGCTCCCTGCCGTCAGTCCTCCGCCGCAGCAGAGAGACGGCGGTCCGCCGGATAGAGCGTCGCCGGAACAACCCGCTAACCACGAGCTTCCGGTCCGCCGCTCGTCTGCTCCGGACCGAGCAGAGATGGAGAGCGGGTAGAGCGTCACCTCGGCCCGACGAGATGGAGCGGACAGAGCGTCTCCCGGCCCGGTCCTCCGGGAGGTGCGGAGGCGCCCGGAAGTGGCGGGCGGAGAACCGGAAGTACCGGTTGCCATGGCGGCCGCATGGGCCTAGGCCGGGCCTGGGTGAGTGTAGAGCTCGGCGGGTCCCCGCGGCCGGGTTGGTGCCCCCCGGGAGGGGACACAGTGACCCCGACCCCTCTGACAGCACCCCAACTCTCGGGGAGGGGTCCCACGTGGGAGGGGGACACAAGGGACCCAGCAGCCTCTGCACCCTGATGGGGGGGGTGGGAGCTGCGGATCCAGGGTCCCTCTGACAGGGCTGCCACCCCCCCCCGGAAGGGGACAGGGACCCCCGTGACGGGACTGCCACCCCCGAGAGGGGACAGGGACCCCTGTGACATGGCTGCCATACCCTGGGAGGGGACAGGGACCCCCGTGACGGAGCTGCCACCCCCGAGAGGGGACACAGGGATCCCTGTGACATGGCTGCCACCCCCGGGAGGGGACAGGGACCCCTGTGACAGAGCTGCCATACCCTGAGAGGGATGGAGCTGCCACCCCCGAGACGGGACACAGGGACCCCTATGACATGGCTGCCACCCCCGGGAGGGGACAGGGACCCCTGTGACCGGGTTGCTATCCCCTGGGAGGGGATATAGGGACCAGCCATGTGCCAAAGTCCTGTCCCCTCTGTGTCCCACCCCTGCGCCAGGGGCTGTTTCCCCTCCAGACTCAATTTCCCCCACTGCACCCATTCTGGCGGGGAGCACAGCCCCCCCCTGCCCCGTCCCCCCATAACAGCCCCGATAACGCCGGTGCCCTTCCCCAGCACCGCCGGGTGTTTTAACCCACCGTCGAGATGACTCAGGCAGAGATAAAGCTCTGCTCCCTCCTGCTGCGAGAACATTTTGGGGAGATTGTGGAGAAGATAGGCACTTACCTTATCAGGACGGGCACCCAGCCGCTGCGGATGATTGTCAATGACACGGGGCTGTTGCTGGATCAGGTACGGCCCAAATTCGCCCGTGGTGGCGTTCAGTAACGATGGACAGCCCGTGCTGTCTGTCCCCACTGCTGCTCCTGAGGGAGAAACTGGTGGGGAAAACCTTGAGAAGGACAAATGAGCGCTTTGCTGCTTGCAAAATAATCAGGTGGGTTTTCTTAAGCGGGAGAGGTGGTTCGTTATCTCACTTAAAAAAAATAATCTGGGAAGGAGGGGAGTAACTCTGACTTCTTGGTGGGGAGCAAAGGCAGGGAAGAGAGTCCAGAGCGATGGGGATGGTGTGCAGGGACAAAGTGGTGACACAAACGCCGAGCGGGTCCCAACGGGGGGGAAATGGTGGCTGGGCAGGGAGGAAATGCTCTGCGACCGCCACAAAGTGGGGGTGAGCACGGCAAGGGCTTCTCTGC
This sequence comes from Tyto alba, assembly GCF_018691265.1. Taxonomy (NCBI): domain Eukaryota; kingdom Metazoa; phylum Chordata; class Aves; order Strigiformes; family Tytonidae; genus Tyto; species Tyto alba. Next base: position 23,673,528 of record NW_024881329.1, read on the forward strand.
CACGTAACCGAGCCCCGCTCTGCCCCGGGCAGGTTAAAAAAGCCCTTTGTGTCCTCATCCAACACAACCTGGTGACGTACCAGCTGCAGAAGCGAGGTTTCGTGGAGTACGAGGCCCAGTGCAAGCGGGTCCTGAGGATCCTGCGCTACCCGCGTTACATCTACACCGCCAAGACCCTCTACAACGACACGGGCGAGCTCATTGTGGAGGAGCTGCTCCTCAACGGCAAAATGACGATGAGTGTGGTGGTGAGGAAGGTGGCGGACAGGCTGACCGAAACGATGGAAGGTGGGAAGCTCCTCTCCTTCAAAAAAAGGGATCTGGGAGCGGGAGGAGGTGCAGCGGCTGCCGGAGGCCGGTTTTGCTCAGTGAATCTGGTACCAGAGGCTCCTGGGGCTGTGTTGCGGCGGAAAGCTGGTGGTGAACTTGGAGAAGAAGCCACCCAAAGTGACCCAGCTGCCTGAGGGGGTTATAAATGGTGACCACTGCCCCAACGCAGCCCCTGAGCAGCCCGTTCATGGTGGTTTTTTGAGGACTGCAGGGTCACATTGTCCTTGAGCTGCAGGACCAACATGGGGCTGGCAGAGCTTGACGTCGCCGTCTCTCTCCTCTGCCCTAGACGGGAAAACCATGGATTACGCTGATGTCTCCAACACGTTTGTGCGCCTGGCAGACACTCACTTCGTGCAGAGGTGCCCGCAGGTCCCCGAAACCCCCGAGACCCCCAGCACGCTGCCTCCCCCTGCGCCCACGTTGGTGATCAACGAGAAGGACATGTACGTCGTGCCCAGGCTGAACCTCGTAGGTGAGGAGCCCATCGGGGTAACCCCAGATGGTCAGGGGGGTGCCTGGGGAGCGCTCGGCCACACGCTGTGCGCCTGGGACCGGGGTTTTTAAAAGCAAACGGCGTCTTCTTGGTTTGGCAGGGAAAGGGAAACGGAGACGCTCGTGTGACGAGGAAGAGGACAGCGAACGCAAGGCGAAAAAGCAGAAGCAGGATGGAGAAAGCTCAGAGGTACTGGGGAGGCTGCAGCCAAGGCAGTAAATTGGAGCTGGGCCTGCAGCACGGGGAGGCAGCTGCCTCTTGGGCAGGACGATGCCTGTGTCCTACGTGGAGCCTTGCTGGGGACGCGCCTCTGTCCCCGTCCTGCCAAGGGCTGAGCTCTTCCTCCTCCTCTGAGCTTATGGGCTCGAGGCATCCAACCTCTTCCCAAACACATTCTCCTGGAGAGACCAAACGAGCAGTTTTGTGGTTCCTCTCCCGTTGTTTTTGTGGTTCCTCTCCCTCAGTTTTGTGGCTCTTTCCCCTCAGTTTTTGTGGCTCTTTCCCCTCAGTTTTTGTGGGTCCTCTCCCTCAGTTTTTGAGGGTCCTCTCCCTTGATTTTTGAGGATACTCTCCCTCACTTTGTGGCTCTTTCCCCTCACTTTTTGTGGCTCTTTCCCCTCACTTTTTGTGGGTCCTCTCTCCCACTTTTTGTGGCTCTTTCCCCTCAGTTTTTGTGGGTCCTCTCCCTCAGTTTTTGTGGGTCCTCTCCCTCAGTTTTTGTGGGTCCTCTCCCTCAGTTTTTGTGGCTCTTTCCCCTCACTTTTTGTGGCTTTTCCCCCTCACTTTTTGTGGCTCTTTCCCCTCACTTTTTGTGGCTCTTTCCCCTCACTTTTTGTGGCTCTTTGCCCTCACTTTTGTGGCTTCTTTCTCTCACTGTTCCCCCACAGCCTCCACCCGATGACGGCATTTACTGGCAAGTCAACATCGACCGGTTCCACCAGCATTTTCGAGACCAGGGGATCGTCAGTGCCGTGGCCAACCGCATGGATCAGGTTGGTGGAAGTGCTCAGAAACCCCCTGCAGTCGCTCTCCATGTCACAGGGGGGATCTTGATGGTCGTGGTCAAGGTGGGGAGGTTTTAAACCCAGCTCTGGAGCCATCAGGGGTGGCCCCGCTGCTGCGGGAAGAGCTCAGGACAGAGGGTCTCCCCCACTAAAAGCTGTTTCTTTCCCCCCAAAACCAGACCAGCAGCGAAATAGTGCGGACGATGCTGCGGATGAGCGAAGTCACCACAACCTCCAGCGCACCGTACACCCAGCCGCTCTCTTCCAACGAGGTTGGGTCCTGCCCCTGAGAAGTCGGGGCGTAGCCGAGGCCCTTGTCCCCTTGCACAGCCCCAGCACCGCGCTTGGATCGGGCAGGAAAAGTCTGTAAAGCACCTGCAGATTTAGAAAAGCTGATTATTCCATTTTACCCCTTTATATTCTGTCTGGTTTCCCTCCTGTAGATATTCAGATCTCTTCCAGCTGGATACAACATCGTGAAGCAAGTTTTGGACCAGTATCTCACCCTGTTAGCAGACGACCCGGTAAGAAACACCTGATTATCTTTACTGCCCGAATGTGGGAACTTGGTTTTGTGAAGAAGCTCCGTGTCGAGCTCCTGGCACCTCAAGTCTGCACCACGTGCTGCCTCCCCTTTAGCCACGTGCTGGGGAGATCTCAGACCGAGGGAGAAGCAGTTTTCTACTGATATTTAAAAGATGCTGAAAGTGTTAAGAAAATATGGCCGATGTTCTTAGGTTGTTAAGATCAGAGATTTTTTTTTTTTCTTTTTTTTTTCATAAAATCTACATAGTACTTTTTATGATCAAGATTTTAAGAAAATCGGGATTTTTATTACTTTGGGATGTACTGAACTTTTTGTTTTTTCTTCTCTCACAGCTCGAGTTTGTGGGTAAATCTGGCGACAGCGGCGGGGGCATGTACACCGTCAGTATCCTTTGTGGGTGAAGTCCCTGACCCAGCGATTCCCGAGTGCCGGTGTTATCCCTTGACCTTGATCTCATCCAGATCTCCACAAGGCCCTGGCGTCCCTGGCGACGGCAACCCTGGAGTCCATCGTGGAGGAGAGGTGAAGCAGCAATTTGGAGCCTTCTTTACCCTTTCTCGCTTCCGTCCGCTGATTTATTTTCCTCTGCCACTCAGGTTTGGTTCCCGCTGCGCCAGGATATTCCGCCTGCTCCTGCGAAAGAAGCATTTGGAGCAGAAGCAAGTGGAGGATTTTGCCATGATCCCAGCCAAGGAAGCCAAGGACATGCTCTACAAAATGCTGTCGGAGAACTTCGTGTCCCTGCAGGTGAGGTGGCCAGCGGGAAGGTGACGCAAGGACCTCGTGTCACCCGAGAGAAGGTGTGGGCAGGGAATGAACGTCCTTCCCCTCCTCTCGCCCACCGGCAGGAGATTCCCAAGACTCCGGACCACGCGCCGTCCCGCACCTTCTACCTCTACACCGTGAACGTCCTCTCCTCCGCGCGGATGCTGCTGCACAGGTGCTACAAGGTGCGTCCCGGCCGCCGCCGGGGACAGTCCCGCAGACCCGCCAGTGGCTCCGCTCGCTCTGCCTGTCCCCGGAGGCCACCGGCGCTGCCTGGACCCCAGTCGGGTCCCTGCGTGGCCTCCGTCCACACCACCATCCCCAAGCGGGGCGGGAGGTCCAGGCCCCCAGGCACGCTGCTGCTCTGGGAGATGGAGCCCAGCAGCTTGCTGCCACCACCACGCATGGTTCTCCTCCTCCTCCTCCTCCTCCACCACCACACCTGGTTCTCCTCCTCCTCCTCCACCACCACGTGTGGTTCTCCTCCTCCTCTTCCTCCACCACCACTCATGGTTCTCCTCCTCCTCTTCCTCCACCACCACTCATGGTTCTCCTCCTCCTCTTCCTCCACCACCACTCATGGTTCTCCTCCTCCTCCTCCTCCTCCTCCTCCTCCACCACCACGCGTGGTTCTCCTCCTCCTCCTCCACCACCATGTGTGGTTCTCCCCCTCCTCTTCCTCCACCACCACGCATGGTTCTCCCCCTCTTCCTCCACCACCACGCATGGTTCTCCTCCTCCTCCTCCTCTTCCTCCACCACCACGCATGGTTCTCCCACTCCTCCTCTTCCTCCACCACCACGTGTGGTTCTCCCCCTCCTCTTCCTCCACCACCACGCATGGTTCTCCCCCTCTTCCTCCACCACCACGCATGGTTCTCCTCCTCCTCCACCACCACATGTGGTTCTCCTCCTCCTCTTCCTCCACCACTACACGTGGTTCTCCCCCTCCTCTTCCTCCACCACCATGCATGGTTCTCCTCCTCCTCTTCCTCCCCACCACGTGTGGTTCTCCCCCTCCTCCTCCTCCACCACCACTCATGGTTCTCCTTCTCCTGCTCCTCCACCACCACGAATGGTTCTCTTCCTCATCCTCCTCCTCCATCACCATGCATGGTTCTCCTCCTCCACCACCACATGTGGTTCTCCTCCTCCTCTTCCTCCGCCACCACACATGGTTCTCCTCCTCTTCCTCCTCCTCTTCCTCCACCACCACACATGGTTCTCCTCCTCTTCCTCCTCCTCTTCCTCCACCACCACACATGGTTCTCCTCCTCCTCCTCCATCCATGGTTCTCCTCCACCACCTCCCACAAGTGGGGGCGGCTCTTGGGCCACCCCCACGCGTCCCCTCGCAGCCCCCAACCCCCGGAGCGACGCTCCTGGGTGTACCAGCCACCCCCCTCCACCCTGGGGACTCCCGGGGGTGGGTGCCGGGGGGGGGGGGGGGGGGCAGCAGCACCCCCATTTCACCCCCGCCTCGGGTCTCACCCTGCCCCGCTTCCCTTCCCAGAGCGTGGCCAACCTGATGGAGCGGCGTCAGTACGAGACCAAGGAGAACAAGTGAGCGCCGGGGCTCGGGTGTCGGGAAGACGGGGTGGTGGATTGGGGGGGCAGGTGGGGGGGGCTGAAGCCATTTTCGTGCCCGGCCCCCCCCCCCACCCCCCCCCCGCTCTGCCCCGCAGGAGGCTGCTGGAGAAGTCGCAGCGGGTGGAAGCCATCCTGGCCTCCATGCAGGCCACCGGCGCCGAGGAGGCGCAGCTGCAGGAGATCGAGGAGATGATCACGGCCCCCGAGCGCCAGCAGCTGGAGACCCTCAAACGCAACGTCAACAAGTGAGCGCTGCCAAGGGGGGGGGGGGGGGGGGGCACGGGGGGGGGTTTGGGGACCCCACCATCGCCCTGCCCTTCCCACCCCCCCACCCTGCGTCCCCCCAGGATCGACGCCAGCGAGAACCAGGTGGACGAGACCATCTTTGTGCTGGAGTCCTTCATCGAGAGCAGCGTGAAGAAGCCCTGAGGGGGGGGGGGGGCGTGGGTGGCGTGGGGGGGGGGGCGTGGGGGGGGGGGGGCGTGGGGGGGTCACGCGCCCACCCGCCGTGGCTGCTGGGGACAATAAAGCAGAAGCCAGCACTGGTGGCTGTGAGGGGCAGCGGCGTCCCCCGTGCCTGGGGGGGGGGGGAGTTTTTGGGGGGGTTTAATGGCTGAGTTGGGGGACACCATCGTGTGTGTGTGTGTGTGTGTGTGTGTGTGTGTCCATGTGTCTGTGGGTCCCGTGTCCGTGTGACCCGTGTGTGTGTGTGTGTCCGTGTGTGTCTCTGTGTGTCCCCGTGTCTATGTGTCTGTGTCCACATGCGTGTGTCCATGTGTCCGCATGTGTGTCCATGTGTCTCCATGTATCTGTGTCCGCGTGTCTGGGTCTCTGTGTCCACTTGACCCATCATGTCTGTGTGTTTGTGTCTGTGTGTCCGTGTGTGGGTCTCGTGTGTCCACGTGTCCCGTGTCTGTGTGTCCATGTCTGCGTGTCCGTGTGTCTGTGTCCATGTCCGCGTGTGTCCGTGTGTCCGTGTCTGTCTGTCCGTGTGCCCCGCCGCCGGCAGGGGGCGCACTCGCCGCCTCACCCCGCCCTGTGGAGGCCACGCCTCCGGGCTAGGCCACGCCCCCTCGGCCCTTGCAGCGCCCATGGCGGGGCCGGGGCGCGTGTTGGTGCACGTGCGGCGGGGCGGGGCTGAGCGGCCGGCGCAGTTCGGGCAGGTACCGGGGGGAGAGGGCGGTGTGCAAAGGGGGGGCGGGGCGTGTGCAAAGGGGGGGGCGGGGGCGTGTGCAAAGGGGGGGGGGGGGCGTGTGCAAGGCGGGGGGGGGGGAAGAAGGGAGAGTGAGCGAGGGGCGGGCACGGGGGGGCGCGTTTGCGCATGCGCAAGGCGGAAAGGGTTTGGGGGGTGTGGCCATCGTGGTGCCATGGCGGTGGCCAACGCGGTGGCCATCAAGGAGCCAGGGCGGTGGCCATCGCGGTGCCACGGCAGCATCCAGCACGATGGCCAGCACAGTGCCAGGGCGGTGGCCACGGTGGTGGCAATGCTGTGGCAGTGGCCAGCACGGTGGCCACTGCAGTGGCCATCAAGGAGTCAGGGCGGTGGCCATGGTGGTGGCCATCAAGGAGCCAGGGTGGTGGCCATCGCGGTGCCGTGGCAGCGGCCAGCACGATGGCCAGCACAGTGCCAGGGCGGTGGCCACGGTGGTGGCAATGCTGTGGCAGTGGCCAGCACGGTGGCCAACGCGGTGGCCATCAAGGAGCCAGGGCGGTGGCCATGGTGGTGGCCATCAAGGAGCCAGGGTGGTGGCCATCGCGGTGCCGCAGCAGCATCCAGCACGATGGCCAGCACAGTGCCAGGGCGGTGGCCATGGTGGTGGCAATGCTGTGGCCAGCACGGTGGCCATCAAGGAGCCAGGGCGGTGGCCATCGCGGTGCCGTGGTGGTGGCCACGTCGTCGTGGTCCTGTGTGTGTGTGTCCCCCCCCCCAGAGCGTCACCGGCACCTTCTGCCCGCCGCACGCGGACGCGGCCCTGGTGAGCTGCGGTTTGCACCGCGGCCGCTTCCTCCTCTCGGACACGACCTTCCCCGGCTCCACCACCGCCCTCCTCAAGGTGGGGGGGGTGTGGGGAGGGGGGGGGGGTCAGCGGTGCCCCCCCCCACCCCCAAATGTCCCCGTGTCCCCTCACGGCCCCGCTCCCCACAGAGACCCCCCTTCTGCCCCGCCAAGCGCCTGCCGCCGCTCCTCCCCGCCGCGCCGGGGGTGGCCGCGGGGGTGGCCGTGCTGCTGCAGGCCAGCACCGGCCGCATCCTGCTCACCCGCCGCGCCGGCGCCCTCAGCACCTTCCCCGGCGTCTGGGTGCCGCCCGGTGAGTTTTGGGGGGGGGGGGATACGGGGTGCTGAGTCCTTCAGGGTGCCCCCCGCAACCCGCTCATCCCTCCTCGCAGGTGGGCACGTGGAGCCGGATGAAGAGGTGAGGGGACAACATGGTGACAGCGCCTGGGTGAGTTTGGGGGGGGGGGGGGGGCCAGAGCACTGTGACCCCCCCCTACACCCCCCCCCCCCCCCCCCCAAACTGTCTCCTTGGCTGTAGCTGCTGGCCGGGGGGCTGCGGGAGCTGGCGGAGGAGACGGGGCTGCGCCTGGCAGCGGGGACCTTCTCCTGGAGGACGCTCGGCCTCTGGGAGGTAACACCCCGCTGCGGGGGGGGGGGGGGCTCAGCACCGCGCCGGCCCCCCCAGGGAGCTGAGCACCCTTGGGTGGTGGTGGTGGGAAGGGGGGGGTGTGTCACCTCACATCTGGACGTCCCCGCAGTCCATCTACCCCCCCCGGCTGAGCCAGGGGCTGCCGCGCCGCCACCACATCGTCACCTACCTGCTGCTGCGCTCCGCCGAGTGCCACCGGCGGCTGGAGGTGAGCGAGGGGCTGGGGACGCGGGGGCTGGGGGGGGGGGGGACACCCACACACACCCCCACCCCCCCCAACTGAGCGCTGCCTCGGGGCGCAGGCCGGGATGAGCCCCAGCGCCGGCGAGGTGAGCGCCTACGCCTGGCTGGAGCCCCCGGTCCTGGAGGCCATCGCAGCCACCGAGGAGGGAGCCGAGAGGTCGGGCGCCGTCCCCGAGGCGCTGCCGGACGCCGTGGGGTGAGGAGGCCTCGGGGCCAGGAGCGGGTGGCAGGAATGGGGTGCAGAGCCCTGAGCCCCCCCCCCCCAAAGTCCCTCATCGCCTTTCCCCCTCCTCAGCATCACGGAGCTGAGCGGCGGCACCACCCGCGTCCCCACCGGCACCTTCCTGAGCGCGGCCGGAGGCGGCCAACGCGTCAGCACCGGCACCAAGTTCGCCCTCGGGCGCTGGCTGGAGGCGCGGGGGGGAGCCCGGTCCTACACCCCAGAATAAAAACTACTGCCCGTGGGGAAGCGGTTTGTGGTTATAAAAGGGGGGGGGGGGGGGGGTGTTGACCCCTGGCAGGCCCTGGAGCCGGGCAGGGGGGAGAGCAAAGCAGAGGGAGGGGACGCGGTGCCGCCTCGCCCACATCCCCCCCCCCCGCGCCGGATTTTGGGAATCCACAAGCTCAGAAACCCCAAAAAGCCCTTTGGGGGGGGGTTGCGGGAGGAGCCGGGGCCGGGTCCCAGCGGCCTCTTGCCCCCCCAAATCCTGTTTGTCACCCCGGAACCCCAGGGGTTTGGCTCCCCACCCGTCCTCGGGATTGAACAGCTTTATTGCATTGAAATATTCACCGCGGTTACGATACAAGAACTAGAAAAATCATCCAAGCAGAATACTGTGCGCTGCTCCCCTCATCCCAATTTTCGATTTCAGTGAAGGAGCAGTTAAAAACAAAAACAAAACAAACAAAAAAGGTGCTAAAAAATAATAAATTGCTACACGTGATTCCCTCTGGGCGCTCCAGAGCCGCAGGGCGCAGGGGCCCGGCGCTGCGGGAGGGAGGAGGCGAGTGTGGCAGCAGGGAGCCGGGCTGGAGCCTCCCAGAGCCGCAGCTACGGCCCTGGAGGGGTTCCCAGCTGAAATACACAGTTAAATACATAAATAATTTGTGCAACGGGCAAGGCGTCGTCCCCGGAAACAACGCAACCTTCATTGAGTCCTGGCGTGGATAAACAAGGGGGAGTCTTTGGAGTTTTCTATGTACAAAAGCTGCAACTGAAAATATAGATCATCTATTTGTTCTCTGTACAGGTCTGCGCTGGAAATATTTAAAAGGAGGGAAACAAATCTACATATTTAAAAAAAAAAAAAAAAAAAAAGACAAAAAAGACCAAAACATCGTAATTACAACTGAGCCAGCGCTGTCGCTAGAGGGACAGGCAGGAGGCACCGGCACGGGCGGCCCCGCTCGCGGCTGCTCTTCCCCCCGCTGCCACCTCCCCTAAAAAATGAGGCAGAATTTCCGGGGGGGGGGGGGTCGGGGCACCCCCAGCCTCGCCTGTGGGGCTGCACGTGGGGTCTGGGGCGGGGTGGGGGGGAAGCCCGGGCCCCTCCGCCCCTGGGAAGCGGGCGCTGCCCCCGCCGCAGGCCCAACCACCCTCCTCCTCCTCAGCCCTTCGCCGGCTGAATCCTCCGTCACGCAACTGGTTGTAAAACCAGTTGAAAAGCGGGAGGTTTGGTTAAATCCCACCCACCCCCCCCCGCCCCAGCGCGCTGCGCCGGGGCCGTGGGACGGATCCTTCCCAAGCGCGGCGGGGAGACGGCGTCACACCCCCCCCCCCCCCCCCCCCCAGGAGAGAGGCAGCCCAGTGCCCCCGCCAAGGGAAGCCAACCCCTAAGGCAGCTCCTGGGGACCCCCCCGCGCCCCCCAACCCCGGCACTGGGGTGGGGTGGGGGCTCAGTCCAGGGAGATGATGTCCGGCCGGCAGCCCGGCAGCGCCGCCCCGCCGGCGGCCGTCCCGCCGTGGCCCTCGCGCAGCCCCGCGGGGGAGACGATGCTGCTGATGCGGCCGCTGGCGCTGGGCGAGCCTGCCAGCACCGGGGCCAGGGGGGTCACGTTCAGGAAGTGGCCGGAGGCGCCTCTGTACTGGAAGAAATGGCCGAGCGCGTCCTGCTCGTCCAGGGAGGTGATGACGGAGGGGCTGTAGTGCTGCCGAGCGAAGGAAAAGCCCCCGTCAGCGCACGGTAGCCCCCCCCCACCCAGGCAGCCCTTGGAGGGAGGGGGGGGGGGGGGGTCGCTTTTCCAAACTAACCGAGTATTTCTAAGAACACGGCGCCCCCCCCGATAAAAACCTTTCGCCGAGCTCACCCGCCGCGGTAGCACCCGGGGCAGTAAACGCGCGGCAACGGGCTTTTGCTTTTCCCACTGGAACCGCTCCTGACCGACACGCAGCTGCCTTCGACAGGGCAAGGGCCGCTCGCCTTCGTTGCAAAAACCACCCGAACAAATCCCACGGCCGTTTGGCCTCCCCCTCGGCGATCCATCGCGCCGGCAGCAGCCAAGGCCGAGGGGAACGTGAGTGAAAACCGCCGCGGGGTTGGGATTCCCCCCCCCCCCCCCCCCCCGGGGTCAACGTCCCGGTTAACCAAGCCTGGCCCTGACCGCGCAGCCCGGGGCTCCGGGGGGCCCTGAGGGCCGGGACGTGGAGCCCAGCACGGAGGAAGATGATGGAGCCCTCAGCAAACCCCCAGAAAAGCCGCATCCGCACGGGTCTGCGCCTCCCCCCCCCCCCCAACCTGGATGGGACAAAGCGCCTGTCGCCAAAGCCCCCAGCTCTCCGCCAGCTGCGCGGCTTCAGCCTCAGAAAAGCAAAATATTTCCAGCCGGGAGCCCTCAGCCACTCCGGGATCTGCCTCGGGCAGGCAGACGCGAGGAAGGGGGGTGCTGTGAGAGCAGAGGTGCTGGGCAGGAGCGGAGCGTCGCCCGGCGGCGTGAGGCGATGCCCGCGGACCCGCAAAGCGGGCGTCCCCCCAGCGCCAGCCCGCAACGGCCCCCGCCGAGGGAGAGGACGGAGGGGGGAGGAAGGTTGGCTGAGCGAAGGGGGATGGGGTTTGCCAGCCTGCAGATCTGGCAAGGAGAAGAATGAAAATGAAACAGAAAAAAAAAAAAAAAAAAAACAAAACAAACAAAAAAAACCCAAACCCCAAACTTACCTGATTTTCACTTTGAAGGAAGGAAAACAAATCCAGACCTAGAGAAATAAAAAGGGGAAAAAATAAATCTCTTGGTGGTAAATCAACTTCTCGGCGGGAAGGGGGGGCCAAACCGCGCTGAGGCAGGGCCAGAAGCAGGCGGGTTCCGACTGCCGCCAAGCGCCAGGTACCGCGGTACCGCCAGCCCTGCGACCCAGCCGCCGGGGGCCCGGCCCCCGAGCCCAAAACCCCACAAAGCTCAGCAAACCACGAAGGGGGCCGGCTCGGCGACCCCACGGCGCTTCCAGGCTCTGCCCCCCAGGGACTCCGGCCCGGAGGGAGCCCGTGGGCGCCAGGCGGGCACCAGGGACGCCCCGGCTGCGTGTGCAGCACGGAGCGAGCGCTGTCGGGCCTCTGCCCCTGCCTGGCAGGGGGACTCAAGGCCCTCGCCTCATCTCTGCTCCTCCCTGTCCGTAAAACCAGGCTCTTAAGGCAAGCGAGGCGTAACTAACCCCAGAAAAGCAGGAGGGGAGCTCCCCCAGAGTTCCGGGGAACGGCGTGTCTCCTCCCTCCAGGCAGGAAGGGCGAGTTTGAGCTGGGACACCCAACCCATCCACCGCACCCCCGGCCAGCCAGGAATAAGCAGCCCACGAAAAGAAGTCACAGCCTCATTTCTTGGTGGCCCTGGGGCGCACCGACGAGCCAAAACCCGCGTCGTTCCGACCCGCGAGCTGGATCCAACCACCACATTTCAGGTTTTTCTCTCAGCCAAGATCTGGCCTGCAGGCCCCTAGGGGAATCTCTCTGGAGTCGTGCCCCAGGAGGGAGGGGCTCTCGTTTCCTCCTTCCCTCCTCTGTGCCGGGCCAGCCACTCAAAAACATTCGCTCCCATCTGCAGCGGCTGCCAGGCCGAGAGGAAAAAAAAAAAAAAATACGTGTGTGAGTGTCCCAAAGGGCTCCAGAGGCCACTGGAAGGGGCAGCCGGGGCACCGGCTGCTACAGCCAGCTGCTTGAGCCTGGTGAAGCGGTGCAACTGCGCGATTCGGCAGACTGCTGCCGGGTCCTTGCCGTTACCTTGAAGCTCTGAGGGCACCTGGTAGGGCGGATGGTAGTCGGGGATGGGGAGGTTGGAGAGATAGTCGCTGCCAAGAGCTGCCATGGGAGGGCTCCGGAGCACGGAAGACGGCTGGTGCTCGATACTTAATACCCTGAAACAGAACACAGACCCGATGATGATGATGATGAACCTTCACCAGAGCAGAACGGCCCAGCTGCGGGCAAAACCCCTGAGGGCAACATTCCTCCAAATGGCTGAGGGCAACATTCCTGCTGAGGGCAACGTTCCTCCGGTGGCTCAGCATCCAGCTAAACCCCTGGGGCTACCCCACCTGCAGGCAAAACAACACACACCCACACACACCCCCCCAGGCTCCTCCCCGGTCCCCTGGTGTGGCACCTCACCCTGGCAGCCAGTGCAGCCTCGGATCTGGTTACTGCAACAGCACCAGCCTTCAGGCAAGGAAGCGAGCGGGGAGCAGGAACGGGAAACAAGCCAAAGCCCAGAAAAAGGGGGGGGGGGGGGGTGAAAGGGGTGTCGGGTTCGGGCGCTGCCTTACCCCTTGGGCCCGGCCGCTGTCGGAAGAGCCACGCTGGAGACGGGGCACTGCTTCTTGGCAGGCGGCTCCTCCTCATCCGACGAGCTGTCCAGAGTGAGATCAATAACCTCCACTTTTTTTTTGCCCTCCGCAGAGTTCTTGCCCTCGGAGCTCACGGTGTAAAGGGAGCTGGCTGCAGAGGGAAACCAGCCGTCAGCGTCGGCTGCCGAAAGGGGGACGGGCAGGACGCCGCCGCCTCGACAGACTCGGGGCTCCCGAGCGGCTCCGCAGGGAATCCGACACCCCGACCCGGAGCAGGAGCCCCACGCCAGCGGGGCAGCTCTCCGCAGCCCACCGGGAATTCATGCTGCAGTTTCACCGGGAACCTGCAGGTTTTTCTTGCTTTTTCTAGCACTTGCTCCGCAGTGGCGTGCTAAGTGCCTGTGTTGTGCTCCTGGTATTTCAGCGTGATCCCAAATACCAGCTCCCAGGCGGGATGTGAAACGCCCCGAATGTTGCTTCGGAAATGTTAAAAAAAAAAAAATAAAAAATCTTACGTGAACTTTGCTTTGACAATTAAAAAAAAAAAAACAAAAAACAAAAAAAACCCAAGAATTGGTGACCAAAGCTCCCATACCCTCGATCCCGGTGAACGCGGACGTCTGGCACACCTCCTGGTTCTCCTTCTTCGGCTTCATGGGGCACCAGGAGCCGTCCTCCATGAACTGTATCTCATCACAGTCCGTGCAGGAGTTCAGGATTTCCATGAACAACCTGCCGGGGGAGAGCACAAGCTGGGGGAGAGCAAACGCCGCAAGGGCTCGCGCCGCAATCCAGACCCCCGGATGACGGCAATGACACGGGGCCGGCGGCGCCGAGGAGATGGGTTCAAGGGGTACAGAGAATTACTGCACTAACATCTGTGCCAGTATCACCCGCCGGTTCAGGTTTACGTTCAAGGGACACAGGAGGGCTCTGTTCAAACCCTGGTAAGCAGGTTCCCTCGTTACTGCGGAGGCTGCCAGCAGGCGAGCCAAGATTTTGACAAAGGCGTCTTGTTCTCCGGGAGAAATCTCTCCAGATCGGCACCAAAGCAGTTGAGGGAATCAGATTCCCAATGATTTGAGGCTGTAACTTGTCTATATACGCCAGCATTAGAGGATAAGCCCTAAAAGAACAACATTATCCCGGGCAAAGGCTGTGTAAGCAGCCTGCTCGGCTCACCCGTCGATGATCAGGTTGTCGTAGGGGGCTTTCTTATCGCACACAGGACACGTCCACGTGGGCTTCTTCTCGTTCATTTGGAGATAGAGCGCTGCGTCGAAGCACTGGAGGTGGGTGCACGTGATGGCTCGGCAGGGCACAATCAGCCTCATCTTACCCAGCTGGGGGGGGGGGGGCAAGAAAGTGGCAGTGAAGTCAGTTTTGTACAGACGGAGCAAAGCCAGAGGTGGCAGCAGCCCCTGCTTATTCCCTCCCCCCGCCTGCCCAGCGCTCCGGCCCGTTAAACTAACTGTCAGTGAGGAATGCCCAGGTGAGAGCAACGCAGCTTTCCCGGGGGTATTTTTGCCTTTTAGTTCTGTTTTCAAGCGCGCTTCCACCCCGAGCGCCCACCGGCAGCAAAGGTGAGGGACAAGGATCGGGTGAACGGCAGGCGGTTTTGGGCTGGGCAGTTTAGGTTAAGGATCTCGGCCACCGGGTTTCAGGCGGGCAAGACAGCGGGGTCCTGCTCTCTGTTCAGGGACCAAAGCTGCCCCCGGCGCGCAGGCGGGGCCGCGGCGGGCCCAGCTCTCGCGGCGCGGCCGCGCGGTGAAGGGGGCAGCGGCCCGGCGGGGAAAAACAAACAGAAACGGGGAAAAACCTACCGGGCACATCAGGGAAACCCGTAAGCTCGTCGTAGCTATCTCGCTGTCGGGATCAGCTGTTAGTTTTTCTTTGACTGGAAGAAGAGGAGGGGAAAAAAATAGGTCTCCTGTCAACGTCCTCCTTCTTTTACACGCACAGATGGGTACAGACGTGACTTATGATTCGCACCACGGCACTTAACTGTCCAAATTACGGGCAGGTAACGCTTACGGCGGCAAACATTATTGCCACCAACAGCTCCAGCAAGCCTCCTTGGCTAGACGGTGCGTGCAGCACGAAGACACGGCCCCCACCTTGAAGGTTTTGGAGCCTGCCTCTAAAACAACCGCACGGGGCACCGTGTGGTGGGAGGGAGGGAGGGTGGGCTCAGTGCAGGCGGCAGCGGCCCCGCGCCCGGCCCAGACGGTTGGCGAGCGCCACGGGGGAGGTGGCAGCGACCCGGGCAGCGGGTCCAGTGGCAGCACCAAAAAAAAAAAAAACCCAACCTGTCACCTTCCCGAGCCCGACCCTGCCGTGGGGCCGGCGGAGGGGCGCGCGCGGAGCTTTTGGCCCGCCGGGGGCCCGGCTCCAGCACCCCTACACCCTCCCCCCCCCCCCGGGGAACTTACTCAGGGCCCGCGAGTGGTCGGGATTTCGGATGCCCTTGGCCCTCAGCTTCTGCAGCAGCGTCACCGACGTCAGCTGCTTCACCAGGTACACCGACAGGGAGTAGTTCTGCCGAAGAGAAGGGGACGCTGCTCGGACCTAGAAAATCCCGCCCGAGCGGGGATTCCCCCCCCCTGCCCCCCCCCGGGTCCGTGCCACTGCAAACACGTCCCCGGCGCTGCCAGGAGCCGGCAGGGAGGGAAGCGGGGGGGGGGGGTTTCGCCGCGCTCACCCTGCCGAACTCCGAGGACCAGTTCACGACGATCGTGTTGGGGACGGTCGCCGACAGTCGCGCCAAGGGGGTGATGTTGACGGGGCGGCTGGGTCGTTTCGGCTCGGCGCCGTTTTTCGTGGGCGGGAGGTAACCCTGCAGGGAACGGAGGGTGGCGTGGCACAAACCGGGTCCCCTCCGAGGCGCGGGGCCACGCGCGGGGCCCCACAGAGCCAGCTGCCCCGTGGCACGCCGCGCCCCACCGTGTGGGAACTCCTCTGCAAATCTCAAAGCTGTGCGTCATTATCATCCCTCAACGTCAAGAAGTTAAGAAAGGCTCCCCCCCAGTACCCCCGCGCTGGACCCCCCCTCGTAAGCTGGACCTCCCCACACCCACAGGACCCTCCGGCCAGGCCGAGTCGTGCACAAATGGCACTGAAATAAAACCCGGATCCTCCGGGTAGGATCAGTGAGGCTGGGAAGCTAAAAAAAAAAAAAAAAAAGAAAATAAAATATCACATCCCGTGACAAATCTCACGTTGATCTCATTTTTGCTTCATTACATCCACGTTCCAACTCGATCAGAAACCCATCCCATTATTCAGCCCAAGAGTGCCTTTTCTGTAAGTCAGAGATTTACATCACCCTTCTTTCATCGCCCGCAGTTAGAGCGGGCAGCTTGAGACTGATTCAGCAGCCACCCACCACAGCTTAAGCAGAAGTGAAACCGAGAAAGAAAAAAAAAAAAAAAAAAAAAAAAAAAAAAAAAGCCTTCCTGTCGAGCTGCTGTGCTTCTCAGCTGCAGCTGACTCATCCAAACGAACGCAAGAAACCTCATCTGGGAGCAGAAGCTGGGGGGGACCCTTTAGCCATCTTGCACCCCTTCCCCCTTCCCGTCCCACGAGGCCAGAAACAACTTCTATTTTTATTTTTTTTAAGCAAGTTACTTATTGTCTCAGCCCAAACCAGGCAGAGTATCTGAGGCCAAAAATGCAAATCTCTAAAACTATGACGGGAGAGGCTCCAGCAGAGCCTTAGAGGCTGCTCTGCAGGTCTGATGGCAAAAAGCACCAGCTCCGGTGGAGCGGAGCCAGCGCGGGACACGGGCAGGGGACTGGCCTGACACTGCCAAACCCCTGACACCCCTCCCAGGCGTGACACTGAATCGTGCCCCTTCCTGGGCTGTGAACTGGGGCGAGCACTGTTTGTTACTATATTTTTTTTTTTCCCCACATTACCCAGCACAAAGGACCCCCAGCCTTGGCTGGAGCATCCAGGTCTATCCTGTAATGCAATAAACTAAAGGCAGTGCCATTATTCCACTAACCTCAGATTTTACTCTGCGTTGTTATTACCAAGTTTCTTCTCAAAAAAAACAAGAGGGAATCTGCTGGTTAGAGGGGGGGGGGAAAAAAAAAAAAAAAAAAAAGGAAAAAAATCAGCCCCAAAGTTTGCATATTCTTCTACTTAAAGACCACACTCCTTGAATCAAAGAGCAGCTTTCATCACCAATCCACAGCCCTGTAACTTGAAATCAGTTGTGCACTCTAACCACACCATTTCTTCAAGTCAGTCTTTAATCTCCGGAAAAAGACATTCCCACTGCACTCCCTGGGAGCTGCAGTTGTGTAAAAGGGCAGATTTTAGTCTACAACGTGTTAAGAGAAAATAAGGTTTACTCACAGGCAGGGGACAGAGTTTTCCATTGACCTTGACAAATAAATTAGGAGGGAAGTAATCTTCTTGGGGACAGCTGGTTTCACACAAGCAAAACCTAAGCAGCAGGAGGGAGAAACTGGCAAGTGAGTGGCGACACTCGCAAAAAAAAACAGCAGCCAAACTTCCCTTTAAAAAGGGAAAAACATTTTTTCCAAGCAGGACAGACCAATGGCCGGAAAACACCTAAGCAGATGAAGAGCCCCTGCACGCGTTTCAACCCCGGCGCGCGGCAAAAGCGACACGAGGAGCGAGCCAAGCGCCAGCGAGATAAAGCAGCCGCGGACGCGCGCGGGGCCAGGGCTGCTTTTATTCAGCCCAGACGGCAGCCCAGGCTCTCCCGAACCCCCCGCTTCCAAGGCCAAGTGTATTCCTCCGGCCCGACAGCATCCTCGGGAGGGCAGAAACCCAGCTCGGGGCCGGGGCGGTACGGACAGCTAGCCTCTGGGACGGGGGAGCACCGCCACCCCCCCCGGCCGCCCCGACAGAACCCCCACGCTGGCAGCCTCGGATCGGAGGGTTTAAGGCAGGTGTGGGGGCACCCCCCCCCCGGGGCAGCTTCACCCACAGCCGCTGCAGCGCTTCGGGATGCAGGGAGCTGCATCTGTTACCCAGCACAAGCACCTGAGGGACCAGAAACCAAAGCTCACCCGCTGCCAGGCGCTCCCCTGCCGCCGCCTCCCTCATAGCCCAGAATCATTTGGGTTGGAAAAGGCCTCGAAGATCACCGAGTCCAACCGTCAGCACCAGCAACCCCCCCCGACAGGCGCCGGGTTCAAACGCTAACCCCAGCGAACTGTTTTCTCTCCAAGGAGAAAAAGGAGGGTGCTGTGCCAGAGGCAGCTCCCCACGCCGAAACCCCAGTCCTGCCCCGTAGCCGTGAGTCAGAGCGACCTTTCTGAGCTGTGAGACCAAGCCCCGGCACGCCACGCCGATGCGACGCCACACCACCGCCGCTCTCGAAAGATAAATCTCCTCTTACTATTTTTCAACCTCTCTCTGCTGGCCAAACAAAAACGAAGAATAAAATTGGGAGTCAACCCTTCTCTCGCTCGGGAGCACGAGAACGCAGCATATGCTGAGGCACGTCAGCAGGAGAGAAGAAATGGCGCCACCATCGTTTTTAACTCCTGCACTAGAGTTTGCTGAATAAGGGTTTGGCTTCTTCGGGCGAAGGGGTGCGCTCCGGACACCCCGGGAGACTCCTGAAAGCTTCCTGGTGGGTTGCTGGGTAAACTCTGTTTCGTCCCCAACAGCCAAAACACCAGACGAGGCGCATGCGCCCAGACCGGTCCTTTCAAAAACACACAGGGTGCTGTTTGGTGCTACAGGAGCAACATTTCCTCCCGCTGCCTGTCAGGGAACAGGACGCCCGTCTGCCTGCGCACAGAGCTGGTGGGGGGGAGAGTGGAACAGATGGACACAGCGGGAAAACCGCGGCGGCACGGATCAGAGAGACGCTGCCACAGCACCGTAATTAATGTAACAACGTGCTGCCTTTTGAACTGCAGTCCAAGTCTTCCGTTTCAAGCTTCCAGGTATCGCAGCAAAAGCCCTGAACTCGCTTCTTGTCCGAGATTACAGCTGTGACCCTCCGTTTCTTTCCGCCGGGTTCAAACCCCCCAAAAATAAAACGTTAACATTGTGTAACCCTGCCAGGGGTTGAGTGGTGGGCAAGCGCCTGCTCGGTCCCTGTTCAGTGCGGCCGGTCAGTGTGGGCAGGCACTGAGGCAGCCACCCCGGCACCGACTGCAAGAATCGGGGGATCATCCCTGAAGCATTTTCAAGTATTTCTCTACTCACGCTCTCCAACACGTCTTGCATTTTCATGAGTAGCAACTAGGTGGATATCAAAAAAGGTTTGAATTTTAAGGTCATGTAGTTTTTGCCTCTTCCTCCGCCTTTTGCAGTGAGTCTGCAAAAAGGTCAGTAATTAAAATGGAGAAGAGAAAGAAGCGAGTTCTATGTGAGTGTGCAAACACTGAAAAAGATTCAGTTTCGCTACATTTAAAACTGAAAAAACTTGTGTGCAAGGCCACATCACCTGGGCCAGCAGCGTCACCCAGAGAGAGCTCTCTCAGCGTCGCCGAGTTCAGAAAGAGCCTCGTGGTCCGGTGCCCCACGACACGGTGTGCCAGAGGCTCGCTCCCACGCAGGAACCCGTGCTCAGAACCAAACATTTCAAATCCCCCCCTGAGCAACCCGACACACAATCGCAAGCCAAAGCAAGTGCCAGAAGCATGATTCACCCAAATCAAGGACAAATTAGTACCGACGCGCTAGCCGAGGGAGCAAGACTTAATGCGTTCATCAAAAAGACAGCGCCTTACCTTAATTGCACCTGTATAGTGTAATCACATTTGGCACCTGGTAGGATATCTCTGCAACAGAAAAGAAGGTCTTAAGACTGTCAGCAGCGCCTAATGGGGGAATTACAACTCCAACAGCAGAACATTTCATTAAGTTATATTGATACCGGTACACGTTAGTTGTGTTACGAATAAAACCAGCGCAGCTGAACTGTAAAAACAGGTCATGCCTGCCCGAACGGGCGGGCAACATTCCCAACCAAGGGCGTAAAGCAAAAGCTCCCCGAACAGAAGAGAGAGTTGGGGGGGGGGGGAAAGGAGAAAGTCAACCTCCGAGATTCTCGCTACTGCAGAATTTTCAGAGTAGAATGGCCATGACAAAGTCGTCGGCGCAAACCACCGACGGTGTGCGCGGGCACGGGCGGAGGCCAGGCCTACGCCTGGGGATGAACTACCACGTCTTCACCCCGACCGCCACGTTTCCTTCCTTCCATCCAAGAGCTGCACCCCGCAGGCTTTGAGGCGAGCCCTCGGGGGCGCAGCGCAGCTCCGCCGACAGCCAGGAGCTCCCCTCTTTACCCCCCCGCGCTGCAATGCAGGGGCGAAGCAGGAAGCGTTGGGAGGGTCAGCTCTTCCCCCGACCCTGCTCTGACCGCCTCATCCTCCGGGCTCGCTCAGCCAAACTCTGCCCGTTTTTCCCCTCCTGGCTCCGGGGAAGAACACGCAGCAGGGAGGCCGCGCGCCCGCCCGCGGAGCGCCCAGCGCGACGCTTACCGGGAGGTGAGGATCTGTTGAACTTGCTGGGGGGTCAGAGCAAAGGTGAAGTGAGCTTCTTCAAACCGCTGACTGTTCGTCGAGGCTGAAGGGGAGAATTTCAGACAAACGAAACCGTTATTCAGTCAGCCGTCTACCTGCAGGCGCCAAGGCTTGTAAGGAACAGAGGACAGGAACCCCTAAAGGCAGAAGGCAACCCGTCCTTGAATCAACTGCAGATCCATCCGGGGAAGTCCTTGACCACGTAACCATGGGTCGAGCTAGCCGTAAATAAAGTGATGGAAACTGAACAAGAAAAAAACTAAGGCCTGGAAGGTCAAGGTGCCTTGCCCAGATCAGAAAGGGGAGGAAAGAGGGGAAACCCTCCCGCTCACTCTCGTGGGTCCGCAACAGCCTCCCGAGTCCCCGAAGAGCGCGCGGCGCTTCCCGGGGAGCCGCAGCCAGGTTGGGCAGCGTGAGATCAAGCCGGGGGGGGAGCTAAGGGGGTGCCGGGGGTCACCCACCGCCCTGGCAGTGAGACCAGCCACTGCGGTTATGGAGCACGTGCAGGTGCCAAACACCGACCGGGCTTTGCCGTTTTCACCCTGGGCACGTGGCCGGAGTCCCAGCGGTTCGGAGGAAAGCGGCCGGGCCCGTGACTGAAAATATAAACACACGTGGAGAAACCCACGTAACGGGAGAAGCAAGAATTTCACAGGAGGGTCAGCGACAAGCACGGTGAAAACGTTTGGTGCAAGGTACATATAAAAAGAAATCAGGATTTCCCCCTCTCTTACCCCGGCCTTAACCAAGTCACTACTTCTTCCGCACTCGAGCTCTTCCCTCGGTACAACTGGCGGGCGTCTGCCTGCCTCACAACTGTTTTATTAATATTTGCAGGGTGTTGGCATCCTAGGATGAGGACCACTGACGTTGTAAGCCAGTGTGATTCGCAAAGAGCCGATTCGGCCTCTTCTGGGCTCGTTTTTCCACCCGTGAGGAGAGGTCCTGAGCAACAGCAGCCCCCCGGGCGCTCTCCGGGACGGGAGAAAACGCAGCCGAGGCTGTCGGCGCAGCAGCACGTGTTAGCCTAAATCTCACGTTTTGATCCCTGATTTATTGCAAGGAGTTCGGTAGCACTTGTCACGAGCTGGTTGTAGCGTCACCGTCCGAGGCGACCCCAGACCCACGGAGAAGGTTAGCTCTGTCCTCGGGGGGGGGCCACCCTCACGCCGGCCTCCCCAAAACCCACAGTCAAGCACAGATTCCTCCGTGGGGCGAGGGGTTTTTCCTTCCCCAGCCTCCTGCAGCTGAGGAATGCCAGGAATGCAAGGCCCGGAGTTTCCTGGCAGATGATCTGCCAGATCTTCCCCGGAACCAGGAGCGACGGCAGGACTGGAGAAATTCAGAGGAATTTTGACCACCTTGGGACTTTGTGTCCTTTCTCAGTGACAAAAATCAGATCCTGAATTCTGCTCCAAAACCAGCCGGGGTAAAGCCGCTCAGTATTTGCAGCTTTCTCCATTCTCTGCTGCCCCCGATTATAACCGATACCCGACCTCCACCTAATAAGCAATTCATAACCAGTGTTACTGCTCTGTTGGCAGCCTTCGTCCACCCCACGGAGGAACACCGGCATCTCCAAAATTCACAGAAACACAGCCAGGGGTTTGCTGCGGGATGGGGAGCGGGAAAGACAAAGCCTGGATCTTCCTCACTTGCAGCAGAGCGCAGACGGGCCAGGGGGCTTTATCAGTGACCCCCGTCTTCGCCCATCACCACCCTGTCTTCACTATTTCTTCCCATGTCTTCCTGATATCTGGCATTTCTCTGACACCACAACCTTTGTATCTGGATACTTGTAACAAATATCCCCGAGTAACTAAAAGAAAAGAACGGGAAGAAGACGTTTTACACAGCAAAGACACAAACCACCAGGAGCCAAAAATAAAAGTCGATGATCCCCTAGGGATTACATAAAAACCCTTTCAAGTTTAAGCACAAACACATAAGTAAGGGAGTTTCATCAGGAGAGAGAAAAAATAATAAAAAAAAAAGAAAAAAAATCATTTCTTTTGCAAGGCGAGTATCCCATTTCAGGGAAGAGGCTTAACCACAGGTTGTCTGAGAGACTGAACAAAGCCAAACCTAAGAAAAGGCAATTTTTAGCAAAACAGTAACAAAACCAAACCCCCCCTAAAAATGCATGGGTTTTGGTTGGAGTTGGGACACACTGATCCTCACTTTAGCAAACATTACTATGTTTATATGTAAGAAAACCAACCCTGAATCCAAGCAAAAAAAAAAAAACAAAAACATTTAAAAGGCATGAGATGGGTGGATCTGGTCTGAAGAGGCCAGAAGAGCTCAAGCTAAAGTAAAAATACAACTTACAATTTATTCTAAGAACCAGAATAAAGCCTCCATAAACCAGAGTGAAACCTTCTTCATGGGCCCAAATGATCCCAAGCAAAGCCTGCAGCAGCGCTTCCAAAACCACCCGCGATTCCCGGGCTAACTCTGCACTGTATGTCTCCCCACCACCATTTGAAAGATAACGAGAACCACAACTTTTCTGTAATTAAGCAAAAAACAGCATTTTCTTTTTCCTGTTTTACAAATGGGGGGTGCATCAGAGCACTCGGCCTCCGTATCACATCGAAAAACAAGTGGCTTTGCCCTTTTGCTCCGTTTCTGCTCTTATTTAAGATCCCTGTTTGCTTCCTGCCCGACACCAAGTTTGCTCGCCGCCACAGAACCAGCCTCTTCCCGTATCTGCAACAAGCTGGATCGCCGCGCATGAAACAATTCATTGATTTTGTAAATTGGAAGGTTTTAGGACTACATTTTTGTTAATGATTAGGGCAGAATTAGGACTCAAAGGCAGCAGAGGATTTTTAAGAAGCTGTTTTGCTGGAAGTTATAGTATCGATTGTTTGCAAAAATAACAAACCACTTTTCCTAATTAACTCTCTTGGCATTAGCTAATTTGTTCGGCAAGGGAGCCTGTGCCAGCTGAACCAGGTTTCCATTCTCTCGGGATTAGGAACCAAAAGCCGACGTACCACAGACCAGAGAAAGCTTCACAATTCAGAACGCAAAGAAAACCCCGGCTCCATCAGGTAAAAGGAGGAAATAATCCCACACCTATACACATTTACAAAATACGCACTGAGCAGAAAAGGCGTCAGCTGGGAGAGAAACAGCCTTTTTCATGCAAAAAGATTTGGACCATGACTGCCAAGCAACCAAAAGCTGCTGTTTCTGGCAGCCCATACGAACTGGAGTTGGGAGTTACCGGTCCAAACGATGTGCGGGATGGAGCAGCTCCGCTGTGAGGCCGGGCTGAGAGCTGGGGTGCTTGGGGAAGGCTGAGAGCTGGGGTGCTTGGGGAAGGCTGAGAGCTGGGGTGCTTGGGGAAGGCTGAGAGCTGGGGTGCTTGGGGAAGGCTGAGAGCTGGGGTGCTTGGGAAGAGACGGCTCCGGGGAGACCTCCGGCTCCGGGGAGACCTCCGAGCGGCCTCCCAGTAACTTAAAAGGTGGGGACAGACGTTTCAGTAGGGCCCGCAGCGACAGGACGAGGGGCAACGATTTTAAACCCAAAGAGGGGAGATCTAGATTAGATAAAAGGGAGAAATCCTTCCCTGTGCGGGGGGGTAGGCGCTGGCCCGGGGTGCCCGGAGCAGCTGTGGCTGCCCCCTCCCTGGAAGGGTTCAAGGCCAGGTTGGACGGGGCTGGGAGCCCCCTGGGCTGGGGGAAGGGGGCCCTGCCCGGGGCAGGGGGGTGCACTGGGGGGGCTTTGAGGTCCCTCCCAGCCCAAAGCATCCCACAAGTCTCCAAACCCCCGCTTTCATCTGGATACCACCCCTCTGAACCCAGCCGGCAGGCTCGCCCTGCGGAAGGGCCCCCAGCTCACCCCCCCCCCCCCCCCCCAGCCCGAGCCAACCACAGGCGCCTCCCGAAGAGGCGCGAGGCGTTTCGGCGCGTACCTAACGTGGTGGGTTTTATCAGCTCATCGTACACGTCGTAGAAGGGCAGCCTCTTCATCTTGACGTCCGGGTGGACGGGGTGGACGGGGGGCGAGAGGTGCTGGACGTCCGACTCGTGCTTGGGGCCCAGCACGGGCACCGGCGGCAGCAGAGCCCCCGGCGCGGCGGCGGAGCCGTGGTCGTAGGGCAGGTGACACACCGTGCCCTGCGGCAGCGCGGCGGCCGGGGGCAGCTGCCCTGCCTGGATGTGGAGCATCGACAAGTCCGAAGGGGTCAAGATCTTCCTGGGGAACCTCCGCCGGTACAGCTCTTTGATTTTCATCTGGACGGCCGGGCTGCAGCCAGATTTCAGCAGCTGCAACGCCTTCGTGAGAAGTTCGTGTTTCCTTCCACTTTTGTTCCTTCCAGCAAAGCCCAAGAGAACTTGTAATTCTGATACCCTAAAGCTCATAACCATATGCTGCAAGAAAATAAAACAGCCACCATTACAAGTGCTGTGTGAGCAGACGCGATCCAAAAACAAGCCACGGGCTCACTAGGGAAGATGGTGGAGGCCTTAAAAGAGACACTGTCAAGTTTGAAGTTCCCCTTGTCATCAGTAACCCCGCAGTAGCAGAACTGTAAATATTTAGATTTGGTTTTAAATGCTTTGCTTGGATCTGGAAACGCAAAAAGGTCACATTCGCTTCCCCACTCGAGGAGCGTCTGAGCAGTTTCCGAGACCCAAACAGTTGTCAAACCGCCTTCCCTTCAAACAAACGACGGCAATTTCTCGTAGGGTCAACCTTGCATTTAAACTAAGGCTTTTGTAACTCTCTGGGTTTAAAGCTCTCCCTTTAAATCTCCTTCAGGCTGGCTTAGAAAGGCCGAGCCCCAGCGTGACCGCAGAGGTTTTCAGCCACTGCTTTTATTCTTTTATTTCAAATATATACTTTGGAAATGCCGGGTTTGGGCCCGATGTTTCTCTAAGGAGACTCAGACAGCAAATCTGAAAACAGCTGCGGGTCATTAATGAGAAAGGCTGCAATTAAGGAAAAAGATGCACCAGGCACCACCTCTAAGCTGGCATCATTTATCCACCTGCCTCTCCGAAGGAGTCTCTCCAGCAGCAACCTGCTCACTCTCACCACACGACCAACAAGCCTGACAGGGTTAAGTTGAAAGGCGCCCAGAAAGGAGAAAATACAGAATTATTCCCATTTCACAGGGGGAAAAATCAAAAGGGTCCCAGAGACCTCTCCGCAGCCACACCAGGCAAGTTAGGAGCAGACCTGGAAACGGCTCAATCTCACGAGTCGTTCACAAAACCATCCTCCTCCCCGGCTCGTGCTACGGAAGCACACGTATCCTTACGTGCACATCTACGTATGTGTACATATTACAGCACAATCTTTTCTTTCATGCAGGTAAAAAAGGGTTAAAGCTGGGACCAGTCAACTCCCACCACCCTGCATCTAGAAAGACTTTTCCCTTTAGGCCCCCAAAGTGCAACCAATTCAACAGCAGAACTGTTCTCAAATTAGTTACGACTTTGTGGGGTTTAAATCCATGGGTTTGGGGCTTCACCTCACTGCAGCAAAGCACTGGAGGGTTGGGGGGGGGGGAGGCTGGCTTCTGCAAGTACAGAAGTGCCAAAAGACTGCGAGCCATTTGATAAAGGAAATGCAGAAGAAAGGCTGAAGCCTCGTCAGTTTAGAAAGAGGCGTATTTTGCACTTGGACTGAGTCTCAAACCCAGCAGAGCTAATTTTCCTTCAAGAAGAGCTGATGGGAACATCCCAACTTTGCATCTCACAGACCAAGTTTTCTAGAGTCACTTAAATACCAAATTAAGAAGCACAGCTCCGTGATCTTCAAGTCCAGCTTATGAGAGAGTTAATTGATTTTGGACTGTGTGCCAAGAGGATTTAAGGCAGCTTAATTCGCTGTATTAGGATCGTGTTGCCCGCACACCAAACACACAGCATCTCAGGACAACGTGACAGATGTTCCACTTCCCAGTGGGACAGAAAAAAAAAAAAGGGCTGTATTTGGTAAAGCTATCAAAGCCAGCTCTGTCGTTACACACAGTGCCATGTGGTCCCTGATGTGTAACAGACACAGCGTCAGATCAAGGTTCCGTGGAGGAAAAAAAAACCTGTAGGTCACGTGGGATTTGCCCGTTACCTTTGCTGGGTGACACGTTCAAGAGAACAATGATTAACTTTTTTTTTTTTTTTTTCCCCCCCCCCCCTTTTTTGGAGTGAGGAGTATTTATTAGAAGCAGGAAACCTGTGTTGTTTTAAGAGGAAAAAGCTCAACTCGGGGTCTCTCAGCTTTGACAGCGCCTGTTTTAAACACCTCCCGGAAAAGATACATTCGGGACGCGCATTTCTCCACTACCCTCCTTACCAAGACCCTCCCCTTCCGCGAGAATCCTTGTAAAGGAACCGACCTCCTCCCACATCCACTCCTCCTACAAACCCTCCGGACAGAGGCCTTCGACAGGCAGGAGATTAGTGTAGCATGGCTCACCAGCACAAGATTCACGTTTATCGTTACAAAAAAAAAAAAAAAAAAAAAAAAAAAAACACCCAAAAAAAAAAACCACTTGCATTCGTGACATAGGATGGCTGTGTCACCACCGCTGCAGCAGCTGTGGACTCTCATCTACCCCCCGAAGCCTCTGCGGTTACTGCTCGGAGTATCGGAGCAGCGGAAAAAAACTCTTTTATTGCCGTACGAGACGGCAGCCGGGAGCTCTCGGCGGGCACCTGAGGCTTGGGTAGCTGGATCTGCAGCAGACTCGAGTCCGGTCGTGCCGCTGTTGAACGAGGCACCTCCACAAACCTCTTCGTTCCAGGGGAGTCACCGCTCGGTCTTTTAAATAAAGGAAAGTGTCTTAAGCCAACTACGGGCTTTATAAGGAGAAATCCTTTTGTTTTCAACTGGCTCGTCTTGCTTTTACAATGAGACACAGATGGTAAAAAGCTTAAACAAGCTCCTGGCGAGGAAACCAGAAAGGGGGTTAGGGGAGACGGAGGAGGAAAGGGAGCAGGGATTCAAAAAGAAACTGAAGAAGCCTCAAATCACGCCGAGCTCCACCGAAAGGGCTGGCGCCCCGGGGGGGGCCCGGAGCCGTAAACCTGCGCGCTAAGCTGCACCTAGTGTTAACCCACAGCTCCTCTGCAGGGAGCTAATCCGCAGAGGGAGCGGAGCGCGAGACGTCGCAGCTGCTTCGGCCCGGGTCTCGCTCGGCTTTACCGTTTGCTAAACTATGGCAGGATTATGGACGCGGCTGCCGGGGCTCGAGTTCCCAGTCCCCTAATCACAATCATCGGATCCAATTTCTCCGCTAACATCGTTAACGTTTTGCCACTGGATAGGGCTCCCGTTGCAGGCAGGCTTAAGTTTTAGGGGAGGAAGAAAGAGCACGCCATAAAGCTGTATCAAAATTTGGACAGGGCACTGCTGGAAAGATTACAGACAAATCTTACTCTGGAGAATTGTGCTTTTGCTGGGGCTGGCTGCCAAAAAGGTGCCAGTTCCCCAACGTCTCACTGTTCCCAGCACAGGGAAGGGGGCAGGAACTCCTAAGACCTATATTCCAGCCTGTGGGGGGGAAAAAAAATATTAAACCGCCAACAAGGAGAGAGAGAAAAAAAAAAAAAAAAAAAAAAAAATCAGCTTTGGAATTAGTTACCAGGGGCAATTTCATATTCCACAGTCTGGTGGGCAAAGGTGGTGACACACTCTGACTCCTACAAAAACGAGAAAAAGAGAGTGGAGGGCGATGAAACCCCATCCAGCTGTGAGCACTGGTGCAGCACTACCATGTTACACGCTCTCTGCTCCCTCCGCCCCCCACCTGCCTCCGCATCGTCCCCTCTCCTGCCCACCCCCCCCGGCATCCTTCGAGGCTTCGAACCACTCCGGCTCTCCCTGCCTTCGGGTTTCTACCTCTCTTCTCCACCGTTCTGCGCCTCCGAAGCCCCCCCCCCACCCCCCCCCCCCCCCCCAGGGTCTTTCAGCCCCCTCCTCTCGGGGCCAAGCCCCCCCGGGCTCGCTGCCGTAGCCCCCAGCCTCACCCGCCGCTCAGCGGGCACAGGTCCAGACCCCAGCCCCTGCGTCCCCGGGGGGGGGGTCCCTTGTGCTTCCCCCGCCACGGCTCTGCCCCCCCCCCCCCCCCCCCGAGCCGGGACCCCACGGCTCACCTCAGCCCCCCCCGTGCACCCCGACCCCGGCATCCCCATCCCTCCCCGCGCTGCCTCCCAGCCCCCTTCACCCCCCGCTGCCCCACACCCCACTACAGCCCTAACCCCTGGCTCTGCCACCCCACTGCCACCCCCCCCTCTGGCTCCCAAACATCCCCAGCCCCACACACCTCCTCGGGCCCACTGCAGAGTCCCCCGGCCCTACGCATCCCCCTGGCACCCTGAGGCCCCCTCAGCCCCACACTGCCTGATCCCCAGCCCCACACTATCACATCCAGCCCCAAACTGCCTGATCCCCAGCCCCACAGAACCTCTCAGCCCCACAGTATCACATCCAGCCCTACAGAGACCCTTGGCCCTACACTGCCTGATCCCCATCCCTACAGAGGCCCTCAGCCCCACATTATCACACCCAGCCCCACACTGCCTGGCCCCAGCCTCACAGACTCCCTCAGCCCCACACTATCACACCCAACCCCACAGACCCCCTCAGCCCCACACTATCACACCCAGCCCCACAGACCCCCTCAGCCCCACACTGCCTGGCCTCATTCCCACAGAGCCCCTCAGCCCCACACTATCACACCCAGCCCCACAGACCCCCTCAGCCCCACACTGCCTGGCCTCATTCCCACAGAGCCCCTCAGCCCCACACTATCACACCCAGCCCCACAGGCCCCCCTCAGCCCCACAGGCCCCTCCAGCCCCACACTGCCCGCCCCCACCCCCGCTCCGCTCCCGCCCGCCCCGCCACCACCACCCCCCCCTCCCGCCGCACCTTCAGCTCCGCCGCCTCCGCCATCTTGGGACATGGCAGCCGCCGCGCAGGGACCGAGGCAAAACTCCGCGCCCCGCCGCGGCCGCACGGCGCAGGGGCCGGGCAGCGGCAATGGGGCGGGCCGGGGCGTGCGCAGGGACCGTCGCGCAACTCCGCGCTCGCCGCGCAGCCGCAACGCCACGCCCACTCGCTGCTGGCCACGCCCATGCCGTCTGGCCACGCCCCCCCGGGACGGGATGGGCGGGGGCTGCGCCGAGGGGCAACGGGTCCGGTATGGGGCTGGTCCTGTATGGGGCTGGTCCTGTATGGGACTGGTCCGGTATGGGGCTGGTCCGGTACGGGGCTGGTCCGGTATGGGGCTGGTCCGGTATGGGGCTGGTCCTGTATGGGACTGGTCCGGTATGGGGCTGGTCCGGTATGGGGACTGGTCCTGTATGGGGCTGGTCCGGTACGGGGCTGGTCCGGTACGGGACTGGTCCGGTATGGGGCTGGTCCTGTATGGGACTGGTCCGGTATGGGGCTGGTC
This sequence comes from Tyto alba, assembly GCF_018691265.1. NCBI lineage: Eukaryota > Metazoa > Chordata > Aves > Strigiformes > Tytonidae > Tyto > Tyto alba. The sequence continues at coordinate 23,702,856 of NW_024881329.1, forward strand.
CTGTATGGGGACTGGTCCTGTATGGGGCTGGTCCGGTATGGGGCTGGTCCGGTATGGGGCTGGTCCTGTATGGGGCTGGTCCGGTATGGGGCTGGTCCGGTATGGGGCTGGTCCTGTATGGGACTGGTCCGGTATGGGGCTGGTCCGGTATGGGGACTGGTCCTGTGTGGGGCTGGTCCTGTGTGGGGCTGGTCCTGTGTGGGGCTGGTCCGGTATGGGGCTGGTCCGGTATGGGGACTGGTCCTGTATGGGGCTGGTCCTGTGTGGGGCTGGTCCGGTATGGGGCTGGTCCGGTATGGGGCTGGTCCGGTATGGGGACTGGTCCTGTATGGGGCTGGTCCTGTGTGGGGCTGGTCCTGTGTGGGGCTGGTCCGGTATGGGACTGGTCCGGTATGGGGCTGGTCCTGTGTGGGGCTGGTCCGGTATGGGGCTGGTCCGGTATGGGGCTGGTCCGGTATGGGACTGGTCCGGTATGGGGACTGGTCCTGTATGGGGCTGGTCCGGTATGGGGCTGGTCCTGTATGGGGCTGGTCCAGTATGGGGCTGGTCCTGTATGGGGCTGGTCCTGTATGGGACTGGTCCAGTATGGGGCTGGTCCAGTATGGGGCTGGTCCTGTATGGGGCTGGTCCGGTATGGGGCTGGTCCGGTATGGGGCTGGTCCTGTATGGGACTGGTCCGGTATGGGGCTGGTCCTGTGTGGGGCTGGTCCGGTGTGGGGCTGGTCCGGTGTGGGGCTGGTCCGGTATGGGGCTGGTCCTGTATGGGGCTGGTCCGGTATGGGGCTGGTCCTGTATGGGGCTGGTCCGGTATGGGGCTGGTCCTGTATGGGGCTGGTCCGGTGTGGGGCTGGTCCTGTGTGGGGCTGGTCCTGTGTGGGGCTGGTCCGGTATGGGGCTGGTCCGGTATGGGGCTGGACTTATACGGGGCTGGTCCTGTATGTGTACTCATACTGTAGGGGGCTGGTCCTGCATGGGGGCTGGTCCTGTATGGGGGCTGATCCTGTGTGGGACTGGTCCTGTGAGGGTACTGGTGCTATATGGGGATTGGTCCTGTATGGTGTTGGTCCTGTGTGGGTCTGGTGCTGTATGGGGACTGGTGCTATGTGGATTTAGTCCTGTATGGGACTGGTCCTGTGTGGGGGCTGGGGCCGTACGGAGCTGGTGCTCTATGGGGCTGGTCCAGTATGGGGCTGGTGCCGTACAGGGACCCGTCCTGACCCGCCGTCTGCGCAGGCCCCAGCGCCCCCCAACCCCCCCCAGCCCTCCCGTACCCCGCTGGGGCAGGACCCCCCGCCGGCCCCCCCCCACCCCTCCCAGCACAAACCCAGCTGGGCTGGGGGACACACACGCAGCATTTCCAGTTTAATGGCTTTTTGGGGGGGGGGGGGAACGGGACCGGCACCAATCCTGCCCCTCACTCCTCCGTCCGCAGGATCCGCAGCAGCATGGCGTGCACCCCCTCGTCCATGAACCCCTGCGGGGAGGAGAGCTTTGCGGTGGGGTCGCACCCAGCCCCCCCACACCCCCCCTAAGGGGGACACGAAGCCGGTGCCAGGCTCCAAATTTATATTTTCCAGCGCTGAAGCCAAAATTGTGTGTGTGTGAGTGTGTCCCCCCCCCACCTCCAGGTCACCCCGCAGCGAGGGGGACGCGGGGTCCCACCTGGGCAGCGTTGAGCAGGTGGGTCCTGTAGACGGCTACGACGTCCCGGTGGTTTTTCTGCTGGACCTGGGGGGGGGGGGGGGAGAGAAGGAGGTGGGACGGGTGACGGGGCGACGGCGGGTGACGCCGGGTGCTGGCACCCACCTCGAGCTGGAGCTGGAGCCGGGCGCTCTGGCTGCGCAGCCCCAGCACCTCCGCCGACAGCTTCTCCGTCTCCGCCAGCAGCTTCTTCATCTGGGGAGGGGGGACCGGGGGAGAAGGGGGGGGGGGACACAAACTCGGGGTGCTGGTGGGGACCGGACGGTCCCTGTCGCACCCCGGGGGGGTTTGTCCCGTTGGTTCCCATCTTTGTCCCCTGTCCCACCCCCCCCAGCCTCCCGGATTCGGCTGGGAGGTGGACTCGGGTGGGGGGGAAGCTCCCAGAGGTCCTGGGCAGCCCCCCAGCCCCCCAAACCCGGCTCCCCTGGGGGTGTCGGGGTGGTGAAACGCTGGGGCAGGGGCGAGGGGTGATGGGGGGAGCGGTGGGAGGGGGCCGGTGATGGGGACAGATATGGGAGGGGGCCGGCGATGGGGAGAGGGTGGCAGTGGGGACAGCAGTGGGACAGGGACGGTGATGGGGCCAGTGGTGGGGACGGTGAGGGAAAGGGGATGGCGATGGGGACAGTGATGGGGACAATGATGGGAAGGGGATGGCAATGGGACGGGGACAGCGATGGGGACAGTGATGGGAAGGGGATGGCAATGGGAGGGGGACAGTGATGGGGACAGTGATGGGAGGGCAACAGCAATGGGGACATCAGTGGGAAGAGTGATGGGAAGGGGACAATGATGGGAAGGGGATGGTGATGGGAGGGGGACAGTGATGGGGACAGTGATGGGAAGGGGACAGTGATGGGGGCAGTGATGGGGACAATGATGGGAAGGGGATGGCGATGGGAAGGGGACAGTGATGGGGACAGATATGGGAGGAGGACAGCGATGGGGACAGTGACAGGAAGAGGATAGCGATGGGAAGGCAACAGTGATGGGGACAGTGATGGGAGGGGAACAGCAATGGGGACATCAGTGGGAAGAGTGATGGGAAGGGGACAATGATGGGAAGGGGATGGTGATGGGAGGGGGACAGTGATGGGGACAGATATGGGAGGAGGACAGCAATGGGGACAGCAGTGGGAAGGAGGTGGCGATGGGAACAGGAATGGGAAGGGGACAGTGATGGGGACAGCGATGGGAAGGGGACAGTGATAGGGACAGTGATGGGAAGGGGACAGTGATGGGGACAGTGATGGGGACAATGGTGGGAAGGGGATGGCAATGGGACGGGGACAGTGATGGGGACAGATATGGGAGGAGGACAGATATGGGGACAGCAGTGGGAAGGAGGTGGCGATGGGAACAGGAATGGGAAGGGGACAGTGATGGGGACAGTGATGGGAAGGGGACAGTGATGGGGACAGTGATGGGGACAATGATGGGAAAGGGACAATGATGGGGACAATGATGGGGACAGTGATGGGGACAGTGATGGGAAGGGGACAGTGATGGGGACAGTGATGGGAAGGGGGTGGCGATGGGGACAGCGATGGGAAGGGGACAGTGATGGGGGCAGTGATGGGGACAATGATGGGAAGGGGACAGTGATGGGGACAGTGATGGGAAGGGGACAGTGACAGCGATGGGAAGGGGACCGTGTCCGGTGCTGGCAAGGGGCCGGTGCCCCCGGCCAGCGCTCACCTTCCCCTCCTTGTCCCGGCAGGCCCTGGCCAGCTCGCCCGCCCGGGCCCGCAGGTCGCCCACGCTCTGCTCCAGCCCGGCCGCCTTCTCCCGCAGCTCCCACGCCTCCCGCTCCCGCTCGGCCGCCCGGGCCACCGCCGCCTCCTTCTCCCGCTTCTCCTCGGCCGCCGCCGCCCGCCAGCGCCCGGCCTCGGCCCCCGGCCGCTCCCCGGGCAGCTCCCGGCCGCGCAGCTCCGCGGCGACGCCGGCGACCCGCTCCAGCGCCCGCCCCACGCCGGGACCCGGCCCCGGCCCCAGCTCCTCCGCCAGTTCGCCCAGCGCATCCTCCAGCTCGCCCGCCAGCCCAGCCCCGGCGTCCCGGCGGGTACCGTCGCCCTCCATCTCCGCAACGAGCTGCAAGGCCTCGTGCTGGGACCTCACCAGCCCGTCCAGCTTGCGCTGCAGCTCCCGCAGGACGTCGGCGCCGGCGTCGCCAGCCGCCTCCCGCGCCCGCTCGCCCACCCCGTCCCGCAGCGCCGCCAGCTCCCGCCGCTGCCCCGCCAGCCTCCGCCGCAGCCTCGCCGCCTCCTCCCGCTCGGCCGCCAGCGCCTGGGCCAGGGCGGCCGTTCCGGAACTTTCCGTCACCGGTTCGGCGCCGGGCTCCCGTTCCCGCAGCGCCCGCAGCTCCTCCTGCAGCCGCTCCCGCTCGCGCCCCAGCCGGGCCAGCTCCCCCAGGAGCGACCCGTTGTTCTCCTTCAGCTCCAGCACCTCCCTCTCCAAACTCCCACCCTCCTTCGGCGGCTCCTCTCGGCTTTTCCCACCCTGAGCCGGCTCCGTGCCGTTCACCGAGCACCGGCAAGGTGCCGCCCCGGCGAGCGGCCGCCCCGGCGCCCGCCGGAGTTTCGCCAAGAGGGCACGGGATCCTCCGAGCATCTTGGCGTGGGTCTCGTCGGCGCGGCTCAGCGTCTGCTCCAGCCCCACCGCCAGCTTCTCCCAGGCGGCCAAGCTCCTCCGGACGGCGTCGGCCGACACCACCTCGTAGTGCAGTTTGCTCCGCAGAGCTTCCTCCACCTCCCTCCGCAGCCCCTTGCTGCGGGTGAAGGCGCTCGCCTTCGCCGCCCGCATTTTGGCACACTCGTCCCCCAGCCAGGCCAGGAACGGGGCCAGCTCCGGTGCCGCGGCATCGCCGTTGAGCTGGTCTCCTCTGTCCTCTTCCTCGGCCATCATCCTCTTCCTCAGCTCCCCCACGTGCTGGGCCAGGAGGGCCAGGCAGGCGCCGTCCTCATCCTCCGTCCCGTCCCCGGCTCCGCGCGCGGGCAGGAGCCGCGCCAGCTCCCGCACCCGCTGCCGGATGCCGGCGGCGGCGGCCGCCAGCCGCTCGCATTCCTGCGTCTTCCTCGCCAGCCGCTCCTGCAGCCGCCGCACCCGCCGGGCATCGCCCCCGGCCTGCTGCTCTCCATCCCCCTCCTCCTCCTCCTCCTCCTCCTCCTCCTCCTCCTCCTCCTCCTCGCTGTCGCTGCCCGGGGTCCCCTCTCCCTGGCTTCCCACCTGCGGCTCAGGGTCCCCGGCACAGCCGGTGCCGTTCTCTGCCAGGAGGAAAAGAAGCAATCCCCTTTTTCCCTTTTTTCCCCTAAACCAAGCAGCCGGGCGAGGCCGGCCGGGCGGTGGAGGGTGGCGGGTGGCGGGTGGGGACTCACCTCCCCCCCCGCCGCGGGTGCCGCGGTGCCAGGGGTCCTCGTCCCCCACGGCTGCCCCGTGGCGCAGCAGCAGCTCGGCCGACTCCAGGCTGCCGTGCTCGCAGGCCAGCGTCAGGGCGGTCCTGCGGGAGCGGTGGCACGGCGGCGCAATGATCGAGTGGCACGGTGACATGATGGCGTGGTGGCACAGTGCCAGAATGGCGCGATGGCCCGGTGACACAACGGCCCGGTGGCACAATGGCACGGTGACATGGTGGCACAGTGACTTGATGGCATTGTGGCACAGTGGCAGAATGACACGATGGCACGGTGACACAATGGCACGGTGACATGGTGGCACAGTGGCATGGTGGCACAGGGACATGATGGCAGTGTGGCACGGTGACACAATGGCCCGGTGGCACAATGGCACAGTGACATGGTGGCACAATGGCACAGTGGCATGGTGGCACAATGGCACAGTGGCATGGTGGCACAGTGACTTGATGGCATTGTGGCACAGTGGCAGAATGGCATGATGGCACGGTGACACAATGGCACGGTGACACAATGGCACGGTGGCACAGTGGCATAGCAGCACAATGGCACAGTGATACGGTGGCCCAGTGGCACAATGGCTCGGTGACATGCTGTCACGCTGGCACAGTGGCACAGTGACATGGTGGCACAGTGACGTGATGGCATTGTGGCACAGTGGCAGAATGACGCGATGGCATGGTGGCACGGTGACATGGTGGCACGATGGCCCAGGTCCCTCCCCGCTCCCCGGGGACCGCTCTCGGCAGCGGTGACTTTCCACGGACCCGGGGGGGCCCTTGGGGACAGGGGACACTGCCACAGCTGCCCTTGCACGGGGCCCCTCCGGCGTCCCCACGGAGCAGAGCCACGGCGCCATCTCCCCGGGCATGGGGGGGGCAGAGCAGAGACACACCTCCCCCCCCCCCCCCGTCACCCCCAAATTGCCCCACAAGCGTCCCCCTGTCCCCACGGCCACTCACCTCTTGTCCTTGTCAGCCAGGTTGGGGGTGGCCCCTCGCTGCAGGAGCTGGGCACAGACGGCAGCGTGGTTCCCCCGCGCCGCCAGCATCAGGGGGGTCTGCCCGTGCTGGGGGGGGAGGGGGGGACACGAGGCACCCGTCAGCCTCTCCCCCCACCCTCCGTGTCCCCCCCCTGTTGTCCCGTCCCCCCCCCATCCCCACTCACCACATCGGTGACATCCAGGAGGGCCTCGTGGTCGCAGAGCAGCAGCACGCTGGAGGCACAGCCCGAGGAGGCTGGGGGGGGGGCTGTGTCAGCAGGGGGGGCGATCCAGCTCGGGGGGGTCACACCCACACCCCACCCCACCACCCCCCCCCCCAAATCCCAGCCCAGTTTGGGCCCCCAGCTCTCACCAGCCCAGTGCAGGGGGGTTCGGTTCTGCCCGTCCACGTGGTTCTCGTTGGCACCGTGCTGGGGGGGCGGGGGGGGGGGACACACAGCGGGCAGGGACCCTCCCCGAGACCGGGCGTCCCGCCCTGCCCCCCCCCCAGCCCTCTGCCCATCCTCATCCTCACCCCTGTCCCCATCCTTATCCCTATCTTCATCCCTACCCCCACCCCCAGCTCCATCCTCCTCCTCTTCTGCATCCTCGTCCCCACCCTCACCCCACCCTTGTCCCCATCTTTGTCCCCGTCCTTGTCCCCGGCCCTGTCCTCATCCCCATCCTTATCTTCACCCCTACCCCCACCCCCAGCTCCATCCTCCTCTTCCTCTGCATCCTCGTCCCACCCTCAACCCCACCTTTGTCTCTACCCTTGTCCCCGTCTTTGTCCTCGTCCTTGTCCCCATCCCCATCCTCATCCCCACCCTCGTCCCCATCCCTGTCCCCATCCTTATCCCTATCTTCAACCCTACCCCCACCCCCCGCTCCATCCTCCTCCTCTTCTGCACCCTCATCCCCACCCTCACCCCCACCCTCATCCCCACCCTCACCCCCACCCTCATCCCCACCCTCGTCCCCACCCTCGTCCCCACCCTCGTCCCCACCCTTGTCCCCACCCCGTACCTGCAGCAGGACCTTGACGCACTGGGGCTGGCAGGAGATGGTGGCCAGATGCAGAGCGGTGCTGCCTGCAAGAGACCAGCGGGCTGGGGACACTGGGGGGACCCCCCCCCCGCCCCAGGGGACATCTCACCTTGGGGACATCCCCCCTGCCATGTCAGGACAGGGTGCCACCCCGGGGCTCGGTGCCTTGGGGTGCAGGTTTGGGGTACAGGTTTGGGGTGCAGGTTTGGGGTACACTCAGCCCTTCGCCACCACCCAGAAGGGACACGGGGACAGGACCCTGTCCCAGCTCAGCCCTGTCCCTGTCCGTCCCCCCCCCCCCTTCCCCGGGGGGGTCCCCACGGGGGTCCCCAATTTACCGTCATCGTTCTTCTCATTAATGGGGGCCCCGTGGGCCAGCAGCAGCCTCAGGCACTCGGTGAGACCCTTGGACGCAGCCAGGTGGAAGCTGGGGGAGCGCGAGAGGTGGCTGTGACCCATGTCCCCATCCCCTCGGGGACCCCCCCCGGGTGTGTGTGTGTCCCCCCCCCGGGCTGACGTACGCGGACTGCCCCACGGCGTTGAGCTTGGCGGGCCGGGCGGTTTTGCGGGAGGCGAGGGCGGCCACCCTGCCCACGTCACCCTTCTCCACCGCTTCCAAAAGCTTCTGGTCCTGCTTGTTCCAGCTCTCGACCTGGGGGGGGGTGTGGGGCAGCTCTGGGGGGGCTGCAGGGATGGGCACCCCCCCCCGCCTCCCTGCCCCGCGGGCAGCCAGGGGAAACTGAGGCACAAACTCCCCAGGTAGAAGGCCCACGGCGGAGGCGGCGGTTTGGGGCTGACCTTTCTGTTGAGACGTGCCCCACTCCCCCCCCAGCGCCTCCCCCCGCGGTGGCGCGGAGCCCCCCCCCCCCCCGGCCTCAGTTTCCCCATTGCCAGGGTGCTCCGGCAGGGACGGGGCGCTGGGGACCCCGAGCCCCCGCGCAGCCCGGCCCTGGGTGCTGTTGGCCGGGGAGGCTGAGGCGAGGCCGGAGCGTGTCCCTGCCTGCGCCCGCCCGGCGGGTTCGGCGGGATCCCACGGGGCGGGACTGGGGCTGGGACTGGGATTGAGGCCGGCGCTGGGATCGGGATCGGGATCGGGATCGCAGCTGGTGTCGGGAACGGGACTGGTATCGGGACTGGGACTGGGATCGCAGCTGGGATTGGGATCGGGATCGCAGCTGGTGTCGGGAACGGGACTGGGATCGGGATTGCAGCTGGGATCGGGTCTGGGACTGGTATCGGGACTGGGATCGGGATCGGGATCGCAGCTGGTGTCGGGACTGGGATCGGGATCGGGACTGGGATCGGGATCGGGACTGGGATCGCAGCTGGTGTCAGGACTGGGATCGGGACTGGGATCGGGATCGCAGCTGGTATCGGGAATGGGACTGGGATCGGGATCGGGACTGGGACTGGGATTGCAACCGGTATTGGATTGGGACCAGGATTCGTAGCTGGTATCGGGAATGGGACTGGGATTGGGACTGGGACTGCAGCCAGCATCGGGACTGGGATTGGGACCAGGATCGCAGCTGGTATCGGGACTGGGACTGGGATCGGGACTGGGACTGGGATCGCAGCTGGTATCGGGACTGGGATCGCAGCCGGCACTGGAGCCAGGATCGGGGCCAGGGCGGCAGCGGGGCAGGACCGGCGCTGAGCACCGGGGCTGGATGGGGCCGGCTGGCAGCGGGGAGGGGGGGGACACACACAGCACCCCCCGGGCAGCGCGGCAGCACCCATGGGTGCTCGCAGGGCTCCGAGGCTGGGTGCTCCCCCCACCCACGGGGGCGGGGGGGGGAATCCCGCACCCCGGGCCAGGCTGGGGGTGTCCCCCCCCCGGGGTGTGTGTGTGTGGGGGGGGGGGGGGGGCCGGGACTCACCGCCACCTGCGAGCTGGAGCAGGAGAACATCCGCTTCATGGTGGCCGGGGGGGGGTCCCCAGGCCCCCTACCCCCCGCCGGGTGGGTGCGGGTGTGGGTGCCACGAGCGTCAGAGGCGTGTGGGTGCGGGCGCCTTGGGTGCGCGTCCTCCGCCCCGTCACCTCCCCACGCCCGGGGGGGGGAGCAGGGGGGGTGGCTTGTCCCGTCACCTCCCCGGGGACCTCCCGCTCGTGAGAGTGTGTGTGGAGGGGGGGGGGGGTGAGGGTGGAAGGAAACACCCCCCCCCACTTTGGGTGCCCATCACCCTGGCCTCGGGCAGCCTGCTGAGAACGGACACGCTCAGCTCACCCCTGAGGGGACAACACGCGGAGAGGCTGGGGACGTGGGACAGACTGGGGGGGGGGGGGCGGGGACGGACAGACAGACAGACACTGCTGTCCCCCCCGGGGGGGTGCAGACAGCGACGGACGCAGGTGTGGGGCTGAGACCCGGCGCGCTCGTCGCACTGCTGAGACCCCATGTACTCAGTGCATGACATAGCCCCTGCCCGCAGCCCTCCCTCTCCCCCCCAGCCCCCCCCCCGCAGTTTGGGTCCAAACTGGTCTTTTAAATTATTTTTCAATTTTTTTGTTGTTGTTTTTCTTCTTTTCCTTCTTTTTTTTTTTTTTTTTTTTTTACAGTTAAACCGAAGGGAACCAACCAACCGATTAAAACCACCTGCCGTGGGCCCCCCCCCCCCCGCGCCCAGGACAGCCCCCCAAAACCAAGGCGGCGGGGGGGGGGCACACACGAGCTTTGGTAGAGACAGGCTCACCCCCACTGGGGATGTCACTGCTGCCCTGGGGGGAGACAAAAAAGGGGGGGGGGGGCACATCCTGCCCAGTGCTGGGACAGACCAGGACCGCCCCCCCTCGCCCTCCCCCTCCCAGCCGCCTCCTCCCACCCCAAGACAACAAAATAAATAAATAAATGAGAGCGGAGACGGGAGGGGGGGACACACACACACGGGTCCCAAACCACTGCTCAACCCCCCCCCCACCCCCCCCCGCCACCACCCGGGGGGGGGGCACAGGACCCCCCCCAGCCCCATAAAGGTCCCAGGGGAATAGCAGCTCCCCCAAAACCTCCCCCTCCCCCCACTGCTGGATCCTGCCCCCCGCATCATTGTGCAGGGTGGGGGGGGGGTGGTTTGGGGGTGCTGGGGGGGCCACGGGGGGGGGCTGGAGCCGGTCCCTAACTGTCCGAGGAGCCCCCGTCACCCTCCTTCAGCTCCTGGCTGCTCTCCACCTCCTCGGGGATATCCTGCATCCTCAGGAAATCTATGGGAAAACACAGGGTTAATCCACACCCCCTCCATGAGAAAAGGGGGTCCCCCTGCCCGCCCCCCCCCACCCCGAAACCCTGGGGCCCCACCTCGGGGGCTGGCGGGGGGGGAGTGGTGGCTCCCCAAAGCCTCGTCCTCCAGGAGCGCGTCCAGGGGGTCGTCGCCCTCCCGCAGCCGGTCGGGATCGGCCCCCCGGTAATCCAGCTGGTCGCGGGGGCAGGGGGCGAAGGCGGGGTGGTGGTAGGAGAGGCTGGCGGGGTGGGGGCCGTGGCTCAGCTGCTGAGAGGGGGGCGAGAGGGGGGGGGGGGGGGGGAGGTCAGGCCTGAGCCCCTGTGCCCCCCCCCCCCACCCCCCCGCCAAGAGGTGGGGGCTGAGGCCAGACACACTCATGTCATGGATGAGCACGCCCTTCCCTCCGCCCTCCAACCTCCCCACAGCCCAAACCTGGCCCGGCTGAGGCCGGGTGCACTCGTGTCATGCACAAGGGTATCTTCCTTTAAACCCGGGCGGGCTGAGGCCGGATGCATTTGTGTCACGCATGAATGCATCTTCCCCCCGCCCCTAGCCCCCCCTTCCCCTAAACCTGGGTGGGCTGAGGCCGGATACATTCATGTCATGCATGAGCACATCTTCCCCCCCCCCCAGTCCCCACCCTGGGGCAGGCTGAGGCTGGAGACACTCACGTCATGCATGAACCCCCTTTCCTCTAAAACCTGGGCAGGCTGAGGCTGGACATACTCATGCCATGCATGAGCCCCTCTTCCCCCCCCAAGCCCCTACTCGGGGCGGGCTGAGGCCGGACACACTCATGCCATGCATGAGCACATCTTTCCCCCGCCAGGTCCCCACCCCGGGGCAGGCTGAGGCTGGACACACTCATGTCATGAGTGAGCCACCTTCCCTCTGTAGTGGGCTGAGGCCAGAACACACTCATGCCATGCATGAGCCCACCTTTCCCCTCACCCCAGTGGGCTGAGGCTGGACACACTCATGTCATGAATGAGCCCATCTTCCCCCCCCCTCCGGGCTGAGGCCAGACACACTCATGCCATGAATGAGCCCATGTTCCCAGCACCACCCCCCGGCAGGCTGAGGCCTGACACACACTCATGCCATGAATGAGCCCATGTTCCCAGCACCACCCCCGGCAGGCTGAGGCCTGACACACACTCATGCCATGAGTGAGCCCATGTTCCCCGCCGCGGGCACACCCCTCCGTGTCCCCCCCCGCTACCTGCGGCGGGGTGAAGCTGAGGTAAAGCGCGTCCCCGGCCGGCAGGCTCCTCCGCCGCGGGTCCCCGCCGCGCCGCCCGCGGGCCCCCCCGTCCTGCCGCCGCGCCTCGCGCAGCTCCCGCTCCAGCCGCGCGCGCTGCTGCTCGCTGTCGCGCAGCCGCGCCTCCAGCGCCGCCGCCTCCTGCGCGCGCTCCTGGCAGAGCTGCCGGCACCGGCCCAGCTCCTCCTGCACCAGCGCGTGCTGCCGCTGCAGCAGCGCCAGCTCCGAGGCCGCCTCGCTCGGGGGGGGCCCGGCCGAGCCGCCCCGCGCCGGCGGCTGCTCCGGCCCCTCCTGCCGCTGCAGCTCCAGCAGCGTGTCCCGCTGACTCAGCGCCGCCTGGGGGGGGGGGTCCAGTTAGGGGGGGAGGCAGGGGGGGGTCCAGTTAGGGGGGGTGGATGGGGGTTCGGGGATGGACATAGTATGGGGGGTGGAGGTGGGCAGGGGGGTGCAAGCGGGGGGGGTATCCAGTTAGGGGGGTGCGGGCGGGGGGGGATCCAGTTAGGGGGGGAGGCAGGGGGGGGTCCAGTTAGGGGGGTGCGGGCGGGGGGGGTATCCAGTTAGGGGGGGAGGCAGAGGGGGGTATACAGCTAGGGGGGGAGGCAGGGGGGGGGTATCCAGTTAGGGGGGGAGGCAGGGGGGTGGATGGGGGTTCGGGGATGGACATAGTATGGGGGGTGGATGTGGGCAGGGGGGTGCAGGCGGGGGGGGGTATCCAGTTAGGGGGGTGCGGGCGGGGGGGGGTCCAGTTAGGGGGGTGCAGGCGGGGGGGGTATCCAGCTAGGGGGGTGCAGGCAGGGGGGGGGGTCCAGTTAGGGGGGTGCGGGCGGGGGGGTGGATGGGGGTTCGGGGATGGACATAGTATGGGGGGTGGAGGTGGGCAGGGGGGTGCTGGCAAGGGGGTGTACCCAGTTAGGGGGGTGGGCAGGGGGATGGATGTTCTATGGCATGGGGGTCGTAGGTGGGTGGGGGGTGGATGTGGGCAGGGGGTGCAGGCAGGGGGGTGGATCTAGTTAGGGGGGTGGGCAGGGGGTGGAGGTGGGTGTGGGGTTTGTAGGTAGGGGGGTGTAGGCAGGCAGGTGTATGTGGTGTGGGTGGGGGTGTATGGGGGGGGCAGGCAGGGCGTGCGGGCAGAGAGATGGATGTAGGTGGGGGGAGTAGGCAGGGGGGGTGTATGTGGGCAGGGGGTGCAGGTGGGGGGGGGGGGGCCATCTTGTGCCCCCCCCCTCTCCCCGCAGCTGGTCCCAACCTGGAGCCCGTGCAGGAGGCTGTAGAGGTTCACCAGCCGCTGGTTGATCTCCTGGGGAGCAGAGGACGGGCCGGTGAACCCCTGGGGAAACTGAGGCACGCTGGCGCAGCGGGGAGGGGGCCGGCTCCACCCCCCCTGCCCCCCCCCCTTACCTCCTGGGGTACCCGCTGCAGGAGCTGGTTACCGTTCCCATCCTACCAAGAGAGACCAGTGACACCACGGTGGCCCCGGCCCGGGATGAGGGTGTCCCCTCGCCCCCCCCACACCCCCGGCAGTGTGTGTCCCCCCCCCGCCGCGCTCACCCGCTGCCCGGCATCCGAATCGGCCCTGCAAAACTCCAGGGAACCGTTGAAGCTGCCGGCATCACCGTCTGCAGGGAGAGGTGGGGGGGAGGGTGTGGTGTGTGAGCCCCACTGCAGTTCTGGGGGACCCCCCGGCCAGGCGCAGCCCCTGGCCCCCCCCCCTTACTGCTGGTGCTGGGGCTGGGGCAGCTCTCGGCCTCGGCGAGGTTATTCTGGTCCCGGTCGCGTCCGGCGCCTGTGAATATCTCCTTCAGGCACTCCACTGCGGGGAAAACGCGGGGTGAGCCCCACGCCGTGGCAGGGACCCCAGCCCAGCCCCGTGCCTCAGTTTCCCCATCCAGAGCATCGGCATCCCGGAGCGGCCGTACCTTCCCGGATGGCGTCGTGCATCAGTTTTTCCCCTCGGGCTCCCTCCGCCGAGTCAGAGTGGAAGAGGGAGCGGGGGGCCAGGGTGGGCGAGGTCTCCTCGCAGCCGCTGGCCAGGGCCAGCATGTCGGCGAAGAGCCCCACCTTCTCCTCCAGCAGCGCCGTGATCTTCCGATCGTGTTGCAGGATACGGTCTGCGGGACGGGGAGGATGAGGAGGGACGGGGGGGATGAGGAGGGACGGGGAGGATGAGGAGGGATGGGGGGGATGAGGAGGGACGGGGGGGATGAGGAGGGACGGGGGGATGAGGAGGGACGGGGGGGATGAGGGGGATGAGGAGGGATGGGGAGGGATGGGGAGGATGAGGGGGATGAGGAGGGATGGGGAGGGACGGGGGGGGATGAGGAGGGACGGGGGGGATGAGGAGGGACGGGGGGGATGAGGAGGGATGGGGAGGATGAGGAGGGACGGGGGGAGATGAGGAGGGACGGGGGAGATGAGGGATGGGGGGGATGAGGAGGGACGGGGGAGATGAGGGGGATGAGGAGGATGAGGAGGGACGGGGGGGATGAGGAGGGATGGGGAGGATGAGGGGGATGAGGAGGGATGGGGAGGATGAGGAGGGATGGGGAGGATGAGGGGGATGAGGAGGGATGGGGAGGATGAGGAGGGATGGGGGGGATGAGGAGGGATGGGGGGGGGTGGGGACCCCCGAGGCAGCAGCACCCACCTTTCAGCTTGCGCAAGGACGCTTCGATCTCCGTCTCGATCAGGGGAAAGTCCTGGCGGCTGGGGCAGCTGGAAAGGGGTGGGGGGGCTCAGAGCTGCGACCCCCCCCAACCCCATCGCACCGCATCCGCCCCTTCCCACCACCCGCATCCATCCCGCCGAGGCTCGGGGGATCCCTCCCCCCCCCCCCCCCCCCAAAAAAAAATCACACTCACAGGCTGACCGTCTGCTGGATGACCTTCATCCAGTTGTTGCGGTCGTCGCGGGAGGCGGCGTGGACCTCGTACATCTCCGGCGGCGCAGCGCTGATCAGGAACATCCCCTTCTCCTGGTTGGCGATGTCCCGCACGATGAGGTTTTGCAGGGAGATGACGGCCGGCTTGTCCTGCAGGACCGGGGAAGGGGGGGACACGGCGTTGGAAGCCGGTGCTGGCCCAGCCGGGTGGGGGGGGCCGGGATGCTGGGGGGCAGGCGGCGGCTCACCAGCATGGGGAAGGTGTATTTCTGGTCCTTCTCTTGCAGGAAGATGAGGACGTCCGTCATCAGCAGCACCAGGACATCTGGGAGGGTGCGCAGGGACGGTGAGGTGCTGGAGGGGGGGGGGGGGGCGAAGCGGCGGCGTGGCCCACCCCACAGAGCCCCAGGGTGGCCCCCAAATTCGTCCGTGGAGGGTGAGAGCCGCCTGGCACCCCTGCACCTGGCACCCTGCCCCACAGGCATCCCCATGTCCCAGTACACCCATCCTATAGCACCCTGGTCTCCCATGCCCCGGCACCCCCATCCCACAGCACCCTGATCCCCCAGTATCCCCATGCCTGGGTATCCCCACCCCCTAATGCCCCAATGCCCCAGTATCCCCCCATCTCCCAGTACCCTGGTCCCCCAGTATCCCCATGCCTGGGTATCCCCTTCCCCTAACACCCTGGTCCCCCAGTATCCATCCCTACACCCTGGTCCCCCATCCCCCAGTACCCTGGTCCCCCAGTATCCCCATTCCCCGGTTCCCCCCATCCCCCAGCACCCCAGTCCCCCTGTATCCCCATTCCCCGGTTCCCCCCATCCCCCAGCACCCCGGTCCCCCAGTATCCCCATGCCTGGATATCCCCTTCCCCTAATACAGTGATCACCCAGTATCCCTACATCCTGGTCCCCCAGTATCCCCGTGCCCTGGCACCCCCATCCCACAGCACCCTGATCCCCCAGTTTCCCCATGCCTGGGTATCCCCTTCCCCTAACACCCTGGTCCCCCAGTATCCATCCCTACACCCTGGTCCCCCTGTATCCCCATTCCCCGGTTCCCCCCATCCCCCAGCACCCCGGTCCCCCAGTATCCCCATGCCTGGATATCCCCTTCCCCTAATACAGTGATCACCCAGTATCCCTACATCCTGGTCCCCCAGTATCCCCATGCCCCGGCACCCCCATCCCACAGCACCCTGGTCCCCCAGTATACCCATTCCCCGGTTCCCCCCATCCCCCTGCACCCCGGTCCCCCAATATACCCATTCCCCGAGTCTCCCCATCCCACAGCACCCCAGTCCCCCTGTATCCCCATTCCCCGGGTCTCCCCATCCCCCTGCACCCCGGTCCCCCAGTATCCCCATGCCTGGGTATCCCCTTCCCCTAACACCCTGGTCCCCCATCCCCCAGCACCCTGGTCCCCCAGTATCCCCATTCCCCAGGTCCCCCCATCCCCCAGCACCCCGGTCCCCCAATATCCCCATTCCCTGAGTCTCCCCATCCCACAGCACCCCAGTCCCCCTGTATCCCCATTCCCCGGGTCTCCCCATCCCCCTGCACCCCAGTCCCCCAGTATCCCCATGCCTGGGTATCCCCTTCCCCTAATACCATGATCACCCAGTATCCCTACATCCTGGTCCCCCGGTATCCCCATTCTCTGGGTCCCCCCGTTCCCCAGCACCCCGGTCCCCCAGTATCCCCACGCCCTGCCACCCCTGTCCCACAGCACCCTGGGCATCCCCATCCCCTGCTCCCCCCATTCCTCGGCGCCCCGCTCCCCACCTTTGAAGCGCCCGGCCGCCGTCTTCCACAGCATGCAGCCGCTGTGCACCAGCTTGCGCCGCAGCAGCTCGTCCTTGCCGAAAACGCCGGCGCGGCTCTCCCACGGCAGCTGCACCTTGGCGCGGCCGTCCACGCGCCGGTAGACGTCCCAGAGCCGCGCGTTCATCTCGCACGTGTGCACCTCCTCGTTGATGGCCGAGATCAGCTCCTTCACCAGCTTCAGCGCCCGCGACAGGTCCGCGGAGTCGCCCTCGTTGTCTGGGGTGAAGGGGTTGGGGTGGCGGGGAGAGGGGGGGACACGCATGTGGTGAGGGCTGGGAAGTGCCCTCCCCCCCCCCCCCCCCTCCAAAACGGGGGCCGCGGCGCCCGCCCGTCACCTTTGGAGTTCTTCAGGATGCGCTCGATGAGCACTGGGTACTTGGTGATCCTCTGCGTCACCAGCAAGATGCACTCAGGCACCCCGTGACGTCGGAGCAGCGGGGACCGCGTCATCCTCTGGCCGGGCGCAGGGAGGGGAGGAAGCACAGGGCACCCCGTTAGCAGCGGCTGGGGTGTGTGTGTGTGTGTGTGTGTCCCAGCCCCCCCGGGGGGGCTCACAACCACGTTAAGAGGCGTTAGGGAGAGACACGCAGTTGGGGAAACTGAGGCACGGGGTTGGCAGAGGGTCTTCCAGCAGGGCGCAAAGCCCAGAGCCTGCAGGGAGACCCCGACACCCATCGCAGGGGGGGGGTGGGGGGGGGTGGGGGTAGGGGGGGGATCCCCCCCGGCGCCGTGCAGGGACGGCGGGCGCTCACCCGGATGAACTGCTGGAAGCGCTTGTCGCGGGCAAGCAGGTCCTTGTACTCCTTGACGGCTTTGGTGTGCTTGCTGCAGAACTCGGAGTAGGCTTTCTTCAGCTGCTCCGCGCTGGCACCCGAAAACTTGCCCGGGGGGGTGACAAGGGGATGTCAGCCAGCCCATATCCCCCCCCCCCAGCATCAGCACCCACGGGCTCTGGTGGGCCCGTCCCCACCTGGTTGACGAGGATGTCCCCAAGGCGGTTGATGACGAAGTTCTTGTTGCTGTCGTGGGCCAGGGACTCCCTGCGGCGCTCCAGGAGCTGCGCCAGGAACCGCTCGTGGATCTGGCTCAGCTCGTCCACGCAGGGGAAGATCTTCTGCACCGTGCCGGGGTCCACCTGCAGCTCCTCCAGCATGGCCTTGCGGAACATGGTGGCCATGATCTTCAGCGTGCGGACGTGGTGGATCTCCGTCTGGATCAGCTCTGTGGCGGGGGGGGGGGGGGGTCAGGGGACAGCCACCCCCACCCCACCCCACCCGGGTCCCAGCCTGCTCTGTGCCGTGGGGACAGCCCCTCGCCCTGTCCCTACCGCCCCCGGCTGTTCCCCATCTCCACCCCCATGTCCCCACGTTCCCCATCTCTGCGTCCCCATTCCCATGTCTCTGACCCATCTCTGTGTCCCCCAGCCTGTCCCTGTGTCCCCATCTCTGCCCTGTCCCTGTGTCCCCCGTCCCTGTGTCCCCATCTCTGACCTATCCCTGTGTCCCCTGTCCCTGTGTACCCATCTCTGACCTATCCCTGTGTCCCCCGTCCCTGTGTCCCCATCTCTGCCCTGTCCCTGTGTCCCCTGTCCCTGTGTCCCCATCTCTGCCCTGTCCCTGTGTCCCCCGTCCCTGTGTCCCCATCTCTGACCTATCCCTGTGTCCCCTGTCCCTGTGTACCCATCTCTGCATTCCCATCTCTGCCCTGTCCCCGTGTCCCCATTTCTGCACCTCTGATCTGTCCCTGTGTCCCCTATCCCTGTGTCCCCATTTCTGCCCTGTCCCTATGTCCCCTATCCCTGTGCCCCATTTCTACATTCCCATCTCTGCCCTGTCCCTGTGTCCCCTTCCCTGTGACCTCTCCATCCCAGTGTCCCCTGCCCTGTCCCTGTGTTCCCATCTCTGCACCTCTGATCTGTCCCTGTGTCCCCATCTCTGCATTCCCATCTTCCCTGTCCCTGCGTCCCCTACCTTGTCCCTTTGTCCCCATTCCTCCATCTCTGCCCTGTCCCTGCGTCCCCTTCCCTGTGACCTCTCCATCCCGGTGTCCCCTGCCCCGTCCCTGCGTCCCCATCTCTCCCTACCCACGCCTGCAGCTCTGACCCATCCCCGTGGCCCCCAGCCTGTCTCTCCAGCCCCAACTCACCCCGGCACGCCGTGTCCCCCCCCCCGGCCACCCACCGTAGATGACGTCCTGGCGCTTCATGACGTCCATCTTGTGCTGCTGCAGGTAGCTGTTGTCCACGGCCAAGCTCCAGGAATCCGCCTCAAAGTCCTTCCCGTCCGTCTCGAAGTCGCTCATCAGCTGGTTGAGGATGACGTCGGGGCCTGCGCGGGAGGGCGGTGGGAGGGGGGGGGGCCTGGCCCCGCACCCCGTGTGTCCCCCCTACACCCCGTGTGTGTGTGTGTCCCCCCCCCCACGGCGGGTCCCCACCTTCGTCGATGAGCGACTCCACGGAGAGCGTGCGGTTGCGCATGTTGAGGGAATCTGTGGACTGGGACAGGATCCGCCGTATCCCCAGGGGAGACTCGTCGTTGAACGTCCTGGGTGGGGAGGGCGGGACGTGATGGAGACACTGGGGACACCCCCGGACCCCCCATTTCCACACACCACCCCCCCCCCCCAGCTTACCCCGCGATGTTGGTGGTGGAGACGCTCTTGGAGAGGGAGAGGGAGGGTCGGCCGCGGCGGGGACCCAGCAGCGTCTGGCGGAAGCTCTCCGAGGGGTAAATGGCCGAGTTGGGGCGCTCCCGAATGGCAGCTGGGGGGGGGGGACACACACAGCGGGGGGTCAGCACCATGACCACCCCCCCCCTCCGCCACCCCCCGGGAGGCACCTCAAATCCGCATCCCCCCAGCAGAGGCTTGTCCCTCAGCCCTCCCCAAGGGTGTCCCCAAAGCCGGGGGGTTGAGGGGGGGTGTCCCCGCACAGCGTTGACACCTCGGCGATAGGCAACGTGGGGGGGGAAGGGCCGTCCTCCCCCACCCAGCACCCCACTCACTTTTATTGCGCAGCGAGACCGACTGCAGCGCCGAGCTGTTCTTCAGCAGCGCGGCTTTCTGTTGCTGGGGGAGGGAGCGGAGGCGTCATGGCGGGTGTCACCGTGTCCGTGTGTCTGTGTCCCCCCGTCCCCCCCATTCCCCCCCAACAAAAAAAAAACAAAAAACCCAACAAAACAACAACCCTGGAGTGGCTGAGACCGGCCAGCTCGTGTCACTTGTTGCAGCCGGGCGGGCACTCACCTTCTGCTTCACCTTGGTGCAGTTGGGCAGCGTGTCCTTGCAGCGGTTGTGGATGGTGACGTTGCAGGCTGGGGGGGACACACACACACAGGGAGAGGTGACGGCACCCCCCGGTGACACTGGGCGGGGGGGGGACGACCCTCCCGCCACCCCTTAATCCCGGGGGAGCCGCCCGCACCGGAGCGACAGGAGCAGATGCCGGGGGGGAATCCGGGCGGATGCGGATTTACAGCGGAGCCGCAGCTGCCGGCGAGCAGCTGAGCTGCCGCGGTGCCACCACCAACCCCCCCCCCCCCCGCACCCCCCAAAACCCGGGGGGACACGGCACCCCGTGCCAGCCCGGGGACATGGCACCGCGCCGGGGAGGAGGGGGGAGCTGGCAGGAGCCAGCGGTGCCAGCTGCCTCGCCGGGGACGTGCCGGCGTTGATCCAGGGCGCCTCGGAGAAACCGGCCCCGGCAGCGCGTCCGCTCGCCCATTCCGCGGCGCCAAACTGGGACCGACGGGCCTCTTGAAACGGGGGGAGCGCCGTGCCCAGCCGGCAACGCCGCCGCGGCCCGTTTGGCTACTCACTGGGGCAGATAAGAGCCTCCTTGGCCGTGATGCTCTTGTTGCAGGCGAAGCACATGGTCATGCCGGAGACGGTGATGGTGGTGAAGAGGTGGCCGTTGGTGTAACGGGCGTCCTTGTCCTTGCCCTCCTTCATCTTCTCCTTCTCCTTCTCCTTGCTCTGCCCGGAGAGATGCGACGGGCGCCTGACGGGGCTGCGGCACGGCGGGCGCCCGGCGGCACCACCCGCCGCGGCCCCCGCTTGCTTGGGGACGCGGCTCATGGTCGCGGGGGGCTGGGGGGGACGTGGGACCCCCCGATCCCCCGCGACGCTCGGGGGGTCCTGCCGCCCCGGGGAGGGGAGGACGGGGAGCCGAGCGGCTGGGGAGAAGCCACCCCGATCGCTCCGCTCGCCCGTGCTTCCCATCATCCCATAACCATGACAACCGGGTGGCTGCGGGAGAAATCCCCCCCCCCCCCCCCCCAGCACCGCAGCCGCCAGCCCCAATGGGGACGAGATGCGGGGGCCGCAGCGGGGGGGAGGTGACGATGCTCCCCGGCGCCCACGGGGGCTGGGGGCATCACCGGAGCATCGCAGCCGGCAGCCCTGCGCCTTCCCGCCTCCTTTTTTTACCCAAAGTGGATATTTTCACTCTTTTTCCCCCCCCCCCCCGAACGGGTGTTCGAAGCCAGGGATGGTTTGGGGGTCCGCTTTGGGGACCCCGGTGCTGCCGGTGACTCGCCATGGTTTTCCCCTCCCGGGAAAAGGGAGCGAGCCGGCGTTATCCCGAGCATCTCAAGGGAGGCTGCTTTTGCCTCAGACCCCCCCCCCCCCCCCAACCGGCACAGAGCTGCCTTTGTGTGTGTGTCCCCCCGTCCCCCCCCACGGTACCCGGCTGTGCCTGGCACCGGGGCACCCGCCAAACAGCCCCACTCTGCGCCAGCCCCCCCAAAACGACGGCGCTTTGGGTCCCCGATCCCCCGTCCCGTGGCTCAGCGATGCCAAAGGGGGTCCCGGTTTCCCTCCCCGCTCCCAACCCCCCCCAGGAGGGTGGGTGAGAGAGGCCGAGGGCCCCCCCCCGGGAGGAGCCAGGCAAGTGGGGAGGAAGGTGAGGAAGCCCACGGGACAGGAGTGGGGCTCCCCACACCCCGTGGTCCCCAGGGAGAGGAGACACCGGGGTGGGGGGGGGCCGCAGCCACGGGCCCCACTCTGTGCCTGGTGGGGGGGGGGGCACACGCACACACCCCAGGGTTGACGGGGAGCCGGGGGGGGATCGGGCGCTCACCCGCTCTCCGCAGAGGGGTCTCTCCACCTCCCCGTCCGCCGGGAACGGGGCGCAGGAGCAGCAGCACATCCCGGCCCCCCCGGCCCCCCACCCGCCTGGGAGGGAGCAGCGCCGCGCCGGCCGAGCCTCCGGCCACAACATCTGCCCCGCTCTGTGCCGCGATTGTTCCCGGCCCTTTTTTTTTTTTTTTTTTGCTTTGCTTTTTTCTTTGCTTTGCCTTTTTTTGCTGCTTTCTGCTTTTTTGTTTTTTTTTTTAATGTTATGTTGGGTTTTTTTTTACTTTTTTTGCTTTCCTTTTTTCCCTTTTCCCTCTCCTTTTTTCCCTTTTTGCTTTCCTTTTTTCTTTTTGCTTTCCTTTTTCCCTTTCCTTTTTTTTTTGCTTTCTTTTTCCTTTTCTTTCCTTTTTTTTTTTTTCATTTTCTTTCCATTTTTTCAGCCTTTTTTTTTAATACTTTCCCCCCTTTTTTTTATTTTGCCTTTTCTCCTCTTTCCTTTCTTTTTCTCTGCTTTCCTTTCCTCCACTTTCCTTTTTTTTTTTTTTCCCTTTTCTTTCCTTTTTCTAATTTTCCTTCTTTTTTCCTCCTCTTGTTTTATTTTTGCTCCCCCCTCTCCCCGGAGGGACCCCGCGGTTCCTCCAGCCCCGGCCCCGGCCGCAGGAAACCAAACCGCCGCCAGACAAAGGCGGGAGGCGATTCCTCTTCCTGCACCCGCGGCCCCCCCCGCCACCAGCGCCCCTGGATCTGCTCCCCGACACCGGCTCCCACCCGCCCCGGACCCCCTCCCTGCCTGGGTCGTTCCCCCCCCCAGACATCCCCCCCCCCCCGCAGCACACCTGGGTGACCCCCACCCAGCCCCCCTCCCTGCCTGGGTCCCCCCTACCCGGAGCCCGCCGCCCCACAGAACGCCTGGGTCTCCCACCCAGCCCCCCCACCTTGCCTATGTCCCCCCCACCTGGACCCCCACCCTGCAGCATTTCTGGGTACCCCCCACCCCACAAAGGCCACGCTGCGGGGGGCGGGGGGTGGAAATCGGGCGCAACCGGTGCCAAAAAACCCCACGAGGCTTCAGCATCACCCCCAGATGCCCTGGAAGTATTTTGGGGTGGGGGGTGGGGGGTGTCACCATCAGCCCCTTGGAGAGCACATGGGTGGGAAGAGGGGGTTAGGGGGGGATTTGGGGCCCCTGAGGGGTTCTGGCTGCCCACCGGGGTGTGGGGGGGGAGCATTTCAGACCCCCACCCACCCAGCCCAGACGCCTGGGTCCAACCACGGGTTTGGGGGTGTCAGGGTGCACCCCACGACCGGCACAGGGGGACGACAGAGGTGGCAGGACACGAGCTACCGCGTGGCTGTAAATACCCTGGGGGGGGGGGTGTGGGCGTGGAGAACCGGTGGCCACCACCTCCATCCCCGTGCCCCCCCCCCCCCCCCCCCCAAAAAAACCCCAGCGGCGGATACCCCAGTGCATCACCCCCAACCCCGCCGGCACAAAAACGGGGCTTGAGCCAAATCCCCGGCATGGGCACCGCGGCCTCTCCGGGCCGGGGGGTTTCGGAGGGTCCCCCCGCATCTGATCTCTGCGGCGCTGCCGGGAAGCAGAAAGTTTCTCCACTTTAAATAGAAATTGGGGGTTTTTTTGGGTGGTAATTTTTTTTTTTTTTTTTTTTTTTTTTCCGGCGCCGCGGTGCGACGCCTACGGCGGGTGTATTTCTGTTGGCACCGACACGACTTCGCCCAAGATAGCCGATTTCTTTTCCTGCGTGAGAACACACCCGCGCCAACCTCCGGAGCTGAAAAACTCCAGCCAGACCCGGGGAGGGGGGGGGGGGGGCAGAGATTTTGGGGCGATGACAACCCCAGCTGCAACCGCCCTATGGTGTCCGTCGTCGTCCCCCCCCCCCCCCAAAAAAGCCACCTGCGCGTCACCACCTCCGTGCCGGGTGTGAAGAGCTGGGGTCGGAGGGGGGGGGCAGCCCCCCAAAAAAGCAAAAGGTCTGACCTGGGTGATGGATCTGACCCCCCAACACGAAGCTGTGTCGGTCCCTTCCTTGCTGGGAACAGTGTGTCCCCCCCCCTTGTTGGGGACGGTCCCCCCCCCTCCGCGTGCCACCCTGGCGTTGAACAAAGCCAGCACCGTCCTCACCGGCGTGGCAACAAAAGATGCCGCCGCGCCGGGGCCGAAACCGCGCAGAGATGCCCGGCAGCTCCTTCCCCCCCCCAAAAAAAGAGGGGGTGCCCCCCCCTCCAATGCATAAAAGCCCTGGTTTGACCCCAAATTTGTCCCCTCCGCTGTTTAAAGCTGCTGGAGGAGCGATGCTCTGGAGCTGGGGGGGTTCAGCTAGAGGGGCGCGGTGTGGGAGCAGCAGGGACCCCCTCTCTGCTGTTTTGGGGGGGGCTCCAGGGAAGGCAGGGGGGAGGGAATCCGAGTCCCCCTAAAAGCAGGTCCCACCCCGGGAGACGGGTACCCCACGGTTGTAAAGCCGCGGTGGGATTGGGGGGGGTGGGGTGTCCCCCCACACCCCATCTGCCCCCAGCACATCCCAGTTGGAGGGGGGGGGTGTCCCACGACTGTGTCGTGTGTCCCCCCCGCTGCCTTTGATGGGGGGGGGGGCCCCTATTTCTAAAGCGGTGACAGCTGGGAGTGCTTGGGAGCCGTCCCCTCCCCGGGGGGGACACACACACACCCCGACAGGCCCCCCCCCCGGCCAGGGCACAGCCCTGGGTGGGGCAAAACAGCCTTTGATGAAACTTTCTTTAAACAAAAACCGCCATTTCCCCCCCCTTCTCCCGGGCCGGCACAGGAACCAACAACCACTTCCCCCCCCTCCCCGCTACCATCACCACCTCTGCCCCCACCCCCCCGAAGAAAAAAACAACCCAGAGCTCAGGGCCAAACACTCCCAAACCTCCGGCCGCTCCCCACCCGGCTCAGACCCGCCAAACTCGGTGCATGCAAGGCCGGTCCACGCCGCTTCAGCCAGGGCAGTGCCGGCATTGGGGTTCCCCCCCCCCCCCCAAAAAAAAAATCTCCCATTTGGGGTAAACTGAGGCAGGGAGGGGGAGCGGAGCTTTGCACACCCGCCTTGCACACCCACCTGCCTCGCACGCCCGCAGCAGCCGGCAGCAGCAGCACAAAGCCCTGGCCAAGCGCAGGCAGCGCCAGGCGCCAGCTGGGCCCCCCCCCCCCCCCCTTAACCACCCCCCCACCCCCCCCCCTTCGCCCATCATTTCGCCACGGCAGCGATTGCCACACGCTCCGGGGGCAGCACGACGGCGCCCGGGCTCGCACCCTCGCCAAGTCACGGGCGACGGGGAAACGAGCGCGCCCCGCTTTCTCCGTGCCTCAGTTTCCCCGTCGCCCGGAGAACGGCGGGGCTTTGTCTCTACCTGGCTGCGGGCAACAAAAGCGGGGCGCGGGGGGGGGGGGGGGTCCGGCCTCGCTCGCACCCCCCTCGGCAGGAGGAGGAGGAGGAGGAGGAGGAGGAGGAGGAGGCGACTTCCTCACCCGCCGTGCCAGAGCTGGAGGGTTTCCACGCCACCAAAAGGCCTCCGGCTCCGGCGGCCGGGAGCGAGGGGGGGGGGGAAGTTCGGCCGGGGGCTTCGCCGAAGTTCGCCGGCGGGACGGCGGGGCGGGGGTGTCAGGGCGGGGGTGTCGGGGCGCAGGCAGGAGGGTTATTGTCTTCCCGGGAGAGACCCCGCTGCACAATGGGGAGCGGCTGCGCCCAGGCTTGCGGAGGGTCCTCGCCCGCCCCCCCCTGCCCCTTCCCTTTGCTGGGGACCCCCCCGAAGTGCATAAACGCGCCTCCCCCCCCCTCTTATAAGCGCCGTTCAGCATCATCACCCCATCCCCGCAACCCCCTTCCCCCTGGCAGGACACCCCAAAACTGCAGCTAGGTGGGGAACTAAGGGCAGAGCCCCCCCAAACTGGGCGGGGGGGGGGGTGGGGGAAGCGATCCCGGGGGTGAACGATGAACCCCCCTCTGCTAGATGGGGATGACACCCCCCCCCTCTCCCCCCGCCTCCAAGAGGATTTGGGGGGGGGGGGGGGAATGCGCGCCTTCCAAATGAGGGGGGCTGAGGGTGGGGACACCCCGCTTTTGGGGTGGGGGGGTGGGGTCCGCACCGCCCGCCGGGACCCACCTTGGCACGCTCGCTGCTCGCCCGGGCCAGCGACTCGATGCGGGACATAATCCGCTCCGCTCCTGCCCGCTCCTGCCCGCCCCCTGCTCCGCCCCCCTCCCCCGACCCCCCCCCGGGGGCGGGTCGCGCGGCCGGCCCCGGCCTCGTGCTGCCCGCGGGCCCTTTGTTCCAGCCGGGGCCCGGCAACGCGCCGGATCGGGCCCCGGGGCGTCGGGACCGGCCGCACCGGAGTCACTCCGGAGCGCGGGCGTGGCTGGGAGGGGAACGAGGAGCTCAGCGTCGCTCCGGAGCGGTGCCCCGGCCTCTCAACTCCTGCCTCAGTTTCCCCACCCCGCGGTTTTGGGGACCGCCACCCGTCCACCGCCCGCAGCCTCCCTGGGCGCCACCACCCCAAAAAGAAGGAGAAAATCCCACGGGATTTCAATCCCCCCCCCCTCGCCCAGCTGCTGCGGGACTCCCCAAAACTCCACCCCCCCCCGAGCCCCAAATACCCCCAAAGCGCAGTTTTGGGGTGATGCACAAAGCCCATCCCCGCGTCGTGGGCCCAGCGCGACCTTTTTCCTCCATTTTGGGGCTTTTCTCTCCCAAACGGAGCAAACCGGCACCAGCCCTGGTGAGCTGCTCTGGGGGGGCTGACGCTTCCCCCCAGCTTTTGGGAGTGGGGGACAGAAAAAGACGCTTTCCCACCCAGGTCCCCAACAACGGAAAGTTGGGCCTAAGGCCATATTTCAGGAAAAAATTGATTTTTTTTTTCCCCCTTAAAACGCTGGCTTCTGAGAGGACCCCAGCACCAGGAGCTGAGCTAACCTCAACCTGGTTGAACATTAACTCGCCAGCTGGGAGAAGCCGGGATTTATCGGATTTATCCTGCTCTCTTCCTGAGATAACGCCCCTGAAGTTGCCCGGAGAAGCGGGGGAACCGGGACGGCTCCAAGACCTGGCAGACCCTGGGGGCTGCGGCCGAGGGGAGGCTTTTTGGGGACCCCGTCCCCCCAAGTGTCACCCAGCGAGCCACCCACCCCGCTGTGGGGTCGCGGGGGTGCAAATGGCTCCTTAGGCAAATAAATGACCCTTTTCCCCCCCCCCCCCGCGTTTCCGAGCCCGGTGGCACTCGAGTCTCACCAAGGTGACGGGGATGAAACTGTGTGGGCACAGGAGAGACGCGGGCGGCTCTCGGCTTAATGAGTAACTGGGAAAAGCCACCGACGCTGCCTCGGTTTCCCCGCAGAAATCATTGCCAGTGGCCAAGGAAACACCCCAATCCAGCCCTGCAAAACCCCACGGGAACGGGGAGGGGGGCTGCCCCCACGCACTCAGCTCCCAGGGAAGAGGAAAAGTCAGGAGCCGGAGCAGAACCGTCGGGAAAACACATCCAACGACCCCAAAAGCAGGCGGGAGCTCCGGCCGGCCGGTTTATCGGGGGCAGCCGCCGCCGTTAACCCAGCGCGGGCTGGTTCCCGGGCGCGGGCCCCACGGCCAAGGCCGGGTTTTCATTAAATCACCGTCCCAAAAGCAGAAGCAAACCCTCGCGAGGCCACCCCAAGCGTTGGGGGGGGGACGACGACGACGACGACGACGACGTGGTCATGCTCCTCCTTTCACCCAGGGCCTAATTTCTAATTTTTCATTTCCTCCCCGGGTGCAAACCCCTCCTGCCGGTGTTTGCTTCTGCTTCCCCCTCCCCAGCCATAACCCTAAAACAGCCCCAAAACCGATGGAAGGAAACCCCAAAGAGGCACCCGGCCACCCCAGGGCAGGATGCGGCCAGTGAGGGGGCTCCGGTGGTACCTGGGGGGGGGTCCGGTGCCTCCCCCCGCGTGGCAGGGCTGGGGCACTGGAAAGCCCCGCGGAGCCCTGAGCATCACGTGGGGGAAGAGGGCGAAGGGGGAAGCGACGGCGGCTCAGCCATAAAAAGTCAGGAAGGGAAGAGCTGGGGGGGGGTGCTCGAGTGGCAGAGGGGACCCCCACAGCCCCGTTGGGGGTAACCGTGGGGTCCCCCCCGCCACGAGACCGGACTCTCGCCCCAGCACCCGCCCTTCGCCCGAACCGCCGCCAGGCATCGCCGCGGGGATGCAGCCACCCCACGGCACGTGGGGCCCTGCTCCTGGGGTCCCGTCCAGGCCCCCCCCCCCCCGCAGCCCCCCACCATCACACGGGCTGTCCCCCCATCAAGGGCGGGAGTCGCCCCAGCCCCGTCGGGTGCTCGGGTGAGACCCTCGGGGGGTGGCACCCCGGGACCCCCGCGGGACCCCCGCCTCGGAGCCGTTCCCGTGACTCACCCTGGGCGCAGGCTGGCTGTACATGGCGGGGGGACCCCGGGGATGGGGGGGGGGGGCCGCGCTGAGGCCCCCGGGGAGCGGCGGCGAGCTCGGCCTCTGCGGCTGGGATTATTATTTCTTCCTGAAATAGCACAGTCCCTCCCCTCCGCCACCCCCCCCCCCGCTCCCCACAGCCGCTGCCTGGCCAGCACCCCCCGCTCCAAACCCCCCCCCCGGCTGCTCCAGTTTGTCCCCCCCAAAACCAGCACTGGGTGCTCTCTGCTGCCTGCAGACCTCTGGGGGTCCCCTCTCTTGGGGTCCCTGCTATTGGGGTCCCCCCCATCGAGCCCCAGTGCCCCAGGCCCCCGGGGACCCCATCCCTGCCGCAGCTTCTGCTTGAGACCCCCCCAAGCTACGAGCACCCCCATGACCCAGGATCTGTGTGTCCCCCCCCGGGGACGGTGCCATCCCTGTGCCACCAGCACCGCAGCGACCATGGCGGATGGGGGGGGGGGGTGTCTGCCATGCACCCCCCCTGCAGCGATGCTGGGGTGGGCACCCCACTCTTCCCACACCCCAATCCCCCCCCCCCCGCCTGATGCAATCACCACGTGCCCGGCTCAGCGTCCCTCTGCCTTGGCCAGGATCGACCCCCCTTTCCCCATCCATCTGCCCGCGGCGGGGCCGGATCCTGACGCCCCCACCGGCACCCCCAGCCTTCGAGGGCCCCTCTCCCTCCCTTGAGAATTTCTAGGACAAACTTTGCTAAGCCGAAGCTTGGCGAGAGCCCGGCCTGAGCAGCCCTTTCCTCCTGCTAAATAATAAAAATAATAATAATAAATCCTGGGTTTAAAACAATTTGCAGCCCCGGTTCAGCGCTCAGCGGGGTGGGACGAGGATGGAGCCATCCTGACCGCGGGGTCTGGGCCCCGCTGCCTCGCCGGGGGGGGGCGGATTTTGGCCCATTTGCTGCAGTGCTGGGGGGGGGAATATGGCCCCCCTGATGATGTTAACAGCTGGCCGTTAATCCGGCCGGCCGCTGCCCGGCAGGGAGGAGCAGGATGAGATCAGGGATCGGGGCGGGGGGGCAGGGAAGGGGGGATTAATGGCTTCCCATGGCGGCAAATTGCAAACCCGGGGGGGCCGCCTGGGAGGGGGCGAGGTGGGCTTCCCCCCCTCCCAGAAGTGGGTGGCAGGGGAGGGACGGCAACGCCCCGGGGACATAAAGCCATCGGCGGCCCCACGATGGCGTGTGCATTGCTGTGCCTCAGTTTCCCCCCTAAACTCCTGGCGCTGTGGGAGGGGGGCAGCGGGAGGACACCCCCCTCCCTCCCCGCCTCGCACCCCCTCACTGCCCCACGGTCAACCGAATCATCCCGGCACCCTACGAGCAGGTATCGCCTCCCAACGAGAAATGGGGAAACTGAGGCACGGGGTGGGGCGCGGGGGGGGGTGGGTCTCAGCAGGGTCCTGCCGCCCTTCCAGCTGGGAAGGAGCGGGAGGAAAATATCCCAAATGAAGGAATGGCTCCAGGAAACCGCCGGGATGGAGCGGAGGGGCCCGGGGGAGGGTGCGCGGGCGGTGAGCTCAGCGCACAAACAAGCGCGCCCGCCGCCAGGAAAAGCCTCATTTCCTCGGCCGCGGCGGGGGCCGAGCCCGGCGAGACCCGGGGGGGGGGCGAACCGTGTGTCGCCCCCAACCCAGCCCGCGGCGGGCAGGGGGTCTCCCCGTAGGGCCCCCCGCCCCGCTGCCGGCGGAGAACGGCTTTGGCACCGGTGCCCCCCCCCCCCCCCGCCAGCCCGGGCACGCCGAGATGCTCCGGGTGCGCCGTGACCACCTCGACATGGGGACGGGGACAGGGGGGCGACGGCGGCGACACCGAAACCGCATCGCTGGGGCCTGGGGGGGACAAGGTACCCACTCCTCCCCCGAGCACAGTCAGGGGTTTCCCCCCCCCTCTCCCCGCCGCCTCTAAACCCCACAATATGAAAACCGGCGATGGACGGTGACAGGGGAAACTGAGGCACGGCTTCCCCACAGGGCAGAGAATCAACCGAACGCCCCCAAGCCCCTCATCCCAAGCGCATCGTCGCGTTTCAGGGAGGGAATCACCCCCCCCCCCCCCACCACCACCACCACCACCCCCCCCGCCCCGCTCTGCTCCCCCTCCTTACCTTCGTCTTCCCCGTCATCCTCTTGATGAAGCTGAGGGTCCGGCCCAGGGGGGTCTCCTCCCAGCTCTGGCTCCCCGCCTCTCCCGCCAGCTGCCCGCAGCTCCCGGCGCCGAAGCTGCAGGAGACGGAGGATCCAGCCTGGACAATCCCGCTCTGTCCCCGGGGCCGGGAGAAATAGGGAGGAGCGAGCCCGGTCGCCCCGGCTTCTCCGGGGTGGCTGCTCCGCTCCCAGCTGGGACCAGCACAGAGCCCCTTCTGTTCGCCCCGAGCCCCGCAGGGTGTGGAGATGCCCCCCCCTGCCCCCCAAGGCGGGTGGCTACGGCCCCTCCTCAGCGACCCCCCCCCCACTGTGTCACCTCCCCCGTAATTTGGGGAGCGGGGCCGTGGTCCCGGGCTGGATGGGTGCCATTGCAAGGTTTGTGGGGTGCTAAGGGCACAGACACATCCCCCCTGCTTCTCTCCTGGGGGGGTTTCCACTTATGACTGGCCCTGGGTCCGTGGGGACACCCTCGGTGGGGACAAGCCCCGCTCCCTGGGGACACGGGGGGGGGGGGGGGGGATGGTTTCAGGGCGCACGGGCCACACAGCACCATCCTTTTTGGCGGGGTGGTTCAGGGTCAGCTTGTCCCTGTCCCTGTCCTCGCTTGTCCCCCGCGGGGCTCGCCGCCAGCCCCGGGCGCCACAATTCCCGGGAACGGCCGCCCTAATGAAGACGGGAATGGGCTGTGACAGGCGCCGGGGACGGCACGGAGCCCTGCCAGGAGCGAGGCCTGGCCCCCCGGGGACAGGGGGGGACACTCCATCCCCCCCCCCTCCAGCCTGCTGGTCCTGGGGGTTTTGCTCCTGCTGACCCTGACGCCGCGAGTGAGTGAAGTGTGTCAGGTCTCAGCCTGACCCCGTCGCACGCAGCCATCCCGTTCCTCCTCTGCAGCCACAAGCAAAAAATATCTCTATTTGGGCCAATATTTTAATCTCTAAATCTCCCCTCAGGGCTCGCTGGTCCCTGAGTTGCCTCATTCACACCCTGGCACAGGGGTACATCGTGGTCCCCCAGCCCCGTGGCTGTGTCCCCGTCCCCCCCACCCCACCCCAACTCACCCATTGACCAGGCTCTGCTGGGAGGTGAAGGGGGAAATTTCTGCAACGGCAAAAGAAAGATGAATTTAAAAAAGGGGCCGAAGCGCGGCGAGAGAACCCGGCTCTTTTGGCTAGTGAAACATCTGCTGTAGTCCAAGGTTGTTGCGGAGGCGGGGATGAGAAATAATTAACTTTGGCAGCACTGCCATCGATTTTGGGTCATTATTAGGGAGGTTTGAGCAGGGATAGGGAGGCAGCGCCGGGAGGTGCGATGTCGGGGCCGTCGCCCCGGTCCTGCCCGGGGTGTGGGGGGGGGACACGTGGGTGCTGCGACTCACCGTCCGCGTCGGGGAAGCTGTCGATGATGCTGAGCGACGCCGATTTGGAGAGGGCGCAGCCGCCGGCGCTCTGCCTGGCCCGGTACGCCGGCAGCCTCCGCGCATCCTCCTGCCAGGGGCGATGGTGTTGGCACCCGGGGCCACCGGCTCCTGGCCCTGCCACCCTCTGGTGTCACCTCTGGGTGACACAGGGCAGCTGCTGGTGCCCAGGATGGTGCACCCGGGCTTGGGTTGGTACCGGGTGGTCCTCAGGTTCATGGGCCATTTATTTTCCCCTCCCCACCGCCGACCCCCAAAACGAAGCTGCTCCCAACCTGAGCAGGAGTGTCCTGGGGTGACGGTAAAGCCACCCAGGACGGGGTTTTTCTGGGGACCCATCGTGATCCCACCCCCTGGGGTCCCCTGCCCTCACCCAAGCTCAGCCCCTGAATCCATCCCCTGGCTGCGAGTGGGTGCTGGGTGACAGGACACCCTGGGGGGGGGGGGGGAAGGCAGGAAGAGGAGGAGGAGGAAGAGGAAGAGGAGGCTCCTACCTGCGCCCGCTGCACATCGGCCTCATCCTCCTCGTCCTGGGAGAGGAGGGACTCCAGGTCGTCGTTGCTGTGGACGAGGGGGGCTCGCCGGGGGTCCCGCCGGTGCTGCCCCAGCCCGTCCAGCTGCTCCGTGCTGGAGTCGATGTCGTCGGGGCTCAGCCCTTTGAGGCTCACGCTGCGGCGGGGAGAGGGGGACACTAAACTGGGGAGGGGACACACACCCCCCCCCCCCCTCACACACACCCACCCCCCAAACCGTCACCCCCATCCCCGCGGGGTGAGCCTTGCTCTAGCACCCGGCTTTTGGGGTGTCCCCACTGGGTCAGGGCAAGGGATGCTTGTCCTCAGGGTGCAGCCGGGGATGCTGCACGGAGGACCCCGACTCCTGGATTGGGGGGGTGTGTGGGGGGGGCTGCAGGGCCAGGATGGGGACGCGGGGCAGGTCACCGCTACCTGAGCTGGTCGTAGCCGGGGACCCCCTGCAGCTCCTTGCCTGGCTCCCAGCTGTGCCGGCGGAAGGGGTCCCGGGAGCGGATGGAGGTCCGGAGGGCGCAGGATCGCCGCATCGGCACCCCCCGAAAGCGGCCTTCGTCCTCATCTTCCTCCCCCTCCTCCTCCCAGCCAGCCTCGGGGCTGGGGCTGGGCGCGGTGACGGGTTCCAGGGCCGACATGCAGCGGCGTTTCTGAGCCGGGACCCCGCAGAGGGCACCTTCGCAGGGACCCAGGAAGATGTCGGGACCATCCATGCCGCGCTCAGGGCCGGACGCTGCGGGAGGAAGGAGCGGAGGCGTTGGGGGGGTGGTTGGCCCAGCCTTGGCACAGGGCATGAAACGAGTTGGGGGGGGTCTCAGCTGAGCTCTGCAGACACCCCCCCCCCCTTCCCTTCCCCAGCTCCCCCAGATGTTTTTTACGGCCGCTCTCGGAGCTCTAAACAGCCTGTAAAGCTTATGATGGCCATAAAGACCCCCCGTCCCCGGCGCTGCCCTTGCCGAGCCCCACACACTGCGCGGGGCCCCCCGACCCTGCAGCGCCGGCGCCGCGATGAAGAGGGTTCCCGGCCCCCCTGGCCCCCAGCCCTGCACAAACACGGCGGGGGGGGGGGGGGGGGTGGCGGCTGGCAGGAACACACAGAAACACCCACTCGAGGCCGAGCACGGCCCCGCACCTCGCTGCCGGTTACTCATTAAGCGCCCAGGAATTTGGCTGGGACGCGAGCGGCTCCTCGCTAGCTTGGCCGGGGGCTGGGGGGAGGCTGAGCGGTGATGGGGTCCCACCTCCCCAGGGTGACCCCCTCCATGGGTGCAGCCCGCCCACCCAGACACAAAACCCCCAAATTTCCACCTTGCCGGGGTGATACATCCCCTCCGGAGCGGCCGTCCCTGGGGAGAGGATGCTCAGGTGGCTTTGCAGTCGTTTGGGGACCTGGATTTAGTCTGGTGGCGTCTGCCCCCCCCCCTTGTGCTGGTCCCAGCACGGCAGCAGGATGGGAACTGGGGCAATTTTAGCCTGGCCATACCCCCCCTGCCAGGAAAGGCCACACCAGGCTGGGGAAGCTGCCGAGAGCCTCGACACACCCTGAACACCCTGACACGCCTTGGGCTGCCCACGCCGAGCAGCCACAAAAGCCCTTAGAGGCCAGCCACTGCGGGGTGCAGCTTTTAGCCCCCCTCAACCCGGCTCCCCATCATCCCCAGTCCCTCCACCTTGCCGCAGCAGCAGTGCAGCATTACCCCCCCCGCCCCCCCTCAAACAAAAACCCCCCTCTCCCGCTGCCGTTAGCGGGATGGAGCCAGGGCTGCAAACCCCACCGGAGCACCCCGCTCCCTGCGACCCAGCCCATTGCTCCAGCCCACGCTGCCCACCACCCCTAAAACACCAGTGGTCCCGCCAGTGCCCGAGGCTGGCACATCCTCCCCTGGCACTGCCCAGCTCCGACTCACCCTGCTGCGCCCGAGCCCCGTGGGCAGCTCTGGGCCCCCCCCCGCCCCGGCCAGCCCCGCCTGGGACAGGGAGGGAAATGGGATGAGCTCTGTCATTTTCCTGTTTTCACATTCCCAGCCCAGTCAGCTGATAAAAAACCCCACTTTCCTTCAGGTCTGCCCATCATCGGCCCAGGACCGGAGCAGAGCGAGTGAGCGGCTTTGCCATAAATACAGAAGAATATATAAACAGCAAAGATAGCGTCCATCGCTCGGTGGCACTTCCGCCACCGATAAGCACGGCTCTCCCCAAAAGCACACAAGGCGACCTGGTGATTTATGGGCTTGTACAGGTATTGGTGGCCAGAAAAACAACCCGGATGCCCAGGAGCTTCCTGGTTTAGTGCCAGAAAACACCTGGGAATCTCGGGGTGTAAACCCAACCTCCGGAGCAGGGAGCTGGCAGCACAAGGGACGGAATCTTGGAGCAGCATCCCCCAAATCAAATCCCGACCCTGCGGGCAACCCTCCAGCCTCAGCAGCCCCTGCTATGGTTTGGCCCCCCCGCCTCCAGTCCACCCCAGTGCCCCGGGGTTCACCCCTCCACCCCAAGAAATCAAACCAACCCCATTTATCACCAGTCAGCACTGGGACACCGGCAGCAGCTTCCCCCCGGCACGGCTCCCCCGGGGCAGCGTTACCCCGCTCGGTGCCCGGCTGCATCGGCGAGAGGTGGGCTCCTCCGGCCGGGAGCCACGAACTTCCCCGCAGCACCAAAAGCCCGGCCCCGAGCCGGCCCCGAGGCCCGTGGTTGTATTTCAACCCCTCCAAAATGTCGGTGAGCACCAGCTGGAGAGCAGCGAGGCGGCTGGGGATCGCGTTACCCGGCGGCTGGGCTCGCCGACGGCCTTCGGCTCCCGGCTGGGATGCGGGGACGGTGGCACGACGGCACAGCCCAGCCAGGGGATGGGGGCTTTGGGGAGATGCCCCCACCCTGTCCCTCTGCTCTGCGCTGAGAACGGCCAACGCTCATCACTGGAGTGCATGAATAGGGTCCCCTCACCGCCTGCTCCAGGCCAGCGTGAGTGCTGGGGACGAGAGATGTCCCCAGAGGCCCCGGGTGCCGGGGACAAGAGATGTCCCCAGAGGCCCCGGGTGCCAGGCAGGCTGGCGGGCCATGGGTGTCTGGGTGCTCTCGGGCAGCTCCGCCAGCACTTTGGACCCAGCCAGAGCAGCGAGCACCAGGTCGGAATCACGGCCCCAAGGGGAAGAAGCAAGAAGCAAGGTCTTCCTCCTAAAAATTACTCCGACCCAATGCCAGGGAGGGCTCCGTCCTCTGCAGAGGGGTGAACCCACCCCTGCTCTGGGCAGGACACGGGTGTCAGCTTGTCGTCCCCAATTCCTGCCCGGGCAGAGCCGGATTCCCCCGGGGAGGATTCACCGCTGGCCACCGGCTTTCTCGGCGGCTGGAGGATGCTCGTGCCGGCCACCCCTGCGAGACGGGGAAACTGAGGACAGGAGGGACGAGCGACCGGCTCGGGGGTCACGGCAGCGACTTTTGGGTCAAACCCCGTCAGCACCAGGGAGGGACCCAGGTGTCCTGTCCCCGCGGTCCCAGGGGTGCAGCCACAGCACAGGGAAGGTGCCGGCGAGTGGGTCGGGAGGGGGACAAAGCAGTGGCAGCGGGTGAGGTGGGTGCTGCAGCACCCATAAGGGGGGGGACGGGGGCTCCTGGGTGGCTCAGGTCACCCCCCAGTCACCCGGGATGTACCTGTTGGGGATCCTGTCGGTGATGCGGTGGGTGGGCCCCATGGGACCCCGCTCCTGGCAGCGATGCCGGGTGGGTACCAGTCCTGCACCCAACTCCCCAGGTGCTCCCCTCCTCCTCCCCCCTCTGTCCTTGCCTCTTTCACACACAAAATAAACCAGGAACCACCTGGCAAATCAGATCCTTTTCCCTGTTAACCCTTTGTCCTGCGTCAACGCAGATCCTCCGCGCCGCCCTCGCCAGCGGACAGACACCCCCATTGCCATCGGGCACCCCACATTCAGCCTTGCTCCCCACTTCTCTCCTCCCTTACCCACCCACCGCAGCTCCGTGCTGGGCCGCAGGTGCCCTCAGCACAGAACAATGCTCTTTATTCCCCAGCCCGTCCCGTTTTTGGGGTCCAAGAACAGCCTTACGGTCCCCCTCAGGGTCTGAACTGCCCCTTCCTGCCCCCCGGGAGTCCTTCCCGTGGGAGTTACGGATGATCCACCACAGGTTGGAGCAACAAGCAGGAGCTGAACAAGCCCAAAGAGCTGTAGGGCAAGGAGCGTTACTCCGTGCCTCAGTTTCCCCGTCTCCCACAGGTGGGGATTTCCTTCCCCCTGGGGAGCTTTGGCGCAGCACAGTCACACTTTTCCGACCCGACACAACTCGCTGCCGGCTCGGAGCTGGGGTTTAAGCAGCCGATATGGGTGCAGGGAGCTGGTCGGGGTGGGGAGCAGGGCACCCACAAACTGTGATAAGGGACAGGGCAGGTGGAGGTGACTCAGGCTCGCAGCAGCCTCACGGGGCCCACGCTGCACCGTCTGCCGTGGGGCTGAGCCCCGTCCGCACCAGCCCCACGTTAACCCCGTCGCACGGGACCCCCGGGGCGGTGCCGGAAGGATTACGCACCTCGGACAAACCCAGCACGTCCGGATCCAGGAGGGGTTTCATTTCCTGGGAAAAGCCACCATGAAACGAAGCAGCCGCAGACGGAGCAAACCGATCCCGCACGGGAGTCACCTGCGAGCGATAAACCCCCCGGCGCGTTTAATCCCCATCTGCCAGAAGTGACCTGAAGGTTTCGAAAAGCCTTTGAGGTGTCCCAGCACCGCTGTCACACCAAGCACCCGTTCAGCAGAAAATAAAGGACAAATAAAGAAATGCCCTCTCGCCACACGCGTGTCCCCGGTCGCCCAGCCCAGAGCCAGCCTGCTCCTTGGCACCGGCTCTCTGCTCAGTATTCCTCAGGCTAATTATTTTGCCTGCGAGGAACGTGTTTGTTTTAAATAAACAGGTGGCACCGGGGACCTTTGCGCAGCTTTCGGGAGAGCGGTGCCAGGAGGTGACGCCTTCCCCAGAGCGCCCCGGGTCCGGAGCTGGCACAGCTCGGTCCTGCCCTGCCCCGCGGGGAGAGAAACCGCAGCCGCCGGGGCAGAACAAGCTCCCAAGTTTGTTTGTTTGTTTGTTTTGTTTTTCTGAAACCATCGGGATTTTAGTCGGACTGCTGCCCCGGTCTCGGGAGCGGGGAACAAGCCCCTCTCCCAGCTCACGCACGGGTTGCGGGGCTGCGTGGGAGCCCAGCGGCCATTTCGGCTCCTGGTTTTCAAGG
This sequence comes from Tyto alba, assembly GCF_018691265.1. Classification (NCBI taxonomy): domain Eukaryota; kingdom Metazoa; phylum Chordata; class Aves; order Strigiformes; family Tytonidae; genus Tyto; species Tyto alba. The sequence goes on from NW_024881329.1 coordinate 23,740,054, forward strand.
CGAGGACCCGAGACACCAAAACTCTCTAAATATTTCCAAGGGTTTTCCGGAACTGGCCTCCCTTCACCAGGGTGCAGGAGGACGGGGGCGGGGAAGGGTGTCCTCAGGGCTCTCCTCCTGGCGCACGCGAGCTCACAGCTCCGGCTCCGAAGCTCTGCCACCCCGCACCAGCACCAGCCGCGTCCCACCACCGGCTCAAGGCTCAAAGAGCAGCGCTACCGCTAGAGATACGACACAGACAACCCTTTACATCAGCCTCCTGTCCAAACACCCCCAGCCTGCCCTCGGAAAGCCAACCCCGAGCGCTGCTGGCAGCCGGCATCGGCTCCCTTCACCCTTTTCCGCCTGCGGACCCCGAGGGTGCAGCCCCCGTTTTGCAGCCGGAGCCGCCTTACCTCAGCCCGGCGAGGAGATCTCCGCTGCCGGGCACATCTGCACCAGTCAGCCCAGTTAGCACAAAACCCCCCCCCGCACCCTCCGGAGGGTTTTTTTGAGCATCAAACAGCAACCCGTCTCCCCGGCCGTGACGCTCGCCGGGCGAAACAAAGGGTGCAACCGGTGGCAGCGAAGGTTGGGGCGAGGGGGTGAGGAATCCCGGCTTGGAAACATTGTTCTGGTAACAAAGGCACAGTGTTTGCTCCGGCACGGGCTGGGATTTCAATCCACCAACACGAAATTCTCGGCTGCCACCACCGTGCCACCAACGGCCGGCCCCGCCACGGAGCCCCTGCTCAAACCTCGGGGGCAAAAAAAAAAAAATCAAAAAATCAACCACCTCTCACCACGTGTGGGTCCCCTGAGCCAAGTCATCGCTGTGCCACTGCCTCCTCCAGAGGAGGGGGGGAAAAAAAAAAAAAAAAAAAAAGCACAAATCCATGCCCAACAGGCAGCCATGCTATGATTTATTTACGGCGGTGAAAAGAAACCTTATACTAGTGCTCGGGGCTGTCAGAAAAGCTGGTGTGAGGTACCAGCCCTTTGGAAAACAGAAGAATGAACCCAGTAAAGCGATTTCTGCTCCCCACATGCTCCCTCTGCTCTCATTCTTGCATTTATTTTACTGATGGAGTAATATATGGATTTATTTCCCTGGCTGTATGGCCTTTAGCTGCTTCTGGAGGCAGCCAGGTGCCTCCAGGACCTCCTGGTAAAAGAAAAGCAGGCTTCTTTGGTGGTGGTTGTTTTATTACAGAGCCTTCAGTCCCTCAAAAGAGCAATCGGGGAGAAAAAAAAAAAAAAAAAAAAAAAAAAAAAGCAAAAAAAAACCAAACCCAAACCCAACCAACCAGACACACAGCAATTAACTGCTCACTGAAATACAGCGGGGCTTCCCAGGGAGCCGCTCTCAAAGGGAGGTCTGGTATCGGCAGCTCCTTCCCGCAGGACTTTCGGCAAAGGCAGCACCTGGAATTTATCTGCAACCGAGCGAGGGGACTCTGCTCTGAATGTACAGACGACAGGGTTTGGCTGGCAGCTTTTTGGTGGCTTTTCTTCCTCTTTTTTTTTTTTTACCAGGGAGGAAGCAACACAGCACTGCCATCGACGTGACGGGGCCGAAGCGTAGCCCCGGCAGCGCTTTTGCAGGCTGTTGCTGATCCAAACACCCCTGCAGCTCTGCGGGGGTCGATGTCGGCTCGCTCCCCGGGCTGGCACTGGGCTTTGCTCCCTTCTTCTTGGCCTTGGGGGTGCCATGCTTTCTCCTGCTCTACCGCAGCAGCAGCGGGATCCCGATGGAGGGCAGGGTCGTCAGGCCAACCCAGCCCAGCTGGAAGGAGAAGTTGTTAGAAAGAATTCAAAACAAATCAGGCGCAGCTGAGTTACAGCCGTCAGATCTTCCACCTGCAAAGCGTCTGGCCCAAATCCCACAGAGGTGGCTGGGATGGCAGCTGCTATTTCTGGGATATTGTCTTCCGGACGACAGACATGAGTTAACTACGATCCACCCTGGAGCTTTTCAGGCGACAGTAGTGCAAACCCAACACACTGTGCTGCAGTGTAACTGTAATTACTGCAGTGTAATTTCAATTATGAATTGAAAGGCACTTGCAAAGCGAGGTGAGCACCTCCTGTCAAACTCGCAATGAGCTGGGACTCCTCCCTGCCCAGGAGCACTCATGGGACCAACCCAAAAAAGAGAAAGAGGAGGAGGAGGAGGAGGAGAGTATTGCCACCTTCCCTCCTTGCAACAGAGCACGTGCAGTGTAAGAGTGCAGGGACACGCACCATCCCCTAATAGGCTCAAAGAGCACATTCAGGTGTATCTGTTGTCCAAGGTGGGCTACAATTGCATAAAAAGTCAGATGAAATCACTCACCATTGCCTGTCTGCCCTCCTGTGCCGGGTACGTGGCGGTGGCAGAGGTGAAGTTGAAGTAAGCAGCTTCGAGAGGCCGCAGAACCACAGCGTGGGACCTTTCGCTCGCTCTCAGGTCTGAAACTTAAGGAAAACAATTGCATTTCATCAAAGGAAAGCGAGGAGATGGGTAAAGAGGAGAATTGAACCAGGAGGCGAAGTGAGTCCTGCCGACAGAGCCGAGTCCCCTGCAGTTACGGATGCTCAGCCCCATCCGAGGCGGGTCCAGCGGCTCCTCTGATGCTGGAACCTCGGCGGCAGAGCTGCAGGACACCCGGGGAGAAATTTCAAAATATGAGAGCGTGCCGAGGGATCTGGAGCCACTTGATGCTGAACATCACAGAGAGGACACCAAAATCCTCCGGTGGGGAAAGAGTCACCCGACAGCTCCGTGCCGAACGCAGCGCTAAGCACGACAAAGAAAGGGGTAGGAGGAAAGGCTCAGATTTGGTGTTTTATTCACCGGGGGACTGTGTCACAGTGGGATGGCAGCTCCATACCGACCATTAACAGATGGAGGAACTGACTTTTGAAAGGTAAAAAGGCACCGAGGTGGGGAGGAGAGCCAGGGTGCATTACAAGGAGACTGCAGGAAGAGGAAGGCAAAGCCGAGAGAAGCTGCCAAAAAAAGACGGGAAACTGGATGTCAGAAAAGCTCAGAAAGCTAAGAAAGAGCGTCTGTGTGCCCGGGGAGGGGAACATCACAAGATGAACCACGAGGAACTGCGCTGTGCTGGACAGACAGCTTCCATCAGGCGAAAGCGGGAAGCAGCGAAAGCAGGGACAATGAAACGGGAGGGAAAAGGCAAATCGCGGGGTCGGACCTTCGGGCGGGGGGGGGGGGGTAAAGCTCAGCCGTAGCAGGAGCAGGGAACAGCACACCATGGAGCCCAGGGGCACTGCAGAGGCACCTGCACCCGGGGAGGTTTGCTCCTGGGGAGTATGGGACGAGGCTCACCCGGAGCCGGCGGTGTAGACGCTGCGCTGCAGGGGCCAGTTCTCCACAGCTCAGCCGTTTAACAACGATTTGGAGGCCAGGAGCCCGGCCCCTTCCCCACAGCGGGCCGTGCAGAACAGGGCGCACGCGGCGAGACTCGGGAGCCTCATCTAGATGCAAAAAGAAAGCGGAGTGTTTTATTGCAAAGGGGACGGTGCAGACGGGACAACTAAATGAGATGATTTACTACCAACTCCCGCCGGCGGCCCTTCTGTCCCCAGCAGACGTCCCTTCAGGCCACGTGTCCCCATTTCACAGCATCCCGGGATGAGGAGACCCCCCCCCCCGCTGTCGTTCTATACGTTATCTATATACAGTGAGGCACCAGAGCCCCCACTCTCTAGGCGGGGGGACCCTTCCTTCCCCCCAGCGTTCCCACCCCAGGCTGCTCCCACGCAGCCTCGAGGGCTCCTGCAAACCACAGACCCCCCAGCTCTCCACCTCCACAGACCTTCCAGCCCTTCGGTTTTAGAGCGAAGACTTGCAGAAGTGTCTGCAAAGGCCACTTTTATTTAAAAAATACAGTACTTCGTCATGGCCTGCGAGGGGCTCTGCTGCCCTCCAGAGAGCCCTGGGACCTTTGTTGGGCTTTGCAAAGGGTTGGGGTCAGGTTTGGGGTGAGGGCGGGGGTTTTTGAGTGAGAAAGTGAAGAGCCCCAATGTTTAGGGGCTGGCAAGGAAAGGTGGCTGCTGCAAAAAGCTTTCAATCCTGGCCATGTTTGTGTGGGAGCCAGAGCTGGGGGTCCGTGTTGGTCCTGCCTCTGTTTTGGACTTGAGTTAAAAGTTCTAGAGGAGCTCAAAGACCAAATGAAGGGTCCCAGACAGAATAAAAGGCCCACAGAGTCCTCTGGGGCACAAGGAAAGCCAGAGGGTAATTTGTGAGGGAACTTAAAGGGTCTTAAGGCCCTTACAGAGACAAAAGAAAGCTTGGGGAGGAAATGAGGAAGGTGAGATGGGATCCTGAGCAGAAAACGTCAAGTTCTCATAGGTTGAGGGACCGAACAGAGGCATCCTAATTAGCACAGAGGACAAAAAGAGTGCTCTGGGATGCAAAGAAAGCCTGAGGAGGGAGGTGCCCAGCACCATCCAGTACCAACCCAACCCCCCCAGGACCCTTCTAGTGCCCCCAGGACATTCCCAGATCCCCGCAACCCTCCCAGAGTCCCTAATATATCACAAAGCCACGCAGGACTCTCCAACGTTCTCCAGCACCCTCATCAGAGCCCCCAACCCCTCCCAGAGCCCCTCACTATCCTCCAAGACCTCCCAGAGCCTCCCAGTGCACATCAGAGCCCCCTCTAAATATCCCCAATACGCTTCCAGATGCCCCCCCAGCGACCCACAACCCCCCAAGCCTCCAGAACACCCCAGAGCTCCCAAGGTCGTCCCAGCACCTCCCAGTAACCCCGCTGAGCACCCAAGTACACCCTAAAGCTCTTCAGGACCCCCAAGAGCCACTCAAGCCCCTCCCAGTGCCACCTGTACACCCCCAGTACCAGTGAGAACCCTTCCCACACCCCCAATACCCACCCAGAGCCCCCCAGTTTGTACGTTTGTGTTAAGTCAAAATATGTTTTTTTTTTTTTTTTTTACATCGTTGCATGAGGGTCTTGGCCCACCAGCTGGTTGATGTTTTTGCTGAGCTGGAGCTGGAGGTGCTCACTGGCCTACGGAGATCCCCTTGCTTGGAAAGGTGTTTTCCGTTGATAGGGTTTGAAGAGCGAGCAACGCTTTGGCAAAAGGGTTAAAAAAACCAAACAACCAAACAACAACAAAAAAAAAACAAAACAAAAAACAAACCAAAAAAACCCAAACCAACAATAACCGATTTGGTTAGCTGCAAAGGCCAAAAATATGTGATAATTGTGATGGGTGATGTGAGCATTCTCAAATGTCACCCGGCTGCTGGAGGCTCGTTCAATTCCCCCGGCTCCCCCGAGGTGGCAGTGGCACCCCAGGCCAGCGCAGCACCCAGCTGCATCTAAAAGTGGTTCTCAGCAGAAGTTTTGCCACTGAAACCACCCGTTTTGTTCAAAGCCTGCAGCAAATACATACGTTTAAAGAAAAGGGGTTGATGGATTCGAGGTCTCGCCCGGAGGGTTTGACAGGAAAACCTGTTTTCTTCAGGGCTGGTTTTGCCGTCCCTGCTGGGAAGGAGCGCGGTGCCCGTGCTGCCGGGCTGCGGTGGCAGCTGGAGCGCCCGTGGCAGCAGCTACCTCTCGGTGTCGTCATCATCATCATGAGGATTTTACATCAGCATGAAGCCAAGGCTACCAGCAGCCTCCCCTCCCCACCCTCTCGGCAGCGGTGCAACCGTCCGTATCCTCCATCCCCGACTCCTAAACGCCGTTTTGGAGGAAAACACCAATTGCGGCGAGGTTGCGTGGAAGGGCCGTAGGTGGTGAGCAGTGCCAGGTGGGGAAGTACCAGCCGGAATTCCCTCTGCCACCCGCTCCTGCCTCCGGAGACCAAAGATGGATTTTTGGACAGCGAAACTGATCGTTTATTTTTTTCAAAGAATACCTCCAATTTCATCAACGTTGCACAGAGATAAAATCATACCCGTGTCATCGCAGGAGCGGTTAACGTTAAACTGGAAAGAGGAAAACACGATCTCTGTTATAACTGTAGGCGATCTCCGTTATAGCTGCAGGTACTGCAATTTTACTCTGAAAAAACCCAAATTTTCCCTCCAACAGAAGTCACTAGGTGCCTCTAAATCACACTCCAAAATCCTCCCACACAAGGGACTCCCTCCCAGCCTGCAGCACAGGTGGATCTAACAGAAGGACGTTGCCCATAGAGCCAGAAAAGGATTCTTGAAGTCAGTCGGTGCGTGCGAGCGTAGCGCCAGTGGTTGCCTGAAGCCTCGGGGCTCCTCTCTCAAGCGCAGGGTCCGTCTATATTAGCGGGTAAGAGGCGTAACTGGCGATCCCACAGTGGTTTGCGTTGTTTCTCGACATGAGGATATAGCCCTTGTCACCAAAACTCACGCCCCAGCTTTTGGGACGGGGAACAAACAAACAGAGAAGAGAGAAAATAAATTCCTTTTTTCCGTAAGGGAAGCGGCGGCTTTATCAACATCGCAGCATTGATGTGTTTTCGTTGACTGCTTCATGGGATTTCTAATCCCCTATTAAGTTATGACAACACTCTTGAACATAAAGGGAACTCAAGGTTAAATCTTAAATGCATTTCAAATTCCTTCGCGCTGCAAGGATGACATAAAGGTGCTTTGTCGTGGCCAAGCATGAATCCTTAGGGAATCGTTTAAGGACCAACACCGACCTCCAACTCTAGAACAACCCCCGCTGCACAAGCACCCAGCAGACCTCCCTCTCATCTGTACAATGCCGGGGCGTTATAAAATTGTGAGGATGCCGGTTTGAGAGCAGGAGGGCTCCTAGGAGAAGCCTGTCCCCATCAAGAGTGAGCATGAGCTCGGTGGCACGCGGCTGGGCCTTTACCTGTTTTTCACGAGCCAATAATCCTTATCATTTAGGGTGCCATAGCCGACCACGAGCACTGCGTGATTCACCTCCTGGGTGCACCGGGGGTCATCGTACACACCTGGAAAAAAAGGAGTTTGGAAGCATGTCATCAGCCCACACGACCTCGTCATCTTCGAGTCAAAGTCAACCTCCAGCATAGTCACTTCCTCCAGGAATTAAGCCCCAACTTGACCAGTTCCGACAAATTTCAGAAGCTTTACATGCAGAAAGACACAGAAGACTGTGAAGAAGATCTCCGGGGTAAAAGGACATACCTGACCTGTACAAGAAGAAGGTGGGCTGGGTGGCATCAATGGCAACAGAGACCGGTCCGATGTTGGCTACAGCATCTTTCATGGCTTCTTCGTTGGCATACGGGAGCTCAACGTACTTGGAGCAAGTGGCGGCTCGCGTGGAAGCGTTGTACTGACACGTCCCATTCTGGTAGGAACAAGGGGGAGTCGAGGAGAGGAGCGTGAGGAACCCACCGGGAACATCTCCAGACTCTCAGGTGGGGGTTTGCTATCAGCCCTTTTTTACCCTGCGCTACCCCATTCTTCACTTTTCTTTGAGCACCGTTTCTCTGTACCAGCTTACAGATAAGATGGCTGGGAGGACCCGAGGAGACCATCTTGTCCATCTCACTTCCCCACAAGAAGAGCAGCCAAACCACCGCAACAGAATTCTCTGCCTTTTTTCTAGAAACCTCTGACGACAATACTTCTACCACTTCCCTAAAGAAACTGTCCTTGCTTCCTCATCCTTCCCATCAGGAGGCTCCTCCTCATGTTTGGCATAAAATTTTTCTATTGTAAATTAAGCCCATGGCTTCTCGGTCTCCCTTCGGACACAGAGAGCAGCCTGTTTGGTCTCTGTAGCTGCCTTACACACGTTTGAAGACTTGTATTCCACTTTTCTTTCTTGGACTGAGCTGCTGTTACTTTGACCTGTTTCCATGGGCCATGTTTTCAGGGCACCAGGTCATTTCAGGGCATCTCTTCTCTCTGGCCACCGAGACTGCCAGCACTGGGATCTTTATTTTCTTATGGCTTTTTCCTTATGACCTTGCAGCAGTCATCCAGCGTTTGTTAGAGGCAACCTTTAAAAAAACAATTGTATGAACCTTGTTCACCAGAAACCTCTGCCCACTGGAATGGTAGAAATACCAATATTCCATTTTTCAACTACATTGGATGGGATAATACAGAGAGCTGAGAACAGGACCCAGGACTCCTGTCCCATTTTTCCCTTCCGTGTAGTACATTGCCTCATAATTTATGTAGGACAGAAAGAAACATGTAGAAATTCTGGCTCCCAGTCCAGTCATTCACCTAAGAGAAAAAAACAAAAGTCTAAAGGTCCCTTTCCCTGGGTTTGACTGCAAAGGCTGAGGAGATGACAGGAGGCTGGTAGAAAACGAGACAGAGAGAAATGAGCGGGCAGGGAGGAGAAAGGCGTCTGCGCAGGAGAGCAGGAGGAACGGCCGTGCTGCCTCCGCGCTCGTGTTTTTCTGCAGCTGCACGTGCTGCCCGGCTCTGCTGCCTACCTGAGCCGTGTAGGGGTAGGAATCATCCGAGTCGATCCCTTCGTTGTCGATGATGTACTGGAAAGCACTGGTCATGAACCCTCCACTGCAGCCTTTGTTCCCGTACATCATGGAGCAGTCGACGAGGTTCTGGGTGCTCAGGGACACCAACTTCCCCGTCTTCAGCTTCACCTGGGCCTCGAGGGCTCCCACGGCGCTGAACGCCCAGCACGACCCACAAGCACCCTGCAAAAGCCCCGGAGCTGCTCAGACCCAGCGCGGGACCGAGGCACGGAGAGGCCCAGGGAGAGCTCCAAACCTGGTTCTTCACGTCGGTGACGCAGCCCCTCTCCCTCCAGTCCATCGTGTCCGGGACGTCGCTGCCAGGCGGCGGTCGGGACGCGGAGCTCCGCTTTGGCCGAGGGACAACGTTCAGCCCAGTCAGCAAAGCCACCACTTCTTCGCTGCTCTGGTGGGAAAAGCAAAGCCCTGCTCGGGGTGGCCCGGTCTCTGGTGAGTCCGACACCGGGTGTACTGGAAGTGGAAGGGGATTTCCCTGGGACAGCAGGAGGAAGGCCTGTGGAGTCCTCGGCTTTTTAATTGTCACGGTCACTTTCCAGCCGTTCATCGGGAAGGGCGAGGAAAAGAAAACACAAAGCAGAACTCCAGCCCCCCCAGATCCCTAGAAGCTGACACAGCTGATCGAGCGACTCTGCAACCTTGGGGCCCGGGAGAGGGAGGGTTTGCAGATCTGTATAATGCCCGGGACCAGCTCTGCGCACCCCAAAGGCCGCGCTAAGGAGTTATTTCCTCGCGCCAGATTGCCTCACGCCAGCGGGTTGAGCACAGGAGCGTCTGAGCGCTTCGTCCCCGGCTGCTGGAGTCCGGCAGGAGAGGACGGGCTGAGAAGGGCGGTTGGGAGCTTTCCCAGCCCTGACCCACTCCCTGTGCCTCGGCACGTTAACCTGGCAGGGAATTAGCGATGAAGGGACCCCCCTGCTCGGCGGCGTGGCCGGCACCCACCATGTCTCCCAGGTGGTTCATGCCCAGCTCGTAGGAGTGCAGCCCCAGCGAGTGCTCCAGGTTGTGCAGCGTCACCAGTCGCAGGTTCCTCTCCCACGTCGCGCGCCGGGCCCCTTCCTCCTGCTGAAATCGAACGCGGGCTCGTGGGGCGGAACAGCAGCCCCCGCGGGCGTCCCACCCCCCTCTGCCCCCGCAAAGCTTGCGGGGAGCCCCCCGACAACCCCTCCCTGGGGACCAGCAGCGCTCCGGGGCGCTGCCGGACCTTCTCCCCCGAGCAGCACCCACCACCTCCCGCCGCCCCCCCCCGGGACCCCCCCACCTCGTGGCGGTACTCCTTGCCGTAGGTTTTCTTCCAGAGCTGCCAGTGCCAGTCCAGCGCGGGGTCGGGGGGTCCCAGGGCCCCCGCCAGCGTGGCCAGCAAGGCGATGGAAGCCAGCAGCTTCATCCCGCTCAGCTGGGGCCGGCGAGTCGGAGCGACGCGGCGCGCGCTGGGAGCAGAGGGCTCAGAGCCGGAGCCGTGCTTGACCCCTTAGTGACAAATCCGGTTTGGTAAGGGAGGCACAACGGTGATGACATCCCTGACCTGGACTCCCTGGCATGCCCTCCGCTGGGTTTCTACACCGGGTGATGCCAACAGCTCCTGTCCTGCCCGCCCAGACGAGCACCCCGCAAAGCGGCACGGCCTCGCCCGCTGCGCACCCCCGACCCCCGACGCGAAATCCCACCCGGGGACTCAGAGACCTGCCCTCGGCGGGGGGAAGTCTGCTGGCGCCCACCCGCCGGCCGTGCGGACACCGACGCGCAGGGACACATCCAGACAGGCGCCGCGTCTCAGCTCCACCCTGCCCGAGAAACCCTCCCCGAAGGAGGTTTCACACATCGCCCGGTCAAGCGGCTGTTTTGAAAAACCTGTGTTTCCCAGCACCTTAAAAAACAAAAACAAAACCAAACCAAACACCCCCTCCGCCCCAAAATCCCATTTTTATCCAACCAATGTCCACCAGTTCCTTAGGATGGGCTGCTACGTGCAATTCAACTACCCAGAGAGGGCTTGGAGGAGATTAGAGATAAGATGGAGTCAGAGTCTGCATAAAAGTATTGTTCCTTCAGTTTTACTTCCTCAAAGCCCAGTCCTCGCAGAGGCGTGTTAAAACACCCAAGTACCCAACGTACCTGAAAAGGCCCCTTCGGGTGGTGGGTACCGGCGGGGGGGGGCGGTGCTGGGGACAAATCCAGCGCGTCCCCGGCGTCGGGACACCCAGGACCCCTGGCACACGGCAGCTGCAGCTCGACCGACTAATCACGAGTCAGGAAATGAGGAAATACTCTGATTTCATTTTCACTTATCTGGGAACTGGGCTTGCCGTGCTGGTCACGGGGTTATTGGAAGCAGGACCCTCAATAACCTCAGAATATGATTGCAGGTGAGAAAACGCCCTTTTTCTAGCAGCCCAATAAATTAATGGCAAGGCTCTCACGGTGGTTTTATGGGGGTTACGGGCCCAGCGGGCGCGAGCAGGGGTCACGCTCCTCTGACAGGGTTCTTGCATTGTTGTGACTTGGTGCTGAGCTGAGACAGGAGGAGGTCAAGCACAGAGCCTTGCTACTGGTTTGAACTGGGTATACCTGAGCTCCCATCCCACCACTACAGCGCCAACCAGACCAAACCCAGCTCTTAGAAAGAAAGGAAAAAAAAAAAAAAAAAATCACATTTATTCCCTTTTTGGTGGGGAGGCACAGATCGGAAGACGAGGTTTAAATATGGGCATGGGGTGGAGCTGAGCTGGCCAAGCACGGACAGCAGGAGGCATGTGGAGCACCCAGCCCATTGCCGACAGCCAAGCCTCCAGCTGCCTGGAAATCACCCGCCAGCCTCTTCTCGGGGCATCCTCTGGGTCCCCACGAAGGACAGCCAGGCAGGAGGGTGCGTTTCTCGCCCCGGCAAAGCCCCGCGGGACAGAAAATGGCTGCAAGAAACCGTCTGCTGAGAGAAGAGGAGGAAGCAAAGCGGCGTCCCAAGAGCTTTGAAAACGCGGCTGAGTCATTTTCTAAAAAGCTGCCGGAGATTGCAAGAGTCAGCAATGACAACAGAGCGCCTTCCACCTAAATAACTGAAATAATTCCCAACAGATGATCCCTTATTAGTGGAGAAGTGCCGGGGGGAGGGTGAACGAGATGGTCACACTGGATGAGACGCTCCTCATTTCTGCTGCTTCCCTCTCAAACTGCAAACGGGCTGCTCGAGGAGGGGAGGTCGGAGCCGAGCCAGGCACGCTGGGGATCAGCAGGGTGCGCGGTGGCATCTCCAGAGCCTGTCCCAAAGCAGGGAACCCCTCTAGATCCGGGGGGAGGCTCCGTGGCTGGCAATCCCGCAGCGGTTTCCACGGTTCCTCGCCATCCGGATGTAGCCCCGGTCACCAAAATGCACACCCCAGCTTTTGGAAGGAGAAAGAAGCAAAAATTAGACAACAGGGGGTAGCTGCCTCCTTCTGCACCACCCCTCACTCCCGCTTGTTGCTCTCCCCACCCCTTTTTATTTTTTTTTTTTTTTTTCCAACGCATGCTTCCTCCGCAGCAGCCGCAGGAATAGTCAAATGTGCATCTTCTGGCCAAAAAGGCTGAGCCTCCTGACTGCTTCCCTGCCAGATTTTGCGGCCACTAACTCCGGGGGGCAGAGGAAAATCGCTTATTTTCTGTGTGCTGGAGTGAGTCAGAACCACCAGGGAAACAGCAGATAAAGGTGAACGAATCGGTTTTGAATATTAAAAATACTTTTTTTTCTTTTTTTAAGATCCTACCAAGGCCAGAGATGAGAGACAGAGGAGGAAACCGGCGGGTTTTAGCCCAGCTCTGATCTCTGATACGAGGATAAAGGAGCTTTGTTGACAGAACTGCCCACAGTTGAGTTTTTTTTGTTGTTGTTTTTAAAAAAGATAATGGTTCTCAGTTGCTGAACGCAGCTTCGCTGACACTGCAGGGATTTTTTTCCAGAGCCGTGTCTGAGCACGACCGTTCCGTTTCAACACCACGTTTCTTCTTGTTCTGCGTCTGAGGCAGTGAAAAGCATGTTCACAAATGCGTTTCAGTGCAAGGGGAAGCCCGGCTGCAAGGACCCTTGAGGCTGTGCCTCCAAACTGGCCGAAGGAGGGGGCTCGCCAGCGCGTCCCCAGGTCAAACCAGCTCGGTTTCTCTCTCCAAGAAGCACCAGCCCTTTGCGCTGACTCAGCACCCAGGAAGGCTGGAAACCTCGGAGTTTCCCGCGGAGCAGAAATCCCGTGTTCTGAGCCAGCACCGAGGAGCCAGGCAGGAGCGTTTCGGGTGACGTACGGCGGTTGGGGTTTGCAGGGCTTAGTCGAGGGCCCGTTGCACCACGGCTGCGGTGGAGCCGGGCCAAGAACGTAACTCCAGAAAGCTGACGGGCTCTGCAAAAGCGCATCGCTGGCGTCTCTTTGTGCCCCTCGGAAAGGGAAAGCTGCTCAGCCTCTGGGTTTGCTGTACCTGTTTTTCACGAGCCAGAAGTCCTGCCCGTCGGAAGAGCCGTAGCCGATGACGAGCACGGCGTGATTCGCCACCTGAGAGCAGCTCGGGTCATAGGAGATACCTGGAAGGCATTTGGAAAGAGCCTTTGGACAACCCGCCCTAAGCCACCGCCCAAACGGGAACTAAATTCGCTCTTTGGGAGGTGTCACCGGCGCCCGCTGCCGGGAATAAGGGCAGCACAAGCCAAATACGAGTCAAAGCCGAAACAATTCCTGTTTAAGGAAGCCGGGTGGCGGGAAGGCAAGCACGGGCCTCTCTCGTGACCCCCTGGAAGCCCCACCGGCTTTGTACAAGAAGGAGGTGGGCTGGCGGGCGTCGACGCTGGCAGAGACGGGCCCCACGTCGGCGCCGGCGCCCTGCAGCGCGGCCTCATCGCCGTGCGGCAGCTCAACGCAGCCGGAACACGTGGCCGCCCGCGCCGCCGGGCTGCAGCGGCACGAGCCATCCCGGCCAGCGAGGGGAAGGGGGGGGAAGGAAACCTGTCAGGGCGCCCTGCTCGGCGCAGAACTGACGCTCGCGGCGCCGAAGACGGGCAACCGCGTGGCTTGCCAAAGCGGATTTCCTCCGGGAGCGACAGGACGATTAACGCCGCCGATTTGAGCGGAGCCAGCCTAAGCACTGCCCGGCTCTGCTGCCTACCTGAGCCGTGTAGGGGTAGGAATCATCCGAGTCGATCCCTTCGTTGTCGATGATGTACTGGAAAGCACTGGTCATGAACCCTCCACTGCAGCCTTTGTTCCCGTACATCATGGAGCAGTCGACGAGGTTCTGGGTGCTCAGGGACACCAACTTCCCCGTCTTCAGCTTCACCTGGGCCTCGAGGGCTCCCACGGCGCTGAACGCCCAGCACGACCCACAAGCACCCTGCAAAAGCCCCGGAGCTGCTCAGACCCAGCGCGGGACCGAGGCACGGAGAGGCCCAGGGAGAGCTCCAAACCTGGTTCTTCACGTCGGTGACGCAGCCCCTCTCCCTCCAGTCCATCGTGTCCGGGACGTCGCTGCCAGGCGGCGGTCGGGACGCGGAGCTCCGCTTTGGCCGAGGGACAACGTTCAGCCCAGTCAGCAAAGCCGCCACTTCTTCGCTGCTCTGGTGGGAAAAGCAAAGCCCTGCTCGGGGTGGCCCGGTCTCTGGTGAGTCCGACACCGGGTGTACTGGAAGTGGAAGGGGATTTCCCTGGGACAGCAGGAGGAAGGCCTGTGGAGGTCTCGGCTTCTTAATTGTCACGGTCACTCTCCAGCCGTTCATCGGGAAGGGCGAGGAAAAGAAAACACAAAGCAGAACTCCAGCCCCCCCAAATCCCTAGAAGCTGACACAGCTGATCGAGCGACTCTGCAACCTTGGGGCCCGGGAGAGGGAGGGTTTGCAAATCTGTATAATGCCCGGGACCAGCTCTGCGCACCCCAAAGGCCGCGCTAAGGAGTTATTTCCTCGCGCCAGATTGCCTCACGCCAGCGGGTTGAGCACAGGAGCGTCTGAGCGCTTCGTCCCCGGCTGCTGGAGTCCGGCAGGAGAGGACGGGCTGAGAAGGGCGGTTGGGAGCTTTCCCAGCCCTGACCCACTCCCTGTGCCTCGGCACGTTAACCTGGCAGGGAATTAGCGACGAAGGGACCCCCCTGCTCGGCGGCGTGGCCGGCACCCACCATGTCTCCCAGGTGGTTCATGCCCAGCTCGTAGGAGTGCAGCCCCAGCGAGTGCTCCAGGTTGTGCAGCGTCACCAGTCGCAGGTTCCTCTCCCACGTCGCGCGCCGGGCCCCTTCCTCCTGCTGAAATCGAACGCGGGCTCGTGGGGCGGAACAGCAGCCCCCGCGGCCGTCCCACCCCCCTCTGCCCCCGCAAAGCTTGCGGGGAGCCCCCCGACAACCCCTCCCTGGGGACCAGCAGCGCTCCGGGGCGCTGTCGGACCTTCTCCCCCGAGCAGCACCCACCACCTCCCGCCGCCCCCCCCCGGGACCCCCCCACCTCGTGGCGGTACTCCTTGCCGTAGGTTTTCTTCCAGAGCTGCCAGTGCCAGTCCAGCGCGGGGTCGGGGGGTCCCAGGGCCCCCGCCAGCGTGGCCAGCAAGGCGATGGAAGCCAGCAGCTTCATCCCGCTCAGCTGGGGCTGGGGAGGCAGTGCCGGACCCCAACCTGGGCGTTTTGCTTCCCCACCATTCCCAAACCCCCCCCCCCCAATCCCCTTTGAGCCTTTTTCCTTGGCCGGGAGCTCTCTCTGGCCGCACAACGATGCTCCACGGCCCCAGCGCAACCTTCACACGGGGCCGGACCCTTCCCACACACACACACCTGCAGTGCCACCCCCCCCCAAAAAAAAAACCCTCTTTGACGGAAACTTCACCCATCTCCACGTATTTCCTCCCAACTTTCCGTCTCCATCGCTGCGGCTGCTCTTGAGGAAAAGCAGCAGTCGAGGGGGACACACCGAGGGGGACACAGCAAGGGGGCAGAGATGGACTCTGTCCCCAAAGCGAGCGCAAAGGGACCGTTTCTCCACGTTCTCCAGCCAAAACTCACCCCAGGGAGATGTCTCACCTGCCCGCCCGGCCACGGTGCAGCTTCCCACGGAGGCCCGGGACGGCGCGGGGGCGCGAGGAGTTCCCTCCGCTCGCCGCAGCCGGGAGCCGGCGAATGAGGAAATTCTCCGATTTCACTTTCTTTTCACCGCGTTGTTTTTGAACAACCCCAGTGGTGCATCCTGGCAGGCCCTGATGAATTATCCAGCGGCCCTCATCCCCTCCCTCGCCCCCCAGGCCGTTTGCCACCCACGTCTCAGTGCGTGGGTGTGAGTGGGAAAAAGAAACTTCTTTTTAAGCATCTAAACTTTTCTCGCATTAATTTTTAAAGCAGATATCACCTTCCCTTCCTGTTAGTGCTCGCCCTGAGCTTTGCTGCAGTTAGTTTTCAATTTGTTTCATTAAAAGGGACACTTGGATTGGGGGTTTTGGGGAGACACGGGGTTTTGGCTGCAAAACACCCCCAACCCCAGCACCACCCTTCGCCCCAGAGCTGTAGCAGCCCGCACCAGCTGCTCATTTGTTGCTCCGCTTTCTTCCTCTTTAAACCCCCCGTATTTCTTCAGCCTGTTTCAGGGGTCCTGCAAAACCAGCTGGGATTTTGCAAAAAGACCCCAGCAGCATCTTTCCTCCCCGCTTCGCTCCAGCATCGCCTGTTTTGCCGTTGGCTCCTGCCCCCTCGGCAAAGGGAAGGACTTTCCCCCCGCGGGGCCAGCGCAGCACAGAGCGAACCAGCCCGAGCGTTTATTCCCAACGGGGTTTATTTTAAAAATGAAGTCGTATCATCCTCTGCAGCCCCCACTGGGACGCAGGGTGGGGGGAGACAGACCCGCGCTCCCCATGGGGACGTTCCACCTGTGCGGGATGTCCCGGTGCATCCGCGCTCCCGGGGGCAGAGGCTGGTGTGGGACTGGTTTGCACAAGCAACTCCGGACAGAACAGACCCCGCGGAGCCGCGGGAGGGCAGAACCCGGCACACGCGGTGCCGGCACGGCAAAGGAATCCCGGGAAAACGGTTGGGGGGGAGCTCATCGCTCATCGCACCGTTCATCTGCAGCCGGAGGGTCTCTCTCCCCGCCTCCCGGGGGAGATTTCTCACGGGCAACGTCAGCTTCGGAGATTGGGAGCGGAAAGCTTGAAGGGAGGGAAGCAGGGAGAGCGGCCGGGCGCGGCGCGGGAGCGTGCCAGGAGCGCTCACATCTTGGGGAAGCTGGCGAGGTTGGCGATGCCGCAGGCGTTGTTCATGTTGCGCGCCAGGAGGACGTAGCCCTTGTTGCCCCACTCCTCGCCCCAGCTGCGGGGGAGAAAAGGCCAAGCCTGAGCCACCGGCAGAGCCGCCGGCGAACGCCGACCTGGCGGAGAGCGGCCGCGCCGGCCCGCCGTACCTGTTCTTGATGATCCAGTGCTTGGTGCCCTTCTGCGTGCCGTAGCCCACCGCCAGCACCGCGTGGTTGATGTTTTCGGCGTTGCAGCTCTCGTCGTAGTACACGCCTGGGGGACGGGACGGAGGGTTACGCCTTGGATAAACCACCCGGCCGTGCCTCAGTTTCCCCGAGCTGCCCCGGGGCCAGCGGGGGTTCCCCCAGCCCCTCACCCCGGCTGTAGAACTGGAAGGAGGGCAGGCTGGCGTCAATGCCCACGGAGACGGGGCCGATCCTGGCCACGGCCCTCTTCAAAGCCTTCTCGTTCCCTTCGGGGATTTCCCGGTAGCCGCGGCACTTGGCCGCCTTCCCGGTGGGGCTGTACATGCAGCTCTCATCCTGCGCGGGACCGGCAAGGTCAAGGTGAGACGGGGACGGGAGAGCAAACGGAGGCCTCACCCCCCTGCCCAGCCCCGGACCTGGCCGATGTAGGGGTAGGCATCCTCGGAGTCGATGCCGCGGTTCTGCCGGACGTACTCGAAGGCGTTGGTCATGTAGCCGCCGCCGCAGCCGTCGTTGTTGGCCACGCAATCCACCAGGTTTTGGGGGCTGAGGGCGAGCAGCTTCCCCGTCTTCCGCTTCAGCTGCCCCTCCAGCGCGCCCACCGAGCTGAAAGCCCAGCATGAGCCACACTGGCCCTGTGGGGACAAGGAGGGGTGACGGCGGGGTGCCAGCCCGCGCCGGGCACCCCCCGGGAGCACCCCGCTTACCTGGTTCTTGACGGGGGTCACGTAGCCTTTCCTCCTCCAGTCCACGGCAGCCGGGGCTCGCTCAGACCAGTCGGGGACGTAGAGCGTCTCGTTGCGACGCGGGCGGCCACGGGGCACCTTCAAGCCCGTCATCATCCTCACCACCTCCTCGCTGGTCTGGGGAAGGAGCGCGGGGTGGACGGGTGCAGCCCTGGGGCTGCTGGGCAGAGCACCCAAGGGTGCTGAGTCTCTCTGGCACCCCGCTCGTGTCCCTCCCCGGTGACACTCACCATGTCACCCAGGTGGTTCATGGCCAGCTCGAAGGTGTGGACGCCCAGCGCGTGCTCCAGGTTGTGGGTGTTGATGTACTTGAGGTTCTTCTCCCAAATCACCCTCCGCGCCACCTCGTCCGCCTGCACCACGGGGCGAGACGGTGCTGGGTGAAGGGGTCCTGCGTCCCGTCCCCACCCCCCCTTGCCCTGGGGACACCACCGGGCTGGTCCCCAGCTCCCCCCCAGGGGCCGGTCCCCTCCCGGGGGGCTCTGCCGTACCTCCCCGTTGTACTGCTTGCGATGGGTTTTCTTCCACAGCTCCCACTGGGCGTCCAGCTCCCGCTCGGGGCGCAACTGGGCCACCACCGCGGGGACCAGCAGGGCCAGCACCGTGGGCCACCACATCCTGGGGACCCGGGACAGGGACTGAGCCTGGGAGGGCTGGAGGGGGGCAGGACCCTGTGCCCACGACCGCCTCCAGCTATAGGGGCCAGGACCCCCCGTCCATCCCGTTCCCAGACCCCACGCACCCCGTTATTGAGCCACGAGGGGCTGGGGGAGACCGGAACCCCATACCCACCCCATTTCCAGGCCACGGCAACCAGCAGCCCCTGCCCACCCCGGTTTCAGGCCAGGACCCCCCCCCCGTTCGCCCCATTTCGGGGCCGGGACCCCCCCGCCCGCAGCGCTGGCCGGGCGCAGGCATCACATGAGCTGGGACAGCTGGTTCCCATCACGGCCCCACCGGCGCCTTCCGGCAGCCTCCGGCCAGGGGGGAAACTGAGTTTTGGGGGCGCACAGAGCAAGGGGTGCAGGTGGGGGGGGGGAGCACCCACGCATCCTGCCCCCTCCCTCGCTTTACCCCTCGCCCCCAGCATCCGCTTCCTCACCAGACCCCTGGGGCAGAGCAGGAATGGGGCCGCCAGCCCCAGCCTGCAGCCCACAGCCCCGCTCGATGCTCCGTGCCTCAGTTTCCCCCTTCGCACCTCTAACACCAAGCTGACGCGCAGGGCCCTAGTTCCCCACCACCCCCACCCCCCTGCACACACATTCCCACTGGGGTCTATTTCCCCAGGGCTAAAAAACCACTCGACCGCCCCGTCCGCGACACCTCACCGGGTGCCCCGTCCCCCCGCGGGACCCCCCCCCGCCCCGCTTACCCCAGCATCGTGCTGTCGGCAGGAGGATGGGGCGGCCTGGGGGTGCGGAGGCCGCGGCCGCGGCTCTTTTATAGCGCTGGATTGAGGAAGTCGAGAGGCGGCTGGAAAATGTTGGCGGGCGCCCGGGTCTGCGGGGGGTTCGTAGGGGAGGGAAGGAGGCGGCGGGGAGGGGGGGGACGGGACACAGCAGCAGCCCCCCCCCCCGCCTTCACGTGGTGCTGGGGGGCAGAGCTGAGTCAGCCCTGGCCCAGGGGCTCTGGGTGCTGCCCTGGGGACCCCCCTCCTGTCCCCGGGGACACCCTGGGGACCTCGTCCTGCCCCTGAGGACGCCCTTCCACCCCCCCGCTCCACCCTGGGGAACCCCCTCCTGCCCCCGCACCCCACACTGGGGACATCCCCCTACCCCAGGGACCCCCTCCTGCCCCCCACTCTGGGGCCACCTCCCTTGTCCCAGAGCCACCCTCCCACCCTACGGCAAAGGGGCTGTTTGTGTCCCAGGAGACACCCCCCACCCCAGCCCTCCCGGCAAGGGCTGAGCACCCCCTTCCCTCGGGAGAGGCACGACCTGGCAGGATTAGACCCTCCCCAGCAACTCAGGGTCGTGGTGTGACAGCTGGAGCTGAGGACAGGACCACCCCAGTGTCCCCAACCCCAGCCTGCTGTGCAGTGCAGGATTCGGCCACCCCCCGTGCCCAGTTTTGGGGGGCAGAGGTAGAGGTTGGGGGCCCCCCGGCCCGTCCCTGACCCCAGGCAGCAGCACCGCGGGGCAGCGGGGCCAGACGGTGCTTTCTGTGGTGACTGGCACCTCGTCACGAGTCAGAAAACCTTGTTCACTGCCCGGGAAGGTCCCAGGGGCATTAGTCCCCTGTCCCAAGCGCTGGGGACATCATCATCATCATCATCATCCAGCCGTGGGTAAGAGGACGGAGCGTCCCAGGGAGCAAGGGGCAGAGTTAAGGGGACAGCAGCAGCACCGAGGCACGGATCCAGGCTGGAGCCACCTCCAAAATAAGCCCACGTCACCCCACCCCGGTGGGGTCCCTGGGGTGAGGGACCTGCACCCCTGGGGCGAGCTCCCCCCCCCCCCCCAGGAAAGGGGGTGGCTGAGTCAGGCCGGGGCTCCGCCGCGGACTCATCGCCCACGGGGCCCTGACTCGGCCGCGCGTGACCCAGGGGCGAGGCCACCGGCCCGGGGCCCCGCTCCTTGGCTGGGGGGGGTCTGGAGGAGAGGCTGAACTGGGAGCGCTGGGCTGCTCCCCCTCGCCAAGTGCAGGGCTGGGTGAGAGCGTGAGGGAGGGGTAACGCACTCCAGCCCCCACGTGCAACTAATGAAGAGGGGGGAAGGAGGGAGGGTTCAGCCCCAGCATCGCTGCGAGGCCACGGCCGAGGATTCAGGGCCCCGGTGGTGTGAGCACAGCCGGGGTAGAGGGGAGGCAGAAACGAGACAGAGCTTTGAAAAAGGGAAAATAGCTTGTTGTAAAATCTCTGCTACATATAATCATCTGTGATTCCTGCAACAAGAGGGAGCCCTGGGCCCGAAACAAGCCCGGAGGAGGAGGTTTGGCTCCTGCCCGCCCCAGGCGACTGTACGATAAAATAACCGCCCCCCCAGACAGTGAAAAATAACACAATTACCAGAAGGGGCTCTGGCCCACGTCCCGCTCCGCAAGGGCACCGCGCGCCAGCCTGGGGGGGTGGCAGATGCCTCACCAGTCCCCGTGCCAAAGCCCGGCCAACCCTGCCCCCGCGGCTCAGCTCCAGCTGGCTCTTCCTCCCCCCCCCAGCTTCAACTGCCCACGGCGGGACCCAAAATTTGGGGGGGGTGGTGGTACAGGAGTGTCACCCCCAAGGTGACAGGGAGGGGGGACACACAGACCTGGACGTCGTCGCTTTTTGTCCATGCGGCCCCAGGTCCTGGCGCGTTCCCCAGGGACTTGGATCGCGGCAGAAATGGGGATCTGTCTCCTCCTCCTCCTCCTCGGGCAGCCGAGCGCGGTGCTGGTCCTTCCCCGCGCCCGAGGAGGGACCCCGGGGACGGCGGCCACCGCGCTGCTTTACACAATCCACCTCCTCGAAGCCGGAGAAAGTTCCAGAGCGCGGCAGCGGGGGCTGCTGCGGAGGAAGAGGGGCCCGGCCTGGTCATTGCTGGTAGCACTTTCCCCGGGTGGGACGGGGGTGGATCACAGGACGTTTCCAGACTCCCTAACCGGGAGGTTCCCACCTTTCCATAGATAAATTTGGAAGTGGCGTTCAAAGTGAGAAAAACAAAACCAGCTTCAAATCTTAACTTTCCAACAAAAGCAGGAGAGGAAAAAATAAAAATAAAAATAAAAATAAAATGAAAGCTTTCTGCTCCGCTACCAAGAGGAACCGCGCGGGATCTCGGCGAGCGCTGAAAGCGGACAGCGGCACACCCGCCTGCGGGGTCACCCCCCAGGGACGGGATCTGCCCCGTGCAGCTCCAAAACCTCCCGAGGGTCTCCCCCCCCCCCCCCCCCGCAGCACCCAGACCCCCGGCCCTGCCCCGCGGCAGCTGCTCGCGGCCAGCCCCGCCAAGGCGCAGCGCGGCGGGCAGGAGAAACACCCGGATTTCATCGGGAAGAAAAGCAGGCTGCCAGGAGAGCTTCGCGTTCCTCCCCCGCCGCAGTCGGGCCAAGTTTCCTCCCAAGTAAACCCAGCGAGGAGCGAGTGTTCCTGTCGAAACCGAAGCACGGCTTGCCGCCACGGGGGGAATCAAACTGCTCTTCCAGTCCCTACACACCCTGAGGAGAGCAAGATTCACCGCAAGTTTTTTTCCACTGAAGAAGCCAGAAGATTCAGTCAAGGTTTAAAAAAAAGAAGAAATTATATATATATAGATAGATAGATAGATATAAAAAAAATTAATTCTGTTCCCTATCTTCCTCTGCTCTCCTCCATTTTGTGATTTGGCAACAGGGTCATCATATGGCATGAATTTTTCTTTAAGGAGACGGTGAGTGTCAAAGCAACTACTGCCATTCCGAGCAGGTGGTGGAGCCGCAGCTCACAGCCCCTGCCCACAGCCAGGGCCCGTGCGGGGCCCCCGCGCGAAGGCGAGGAGCTCGATCCAGGTGTGGCACCAACACACGGGCAGCACAGCGCGGATTTTTTGGTTTCCCCCCCCCCCATCATAAGCTGACAAAAAGCCTGTTGAAGCACTGGTTCATGGCAGCACAGAAACCATCAGCCACAAAGCTGATGCCTCGAACAAAGCTACGTAGATAATATTGTTACGGCTCGTAATTATCCCGCCGCTCGGACGGCTGACTGGGCCCCGAGGCGGTTCCTCGGTCTCAGCGGCCAGAGGCCCGTGTTCACGGCACAGTTCACAGAAGAGATCGGCCTCCAAACACACGCCGGCGTGGGAACCTCTAAACAAAGCACCTCGGGCCAGGGACACGAACACAACCCTCCAGAGGCAGCCAGGCTCCCGCCACCGAGAAAGCCGCCTTACGACAAGGATTCTTACACGAGCGCCCTCCAGACCCGCCTCACACCGGGGGGGGGGGGAACGCTGGGAAGAGTTCCTTCCGATATTTGAAAAGTTACAATACTTTGTGTTTTATAGAAAAAGAGTCACGGTATAGAAGGCTGAAATACAAACGAGTCAAAGCCACCTTACGAGTTCGGAGGGGCCGTCTGCAACCCAGACGGGAATCCCTCCAAGCGACCCAGCGTGCTGGGCGAGAACCGCCGGCGAGCGGCTCCGGGAACACGGGGCCTCCGGTCGGTGAGCGCGGCTGCTGGCGCAGCACTCCAGTCCTGAAGCCTCCGGGCGAGGAGCCCCCCACCGAGGAGGTGCCCAAACCCACGACATCCTCCTGCCGGGCCACCGTCCCTCCTCCGGGCCGTCGGGCAGAGCTTCGCCTCCGGAAGGCGGGAAGGGTCCAGAAAGTTCAGCAGTCTTTGAAAAAAAAGACTTAGGTGTTTTCCTTTACACGTGGATATTATATAGAGCTATAATTTGCTTCCCCCCCCTTAGGGCTTATTTTATTCTGAAAAAGAAGGGAATATATTCAACTCTGGGAACTCTTCATTGTTGTAGTTGGGTCCTTGGTCTCCCAGCATTGTCAGCATGTCCTGCGAGGATACAAGGAGAGAGTTATTATCAGGACTAACACCTCACCCTGGTGATTTAGTCACGGAGGAGCTTGCCTGAGTGGGTACTGCACACCAAGACGGTCCCTCCCCTCCCAAGGGTTTGTTTCCGAGGCTGCAGGACAGCAGCAAATTTAAGCCATAAGCAGCAACTGCACCGATTCCTTAGAAAGCAGGGGGCAGCAAGTCGCAAGAAGAACGTGAAGTCTCGGGAGTTACCTTCACTTTGTGGGACTGGGCGAGGTGTTTGGCTTTTTTGTTACGGTTTTTAATTGGAGCTAGAAGGGTTAACCCAATGGTAGTTTTACAGACCAAGACACAAAGCCAGCCCAGCTGAGGCCCTGCTGCCCTGCCCTCTTCCAGTTGCAGTTCCATCAGGTTACTCACGAGGTGGAGACCTCGCCAGATATTATAACCTAGAGGGACGAGCTCTCGGCGCCTGCCGCCCACGCTCAGCAAGCAAAGCCCATCCCTTCCCACACGCTTGGCCCACCAGCCCTCGCTCGGGAGGTTGAAAAAGCACCGTCTTACTGAGAAGACCTCAGGCTGGCTTGGCTGCGGCTGCTGCACGTGTTGCTCCCCGGACGCCGGGCCGTGGTGCTGTCCTTGCCACTGTGGCCACATCCCCACGCCTTCGGTCGCCCGCGTCTGGAACGGGGCCGGGGTCTGCGCTGCCTCCGCGGCTGTTTAACAGAGAACAGGTCAGCAGAGGGCTCCTGCTGCGGGGCTCTGGTTTCTGGGGTGCTTGAACGGGACTGGAAGTGCCCAGCCCCCTGGGAGGTGCCTGGTCCTTAACGGGGCAGGATCGCCCCTCCAGGAAAAGCCACTGAACCCTCACGTGCGTTAAGGCATTTGTCAGTACCCAGCTATGGGGGTGGAACAAACGCCGGGGAGTCCCAGAGGGGTTTGCTTCCTCCCAGTCAGCCTTAAAATGGTTCAAAATCCATCTGCTCTGGAGCCTCGTGCTGGGACGGTGGTTAAGGGTGATCTAGGCGGCGTTAGCCACAGCAGGGATTTAGCTGCGCTCTCCCCATCTGAGCGCTCCCAACACACACACAAAAGTGACAGAGATGGTATCACACCACGGCTGTACCTGCCCGAGGCTCCCAGCTTTCCTCCGAGGGGAGTTTTGCTGCCACCCAACCTCACCAGCACCCCAAGCCATACTCACTGAAGCCCGTGCCACGGCTGGCGAGGTTTGGGTAAGCAGCCCCCGTAGGAGAAGCCGTAGAGCCAGGTGCTGTCATGGGGCTGAAGGAGGACGGGGTGCCTTGGAAAGTCCCCATGCTGAAGGAAGAGGGCCGAGTCTTCACCGTCTGGGATGCCACTTGCTGCAAGAGAGTGAGAAACAGGAGAGGAAGAGGAGGTATTTATTCTGAACCTCTTCTCAGCTAGGGCGAGAGGCTGCTGCGCAGCCCCCAAAGGGGAAAGTGCAGGGCACCCAGCACTGCTCCAGCACTCGGGGCCTGCACCGAGGCCTCGGGCTTTGCTACCTGGGGTGTGAACGCCGGCCGTGTCCCTGCAGCCCAGCTGGTTCCGCTGACCTGAGCTGGGTTGGAGTGGCGTGAAATCTGTGCCAAGATCCGGCCCGCTGATGAGGGCTGCTGCTGAATAATGTTCACAGGAGGCACCATGCTGCTGCTCCTGAGGGACGGGAGGGGCACTCTGAGGACACCAGGTATCACATACAGGACGAGGAGGCGCAAATACCACCCGTGCAAGTCACCGGTGGGGGGAAATGAGCCCAGAAACGTGGGGTAACTTTGCTCGCGTGCCAGCGCCCGCCACGCTGCTCCGCTGTGGACCCAACTGGCAGGGGCTGCTGGGTTTGTGGACAAGGCTATCCCCGCCCAGCTCAGTCCCCGGGGTCCCGCCTAAGCCAAGGGGTACAGCGACCCCGCGGACAAGCTTCGGCAAGCGACAGAACAGAGGGCTAGTGGGGAATCGAGGCAGGAGCTGGGGAGGTAAAGATGAGGGGGAGGACTGGCACAGCAGAGGAGCGGCCGTGCTGACTCTGTGCTCAACCCCAAAGCTCCTGCACCGCTCAGCAGGAGCGAAGCGGCAGCAGGCAGGAGAGCGGGGGCGCAGGAGCCCTCCTCCTGCCCACCCCTCAAGGAAACCAGCACTTGGATGGGCTCCCCCTGTATTTTCTGGGGGCACTATATAGGAAGGCAATCATGGGCAATCACTGCTGTGCAGAGAGAGGCTGGGAAGGCCCAGCTGTTGCAGGAGGACACACAAACAGGACAGGAACAACCGCAGGGCAAGATAAAATGAACACGAGGCCGTTCAAAGCACAGCGCAGGAAGCCTCACCTGAAGTTCTCGGCAGGTCGTGCTGGGGTGAAAGTGTTTCCCTGCGTAAAGAGGGGCTGGTTGGCAGGCACTGTGCTGGCGGGGATGGCTTTGTTCTGGTCTGCAGAGAGAGGCTGATTCACTTCAGGGCTCAGAAAGTCTCAGCAGCAGGAACAGGGACAGAGAACCAGTTGCAAGAGACATGCCCGTGTGAAGGAAGGCTGTTTTGAGCCAAAGCAAACACAACTCTTCCTTATCCAGGCACGGACTCCAGATGGTTTTGTAAAAGCCTATTTAATTTGATTTCCTCTCCATTTTCTAATAAACTTGCATTAAGGTCCTCTGGGGTTAGACCATCCACTAGGCTCAGTGCTCAGACTGGGAACACAGGGAACTGCTCTCTAGGGACAAGCAGGAAGGATCAGACTAAGGCAGGCAGTGAGGCCAGAGCAAGAGACACCTCGGCACCCACTCCCTCCCCACGGCTCTCCGGCAAAACGGGGGCTGCAGGACAATTCACCGCCACAACAGCGCTTCAGCAGAGGCAGGAATTATCCACCCAACGTCAAAATGAGCACTATTCTGCAAGGCCTGGGCTGCCACACCACAGTCACGCCGAGCCTCTGCACCCAGAGCTGCTCTGAGCGACGCGGGGAAGAGCAAAGAGCACGCGGATGGAAGCTGCGATCGGGTAACGGGGCGACACGGCCCAGCACTCCCTACCTGTGCTGATACTGCTGTAGATTTCGCTGAACCTGGGGTCCCGCTCCTGATTAAAAAGGCTCTCTGCCTTCTCCAAGGGCTTGCTGTGCTCTGGGCCGGCAGCAGTCACAGGCTGAACGGGAACCTGGGGCAGGCGTAAGCGGGAGCTGTTAGTACCTCGAGCGCTAAGGAAGTCAGCGGCCTCACAGCCAGCACGGAGAGCAGCCGAGGCCTTTGCAGGCAAAGAGCTGGCACGCGGGAGTCCGGGCTCCTCTCTGGGCTCACGGGGATTTTATGGGGACAGCGGGGCTGTTCGGGGCTGGCGGCATCGACACGGGCATAGTGGGGAGGGCGCCCCAGGGGCGGCTCAGAATCAAGCAAGCAGATCCAGCAGAACCCCAGGCAGAACACCTTCCTCTCCCAGTTCTCAGCAGCCTCAAGTCGATCCTGCGTGGCCACCCTCCAAGTCCCAGCAAAACGTAATCTAAATAATGCGGGACGACGAATGCAAGGAGTGAGCAAAACCTCTGCTGACTTACCTGTGAGTGGTCGTAACCAGACAGGCTCTCTCTTCCTGGGACCACTTCCAGCTCTGTCTGTTGTGGAGGCTGCTGCTGCCTAAAATAGAAAGTCTCTGTAACAGGAGAACACTGGCTGCTAAAAACGATTGCCAAGGGAACAGATACTCTGTGGTTACACCAATGGTTCATTAGCCCAGAGGAGTTCATGGCTGCAGAGAGGAAAGTTTGGGTAGGAAGGCTATTTGACAGGAGGGCAGAACCAGCAAGAGAGGCATGGTAAAAGGAGCTGAGCACCTCCTGACCTTGAGGGCAGCTGTGCCGTGCCCATCTCCAGGGGAAGGCTGACACTCTGCCCCAGCTGGGGCCTCTGCATTGAGTTTGACAGGGCAGGCCGAGACTCCTGGTTCGAGTTCCTTTAAAGCAAAGAAAGAAAGAAAGAAAGAAAAAAAAAAATATTTAAAAAGTACCAAATGAAAAGCAAACAGTTGGCTACTGCGTGTAGGAGCGCGCGCCTGTCTCGGACAAGACTGGAAGCTTTGCTTTTGCAAAACCTGTTTGAGTGAAGGATCCTTCCACTCAGCTTCCATGGCCTCTGCGAGGGGGGGGTGTCATGTAATACAATGCGAATGGCGGTGAGCCAAAGGGCTCTGCCCCCTCCCACTCAGTCACTGAGCGGGGGAGCAATTCTAACCTCCCCCAGGAGCACGGCCAGATCTGCATCGTCCTTAAAGCACAAGCAAAGGTTGTAGGAACCTGGGAACCGCCAAGGATTCAGCCCTATGTCAGACACTCCAGAGCTGAAGCATGCAGAGACCACCAGCATTTAGGTTTTAAGCCCAAGACGTTGGTGGAGATCTCTGTGCCCTTCTGTTAACTGTCAGAAGTCACTTAACGTCTAACTCCCACAAAAAAAGGAATAAAAATCCAGCGTTTTCTCGACAGTTCTTTCGCAAGCTGCTGCTTCAGTAGTACCTGATCGCAAAGATGAAACAATACAGATAACCTAGCAAAGATGCACATCGATAAAACGCACCTCAACCACCATCACATGCAGATGGCTGCTTATCTGGTCTGAATTTATGCAGTGCTTTAGAAGGCGTAGCATGGATGTGAGAATGGATGCGTGTGGAATGAATGAGTTCAAAGAGATCTCTCTAACACCAGGACAGGAATTAAGGCCTGTATCAGATCTGCATCAGGTTCAGCCCTGCACTCAGACCACAGCTCTTTAAAGCCAGAAGGATTTGTCACTGCTCAGCCCTGAATACTTTCTCATCAGAAAGCACCAGCTTGCCAGCTGCGGGAAGGGAAGAACTGTTACCTGCACTCTAGGACTCTGCCTCTTTGCAAAAAAACTCCTGGCTTTTCACTTGCCCACAAGCAATCTAGCCTTCCGTTTGCCTGGCTGGAGAGACTCCGTTTGCTGCACCCACCAAGCCTGCAGTTACGAATCACATGCAGGCACTTTTTTTTTTTTTTTTTTTTTCTTTATTTCAGTTGCTGCTCTTCTGTAAGGGGACTGGAGCTCACTCATGGGAGGAGAGAGCAGCTCTGATCACTCCCAACCCACTGGAATAGTCAAGAGGGGTAAAAGAAGAGAGCAGCAATGAAAGCAGCCTCCCCACAGGAGCTTGTTTCCGAGTCCAAGGACAAACTACAGCAGTGAAGAAAAATAAGTGTTTGCTTCCTACCATCAGCTGCAGACAGTGCTGCTCACGTGAAAAGCCACGGGCTGGACCAGCTGCCCCCCTGGACTGTCACAGGAGTCCAAGAGCTACATTCAAAGGCAGACTTCGCTAATATTAGCTCCGAATGCAAACACACAGCCAGGAGACTTGCTCCAATAACCAGAGTTAAAAAAGGCCCTGCTGGAGCCCAGCTTTGGCAGCTTGCTAAGCCATACAACCGAGACAGCCAAAGGAATTAAATTGCTTGCACTTTATAGTCCTCTAGTGCCTGCCACAGCCCAGGAAAAGAACGCTCACGGGACTTAGCAATTTCTCCAGGGCCTGTGCAAAGCTTGGTGAGGGGGAGAGGCCAAAGCTCCCGCAGTTCTGTGCTGCTGCTTATTCTGGGACAAGGTCCCAGCAGGTTCGTGTGCTATCACTGGTGGTTGGCAAGTCATTTCCATGTACATACTTGACGTTGGTGTTGGTACAGATGATGTACTCAATTTCATCCGAGTAGGGGTTCTGGAAGGTAAAGGAGCTGGTTCTCATCCAGAGCCATTCCCGGTTTTTGGATCGGAATCGGAACATGACTGACAGAACCTGGCCTTTTAACTTCACCACCTAAAAAAACGTAATGCCATCAGTAGTACCTGATAAAAGAAGGCGTTGAAGAGCAACTTGCTTCTGAGCACAAGCCACCCCCCACTAAAACCCTGTGATGGCCCTTTGCCTCGAAGCCTACGAGACCATATCTTGGTCTTCCCCAACTAAATGGTACTGTTGCTACTCCCTTGCACCATCTTGATTCCTGAATGATATGGGAGGGGAATCTATCATCCCCTTTTTGGCTTCCACTTTTCCTATCTCTTTGCACTGGTGAGATGTATGAAAAAGCCTCCGGTAAATGAAGCACATGCTGTTGCTTCCGATTCCAACTATTTGCACAAATGGATATGAGCAGCTACTTTTTGGAGTCATGAAAGCACAGGGGCAGTCTTACCTGCCCTGCCACAAGTCCAACGCCCTCAGAAATAAGAGTAACGACAACAGGGCAAGCAAACCACATCCATTTCGAGTTCTGCAGCACTGGGCTGGGCCCTAGAGATGAACCAGTGTTTCAGCCACAGAAGCATGGCATTCAGGTAGGCACTTTGTAGCCACGTCTCTGGCCCTAAAAGCAGACTGGACTAGCAGCCAGAGGATGAATTCAAGAGTTAGACATCAGATGCTTCTGTTTTGTTTTGCACGTTTACAGTTATGTGACTATATCTGTAACTGTTTGCCATTGGGCAAAGGAGAAACATCTAAGGTTTATTTTCCTCTTGGTTTTCCAATTAGTTTCATTGCTTTGCAAGAACCAAGACAGATTCCAATCTGAACACCACGCTGCATGCAAAGTGGTAGCTAAAGTGTTTTACCTGCTGAAAGCTGTCCCGCAAAAGCTGTTGGTCTTCCGGGTGGCAGAAATCCACAATGTCCTTCCCCAGAAGTTCCTGATTTTAAAGGAATTGGGAGAGAGATCAAGTTAGTTCATCTGGCAGGCAGACTCCCTCTTTCAGGTCTGCCCCATTAATTCCACTTTGGACAGGTAGTTACTGCTCCCCCCCCCCCCCCAATCACTGTTACACAAACCAAGTACAGGAACCAGCGTGCTGTGTTTTAAAAGAGAAGCACACCAGCCGTTGGCTAACGTTTGATCTCTGACTCAAATGGAGGCAAAAATGATCTTAATTGACATTCGACATAATCCAGAGCCGCCCACCCTTCAAATGATCAAAGTACTGAGAAAAGCACATGAAAAAGCAACAGGCAGAGAAGAAACACGTCTGGTTTAGGCCCTGGGCATCGTTTTATCAGATCTGTTAGACAAGCAGAGCCATGATGTCCAAGACAGGGAGGAGGGAAAAGCAAGTCCGCACAGCAGCTTTTTCTTAGAAAGCTCCTACCATTTGCTCACCTGTGGCTGGTAGCCAACCGTAGCCACACATCGGTGATCTATGAAGGTAAAAATGCCTTCGGTGTTGTGTCGGGAGATGAACTCTGTTGGCTGACAAACATTGTTCATGTCTGTGCAGTTGGGTGAGCTGGTGACCTGCGAGGCAAGACGGGCACAGCGTTACCGCATCCTGCGAGAGCTGCTTCCTGCTGCCCAGCCAGCCCTGCAGTCGGGCTTGTGGCAATCAGGGAGATGGAACAGTTTAACTCTGGGGACTTTTAGGACAAGGCAACGTTGAACCATCGACAGATGCTACCCACCTGGAGCCTGCCAATAGCCACGAGGCAAAACTTGCTGCCCTGGCCAGCGTCCGGGTCATCATCAGGCAGTGAAACACCTGAGAGGAGTGCCAAAAAATTCCAGCAAGATTAATACAGGAAAAACGGCGAATTTCAGAGGAAAAAAAGACATGCAGTTCTGATTTCAATATGTCTTTCCACCCTGTTTTGTAATTCAGTATCTTTTTTCATGAAGGAATTTGGTAAATTAAGTTGCTTCCCCCTGCCTTTTTTCACCAGAAAAGTTAAAGATCTCTAACTTTCAGCACCATATCAGACAGCGTAATATCAGCTGCATCCTCTACAGTATCTCTACTGCCCAGAGACACAGATCCAGCATCAGCAAAAATCAGTTCAATCTTAAAATAAGAACAAGTGATAGATACATTTGCAAAGCATTTGCCGGCACATTCGGGTCACAGGAAGGACAACTTTAGACCATATGCTCTTAAAACAAGCCACAACCGAACACTTCAGCGAAGTCATTACCTGCGGGGGGCCAGGCTTTTATGTAACCCGTGCAGTGCACCACAACGTAGTGAGGTTCGCCATCTTTTGCAGCACCTAAGCCATTCCTTGGGAGAGAGAAACAGTCTGATTCTTCTATATATTAAACTGGGGTGAGGGTGAGGCAAAGTTTCTACCTGTGTTTTAAAAAAAAGCTTCCACAGAACGTCTTTAGGGTAAAGAACAAATAAAGACTTAACATAAATCAAATCCAATATTGGAATAAAGAAAGATTCATCTTCCCCAGGATTATCTCCCTCAACACAGGGGTACTTTGATTCCTCTACCAGCAGAGGTATCTAAACCCCTCTGTGAGCTGTACTAGCCTACTCTACACACACTCACCACAGCGTGTCCTCACCACTGACAGAGCTGCAGCTCCTTCTGATCCTAGCAACGCAGCGTGCTTGCCCATAACTCTTGTATTGCTTACCTGCAGCGATTCCTCATAAAGCTGAGACGGTTTACAGAGACCGGATCCACCGAGCTGTTGCCACACCTGTACCAAAATCAGAAACACGACGAGAAAGGCTTCTGTCTTTCTTGGTCAACAGCAAAACAACCTGACAGTCTTTAATAAGAGGAGGCACTCTACAAATGGCGATGAAGCTTTGAATCTCCATCACATGAGCCAAAAGCCCTCGCTCTACAGACTTCAAGGGAGGTGACACACGGGGTCAAACCCAGCGTTACTTGAAACTGGATCTTCTACAACAGTCCGGAGAGCTATCTTAGCATAGGGCAAAGAAAATTCTCAAGAACTTGACTGTTGGTACAGCGTGGAAAGCTCAGCCATGTTGTATCATGTCTACCTCAGAACGAGCAAAAAAAAAAAAAACTGAAATAAAACCATGAAGGGGCCAGGGGGCAAGTTTGGCTTCAGGCTCAAATGAGATTTCCCCAAGGAATCTCTTCATTACCTCATTCGGCAGATGAAAGATCTCCGTGAGCCCATACACATCCTCATGGACTGCTGGCCTTCCTTCTTGACAGTGCCCGTCTTCAAATCTAGGATGCGACCTAGAGAAAGAAGCAAAACCAAGATGCTTGCTGCGATGTGAGTCCTTCCACCAACACAGGCACCAGGTAACATATTAGGAAACTAGCAGGACACAAGTGTCACCAATGGTACCTTTAGATGCATTCTCAGGGGGGGCTGCAGGATCCTTGTTAGAAAGGCACCAGGGTTTGGTTCCTTCTACAAAGGGAAGGTTTTAATCCAAGTCCTCTGCAGGCTTTCACACTGCCCGCCCCCGCCAGTCCCTCCCCAGGCTGCTTTACCTGTCAGTGCATTCTCTGATGTGGAGAGCTGCTCCCTCAGCTTGCCCACGTCATCTGGGTGCACCTGGTCATAGAGGGTGCTGCCAAACCACTCGGACTGGGGCTGGTTCAGGACAGGAGTCACCGAATCGGAGACATAGACCACCCTCCCGGTCTCACAGGACACGATGAACAGAAAGCCGTCGGCTGCCTCTAGGATCAGGTGTTTGAGTTCCTGCATTCCGACAGACACACACACACTCTTAACTCCGGAGCCAAGCAGGCGACACCCTCTAAACCCACCCTGGGCGCCCATCTCCCTCCGCCCACAACTCCATTCCCCTCTCTGATTGCAGTATTTCCCACAAAGCAGCATCAAGCCAAGACCTGGTCGGTGAGAAAGGAGGGTTTGTAGGTGCCGTCAGTGGAGGTATTGCCTGTGCCACGCAGGGACTTCATGTGAGAGACAGCCATGCGCAAGATGGTGAGCTTGTCCGGTTTGCGGGCCAGGGCACTGCAGGTGGGCACCATGTCGGACAGCTCCGTGATGTAGGCAGTCATCTTGTTCCTTCGCCTACGTTCAATCTCGCTGTGATTTTCCCTGCAAAAGGCCAGGCAGGAGAGGAGGAAGACGAAGTCACCAACGGGCCGGAAGCCTCAGCCAGTTCCCCATGTCAACACTTCCACAAGGCCAGAGTGCAAAACACAGAGATGCATCGGGGTCGTTAGAAGGACTACAAGCGCCTCACATGCTGGGCGTGCACAAAGGAACACAGGAACAAGTGCAAGGAGGAGAGTCTACAGCTGGACCTCTGCTGCGGACAAGTGCCTCGCTTCCCCGGTCCCTGGCGAAGGCAATGAGCTGGGCTGGGCTATTTTAGCAGAGAAAGAAGCTTCCCCATCAATTCCACAACACTGCAGCAAGCCAGAGGATTTCTTCCTTTACCATGGCCTCTGCTCTCAAAGTGGGGTTCACCTCGCTTTACTGAGGAAATTTGCTTTTTAACAGCACTGGTGCAGACAGGCTAGGACGACTCATCCCACCCACTGCTTGTCTGAGGATGACTCAAATCCCCTCTGCCATCACCCTTCAGACACCCACCCGTCTCCCACATCCGTACAAGGAGGCCAGGGCTGCAGCTACAACATGGGCACCTACGTTACAACAGATGAGCCTCACGCTGCAGTGCCTTTGTGAAGATACTTCTCAGTCACACTGAGAGCCTTTTGCAATATCATGGCAGGAGGGAGAGCTTTAGAGGAGATATACAAGGCCCAGGCAGACGGACCATCTACCGGGCACGCACCCGGGTGGCGCGACGGACCTGTAAAGGGGCACCACGACGAATGCTGCCCACTTACAGTCCTTAAAGAGGTTCTTCACGTGCCTTTTGAAAGCCTGTTCACAGGGCACAGTCCCCACCAACCCCCCCAGAGTTCAGAACATAATTTGTTTAGACTTGGTTCTTTTTATCCAGCGTATGTAGTCTAACTAGGTCACTAAGGTGGGTTTTTCAAAACAGAACTTAAAAGCCAGGTTTCCTATACAGAAAGATGGATCAGATGCAAGGAAGCACATGGTGGGAAATGAAATGAGATGAAAGTGTTGGAAGGTGCACAGACAGGCAAGTGAATTAAAGAGGATAAATACAAGAATGGGGCATTTATCACTACCAGGTGTATGCAATCATTCAACGACCTTGCTCCTTGCTGCAAGAAACTGATCTTCAGAAAAAGAAGTGCTCCAATTATCACACTCACCTGCAATTCAGTTTCTCCAAACTCACATGCTCAAGTGTGAAAGTGAAGCTACCTTCACTACAAAGGCTACTGGGAAGCCACCAGACATTTTACTTGCCCCGCTGCCAAATATTCTTCACTACTGGCTCTCGCATGACAGCAAGGACTGACTACTGGGGACAGAGGAAAGGGCCACTACTTCACTGGAAGAGAAATCCCTGAAAAGCACTGCTCTTTGCTGTATTCACAGACCCTACCTCTAGGGCTTCCTTATCGCCTCAAATATTTAAGCTATGCAATACTGCAGTTAGGAAAGGCTGTGTTTGGGGCTTATTTTCTGTTTTAAAACCAGCCAGCAGGCAATAAACTGACCAGAACCGTGGCATTCTCAGCACCCAAGACAGTCTTTTTTAGTCCTGTGCATTGTTTGAGAGCAAGTCCAAAGAAGTTACAGGGTACATTTGCAAGATGGCAAGCCACAAAACAAGCCGTTCCTCATGAATTACCAACCCTCAGCTCTGCAGCAGTAACGAGCTGTGGGTGACAGCAGAAACCTTGATGATGATTTAAACAGTTTTTATTTTGCAGCTGAAAATAGGGACAGGTACATTCAGAGTTGGTGTTTTTCCGCTGCAGAAATGCAGTCCTGACAGCGCAGCATCTCAACCAGCTGCAGCTGTGCACACACACACACTCTCGGGGTACATGTCTGGATTAATGGTACAGCATTCAAGAGGACTGCTTCGGTCATTTTAGCCCCAGCCTGTCATTAATTACAAACAGGAACTTAGGGAAAAAAAAAAAAAATCTTGTTTTCAGCAAGCTTAAATCACTGTAATGGATAGGACTCCACATTTCCTGGAAGGTTTTATGGGGTAGAAAAAAACTGAACTAGTACAGTTTTTAATTTCTGGCTTGATAGTACAACAGCATTTCTGTGACAAAACCTTTCCAAGGTGAGAACAGGCCATTTGGCACCTTGATCCAGCACAAGAGAAACTGTATTTAGCACAGGTTACCAAAGCTACAGTACTCGGTGAAAGCAACGGCCCAACCACACTCTGCCCTGCAGCCTTTGGCAAATAAATCCTTTTGTGTATTCCCCAAAGATGTTCCTGCAAGGGGACTAAATGCCTTTTCCCTCCTAATTCCAATTGCACAGCGATTTCTAGAAGTCTGTTCACTTTCAAGTCCTCTACTGCAGCAGATGAGGGAAGGAGGGGGAAAAAAGAGAAGTGATGCCTAGAGAAACATTAAGGAAAGGAAATACTCTGCTTGTCCATGCTTGAAATCTCCATTCTCCTACCTGGCAAGTCTCTCCTTATCCGCTGAACTCTGTTCATCATCAGACCTAAAAATAAAATCAGCGATCTAAGCTAAAATGGAAAAAGTTTAAAGAAATGAAAAATGGGAAGATGTACTAGGAAACCCAGCCTACAGACACGTCTGTTTTGCAGAGAAGCAATTCCACAAAACAAAGCAGTCGTTAGTTTGCAACATTACACATTAAACGGGTGCCTCTGCCTACATTGTTTTGAATTTTTCAGACGCTTATCAAGAGTGTAAAATAGGCAAGGGGTAGCTCTGTTTTACATATAATCGAGGTGCAGATTATTCTGCACAAGATTAGAAGGTTAATGGCAGAACTGGGAATTAGGGTCCCAGTCACATCAAACTACTCTTTCTTTAAAGAAAAAAAAATAGCCTCTTCGAAAGTATTAACAAACCAGAAAAGCAGATTAAAAACCCCAAATCCACAAACAGTGTAAGATTCACAGCTAACAACACATACTTTTGTAATGCTGCTACATAAACACCATTCAGGACAACACAGTCGAGATGGCTACAGGACAAAGAGCACACAGAGGTGTTATGCGTGTGATCTACAAAAAGGCACACAGACATCCCCACCAACCTGCAGGAACACTCAGTTTCCAGAGAAGAGGAATCTGCAAACCTTGTTTTACAGAGGCTGAATAAATCTTCCTCCTTGAGGTTTGGCTGCCTTGGGAAACAAATAATCCCCCAAAGCTACCACCAGGAAAGGAGAAGGTACCACATGGGCCCATGTAAGCCCTCAAAGGCTGAGCATCTAAAACATACACGGTGGGTTTATGGAGTACAGGAGTTGTTTTTAGCATTAGCCAGCTGTGGTACCCTTCTACTTCAAAGAGGTTTTAGTACAGTGCTTCAAAAACCCCAGTAGTCATGCTCACTTCCATGCTCTGTTTTGCCTCTCATCATCTGAGGGAAGACTGCACTGGAAAACGAGGGCTGCCGGAGCCGCGAGGGGCGTGATCTGAGCAGTCCTGGGCAACAGATGCGAGAGCTACGGGCAGGCCACGGGGCACAGACACAGAGGGGAGCTGTGCCACGCGGCTCTTACAGCCACTTTTCGGGGTGACTTTGTCACTGCTCTTCACCTCCTGCCACTGTACTTGCAGCCTGAGCCAGCAGTGGCAAGCGATAATCTCTGCATTAAAGCGCAGCGGTACTGCCAGTGCCCCACCAGAGATGGAGGCTCCGGCCTTCGCAACTCGGAAGAGACATTCGGCGGTTTTGTTTCTCTGTCCGTGCCCTCCTCACCTACCACGTGTTATCAGCCAGCGTGATCAAAGGCCACACCACAGCAGGGTCACAGGGAGCCAAGACCCTGCTCCAGCTATGGCACTGCACAGTAGGGGAAAAGAATTTTTAACTTCTAAGGGCCACAAACCTGGTCAGCACTGCAGTGCTTCCCTACAGCATGTGCTTTTCTGGTATTTTGCATCAGCTTAGCACCCAAATCTACTATTAGGGTCTGCTACACCTTAAGTTCCCAGAGCTCATGACTTGCCCTAGGGAGTTACTCCACGTGGGCAAATTTCTAATTTGCTTGACTTCAGAACAAGTCAAACCACTTAAAAAGCTGGAGAACCTCAGCTTCAAAGTCTCTGCTAGCCCTTCGGCAGATAACAGTGTGACGGTGACCCAAAATTTTGGCTTTGCAATTTTTTTTGCCTCTCTGCATTGAGACTCTGACACAGGTCTAAAGCTCTGGTGGAAACATTACAGAATGGACATTTTGCAAAGCGTTTCCAGACCGCTCGTTTCAGCGCGTGACCTCAGTGAAAGCACAGGGAAAGGGCCCTGCACCCAGCATTGTCCCTGGCTCAGTCTGCAACACGATCTGCCCTGCTGACCCTCGGGCTCCTTGACACAACATGCCAGGCTGTCCTTTCCCCAATGTCCTCAATCACTTGAATTTTTACTCCAATTTCAGGAATTTCTGAAGTCAGGCCCCTCCTTAAGACAAGCCTCTAAGCATAGTGTCTTGGCCATTATTCTGTATTTGCTTATTTTATCTCTTAGCAAGTCAGGGCAGGATGTGCCTTTGCACTGAGGGGACACCCTAGAACCTACAGCACTCAGAATATACGCAGAAGAACCTCAAAAAACATTTTTGAGGCAATGTTTGGCAAAAACGTTTCACATTGACACAAAATAAAACCATGAGCTGTAAAAATACCATGAGGTCAGTCCCAGTACTAGATGGTACAGAGCTACTTTCAGACACCAACAAGTAAAGTATTTCCTATAATGTTACTGTACACTCTGTTCTCTAGGAAATCCCCCGTTTATCAAGAAAGCTTCTGCCTAACTCCCTCACAAAACACACAAACCACGACACTTGCCAGGAAACCCTGTTCAAGTAAAACTTGAACTCAACATGAAACTTGTATCTCTGCAAGTTTCTTGTGCAGGAGAAAAGAATGAGAGCCCAAGGCAACAGCTGAAAGAAATGTTGAAAGAGAGGAACATAATTTCATCACATTCATAACAAACTGGTCCATGAAACATCAAGGAAAATGTCTGGATCCTTTGGTGCACCTTCCTTCAAAGAGAGAAAATCTAACCGCTAGTTAGAAGGGTGCTGCTGCAGGATCTCTCTTCCACTACGGTGGTTTGGCATTAAAAGCTTCAAAAACTGCATCACAGCAGATTCTTACCTGGCAAATCTCTCTTTATCATTTGGCATTGGATCATCATCGCATCTAGGAGAAGGGGGAGAAGATGAAGAGTTCTTAAAGCATTTATACTTATTTCTTTCCCAAAGACACCGAGAGAAGAACTAGGTTTAGTAAATCATGCAAAAAAGGTCTGGTGTTAAAAAGGTAAACTCTGCTGTGTGCAGGTAATCCAGAGCCATACTCTTCATTTGTCTGGTTAAAAGAGTGCAGTTTAATGATATTTACCACCTTGGAGACATTTTCCACATCACATTCATATCAAGGACAGTGGTACCACACTCAGTAATTTAAGCACAATCACACACAAAGGAATAGGTTAAATTACACTGTGAAGATACAATGAGCCCAAATCAAGACCCTCATCCAAAGGATCTCAGTAGGCAAATCAGGCTCATTATCATCTCGCAGCCATTCCAGAGTCATCTTTAAAAGACTGTAACGTATGGACTTCCAGTATCATTAGATTTGAACAGTCCTAAACCATGGAGCAAGACTACAAATAAGTGACATGAACTCTTCCAACTCTTCTGCGTTCCATATGGATCACGAGAGGAGATACTTGCAGCCTTGCCAACTCCTTGGGAGTAAGGATGTCTCTGTAATTGAAGCATCCTTACAACAGATGAGAATTAAGGAACACGTGTCTGAGGCACTAACAAAAGCTCAGCATCTCACTGCTGTGTCGATAAGCTATTTGGCAGAAGATTTTTCTCTACAATCAGCAGAGGCTTGGCCAGCAGCAGTGCTCCCGTAATGCTGCGCTGGAACAACCGACGGACTGATGGAAGCATTCATGGAAACTATTTAATCTTTTGAGATGCTGGTATCGAACACAGTGACATCATCACGGAGTTCTGCAACACCGCCCCAACCCAGGGCTGGCGAGGCTCACTTCAGCTGACCTCGCCTCGCTACGGGGCCTACCAGGGAGGCTCCAGATGGAGATGGCATCCAAAGGAGTAACGGGATCCCCTCCCAGCCACAGTCCCTTCTCCAGACTCACAGACCCCATGTGCGCAGCAGCTTTGCTTTGGCATCAGCTGCAAAGATGGAGGAATACTGCTGACAGGAGAAAAGGGGGAGTGTGAGGAAGTGGGGCACCACCTCCTTCAGACCCCGCTTCCCTCTGCACTGTCACAGAGGAAAAGCCACAAGAGGGGGAACGCAGAGACACACCTAGACCACACAACAGAAACTTGTGGGCGCAATGTTCTCCCTCACCTGAGGAATTTACTGTTCCCTTCTCCATCATCATCAAAATCAAGCCTGAAAAACAGAAGCAAGAAGATAATTATTAACCAAGTGGTTTCTCCTTTACAGGTTGCTTCTCCACCTGTGCCTACAGGGAGGCAGATGATTCCTGAAAGCAAAATTTCAAGTAAGCCGAGGGGCTGATGTGAAACAACTTACAAAGTTTACAAGGAGGTTTCCTTTACACGTCTATCAGAAACAGGACAAGGAATCAGTTCAAAAGACAGAAAGCCCACTTGGAACACCCACTGCACCGCAACCTCCTGCGCCAAAAGCTCTGGATCTCGCAGCAGCAATCTGGAGCCCAGCAGGCTGCCATAACTGCTCCTCACTGCTCAAGGGACTGATCATCAGTCTAAAAACAGAGCACTCCCAACTCAAAAGCTTGGATTGGTTGCATTTAAAAAAGAAAAAAGAGGGCAAAATACTTCAAGAGTTAAAGTTCAGTCTGGTGACCTGTGTGGTTAAGTGTCCTTGGTTCAACAGCAGACAGCATCACTGTGTTTGCTGTAACAGGGTCAAAAAAACACTTCTAACAAGTGTATGTGGGAGGACAGAGGAAAGGCTTTTCACTGCATTTCCTTTCAGGATGGAAAACTGGCGTGTAGATGCAGCACAGCAGCGTGCGTGTTTGTAAATGAAGTGTGAGGAACAAGTAGCAGACAGCGTGGGAGGAGTTGCAGGGGAGTGGGAGCATCAGCAAATGGAAGTGAAGGAAAGTTTGAGTGACTAGGGGGTGGGGGACAGGGAGAGATTTTAATTACCTTGAAAATTAAGAGGAAATTTCTTGTGCCAGGAATTTAAGAGCAGCCACTCAATATCCTTTTAATTTGCAAAGGCATTCTTAGCAAACAAAAAGCCTACCACAAGCACAGTGTGGCTTCCCCCCCACCCTCTCCCAGAGAGGGCAGAGTTGCAAAGGTTCCAGTCAGGCCCCAACATTCACATTCTCTGTCCCTCTGTCTCTCTCACAGCAACTGTCTTGTCTTGCTGCTTCAGTGGCCCGGGTTTCACTCTCGATCCTTGGTGAGCAACCCTGTCCTGTGAGGTGCAGCTTAACTTTCCAATCCCCTCTTTCTATATGGATCACAGAACCTGGCTTTAATGGGTATAATTGGCATAAAGCATACCACTGCAAAGTAAAGGGACCGGATACCACACACCTGAGGGAACCAGGGAACTTCTTTGCTTAGAAGTAGACAAGTTTCCTCATCACAAGGCTGACCGCTCTTTCAAGAGAACCATGCTTCCTCAAAAACACACTTCACACACACACACCTTCCCCAAAAACGTAAAAACCGCAGGCACACAGAGCACCCACTCACCCAGGACGCCTCTTGCTGGGTCTCTGAACAATGGCTCCTCCAGCTTGTGCACCCGGTCCAGGGTTCCCAGAGCCGACGGCTGCACCCAGCGAGGAAACATCTGATGCCATTTCTAAACAAGACAGTAGAAGAAACCAGTATTACGTTAAATTTCCCTCTATTTCAGAGGGTGGAGTATTCTCCACATATAGCTCCCATTAAAAGCAACTGCATTTCAGCATCTGTGGAAAGATTTTGTGCAATGTGTGCTTCTAGTCCTTTCATCTACCGCCTCTCCAGAGCCTGCACTAAGGGCTCATTTCAAGCTTTGAGCACATGCTGTTTTCATAAGCTCAAAAGCTTAGATCACTAAACTAAAAGATGTGGTCTCCTTTTTAGACAGAGGAGGAGCCTGATGTGATCGTGGGTAGGGGCTGAACCCATTCTCATATGCTAGCTGCAGGAATACGCAGAAAGGGAGGAGAAGAGTTGCAAGTTTGCCTAACAGTGTTAATGCTGCCTCTTGGAAAGGGCTGATTTCCTGATCTAAGAGACAAAGAATTAACCAAGACACTTGTAAGGCACCTTGCAAACCATGATCTTTCAGACAGTCATTTTGATTCCTCGGTGGTATCAACCTGTGAGCACCACACGCATGATTACCAATCTCTGCCTACGCTCTCCTGCAACTGGCCACACACCCCGAGCAGAAAAATGTCATTTTGGGGAAGAACTGATACTACCTCCGTTAGGCACGATGGCAGGCTTGCTTAGAGAAAAAGGCCTTGTGTTTTACATGTAAAAAAACTTGCATAAGCAGTAGGAAACCTTATCAATGCTTTCTAAGCAATGAAACAGGCAGGTAATGCCCTCAAGAAGTGTGGAACTGGTAAGCCTTCAGAGACCGGGCCACACAATATTGCAGTACTGCTTCCACCAGAGGTTCCACGTAGATACAACATTTGGGAAAATAAAAAGTCTACTTCGAAATGTGAAAAATAAGCCCTTTACGATGTACGGGAAAGAAAGAAACATCTAATTGGAGAACTTGAGTGCGCTGCCCACAAGTTGGATGGCAGGCCCAAGCCTGTTACACATTACGGGTTTTTTCCACAATGAAAGCGAAGGGCCTCAGCTCCCCCCGCTGCCACGCACACACGGAACCACTTCCCCGGCTGGGTGGGCTGGCTGAGCTCCCAACCCCTGACCCCTCCAGGCACTGCAAATGCCCCCTTCTCCCCCCCAAACACTCCACCAGCAGCTCCCAGCTCCTACCAACACGCCCTGGGATTTCTCGTTCCCTGCAAACCAAGAGACTATGTGTGCAAGCAGCGTTTGACAGCAGACACTGAGCCTCACTTCGATCCTCAAGCAGGGCTTTCGCCTAATCCCGGTTGTTCAGGAGCACACAGGACAGGCTCTGTCGGCGTTCAAAGCTTGTTCAGCACGGCTTAAACTGAAGCCATGTCATAACACCGCCACGAGAGCTGCGTTCAACCTTCTCCTACATTAGCACAGTCTGATCTGCACCAGAACCAGAGCTTTTAAACAAGTTATAGAGCATTTTTTCATG
Source organism: Tyto alba (assembly GCF_018691265.1). NCBI lineage: Eukaryota > Metazoa > Chordata > Aves > Strigiformes > Tytonidae > Tyto > Tyto alba. The sequence continues at coordinate 23,782,258 of NW_024881329.1, forward strand.
CTTCTGAAATAAGTCAGCTCTGTACTCGTTTTAATGGTTGTGGGTTTTTAAGTTTTCTGCTAACCAACTGCTAGACTGCAACCAAAACAGTCGCTCCAATCAGAGAATTTCCACCCACAGCCTTTGCAAACTGAGCCGCACGGAGCGCCTCAAAGACAGACAAACCACTTCTGTGTTATCAAAGTGGAGGGGACCAAAAACCCGACACACAAAAAAAAAAAATGTTGCTGGTGTTCCCAGACACACAGGGCTGCTTATGCATGAAATGCTGCCGGAGCTGGTGGGACAAAGAAAAGAACTGAAGTCAGGTTTAACAAATATGGCAACAAATCGGGGCTTAAACTGCGAGGCTGTCAAGTCTCAGCTTAGCCAAACCCACGGGGATATCGCTCGACAAGGAAAGGAGAGCTATGCCATAGCAGGCTTCTGTGCAACAGTGCCCGTTGTTGCTTCTCACCTCATCAAACACAAAACACAGCCTTTTGTATTCCCTGCATCAGGAAAGGAAAAAAAAAAAAAACCAAACAAAAAACAAACTATTTTCAACATCATAGATGTATATCTGGGTTTAGCAGGTATTTTTACAGTTCCTGAAGTCAGATTTCAGTCCAAGAGCAGTTTAATCTAAGCAGAGTCAGACAGGGGCTCGCCTGCAGCTAAAAGCGGAGCAGCGCGACAGCCCAAGCACCTCTGCGGTGTGGCTGGACCGCAGCAGCTGGCTCGCAGTAACAGCTCCGGCTCTCAGAAAAACATGTTCCAAAACTTCTGGTATTTCTTAAAAAAAAAAAAAAAAAAAAAGTCTTTTACCGCAGTAATATTGCTAGCTTATATTACTGCTTGACTTGTTTTCCTCCAAGCAGCTGGCATTGCTGAAGAAGCCCTTGCCAGTCCATGGTAGTTCCCAAGGGTAACTAAAATATGGAATAAGCATCCAGCTCAATGCTTGGCAGCTGAAGGGGCCAACAGTCAGTCCCAAACAACAGCATAGGCGAGCACACCCAATTTCAACACTTACTACAGCAACAAAACACGAGCACTTCTCTGAAGTTTCAAGAAAAAAAAAAAGAGAACAAAGAATCAGGTATGAAAATAAAGATTTTTAAAAGACAGATGATTACTTGAGGTTAGTGGTTTTCTATATGTGAATACATATGGTCTCTGCTGGGAAATCAGTCACTACATGATAAAGTCAAGTCAGCTGATGTGATGTACTTAAAATAAATGGAGGTTGGCCTTCCTCATACTCCATCCTCCACACTGGAGCCACAGACCTTCCCCATCTCCTCTCCTCTTGATTTCGGATCACTCTGACACCTCTGTGCCCCTTCCCTTATTTCTAGGTGAAGTCCCAAGGCACACCAAGGGCTGATATCAAAGGTCTTTGTTTGGCGGAACATGGCCCCGAGTGCAAGTAAACCAGGTCAGAAGGTTTATTCCTTTTCCCAAGGAGCCTCTGGCTTTTCAACATATGTATTTAAACACCATGGTGTGAACAGACATAAAGTTTCTGGAGCACAGCAGATAATCATTTTATTAAGGAGAGAGGAATTTCCGCTTTCGGGCAGGGGAAGGAAGTGACACTGTGCTGTTCCTCTGCAAATCAACTTTTAAATAGGGTTGAGGGGGAGGGAGGGCTTCTTTGTTTGTTTTTAAAGGCCTCATCTGAGCCTTTGCTCTTTCCAAGGAGCCTACTGCAGGGACTAGCATCTCCCAGCAGCACCACATGGTGAAACAACTTTACCTCGTGCTTCAGCTTCCTACTCAGAAACATTTCCATCTCGTGGTACAACATGCCCTTTCACAAGCGGAAGAAAACAAGTATCTTGAGAGTTGGTAAGGTAAACTGGTGATATTTTGTTCCGCGGGCTGAAGGAGAGCATTTAAATTGTTACAGTACTGTTTCACATGACCCACTGGCCTCTTTACCACATCCTCACCCCCAAAATAGGGAGAACATGAGGGAGGCGCGTGGGGTGGGAAGAGGTCTAGCTTTTTCACCCGTCAGAATTTCTAGCACACTCACACAAACACAAAACGTCCTTTCAAAACCCCCATTTTCCCCCCAATCCAAACGTGGGCCATATAGCAATATCACACCGAGGTCATTGTGGAACTGATGGAACCCAACCTATCAATGCAAGCTCCAAAGGCTTCGTACACGACAGCCTGGGGGTGGCGAGGGCATCTCAAGCGCACACGTGCTCGGTAAATCCCCTGGCCCAGATGCCCATTGGGAGAAAAGTGCTCACTTCCCAGCAATCCCACCACAGCTGCACTTGAAAGCCATCGGCTCCAAGTGCAAAAGGCAAGATAGGAGTAGCCAGAGGCAACCTGAGCCAAAGACCCAGCTCATGGAGTCAAACAATTCTCAGAAAGCCTGGTACCTGATAATCTATGAAACACCGGTTTCACAACTTAAAACTACGGTCACTGGAAAAGCTGCTGATCAGCTGCTCAAAGCAGTGACTAGCAGTTCCCAGGTATCAGGATGCTTAGCTCTGACTCAACATATTGATACCCAAAAGTGGAGAGAACAACATGCTACTCCACAATAACAAGAGGCAATGAATACACTCCTTTGAAACAATCAGTGCCGAGAGCAACAGGACAAATGTTCATTTTCATTCTGAAAGTGGTTTCTTCAAAAATCAGATGTACCACCAACAGTCCCAGTCAATCTTCCTCAGAGGGCAGGGTGGGTTTTGTAGAGTCACTGCTACAACAGGCAGTATCTGTGTCAGGTCTCTGTCCCAGCCCTGCCCAGAATCAATCCCTGCTTACCTTTAACATGTGTTGAATCTAAGTAAGGCCAGAAGAGAAAAGCAGAGGCAGTGCAGAGAAATTACAGATCCTCATTTGTAACTGAATGTAAATCTGCAAGCACAACCACAATTCAGCCAACAGCTCGACCCAGAATAGAATAGGCTGGAAGATTGCTAAGGGATTGTCAACTCGAGAGCCAGGCTTCCAGCCCAGCTCTCCTGGGAAGGGCTCTGTTGCAAGTACTGGCATCTCAACAGTGAAAAAGCTTCAGAAATAAAGTCACCGAAAATATTCAAAACAGTGATTTATGAGATGGGCCTGCCATAGCTCTTAAACGTATTTTTATTGTACCACAATCTGCTACAGCCAGGCACTACAGAAAGCACAGCAAAAATGGTGGTTCCTGTTGCAGAGCGTTTTAGCACATGGTTGTTCACCAGGCTCAGTATCAGCCCGCACATTTTAGCGCAGCAAGATTCAGTTTAAACTTAACCATTATGAGCTCCTCAAAAAGCCAAGGAAGTTTAGAGCAGGTCTGTGAGCAGATAACAGCTGCCGAGATAAACCAGCGTCCTACCTTAACAAACACTTGCATTTCACTCCCAACTATAAGACTTCGGTCTGAATGGCTTTGTATTTACAAAGTGTCTCGATTACGCTAAAAAGAATTATTTTTTAAATAGGTGGGAATTTTTTTAGGTTGTCTGAACTTCCCATGCAACGCCAGCTCAGTGCTTTCATTCCCTTGGGAGCCTTCTCCAAGAAACGTTACAGAAATTAACTAAAAAAAAACATAGAAAAGAATGCATCTTCCATTCTCCAGTGTTTGAAATCACGCATTCATAAAAGTAAATGTTTGAAGGGAAGCTGATCAATCATATACTCACCCAGCCAGCAGTAAAAGTGTCCTAATAATCCAAGTTAATATTAAAACCTGTAAAGTAATAGAAGGCAAACCACTTCTCTTTTTTTAATCCCTTCTCATATTTCCTCCCAGTTAGTGGATGCTATTCACTTTTCACTCCTAACCAGGAGATTTTAACAAATAAAACTTGCTTAAATTGGCACAACTGAAAGCTTTCAATCTAGCATTCTTCCTAATTTAAGCCTTTTCACTTAAGTAATACCAGTGAACTGTGAGGTGGCTCACCTCACCCTCAGAAGGATGAGGGAACAGAACGATTTTGCAGGTTTATTTTTCAGTAAGTTTATATGAAAACAGAGAAGTGCTTTATCCACCTCTCACAGGTTTCTGAGGCGACCTGCTTTGCCTGTGTAACATTTTGGGGAAGGACAGGAGGGCACAACACTGAACACAAGCTGCAGTTTGAACACTTAAGAAGTTCCAACTTATTTTTCCAGTAAGTTTGAACATACATATAAATGCCAACTTATTTTTGTGGTCAGTTTTCCCATCTTCTGCCATGGCCTCCTGAAGCTGGGAGGACATTCAGTGTATCTGGGGGTATTATTCAGTATTCAATGGAGCCCTGCATTCTGTTTTGCAACATCAAGGAAAAAAGGACCCAGCTTCTAAAGAAGAATTTTCACAAGTAATGTATTAAACTAATAATCTCCACGCCTATAATGCTTATGTAGGCTGTATTTTGCCCCCTCTGTTTAAAAGGGCCGAGCTAATATCGGTCAGTCAGTCTGCCCGTAGTTAGAAATATCAAACACAGATGCTGAAAGTTCTTTCTCTTTTCCTTGAGAATTTGTTCAGAACTTTCCTATTATGCACAATATCATGCAACTCTGAAGACTACGCTTACATAAACACTCTGAAATACACTGACAATTTAAAGCCATGGATATCTTCCTTTCTCACTCACTGGATTCTTATAGAGCTGGCTCATAACATACATTTTCCATTCCCACCCCAAGCAACAGCATTTTTTTTTGCTTTACATTTAGCCACGCATTCTTTGTTCACCAAACTGCAAAACCTTGATGTAGCACTATGCTGGCAGGAGAAGTAGTGAACTTCCTGATCAAGCCCACAACACTACCAATACACATGACTAAGATTTTACTACTTGGAATAATCTCCCTGTTTCATGGGATAGTACTGTGAGCCAAAAGCCTGTTTTGCTACAGAACAAGATCACAACTTCGACAGTTTCCATTTTAGATACATTTTGGCTGAATCCAGAGTTTTTGGTTTCTCTAACACGCCATCTCTAACTTCTGATTGCTGAAGAATTTCAGATCATTATGCAAAACCACAACCACGTATTTCCAGACACCAGTTCTACACCCTCGCCTCAGAATCACCACAGACAAATAACCCAACATGTTTTCTCAATATTTAAAGCCACAAAAGCTTCCTATATCGTAAGAATGAAAAAAAAAAATCTTTTAGAAGTTACATTGAATAGTCCTTGATAAACCTGAACATGTCACATGACCCAAGACCTTGCCAGCCTCAAGCCACAAGCAAGAATAGTCAGAAACCACAAGCCAAAAAAAAAAAAAAAAAACCAACCCCAAAAAAACACATAAGCTCAATTTCTGATCTCAGTCACCATGTTTTAAATCCATTACAACTTCAGACATTGGATTATTCTAGATACATACTAATTTCAGAGTAATTTAGCCAGAAATCTGATTAAACCCAAAAGATTAGATTTTATTTGACAAGCATCAGCTATCACCAACTTCCAGCTTCCTCCAAAGAGAGAGTCACCCGTCGGTTATCGACCTGAGAGAGCAAAAGTTGAAAGAATATTTTGCTCTCAGCCGACAGGCACTCACACCCTTGGTTATACACCAGCTATTCAGCTCAGCAGTTTAAAAAGAGATGGAGGGGACGTTTGTAAAAATCCTTTTCGAAACAGTACAGTGTCTGTTGCTAATTAAGAAAACCTCAATGAAGCACACAGCAAAAAAAGGGTCTAAAACCAACATAAACAGTTAAGGACAATAAACGCAAGCGAGCCCCTCTAGTGCTTGCTTCCCTCCTGGGAGGCCGATGATGGAAACCAGACCTCAGCGCCAGGTACAAGCGCACAGGCATGTGCGGGGCCCACGCCAACCGTTGAATCTCAGGGAGCAGAGACGAGCACGAACGCCTTCCTCCCCTACACGGCAAGCTCGCACACCATTTCCTTCTCCACCTCCAGCTTACCTGCTTTCCAAGACAGCCTGCCACTCAATGAAGCGCCTCCTTTAAAAGTTTCTGCCATCTGACCACCACGCTGGTTCTGCAAACCCCCCCCAGGGCACCCCAAGCTGGCTCCCTCAGCACCCCTTTCCCCACACCGCCTCCCTCACTACCTCTCACGGGTGTCCCCCACCCACAGGCCCCTCCTGACCCAGCCCCAAACCCTCCAACCCCCAGATAACTCCCCCCGAAGCTCCTCCTCCGATCCAACCCCCTTAACCCAGCTCCTCGAAAGCCTCCGGCCCCGGCTGACACCCCCGACCCGCCTCAAAACTCCGACAGCTCACCCCGACCCTCCTCCGCGAGCCCTTCAGCCCCCCCCGGCCGGCCCTCCGACCCAGCCTCCCTCAGCAGCCCCCCCGCCCGGCCCGCCGCTCCCCTCAGGCCCGCGGGACACCGCGGCCCGCCCGCCAGCCCCGGTGTGTCCCCCCCGCACCCCCTCAGCTTCCCCACGCCTCCCGCGGACCGGGCGCCCCAGCTCACCCGGGTTGGCGGCGGTCGCTGCCATGGCCGGCGCGGGGACCCCAACCGCCGCCACCCCCCCCCCCGGCCTCCCTCCTCGCCGCCACTGCCAAGATGGCGGCACAGGAAAACCCTCTGCGCTACCGCGCAGCCTAACATGCCCGCCGAGAGGGGCGGGACGGGAAGGAAGCGCAGAGCTCCTATTGGTTCAGCCTGAGGGCGGCGGGGCGGGGCGAGCGCGCTCGGCGGTGCAGCCAGCAGGGTAGGGTGAGCGCGGCCATGCCCCGCCCCTACCACGGGAGGGGGGAGGGACTTTGGGAGGGGGCGTGGCCACTGCGGGGGTGTGTGGCGAGGGGCGCGCGCGTGGGGCGAGTTAAAGGTCGGGTTGGGTGACGTCACGTGTTGGTTTTTTGGGTTGTGGTTTGGTTTTTTTTTTTTTTTTGTCGGCTGGCAAGAATCCTGCTGGAACCGGGATTTGAACTGGGGTTAGGGCTGGGACTGGGATGGGGAGTGAGGGTTCAGACTGGGAATGGGGTTTGGGCTGGGACTGGGGGGGCACCAGTACAGTGTTAATTAGGGCTGATTGGGGGTCCCCCCCGGGCACCGCCAGGACCCCAAAACTCAGCTTTTGCCGAAAAATCACCAGAAAAACCACCCCGTGCCAGCTGGGGGGCACTCGCAGGGGTGGCAAAGCTTTGCCGTAAGATAATCCTCTTCCTCAGTGACCCTTTTTCCTCTTGGGGGTGAAAAAATAAAGAAACCCGACGGAGCAGGGGCATTTCTGTAGTGTTTAAACCATTTGTTGCGAGGCTGTTTCACAAGAGCCCAACGGGCGGCTCAGTTCAAAGCCCAGTGCGTCGCAGCTTCAAAGAGTTTTCCCCCGTTTCGTCCAAAATGAGCCAAGGACCAGCTCTAAATTATCTCGCAGGGCTGGGGAGGACCTTGCTCCTGCTGCATTTTGGAGATAAATCCTCCTCGCCACCCCTCAGTTCACCCCGTGTCCCCGCGAAGGGAGCCCAGAGCCCTCGCCCGCCGGGCGAAGGGGGTGCTGGAAATTGCGGGTGAGAATTTAATCCCCTGGATTGTTTCTCCCCATTACTGGGAGCGCCTGAAAGGCGACGCCGCCACATTCCTGCAGTATTCATGAAGCCCCAGTGACGGCGAAGGAACCGGGGACCAGCGGGGCAGGGAGAGGGGCACAGCGTCCGTCCGTCCGTCCGTCTGTCCGTCTGGCCACAGGGAGGTAAGGAGCTGCCCCAGTCAGCGCTCATGGGACAGGGCTGGGACCTGGGGGCTTCCCACAATCCCAGGACTCGGTCCTGGTGATTTATGTGCTGTCCTTGGCATAGTTAGGGCTGTGGTCATCTACTCCTGGAGTGTGTTAGTTTTACAAACACATTAAAAAAAAAAAAAAAATATATATATATAGGCATACGCCTATATACACACAGCTCGGTCCACGTGGCTCTGCTGGCGCCACTCAACAAGCCTCCACCTCTCCCCCAACCTTGTACAAATCTAATTATCTGTCCGCTGCCACAAATGTCTCTCTTCAGCAAAGAGAAAAAATTTATTTTCCACCCATGTTTGCTCACCGGTGGTTTTTCCTCCTGTCCTGCTTCCCATCCCAGCCAGTGTCTGTCTTGCCGGAGGTCAGCCAAGCTCGTTGCACCTAATGCAGCTGGGAGTGAGGGGTCCTGTGGGAAAAAAAAAAAACAAACAAACAAAACCAAACAATTTAATAGGGATATTTTAACCTGCTTTTTCCTGGGAAATGAGGGAAGGGCGGGGAAGGGAAGCTGGAAGGGGCGGCAGGGTGAGACGACAATGATCCCTGTGGTGAGGGCGCCTGGGAGAAGGATGGGAAGACACTGGGTGTCCCCCAAACCACAACCGGCAGCCGTGACGAGGAGCAGAGGGGGTCTCGAGGAAATTTTGGGCTGCCTTTGACACCCGTCCCGGGTACTTCCCCTGCACTGCGACCCGCTCGGCCCCCGTGAATCCCACCCGCCTCTGCCCCACAGGGATGCCGGCGGCAGGCGGGCACGTGGGGCCGCGCACCTGAGGGCCGCCCGCATGGAGAACGCCACGGCACCGCCGGCCGTCGACCTGGACAAGGGCTTTGCCGTGGCCTTCGTGGTCCTCATGTGCCTCTTCCTCCTGGCCATGATGGTGCGGTGCGCCAAGCTCATCGTGGATCCCTACAGCGCCGTCCCGACCTCCACCTGGGAAGAGGAGCAGATCAACTGAGCCGGGGCGAGCTGGCCCCCAGGAACCCCTGCACCCCCCTGGGACCACGGCCCCCCAGCACAGCCCCCTCAGCACTGGGTGCTCCAGGGCACCCCAGGGCCCTCCAGCACCGTGGAGGCCCCAGCACCCTCAGAGCCACCCACTGCCCCCCAGCACCCTTGGAGCCACCCATCATACCCCAGCACCCTTAGAGCTCCCCATCACCCTCCAGGGCCCCCCAAGACCCCTCAGAGCTCCCCATCACTCCCTCAAGGCCCTCATCACCCTCAGAGCCACCCATCACCCTCAGAGCTCCCCACTGCCCCCCAGCACCCTCAGAGCTCCCCACCGACCCCCAGCACCCTCAGAGCTCCCCACTGCCCCCCAGCACCCTCAGAGCTCCCCACTGACCCCCAGCACCCTCAGAGCTCCCCACCAACCCCCAGCACCCTCAGAGTTCCCCACCACCCCCCAGCACCCTCAGAGCTCCCCACTGACCCCCAGCACCCTCAGAGCTCCCCACTGCCCCCCAGCACTCCCAGGGCTCCCCAGCACCCTGCCCTCCCAGCACCCTCAGAGCCGCCCATCATACCCCAGCACCCTCAGAGCTCCCCCATCACCCTCCAGGGCCCCTTGAGACCCCTCAGACCTCCCCATCAGCTCCCCCCATTGACCCTCAGCACCCTCAGTGCTCCCCATCAGCTCCCCCCATTGACCCCCAGCACTCTCAGAGCTCCCCATCACTCCCCAGCACCCCTAGAGCTCCTTACCACCCCTCAGAATTTGTCATTGCCCCCCAGAGCTCTCCATCACCCCCCCCAGCACCCCTAGATCTCTCCCCATCATCCTCCAGGGCCCCCCAAATCCTCTCAGAGCTCCCTATCATATCCCACATTGACACCCAGCACCCTCAGAGTTCCCCACTGACCCCCAGCACCCTCAGAGTTCCCCACCGCCCCCCAGCACCCTCAGAGCTCCCCACTGCCCCCCAGCACCCTCAGAGCTCCTCACTGCCCCCCAGCACCCTCAGAGTTCCCCACCGCCCCCCAGCACCCTCAGAGCTCCCCACCGACCCCCAGCACCCTCAGAGCTCCCCACTGCCCCCCAGCACCCTCAGAGTTCCCCACCGACCCCCAGCACCCTCAGAGCTCCCCACTGCCCCCCAGCACTCCCAGGGCTCCCCAGCACCCTGCCCCCCCCAGCACCCTCAGAGCCGCCCATCATACCCCAGCACCCCTAGTGCTCCCCCATCACCCTCCAGGGCCCCTTGAGACCCCTCAGACCTCCCCATCAGCTCCCCCCATTGACCCCCAGCACTCTCAGAGCTCCCCATCACTCCCCAGCACCCCTAGATCTCTCCCCATCATCCTCCAGGGCCCCCCAGATCCTCTCAGAGCTCCCCATCAGATCCCACATCGACCCCCAGCACCCTCAGAGCTCCCCACTGACCCCCAGCACCCTCAGAGTTGCCCACCGACCCCCAGCACCCTCAGAGTTCCCCACCGCCCCCCAGCACCCTCAGAGCTCCCCACTGCCCCCCAGCACCCTCAGAGCTCCCAACTGCCCCCCAGCACCCTCAGAGTTCCCCACCGACCCCCAGCACCCTCAGAGCTCCCCACTGCCCCCCAGCACTCCCAGGGCTCCCCAGCACCCTGCCCCCCCCAGCACCCTCAGAGCCGCCCATCATACCCCAGCACCCTCAGTACTCCCCCATCACCCTCCAGTGCCCCTTGAGACCCCTCAGAGCTCCCCATCAGCTCCCCCCATTGACCCTCAGCACCCTCAGTGCTCCCCATTAGCTCCCCCCATTGACCCCCAGCACTCTCAGAGCTCCCCATCACTCCCCAGCACCCCTAGAGCTCCTTACCACCCCTCAGAATTTGCCATTGCCCCCCAGAGCTCTCCATCACCCCCCAGCACCCCTAGATCTCTCCCCATCATCCTCCAGGGCCCCCCAAATCCTCTCAGAGCTCCCCATCAGATCCCACATCGACCCCCAGCATCCTCAGAGCTCCCCACCGACCCCCAGCACCCTCAGAGCTCCCCACTGCCCCCCAGCACCCTCAGAGCTCCCCACTAACCCCCAGCACCCTCAGAGTTCTCCACCGCCCCCCAGCACCCTCAGAGCTCCTCACTGCCCCCCAGCACCCTCAGAGTTCCCCACCGCCCCCCAGCACCCTCAGAGTTCCCCACCGCCCCCCAGCACCCTCAGAGCTCCCCACCGACCCCCAGCACCCTGAGCTCCCCACCGACCCCCAGCACCCTCAGAGTTCCCCACCGCCCCCCAGCACCCTCAGAGCTCCCCACTGACCCCCAGCACCCTCAGAGCTCCCCACTGCCCCCCAGCACTCCCAGGGCTCCCCAGCACCCTGCCCCCCCCAGCACCCTCCAGTGCCCCTTGAGACCCCTCAGTGCTCCCCATCAGCTCCCCCCATTGACCCCCAGCACTCTCAGAGCTCCCCATCACTCCCCAGCACCCCTAGAGCTCCTTACCACCCCTCAGAATTTGCCATTGCCCCCCAGAGCTCTCCATCACCCCCCCCAGCACCCCTAGATCTCTCCCCATCATCCTCCAGGGCCCCCCAGATCCTCTCAGAGCTCCCCATCAGATCCCACATCGACCCCCAGCACCCTCAGAGTTCCCCACTGACCCCCAGCACCCTCAGAGCTCCCCACTGACCCCCAGCACCCTCAGAGTTCCCCACTGTCCCCCAGCGCCCCCAGAGCTCCCCAGCACCCCTCAGTGTCCTCCCCCTCGGCCCCTCAGAGCTCCCCCCTTTGCTCCCCCGGGGCCCACCCTGGCCCCATCACCTCAGAGCCACCAGTAACCCCAGTGCCCACCCACCCTCCCGGGGCATCCCAGCACCCTCCCCGGCCCCTCAGGGTTAACCCGGCCCCTCAGAGCCCCCCCCCGGCCCCCCAGCCACCTTCCTTTAGGTGGCAGCATCGAGCCTTTCCCAGGGCGCTGCCCCTTTAAGCGCCTCTGGCTCCGCCCCCCCCCGCGCAGGCGCCTTGGCCAGCCCCCCCCGCGGGCTGCCGGGAAGGGGCGCTCTCGCGCATGCGCAGTGCGGCAGGGGTGGGTCGGGCTCCTCGGGCTGCGGTTCTCGGAAGTGTCGTCGAGCGGCTTCCGGTTTGGAACGACACCCGCTTTCCCCCCCCCTTCCCCCTCTTTTTCTCCTTCTCCCCGACAGCCGGAATCGCGGCGACCCCCGGGGTTCCGGTGAGTGCGGCTGGCCCGGCCCGGGGCGGGCTGGGGGGCGGCTGTGGGGCAGGGGGGTTCGGGAGGGGGCTTATGGGGTCAGGGGGGTCGGAGTTGGGGAGGGGGTGCGGGGGGCCTGTGGGGTGCAGGGTGATTGGGGAGGGGGTGTGTGTGGGGGCTATGGGGCACAGGGGAATTGAGGGGGGTGTCTGGGGGGCAGGGGGGTTGGGGAGGGGGGTGTGGGATTGTGGGGTGGGAGGTGTTGGGGGACTTTGTGGCAGCGCCGGGGTCAGATGGGCGTGTGGGGCAGGGGGAGGCGGGCGGGGGGGTGTGGGGAGGGACTGAGGGCGAGGAGGGGGCTGTGGGGCGGGGGGGAGGTGGGGTGAGGACTTGGGGGGGGGCGCTTGGGCTGAGAAGAGAGCATGAGGAGCTCCCCGGGTGTGAGGCGTGGGGTGGCCTTTGGGGCAGGGACTGCTACGGGCCAAGGGGTTGATGGCAACGTGCAAATATAAGGAAATTATACGTTTCTATATGTAATTAGATATAAACTGCGGGGCGTAAGAGGGAGCGTAAGGGCGCTAGGCATGGGGGGAGCGGAGGGTGGGGGGTTGATGGGCGCTGCAGCGGGGGCTGTGGTGGCACTGGGGGGGGTGCTGACAGGGCTGTTTGGGTGATAGGGTGCGTTTGGGGGGGGGTGCAGGTGCGGTTGGGGGGGGCCGTGGGCTCCCTTTGCATCTGTAGGGCTGGGGGAGGGTGGGGGGGTTGTGGCGGGGGGGGGGGGGGGCGAGGGGCTGCTCACGCACAGGCAGGGTGAGGTGAGAGGTGAGGAACCCCGCGGGAAGGTGCTGTCGAGCGCCGCGGGCTCGGAGATGGTGGAGGCTGCTTGGAATTTTCACCAGGCCCGGCTCGAGCGGAGCCGCCGGGGCCGTGGAGCCGGGCAGAGGAAACTGCTGGGGCCGTCCTTGGGGCTGGGCGGTGTAAAATGGTCCGTGATCCCCGCGGGCAGGGACAGACAGGAGCTCCCCTGGGCCACTGGTGGGTTGGGTCGGGAGAGGCGTCTGCCTGGTGCTGCTCCCAGGACAGGCAGCAGGTTGGGGACCGTTGGAGAGGAGAGGGTGCTGAGGGGGCGAGGCGTGAGGCTCCGGCATTTGGAGGGTCTGTGGAGGGATCGGAGGAGACGGCAGCAATCCCTGGTCGTCCTCTGGCTCCGCAGTGTGCTTGCACCTTGCTTGTTTTGGGCTCCTTGTGATCTTATCTTAACCACATATAGAGCATTTTGTTCCTGACTAGCTTTCAAAAAACGGAGCTTACGCTCTTGTGAGCGCCATGTCTCAGAGGTTTCACCGGCCTTTTCTACCCAGTTTGTGGTGTCAGGTGCAGCAGAAATGGATTCCCAGGAGATCAAAGAGCTGCAGCAAGAAGTGATGGAGGAGCTGGGAATCTCCATGGAGGAGCTCCAGGATATCATCGACAAAGAGCTGGAGAAGTTTGAGTGTGTGAAGCAGAGGAAGCAGCAGCTGGAGGAGCTGGAGAAGTGCGTGAAGCAGAAGGAAGAAGAGGTGGCTCGCGTTGACCGGCTCTTTGACGACGCTTCAAGGTGGGCACGCTCGGAATCGCAGCCGCGTGTCAGAGTTGGGGCTGAGAGCAGAGGAGGGCGAGATGGGCTGGCAGGGTCCCATGTCCTGAGTCCTGCCCCTTTCCCTTCAGGGTAGACTGACCCTGTGACTCTGCATCAGTTCGTTTGCGTGTGGTTATTGAGGGATAATTAAAATTATTTCTCTGTGGTGTTAAGTCCTTCATGTGAATACTCTTCCCTCGCCTCATCATGGTTGTATTTAATTAGCAGCTCCCCAGCGGTCGGTTTCTCTTTATTTCTGCAGTATTGTGGGATGCACAGCTGGGCTCACCTTGTCTTCTCCCATCTCTGCCCTTCTGTTTTTTTCCCCAGAGCCATTGATAAATGCGAGATACTGGTGAAGGACCTGTACTCCAAGCTGGGCCTGCAGTACCGGGAGAGCAGCTCCGAGGACGAGGACTTGGCTGCCAAGCCCATGGAAGTGATTGAGATCCCGGATGAGGACGACGATGATGTCATGAGTATCGGTTCAGGCTGGAGGCACAGTTCAGTATCTCGCTGTGCTGCATGGTACCGAGGGGAGGGTCGGGGATCTGAGTGTGTCCTGAAGCGTGGGAGTAGGAGGGATTGGAATAAGGATATCGTGAAGTTGGCTGTAAGCCGGGCCGGGCTGTAAGCAGGAGAAAATGCCGTTAGCTCATGAAGAACATCACCGCTCGCGTGGTCTGCAAGGCCCCTCACTGTTCCATGCTTCCTGGAGTCCCAAACTGGGACTTCTCCCTTTTCCCACCTGCCTTGTCGTCCCCATGGAATGCTGTCCCTGTGGGGCAGCTGCCTGTGCAGCACGTCCTGTGTGTGGAAACGGTGGCTTAGTAGAAGCCTTGCTTGAGTGGATTTCTTGACAGGGACAGAGAAGGCTTTCTCTGTTCCCTCTTCGTTTGGTAACTTAACTAGGATGGATTTTTTTATTCCCCAAAATGTATTAAACCACTTTTTCCTCTTTAAACACAGGCAATAGTCCCAGAATCGTAAAGGATCAGACTCTGGTGAGTTGGAAAAGACCTGACTGTAGTGTATTTCTGAAGGGGGGGTTGCTGGAATGCTTAGAACAGCATTTCTTGTATTTGTGTAATTTGGTGCATTTGTGTATTTGTTGCAAAAAAGGAAAGGTTCTTCATATTTTCTTTCTCTTTCCTTCCCTTCAGCTGCGGGAAGCCATGGCTGCAATGAGAAGATCTGCCCAGGATGTTCAGAAATTTATGGATGCTGTGAATAAGAAAACAAATGCCCAGGATAGTCTAAAAGGTCAGTGTGCGAGAGCTTCCTGGTGCTGACAGATGTGTGCTGGCACCCGTGTGCGCCCCTACCCTGCTCCCTTCTGCCTCTTACTCCTGATGGTTTTCTCTCTGAAAAAGAAAAGAACTATTCAGTGTCCTTGCTGGAGAGACTCAGTAAGATATGTTGATTCCAAATTCCTGTTTTTCCTTAAGCCCCTTTCGAAAGCAAATACAAGTGCTGCAGTTTCCATAATGTGAAAGCTTTTTAATGATGTTTAAAAGCTTACTTGCTGCTTATTCCATCCAGTGAAAGCGAGACTCTTAGGCTGACTGAGGTGAGGGAAAGCAGGGACGCTTCCTGTCTCCGGTCCGACAGACGTCTTTGGGCAATTTCTAACTTACCTCCTGTTGTTGTTCCTTGGGTAGATGCACAAACCCCTCAGGAAACTCCTGGTGCTGTCCAGCCCGCTGGCCCTGCAGCGGCTGGGAGTGATCTCAGCAATGATGGTGATCTGAACGTTGGCATGAGGATCCTGGGCAAGAAGAGAACCAAAACGTGGCACAAAGGAACTCTGATTGCAATCCAGACGGTCGGTACGTCCGTGCTCGGTGCGGTGACACGGGGCGTGTGGCTGTCACTAGGCTTCGGGTGGGTGAGCTCAGTCAGGCTCGGAGCAGGTCCCCTCCCATGTCGGAGCACCTAGTGCCTCCTGGAATGAGTGGGAGAGCAGCACATCTCCGCTATAATATTTTACCTTCTAAATCAATTTCTGAAAGGCTTTCAAATGAGTTCTGAACGTGAATCAGAACGGGATAGGGTGCTGGACTTCTTGTGTGAAATCACTTGGGTTTTATTTACCTTGCCGCGTTGAAATGTCTTTCAGGTGCTGCAAAGAAGTACAAAGTGAAATTTGATAATAAAGGGAAGAGTTTGCTTTCTGGCAATCACATCGCTTACGACTATCACCCCTCGCCTGAGAAACACTACGTTGGCAGCAGGGTCGTGGCAAAGTACAAAGATGGGAATCAGGTTTGGCTGTATGCTGGCATTGTGGCTGAAACCCCAAACGTAAAGAATAAAGACAGGTATTAATTCTCCTCCGCAGTCGTGTAACCTGCTCTCTCTTTTTAGGAAAAAAAGAAAATAGAAAATTTGGATGTTTGCTGTTGTGGGAGCTAAACTCTTTTCTGCCCTTTCTGGGGACGTAGTTCTGAATGTTGTTTCTTCAGTCTGTCTTATCTCTGAAAGTTCTGAGTGGAGCTTCCATTCTATTACTCACGTCCCTGAGTCAGAAATTATATCTGGTAATTCATTCAAATTATCACACAAATGGAAGTCTGCACTGCTCAAGGCATAAAACACAGCGTTAGGAAAGATGAGCCCTAGAAGTGTTTAGTGCCAGCAGCGTTGCCAAAGCACTTAAGGAGAAGCAGCAGCAGGTCTCAAGCAGCCTTTTCAGTCGTGTATAAATAAGGGGCAGGGCTGCTTTGCTGCTGCGGTTTAGGCTTGTGGTCTTTCTGTGAAGATTCATAAAGGATAGAATCACCCTCTTTGTTTCAAATGGGGATCTGCCGTAAATGCCTAATCGTGTCAAGTTCTATCTGAGACGCGTTTAATAACTGAAAATGGACTGCATTTATTACTCCTGTTGCAAATTTACTCCTCCTGGCTAGGCTGGCTTGTAACGCTGAGCTCTCCTAATGCAGCCTCCCTATCCTGAAGTTACTATTCAGAGGCGCTCGCGCTAAGCGGGTGCCGTATCCAGCCTTGTGGGTATCCCCCTCCCAGCTCCCCGTCCCCCACAGGCACTGGGGACTCTCATGCTCGTCTCCTGTCTGCAGGTGGAGCTCCAAAGACATCTTTTCTTGCAGAGAGTAGGAGCGATTACACTGTCTTTTCCTTCACCTCCTGCGGCGGAGGCACGGAGGGAACCTGGAGCCGCGGGCAGGGGGGCTGGCTGCGCTGTGCTGCGCTGCTGGGAGCCCTTTGGGCAGCCCCTCTCCCGCCTTTGGGAGCACAGGGCTTGCTCGGGGCTGGGGGAGAGCTGTTCGGGGAACCGAGGGAGGTGGTGGTACTGCAAAGCTCAGGATCTCCTGGCAGAAGTGATCACGTCCTTCTGTCCTCACCCACCGTGTCTGATTTGAGGGCCTTTAGGATGGGCAGGAGGAGCAGGAGGGGGGGCTTCACTTCCATCATGTGATGTGAGGCTGCATTTTATTCAGCTGCATTTCTAATTCCCACCTCCAATGCTGCTGTTCTCCAGGTTCCTGATCTTCTTTGATGATGGCTATGCTTCATACGTCAAGGAGTGGGAGCTGTACCCGATCTGCAGGCCACGTGAGTGATCTCTGCCCCTCCTGCGTCCTAACGCTGCGGTAGTGTGGAGAGCCTTTGGGTATGTGAAAGAGCCTGGCTGAAAAGACGGGGGCCAGATGGCACGTTCCCTCCAGCACTGTGCCTGCAGACGTTTGCTTTGCAGGTGAACCTGGAGGAAATGCCAGTTTATTACTGGCAGTGTGTGTGTGCTGTGACTCCTTGCACTCTGGGTCCGTTAATACGGCTGGATGCCCTTCCACCAAAAATCCAGCCACTCGGGATTGCTGCTTCATTGTTCTTACGTAAAAATCCATCTGGGATCTCTTTAAAAAAAGAATTCAAGATTCTCTTTGTAAAAGTCTGTCCTCCTCTTCCCTTTCTCCCATCCATCCCTTTCTGAACAGTGCAAAAGACCTGGGAAGACATAGAGGATGTTTCCTGTCGCGATTTCATTGAGGAGTACATCACGGCCTACCCCAACCGTCCCATGGTGCTGCTGAAGAATGGCCAACTGATCAAAACGGAGTGGGAAGGGACCTGGTGGAAATCCAGAGTGGAAGAAGTGGATGGCAGTCTGGTCAAAATCCTTTTCCTGGTAGGGCAATTTCCCTCCTCCCGTTGGAGGGTGAAGGTGGGCTTAAATGTGAGTCTGGGGGCTGTTGGGCCGATCAAGGCCTTGCTGATGTCAGAGAAGGTCCTGGAGCAAGCAGGTATTTTGCTTAGTAGGTAGACCACCGATTTCTACGGTGCATTGATGGGAAGGTGAGACTTTCTTTTGCATGACAAAAGCTGCAAAAGCCTTCTAAAGCCTTTTGCATGTGAAACTTCAAAGTGGTAGATAAGACACAAAATTCGCCACCTGCAGGTATTCTGTCCTGGTCCCTTTCCTGATAGAAACACCTAGCGATGTCTTCTGTCCAAATACAAGTGCTGGTTTGAGAAGCTGAGCAGTATTCTGCTTGCTCGAATTCTACAAACTGCAGAAAGGGAGCAGGCATGCTCTCTGTCTAGACCACTGCAGAGCCACCGGGGCTGGGGAGGACGTTGTACACGTGCAAATTCAACCTCCCTGTCCTAGAGCAGATTCGGTTTGCGCTGAGGCGTTGTCTCCCAGGGGAGTCTGGTTTCTCCAGCAGCGCCTCGTTAGCCAGTCATCGGCCCGAGAGCAGAACTGCATTTGTGGGTTGGGGTCTTGGCATTGGTTTGGTTTGTACTCGGTGTCCCCCAGATCCGAGGAATTACTGCCCCTGTCCTCTCTTGGCTGCACGGTCTTTCAAGAGCCTTCAGCTCAATGCTTTGCCTCCTTTCCATTCGATTCTGCTCCCCGTAAAAGCGTGCTGCTGTCTCCCTGGCCTGTTCTGTACCTCTGAAGCTCTCGCTGTAGGTGCTGTGAGTGTTGCCTTCTCCTTGCTGCAGGATGACAAACGCTGTGAGTGGATTTACCGGGGTTCCACACGCCTCGAGCCCATGTTCAGCATGAAAACTTCCACAGCCTCCACCCAAGAAAAGAAGCAAAGTGGACAAGCAAGGACGCGTCCCAATGTTGGTATGTGGCATCTTTTTCTTTGATTTGTATCCTGGAATTTGAATGAGCGCATTGTGAGTTGGCGGGGGCGGGTGGGTTGTTTTGGTTTTTGTTTGGTTTTGGTGGGGTTTTTTTGGCAGAACTCCTGGCGATTTAAGATTTACAGTGGGCTTTTCCTCCTGGCACAAAAGATGCCGCAAAGCCAGACTGCAGTTGTGTAACGTGGCCAGGGTCTCTTTGGGGTGAGAGGCTGTGACTCGGGAGCTCAGCCAGTGACCTGGTGCCTCTGTTTTGGTTGCCTCTGGGGACTGAAGCAATATTTTGTGGCTAGCGCCCCAGACTTTGGTTGACAGTAGAGACTTTCCCCGTTGATACTCTGCTTTTTCCGCTTCCCCACTAGGTGCTGTCAGGAGCAAAGGGCCTGTAGTACAATATACCCAAGATTTAACGGGAGCTGGTACCCAGTACAAACCTTTAGAGCAAATGCAGGCAGCCTCGCTGGCCGCACGGTCCGTTTCTCCGCAGCCTGCTGAGATGGAGTAAGTACCTGAGTGGGGTCTCTGCTTCCACCACTCCGTCCTTTGCGTTTGGTCTCCAGTGCCCAGCTCTTTCAGGCACCACCCTTTCTGTGTAGAGGGATCCTCAGGTGCAGGTTTCCTCCCTGACGAGGCTTGTTTCCTGGTTACACAAGTCACTCGTAGTCATGCTTCTGGGGGAGAGTGTAGATAAAGGCTCCTGGATGAGTAATTGGGGGTGGGGGAGCTGACAGCCCAGCACCCCCTGAGCCAAATGCCACGTTCTTACTCAGGGCTGAAGCTTCACGCTTGCTGTGTTTCCAAGTTAGAACATTTGCTCCTTCTCTTCTGAAAATCTGAATTGCTCCCTCGTGTCATGATCCAGGCGCTGGCCCCCGGCTGCCTTGTATCCCTCCACTTGGACTGACCTGCTCGCAGACCTCAATGACTTACGAGGCACTGAGAACTCGGGATCAGTGGTCGGTCTCGGTGGGCACGGACCAAACCTGACAAAGCTAAGCCACGGCCAAGTCGCCCACGGTCCTCCTGCTGCCAGGGGCCCAAGCGGGACGTTCTCGGAGGTGCAGGCTAGTGCCGAAGGAGGCCTGGACGAAGGAGCAGCTCGGCCTTGTGATGAAGGCAGCGTGTTGTAGAGCACCAGGGCACCTGAGCATGAGCTCTGGGACTTTAATAACGTTCTAGGGGAGAGAGGTGCTGTCCCCGTTCATTTTTGCCACCGCTGTGGATTTCCCGTCCGAATTTACGGACTCCTGGCCCCCTGCCAGCATGTCCTCCGCTGTGACTGCGCCTTGCTGCATGGGCAAAAGGGAGAAGGGGGATGTCCCAGCTGTAAGGGACCTGTGTAGCAAGTCAAGCTTTATTCGCCAGATGCTCTCTGGGTGTAGCAGCACCTAAGAAACCCCGCCTGCCCCCAGCCTCCGGTCTCAGGAGGGGTTCCTTTCCAAGTACCAGTGCAGTATGAGCCCTTCTGCCCCTGGATGTGAGGGGTAACTTGGAAACGCTCCTCCTATGCCACTCTCACCAAGACTTGAGAGTCGAAGCCGTAATAGCCTTGTTCCTCATCTCTTGCATAACTGAGAGGAGAGGCCGATGCCGAAGGAGAGCTGCTCCAGCGTGAGCAGTGCAGCGTGGGCTCCTCTGCTGCCAGCCCAGGGCCCCGCCGGTGGAGAGAGGAAGAGCTGGGCTGCTGCCCTAACACCGGGGCACCCTCAGCTCCCGGGGTGTAGGAAGGCTGTGCAGTGAAGATGATGAAGCTGGACTGCAGCAGTCAGCCAGCCTGCAGTCCCGCTGGCTGCTGAATCTCCCCTTTTCCATTGAATAGTCCTTGCAGTGGTTACAAGAAACACATTCATTTTTTTTTTTTTTTTCTCTCTCCTCACAGAGGCTTTGACTTTAGGATCTTGTTTCAGACCTAGTACAAGCAGACACTGCAGGCCTTTCCCTGCCCTGGCGTTCAGTAGTGAACTGCTTAAAGACAACTGGTTTTCAACACGGACTGAAGGCAGCGTGCTGTACCCATGGCCCTGCTGTCCCGAGGGGATGCTGTTGGGTTAAAAACACACTGGGTTTAGATTATTAGCACTGGGAGAACGGTTTCTTGGCTCTGAGGAAGCCCTGGTTCTCTTCCCTCCCCAGTCTCGCTTTCCAGTTTTTCTGCAGTGCCGGGGAGCTGCTGCCAGCCATTTCTGACTGTTTAAAGCCCGTTGATGGAAGCTTTTTTTTTTTCTCTTGCTCCTGAATTTTTAAATGTATGTTAATACCTTGCTGTTAAGGCAGATGTTTGCAGAAGCAGTCGCCCCCTCCTGTTCTCACTGTCTCCTCCCTTTCTGCCCTGATAACGTAACTATGTTCTGCCACTTGTGGGAAAACCAGTGGCTGGTTTGGGGTGTTTTTCTGTTTAATCCATATAAATGGATTGGAAACCTCCGCTGTTGTTTTCCCAGGGTGTGAGGGCCACTGTCTTCCAGGTGCCTCCCGCCTTCCCGATGTTGTTCATCGGGCTGCAGGGGTGTTTGGGAGCCCCTCGCACCCCTTTCGTCAGCGATATTATTACATTCCTGTGCACGCTCTTATCTTGTTCCTCGGTGCAGACAAAAGAGCCCTCTGTATTTCTTGTTCCTCCCACTGCTCAGTACTGTTGCGCTGACTGAGCCTCTGTCAGCTCCTGTTTCTGCTATTGCAGGGCTTTCTTCATGTACTGGTTTGTCCGGCTTCCTGAAACCAAGGCCTTGGACATCCTCGTTACGCTCCCTCTCACCCTCGTGCCTCACTTCCAAATACATAGCACCATGTCAGGAGTTACTTTTAAACCTCGCTGCGTTCTGGCGTTTGGTCGGGGTTGCTGCGGCATCGCCGTAGCACAAGTAGTCAGGGACGGGCTGGTTTTCACACTGGTTAGGAAAAACCTGCTCGGTTTTGCTTGGATTCAGCACTGTTACTGACTCCCGTGCGGGGAGAGTTCCTCTGACTGCCCCTGTCTGATCTAAATCCGGGCGGTTGTGCGAGCGTGTGCATCTTGCAGATCGCCTCCCTTCTTCCCTCGTGCAGGTGCTTCGACAGCCAGCTGGCCCAGTCGAGAAAGCAGGTGGCCAAGAAAAGCACTTCCTTCCGTCCTGGCTCCGTGGGCTCTGGGCAGTCGTCGCCGCCTTCTCCTGTCCTGAGCGATACACCTCCGGCGGGAAGGACCGGCGCGGCCCAGCAGCATCGGTGAGCAAAGCTTCCTTGCCCTTGTTACAGCTCCCCGCGTCCCTGGGAGGGTTTGGGATGCCGGTGTGGGTTTGTTTGGTTCAGCACAGGTTTATTTGGTGGGCCGACACCTTTATCTTCCACCTTGTCTGGTCCTGAGCATTTGTCTTCCTCTTACCTCGTTCTCCCTCCCGGACAACTGTTGTTGTTGGCTTGAGCCTGGAGCGTCTCTTATCAGCTCCGACCAGCACTTACCTCAGTGGGCCCTGGCCAAAGCCCGCTTATTTTTAGAGGACTCCCGTTTCTATGAGCTTTCTAGGGTCGGGGGGAAGCCGCTCTTCCTATAAATCCGCAGGTGGCTTTTCGGCAGCGGTGGCTTTGCGGCAGCCGATCCACAGCACAGAAGCCGTTGATCCACGTGTTCGGAGACCACAACCAGCTCGTGCTTGTTTTTTGCTTCCCTAGCTCCGATTTGGGGTGGTTCTTGGTGTCCTCTGCTGCGGGTGACGCTCCCTTTGGGGCCCACCCAGCCTTGCTCCTGGGGGACGCCGAGCTTTGCGTCTCCCTGGACTAAGCAGCCGAGCCAGCGGCGGGCCCCGGTGTGTAACTAACTAGCAGCTGCCTCGGCAGGAATCCGGTGCCCGAAATCGGGGAGCGCCCCGCTCCTTCCCTTAGCCGAGTGTGTCCCTTTCGCTGCGGCAGGCTCCCCGGTGGCCAGGCGGGCAGCGGCCCGGCCCACGCCTTCCACGGCATGATGGACCGCGTGCCCAACGAGCCCTCGTACCGAGCCCCGCTGGAGAAGCTCTTCTACCTGCCGCACGTCTGCAGCTACACCTGCCTGTCCCGCGTCCGCCCCATCCGCAACGACCACTACCGCAGCAAGAACCCCCTGCTCATCCCGCTGCTCTACGACTTCCGACGGATGACGGCCCGCCGGCGGGTCAACCGCAAGATGGGCTTCCACGTCCTCTACAAGACGCCGTGCGGGCTGTGCCTGCGAGCCATGCCGGAGATCGAGCGCTACCTTTTCGAGACGGACTGCGACTTCCTCTTCCTGGAGATGTTCTGCCTGGACCCGTACGTGCTGGTGGATCGCAAGTTCCAGCCCTACAAACCCTACTACTACATCACGGACATTACCAAGGGCAGGGAGGACGTGCCGCTGTCCTGCGTCAACGAGATCGACAACACCCCGCCGCCGCAGGTGGCCTACAGCAAAGAGCGCATCCCCGGCAAGGGGGTTTACATCAACACCAGCTGGGAGTTCCTCGTGGGCTGCGACTGCAAAGACGGCTGCAGGGACAAGTAGGTGACTCCTCGTGTGTCGTGGGGCCTGGGGGGGGGGGGGGGGGCAGCACCCGGGCTGTGCTCCCTGCCCTGGTGCCCTCCCCAGCCGGGCCTGCTCTGGCCTTTAAGCCCACGCAGCTCTGGTCGGCTGCAGGCTGGCCCCCCCAGGTCAAGCCCCCTGTGCCCGTCTCCGCGTACGCGCGGGCGGGAAGACCGTGATTTCTTTGCCTGTCTGTAAAACCGACCAACCTCCGGGCCACGGGGTGGCTTTTTCTGTGTGTCTCTCTAGATCGAAATGTGCTTGTCACCAGCTGACAGTCCAAGCGACGGGCTGCACCCCGGGCGGGCAGATCAACCCCAACTCAGGATACCAGCACAAAAGGCTGGAAGAATGCCTCCCGACAGGGTGAGCAGAGCTGCCTCTTCTCCTTCCCCCCCCCCCCCCCCCCGAATAGCAGCCCAGAGGCAATACTGCCCGCAGCTGAGTGCAGCTACTGAGGACCTGCCTCCGTTCTTGATTTGAGTGCGGACGTGTGGCCCGGTCCCGCTCTGCAGCTCCGCTCTCCCACGTCTGCTGAGCTTCAGCTCGCTGCTGCGAGTCCCTTTGCACCAACACTGGTACGCCAGCACGCCGTGGGAGACGGCTTTGTCGAGGGAGGTGTCACTCTTCTCCTTTCTTCCAGAGTTTACGAGTGTAACAAGAGGTGCAAGTGCAACGTCAACATGTGCACCAATCGCTTGGTCCAACACGGGCTCCAAGTCCGCCTGCAGTTATTCAAGACGCAGAACAAAGGCTGGGGCATTCGCTGCCTCGATGATATTGCTAAAGGCTCTTTTGTCTGCATCTATGCAGGTAGGATCCCACCCCCCTGAGCCAGCAGGTAGAATCCTCTCAGCTCTGAAATAGGTGCTTGGAATGAAAAGCCTCTGTTGAGCCAGCGCTCTTCCCAGCGGTCACGTGTATTCAGACGTGAATCTGCTTTGTTTTGGTTAAGGAGGGGAGGGAGAAGGATTTGGAAAGAGCTGGTTGTGTCAAGCTTGTGTCAGGCCTGAGATCTCGGTTTTGTTTATCGCAAAACCCAGCAGAGAGGGGGTGAAGCTCTTCCTGCGCTTATCGGGGGGACGGGAAAGGGAAAACCCTCCCGTGCCCAGCTCTGAGGCGAGGTGCTGCAGGAGCCAGCCCGTGGGGCCGCGGCGTCGAGCGAAGCGCTCGCACCCCCAGAGCCGTCGCTGCGGGTGAATCGACACC
Source organism: Tyto alba (assembly GCF_018691265.1). Lineage (NCBI taxonomy): Eukaryota > Metazoa > Chordata > Aves > Strigiformes > Tytonidae > Tyto > Tyto alba. The sequence continues at coordinate 23,806,526 of NW_024881329.1, forward strand.
TCCCAGCTTCCTGTTGACGTCGGGCCGGCCGCGGGGACATCGGCACAAGCCAGTGAAATGCAGAAGTTGCGCAGGATGGTTGCGTTAGCGCCGAAACGAAACTAACCACAGGCCTGGCCTGCCTTCTGGCGCTCTGGTTTCTTGCCCTTGGTGTTGCCTCTGCGCCGCGCCCTCGCCTCCAGCCCTTCAGAGGGAAAGCAGTCGCCCTGTTGGAGTTCCCTGCTGGGAGCCCGGACGTTAGCGAGGGCCCGCTTTAGATCGGCCGCGTGCTTCAGATTCTCGTTACCTCGAGTTGTCCTTTCCTGGCCCGGCTTTAGAATAAGGTGGTGTCAGGCCTGTTTGCTCCTCGGTGAGCCTCTGGGGAGGGTAAAACCCATGGGGTAGGAATGTCATCCCTGGAAAACTCACTACTTCGTTTTTCTACTCCCCACCCGCAGGGAAAATCCTCACGGATGACTTTGCCGACAAAGAGGGGCTAGAGATGGGCGACGAATATTTTGCAAACCTGGATCACATCGAGAGCGTGGAGAACTTCAAGGAGGGCTACGAGAGCGACGCAAAATGCTCTTCCGACAGCAGCGGGGTGGACATGAAGGATGAAGAGGAGGAGAACACAGGCACTGAGGAGCAGGAGGAGTCCAACGAGGACAGCTCCGACGACAACTTCTGCAAGGACGAGGACTTCAGCACCAGCTCGGTGTGGCGCAGCTATGCCACGCGACGGCAGACCCGGGGCCAGAAGGAGAACGGGCTCTCGGAGACGGCCTCCAAGGACTCGGGGCTCACCCGGCAAATCAGCCACGAGGAGACGGCGGCGGGCGCCCCCTGTAAGCTGCCGGTGTCGGAGGAGACCTCCAAGAACAAAGTGGCCTCGTGGCTGAGCTCCAACAGCATGTCCGACGGCTTCCAGGACAATGACAGCGCCTCCTCCTTCAAGATGAGCGAAGGCAGCGAAGCCAAGGCCGGCAAAGGGGAGCTCCCTGGGGAGAGAGAGAAAGCCTGTGCCTCTGCCCCGGGCGACCTGGACGGAGAGCCAAAGGCATCGAAGAAAGATGTAAGGGGGGGGGGCAGGGGGGGGGCTGTGGGGGCGGGAGATGAGTATTGCCCCCCACCTTGGGGCACGGGCGAGGAGACGGAGCCCCAGAGCTGCACCTCAGCTGCGCTCTTGCTCCAGAGGCTTCTCTACTCATCCAACACGACTGGGGGTGCTGGGGTGCTGCTCGGCGTCCCCTCGGCCTTTTCCTGCTGGGGGGGGGGGGCCGGGAGGGGTCTGTCCCCATCCTGGGGGAAGCTTTGGCCCGAGAGGCTACAAAGAAGTCGCCCAGCCAGCGCCTGCCTGGGTACCCGGGCTGCTGGGGAGGGTGTTCAGCCGGGGCTGGGGACACCGGGGGGGGTGGAGGTGGGCTCTGTCCACCCACCCAGGAGACCCACTGGGTGGGCTGCGGAGCCCGGGGAGACCCCTGGTCATAACTTGGACCTTGTGGAGCACCCCGGGACTGGGCGTCAGGCTGAGCGGTGGGGCGGGCCGGGCAGCGTGCCCGCAGAGGGGCTGAAGGGTCCTCCAGAAGGGAGAGAGTTTAATCTTCTGTACTTGTCCCCTCTGCAGGAAACTGAAGATGTAACCAAAATTCCTGGGTAAGGTTCCTCCAGTTGTATTTCCCTGCCTTTTTTTTTTTATTTCCGAATACCGCCCTGAGCGAACTGCTGCAGCTCCAGGGCTGCCCCTTAACTCTTAAGGACGTCGCTGCCGGAGCAAACGGCGAGGTCGGGAGGGTTTGGGCCGCGCCCCAGCGTGCGCTGGCGATTTGTGGGCTTGGAGGGGGCAGGCTCGCCCCGCTGGCAGCTCCCCTGGCCCCGGCCGCTCTCCCGGCGCCTGCCAGCCTGACCCGCTCTTGTCCTCGCCCCCAGGCTCAGCGACTTGGGGCGGATGTACGGCTACAACCCCAGCCCTCCCAAGCTGGAGGGGATCCGCAGGCCCACGAGCAAGACCGCCCTGCTGCAGAGCCGACGGCATTCCCTGGCCCTGCAGCCCCCCACGGACGTAAGCGGTGACCCCCGGGCTGGGAGGGGGGGGCCGGGCTCTGCCTCGGCTCCACGCCGGTTTGCTGAAGACCTTGACCCTGACTTTGGGTTGTGCCGCTTTCGGTCCCCCCTTGAGCACCAGCGCAGGGCTGGTGGTTCGTAGTTGTGATTTCCTGGGGGAGGCAGTTGGTTTCCTTCAGACTTGGGGGGGGTCTTTCATGGTTCTGAAAGCCCCAAAAAAGGACGGATGGGCCGCGTGTCCCAGCGGGTCACAAACCCAGCACACCAGCGACCCGTCGCTCGGCACAGCCGGCTCTCAGAAGCCATCCCGGGGGACGGTCTTTGTTTTTTGGGGTCTCCTCCCCGCCTTGCAAAACCCGGAGCACCTGATGGTGCAGGCTCGGGAGTCTCTGGCAGTCTGGGTGCTGCAGGAGTAACCACCCCCCCACCACCCCCCCCAAAACCCCACTGGCCTGCGAGCTGGGGCCTGTGTCCCCCTTCCAGCTCTGACCGCGGCAGCGTCCCGCTTCCGAAGGGTTTCCTAAAGCGCGGAGAGCCTCTGCCAAAAGGGCAAAATACTGCTGGGGGGGAAAGGGCGAGCGGTGGAGCGATGCTGGGCCCCGGGCCGCGCTCAGCAGCCGGTGCTGCCTCTCCGCAGGACGTGCTGACGCTGTCAAGCAGCACGGACAGCGAGGGGGAGACCGGGCAGGCGGCGGCGGGGCAGGCCCAGGGCACCACCAACGACAGCGACGACATCCAGACCATTTCCTCGGGCTCCGAGGAGGAGGAAGGGGACGACAAGAAAAACCCCTCGTCTGGGTCAGGTGAGGACGGCTGCTGGGGGAGGAACAGGGGCCGTGAGCGGAAGGTCCAGGTGAGAAACTCTGGCCAGAAACCACCAGGAAGGGCTCCTGAGGACGGAGCAGCTGTGAGCAGGGTGGATCCTGCTCCAGGCGCTGCTGAGCGGGGCCTGAAGCCTCCCCAGGCGCTGTCTGAGAAACCCCGGCCCTCAAGTATTGAGTATTTGTGGATGGCTCCTAAAAAAAAAAGGGCAAAACAGCTGTGGGGCTTACGGTGGTGGGTCTCCAGGCTCCGCTGGGTGGTGGGGATTCCCAGGAGCCATCCCAGGGTGGCATTTTGGATCTGAGCTGCATCTCTAAGGGATTTATCACCCCTGTGGGAAGAGGAGAGGGTCTCGGGGCGGCAGCGCTGCTGTGGGGCTCCTCTTGGGGAAGGTGGAGAGAGACCAGGGCGGTGTTGGCTCCTCTCTTGGGGCAGGTCCTGTGAAGAGGCAGGTGGCGGTGAAATCCACCCGCGGCTTCGCCCTGAAATCCACTCACGGGATCGCCATCAAATCCACCAACCTGGCCGCGGCCGACAAGGGCGAGAGCGCGCCCGTGCGCCGGACCACCCGCCAGTTCTACGACGGAGAGGAGTCCTGTTACATCATCGACGCCAAGCTGGAGGGGAACCTGGGCCGGTACCTCAACGTGAGTCACCGGGAAGGGACGGATTTGGGGTGACCTGTCCCACCAGTGGGCCCCGTCCTCCCCAGGGTGAGATAAATAACAGTAAAAAAGGGGGAAAAGAGCCAGGACTGGGAGGGTGAGCCGCCCCAGCCCGGTGAAACGGGGCAGCTGCTCCGGCCCCGTGACACGGGCTGAGCGGGACGGTGGCGTCAGCCCTTCCAGCGCCCGGTGCCTTTGCGAGCGCGGGGGTCCGGGCGCGTCCCCGGTGGGGCGGGCGGCGGGAGGGAGCGCGTCCTGTTGCGGCGGGAGCGCTGCCGCTGCACGAAGGCCGGTGCTTGCCGCCGGCTGGTTGGCATCCCTCGCCCCGCGGGAGCTCGCTCACTGCCTTGGTCTCCGCTCCCTTCACAGCACAGCTGCAGTCCCAACCTCTTCGTGCAGAACGTTTTTGTGGACACGCACGACCTCCGCTTCCCCTGGGTCGCCTTCTTCGCCAGCAAGTGAGTCGCGGGGCGCTCGGGGAAGGGCCGGGGCTGCGTGACCCGTGCGGGCTGGGTGCCTCCTCCTCCCCGTCGCCACCGTCCCCCGTTTCATGCCAGCCCGAGCGGGGAGAAGCCCGGAGCTGAGCTGGGCGAGGAGCTCTCTTCCAGGCTGGAGCTTCTGGTGCGATTCGCAGCAGCTTTAGACCTTCCCAAAAGGGATTTAAGCGCGGAGCGGGCGGCTGCCCAGCTCCTTCGAGCCCCGAACCCCCGGGCGGCGGTGAATCCCTGCCGCCTGCCTCTCGGGCACTGCCAGCGCGGCCGCTCCTCTGTGAAGCCCCACGGGAGTGATTCAGCGGGGAACTTTGTCCCTTTGCTCGCCGCGCAGCCCGGGGCAGCGCCGCTGGCTGCTTCACCCTTGCCCCGGGGGAAGCTGGACCGCGCCGCCCCGGCCAGCGAGGTCGGACGTCGGCGGCGCTCTCTGCTAGCGAGGGGTCCAGCTCATCCTCCTGCTGGGAATGGCCTTTTCTCCCAGCCCGTGCAGGTTTTTTATTCTTCTTTTTTTTTTTTTTTTTTTTAAAAAAAAACCAAAACTTCTCAGGAGGATACGAGCCGGCACAGAGCTGACGTGGGATTACAACTACGAAGTGGGCAGCGTGGAAGGCAAAGAGCTGCTGTGCTGCTGCGGGGCTGTCGAGTGCCGGGGGCGGCTGCTCTGAGCCCCTCACCCCCAGGCCCGCGGCCAACTCGCCCCTTGTGAGGGTGAAGGTTCTTCTCGAGAGGTGGTTGTTTAAGAGTGACCGTTACGAAGCCGAGGACGGAGGCTTCGAGTTCTCCTGTTCACTTGACAATTACAGCGGCAGACGGACGGGGAGCAGAACCGTGACCTGGACGGCTCGGGGGGGGGGGGGGGGGGGTGACCCCCAAACCTGGCGCTGAGCTTTGCTTCTACCCCATCCCCGGGGGGACGGTCCCTCCCCCGGTGCCGCGGGAAGGGCCGGTGGCCGAGGCCTCACCTGCCTGAGCTGGGGCCAAGCTGCAGTTCCTGCCCTGTGCCGGCTCGCCCGCCCTGACGGGTTTCCAGCAGAAAACGCTTCACCCAGGTTCCAGGGAACCGGGCGGGAGCGAGGGTGGAAATAAAGCTTGGTCCACTCTTAGAGCCACGATGGGAATTTAAGAGAAACAAAAGCAGTCTTCAACCGTGACATGTTGTAAAGAATCTTTTCATTGTTAAAAAGCAATAAAGTATGTTTTTCTATTTAAAAAAAAATTAAAAACTGCCCTGAACTTCAAATGCAGAAAAAAAAAAAAAAAAAAAAACAAAACAAACCTGAAAGAGCAGGATTTAACCACTTCCTTCATCCCTGTGTCCATGGGGCTCGCAGGAAAACTGCCCGAGGCAGCCGGGGCCAGCCAGGTTCATGGGCACAGGGAGGACAACACGCTCCCCCCAGGCTTTTTCACCTTTCCTCCCTTCTGGCAAAACAAATACTCATGAAATCCTCCACTTCTTCAAACCGAGGAGCAGCTGGTTGCACTTGCCTTGCTCGGGAGCAGGGTTGATGCCCTCGCCACCCCGAGGCTCAGGGGACAGAGTCTGGCCTAAGCTACTGCCCTCAATTTGCAGTTGAGGCAGCCTTGAACTTGACTCAGTTGCACCAAATTTGCTTCGGGCACCTGGGGCTGGGGGGGGGGGAAGGGCCGGGTGGGTGCAGGCAGCGGGGGGGGAGGAGGAGCAGCTGCCTGGCCTGGCAGCTCCACAAGGAAAACTCCTTTTTTTATTTTTTTTTTTTTTTTTTCTTTTTTCTCCCCTGGCAGCAATTCACAATTTCAAGTGTTGGGGTTTGGCTTTTCTCCGTTCTGGGCAGGGCTCGTACCTGCCCATCCGAAGGGTTCAGTCAACCTCTGTGAACACGGGCCTGGAGGCCGATTTTCACAAACTGGAACCCGATCTCGAAGCACAAAGCCCCGGGCGGGGCGGGGGGAGGAAGAGCCGCAGCAGCAAAAACCGGGTTCCAGCCGCCACCCCCAGCTCTCGGGCACCCGAACCACGAGCAGCCCCTGCGACTCTCACACAAGGGAGGCTTTTTTTTCCACGCTAAATCTTTTTTTTTTTTTTTTCTTCTTAAAAACCTTTCCAGGGCCTCCGCGAGCTCCAGTTCCATCCTTAGCGTCCACCTGAATAGCGGCTTTGTCATCCTGGTGGGGCGAGGAGGGCGGCTGAAGCCCACACTCCCGGCTGGTTGTGAAGACATGGGAGAGCTTTCGGGGGGGGGGGGGGGGGGGGGAGGAAAAAAAAAAAAAAAAAAAAAAAGTAAAAATATCCAAACACTCAAATCTGGCCACTTTTAGCAGTGCCTAAACGAAAGCTAAAGGGGGCTGTGCTGAGCTGACCACCCCCAGACCCCTGCAGGGGCCAGGGCCACTGTGCCAGCCACAGAAGATGCCCAAGCCCTTTATTTTTTTATACCGAAGTTTATTAGTTTTTAACTTTTAATATATTTAACCTTTTATTTTTTTTTTTTTTTTTTTAAAAAACAGAAACAACAGAACACATTTTGGTCTGACGTTGGTTAATGGTCCTTCTCCCCCCACCCCTCCGCACTGGGAGGTCTCGCTGCATCCTGGGTGGATGCGGGAGACAGAGCCAAGCCCGGCTCCTCCTGTCTTCCAAATAAATAGAAACAAAACAAAACAAAAAATCAGTTGCAAATTTGTCCTGTTACAGCTGGGGAAGGGACCAGGAGAGGCCACGGAGAGGGAGAGACTCGAAACTCATTTACAGAAAAGAAATGAGGGGATTAAACTCCTCCGTGAGACGCTGGTAGTGACTAAACCCCGCAGCTTCCTTCCCCGAGTGCTTCCGCAGTGTCGTCTCAGCGTTCAGCCACCACAACACCCCAACTTCACCCGCTCCCCCCTCCGAGCCCCCCGAGGGTGACGGAGCAGCGGCTGCGCCGGCGTTTCCACCGCTCCCCGGTGCCGGCAGCGACGCCGGGCCCGGGTCAGGGCTCTGCTTTTCCCCCAGTGTTGGAAGAGGCAGCAGCGGGACGCGCTCCCCTCCGGCAAGGGGACGGTCGGGAAAGGGGGAACAACGCGGGGCTGGAGCCCGGCGAGGGGCTGGAGCCCACCCGAGGGGGCTGCGGGAAGGGGAGGGGGAAGGAGCCCTCCTCCTCCTGCCTGTCCCGGGGCACCGCGGTGGATTAAGGCAGCGGGTGAAAGGCAGAAAGGGCACCAACGGTGAGCGTGAGGGGGAGGAACAGCGACCGGTGCCGCGGCCCCGCGCCGGGGGGAGGCGGCCGAGGGGGGCTGGGGGCTGAGAGGGGCTCTCCGGGGTCCCGGTTTGATCTGCTGGACCAGGGAGGGGGGAGGGTGACGAGGGGACGGGGACCTTGGCGCTACGGGAGGGTGGCAGCGGTGGGATTTGACATCTCACGGGTTTGGCCTCCGGCGGGGCCCCCGGCCGCCCCCGCCAGCGCAGAGCCGGGCCGAGGGCGCTCACTCGGTTTTACGGTGGTTGTTGTTGAGGACGGGGTGGCCGTTGGAGAGGGGCCCGTTCTTCGCCGCCTCCTCCTCCTCCTCCGAGTTGTCCGTCTCTTCACGGTCGCTCCTCTCGTCCTCCACCACCTGGGGAGGGGGGGGGCGGGGGGCAGAGAGAAAGGGAAAGGGGGGAGTTCAGTCAGCAGCGCCCTGTTGTCCTGCTGGCACCCAGCGTCCCCCACCCCAACCACCGCGGTGTCTCCTCACCAAGGGAGTCCGGGACTCGGGAAGCCGAGCGCAGTTCGGCTCCACGGGCTGGGGGTCTCCCCTCACACCCCACCCCCTCCATCCTTCCCGGGTCCGGATGGAGCCCCTTCCCCCCCCGCCCCACGGGGCTGGGACCCTCGAGCCCTCCCCAGGCCCCCTCTTGCCTTTCCAGTTATGAACTTCTGGGCCATGCGGATGATGAGGTAGGCCCAGAAGATGTGCAGCGACTGCAGCACCACCATCATGAAGTTGAAGAAGTAGTAGCCGAAGAACGCCGGGTAGAGATCCAGCGGATAAACCACCGTGCAGTGCATGATCCTGCCGGGAGAAAGAGCTCGGTTACGGGCAGGGAGCAGCGTCCCACCCCCAGTGGGTCTCCCTGCCCCGTGCCTCAGTTTCCCCACCCCGTCACCGGCCGCCAGCGCTCACCAAAAGGGCAGGATGACCAGGCGGGTGACGATGAAGACGGCGGCGAAGACGATGAAGATGTTGTTACAGGTGTTTCTCCAGCCGGCGTAGTTGAACATCTTGGCGGACTGTGGGGGCAGAGGGGGGGGGTGAAGTCGGGGAGGGGACACAGGGCGTGGCCGCGTGGAGGGGGCCGGGGGGGGACACACGCACCTCCAGCAGATAATCCGACGAGTCGTGCAGGGCCATGATGAGCGTCCCCGCACGGATGTAGTTGGCGAACCAGGAGAAGCTGATGAGGATGATGGTGGCGACGTGGTGGATGATTTGCTCTTTGAAGTCCTGTGCCCGGGGAAAGGGGCAGCCGGGGGGTTACAGCAGCCTGGCTCCAACCCCCAGCACCCCGCTGGCCCTCTCGCCTCCGAGATCCCCCCCATAGCCCCAAATCCTCCCCCGTGGCCCCAGATCCACCCTCGTGGCCCCAGATCCCCCCCCGTGGCCCCAGATCCCCCCCCGTGGCCCCAGATCCCCCCCCCGTGGTCCCAGATCCCCCCCCTGTGGTCCCAGATCCACCCCCGTGGCCCCAGATCCACCCTCCCGTGGCCCCAGATCCCCCCCCGTGGCCCCAGATCCCTCCCTGTGGCCCCAGATCCACCCCCCCGTGGCCCCAGATCCCCCCCCCGTGGCCCCAGATCCCTCCCTGTGGCCCCAGATCCACCCCCCCGTGGCCCCAGATCCCCCCCCCCGTGGCCCCAGATCCCCCCCCCGTGGCCCCAGATCCGCCCCCCGCCATGGCCCCAGATCCCCCCCAGCCCGCTGCCCACCACGAGGGCAGAGGAAACCCTGCCAAGACGTCCCTGCCTCTGCCACCCCCGTCCCACCGTCGCAGCCCACCTTGCGCTTGACGTCGGAGGCGATGCTGAAGAGCAGGGACCAGTAGAAGGAGAGCTCGATCATGTAGTACCAGTACTGGGAGGGCAGCATGCTCTGAAAGCCAACGGACAGGCTGGGGGGGATCCTCCATGCGCCCCAGGGGGAGGTTGATCCCTTTCCGCGGGCGCCAGCCGGACCCACGGGTGTCCCGGGGAGCCTTCTGCCCCCCACGGCACCCAAAGCCCCTCTCCGTGCGTCAGCTGAACCCACGCGGGTGCCAGAGACCCTCCCGCGCCCCCGGGGTCCCCGGTTCCCATCTCCCATCGCCCAGGCAGCTCCCGGGGGGCAGGAAGGGCCGTGGAACGGCGGCTGGGAGGGGGTCGGGCGCTCACCTGGATGGGGTATCCCTTCCACACCTCCCGGAGGTCGTAGAACCAGGGTTTCTGCGGGATGCGGGGAGGAGAGAGAGGCAGAGTGGTGTTAGAGGGGGCCGGGGGGGCCGGGTAGGCGCTGGGGGGGGACACGCAATACTTACATCCACTATGACAGCCATGCCAGCAATGAAAGCAATAAGGTAAAACGTGAATCGCCAACTGGAAAAAGGAAGCAGATGGTCCTCAGACGCGCACCGGGGCGAGGGAGGGAGAAGGACGGACCCGCCAGCCCCACGTTCCGCCCGCCCAGCGGGTGCCCCCGAGCCCCCCCACGACCGAGGGGAGGTGGCCCGCAGGGTGACGGTGACGCCGGGTTCTCACCTGGCCTCCCTGAACTTCTTGAGCAGGCTGGGCCGGTCTTGGTTGCGGCGGCGGCGAAACCAGCGCTCCACCTGCCGCACCGTGCAGCCGCTCTTCTTCGAGAGCATCTCCACGTCGGCCTGGGGGGACAGCGGGGACGTCACCGCCCGTCCCGCCCCCCCACACCCCAAGCCACGCCGAGCCCCTTTTGGGGACCCCCCCATCCCCTCACCTGCTTGGGGTGTTTGGTGGTGGCAGCGTAAAACTTCTCCAGCACGGCGTTGGGGGTGGCTTTTAACCTGATCTTCTCCTTGACATTCAGCAGCCCGGCCAGGGGGGTGGCCACGTACCTGGGGAAGGAGTCGGGGGGGGGGGGGGGATGGACGGACGGACGGACACGCACACATAAACCATCTCTATTTCTGTGTCACCCGGCTGATGTGGCACCCAGGGACCCACAGCCACCCCGTGCCTCAGTTTCCCCATCCCGCTGCTGCTTCTCCAAGGTGGGTTTGACCACAGGGGAATCCCCCCCGGGTCCCTCTGTCACGGCGGGGTTGGGGGGCCGCCCCCCTTCTCCCGCCATCCCAACAAAGCCCCGTCTGTTCCCGGCCTCGGCTCGCCATTGTTTGCCCAACAAATCGCTCCTTAACCGCCGGGGCCCGCGGCCGACCGCGCCGCGATAAGGGCGGCGGAGGATGCACAAAGCCGGGTTTGTGCGGGGGCAGATCCCCGACCCAAAATGTGGTCTGGGGGGGGGGGGACGGGACAGGGGCTGGACCCCCACCCCGGGGTGCCACGGCCACCCCCCGGCCAGGCCGAGGGCAGGGCGAGGCGTCCGAGGGTTTGTCCCCAGCCCCGGGTGTGGGGAGACCTGGATAGCTGGGGGGGGGGGGTGGGTGGGGGTGTGTCCCCCCACCCCAGGGAAGGGACTCACGTCTCAAAGAGGTGCCGGACGACGAGGAAGAGGAAGGCCAAGGGGAGGGTGATGTAGAGGTCGGAGGCTTTGGCGTAGACTCGCCCATCCCGGTCCTCCAGGTCGGCCCAGGTGAGGTTCGCCGGGAGCCAGAGCCGTTCCCACCAAAAATAGCTGTACAGGGTCTGAAACATGCTGGGGGGGGGGGGGGGGGGGGGGGGAAGGAAAAGAGCGAGGAGGTGAGGAAGGGGCCGCGGCCCGCCAGGAACTGGGGGTCCCCGCTCGCGTCTGCAACGCCCCAGCGAGCCCCCCCGGGGTGGCAAAATCCCCCCCCCCTCACGGGGCGGCCGGGCGCTCGGCTCCGGCACAGAGGGACTTTGCTCCCTGCAGCGGGGGAGGTCGGCGGGTGATGATTAACCGGGGCCGGCTCGCGCGTCCCACCGGCGGGACGGCACCCTGGCACCGGGCACCCGCTCCCCGGGACCCCCCCCCCACCCCACCCCGGGCACCAGCACAGCCCCGGGGTGACGAGGAGGGGGGAAGCCCCCCAACACGGGGTTTTTTCTGCCCAGCCGGGAGTCGATCCTGGGTGCGCAGCCCAAGGCTGAGGCGGGGGGGGGGGGAAACTGAGGCACGGAGCCCACCCCCGCCCCCGGGCCGGGCGGGCGGCCCCGCGGCGCAGGATTTAGGGATTTGCCGGCGGCACAATAACCCCCTTTGTGCCTTAAAAAGGCTCCCGGCGGGCGCGGGGAGGGGGGGGGGGGGGGGGAAGCCCAGCGCTGGCACCGGGCGTGGGGTCGGCGCATCCCGGCTCTTCCTCCCCCTCCTCACCGGCACTGGGCACAAACTGGTTTCTCCCCACTTTGGGGAGCTGGGCTGGGGGTCTTGGGGGGTCCCCGTCGTCCCCCCCACCCCACCCCCCCGGGAGGGAAATCCCCGGCGTGGAGGAACCAGCTTCGCTCCGGGAACTGGGGGGAGAGGAGTGGCCGGGGCTGGGTTCTCAAGGCGAGGGGGGAGCGTGGCCCAGTTCCCACTGGGACGGGATGAAACGGGACAGGACGGGCTGGAACGGGACAAAATGGGCCGGAATGGGAAGAAACGGGCCGGAACGGGCCGGACTGGGGTGGAACGGGCCGGACTGGGCCGGCGGTGCCGCGGGCAGGTAACGGGCAGGGCGGCAGCCGGGGCGTGGGAGGACTCGGGGTGAGGCCCCGGTCAGGGCCGGCGGCATCTCCCTCCCCCCGGGAAAAGGGGGCTCGGGGGGGGGGAGAGGAGCCAGGACCGGGGGGGGCGGGGAGGGGGGAGGGAAGGCACCGACAGCCGGGCTCCCCCCCCCCCCCCCCGAGGTGATTTTAGGAGCGATCCTGCGGGGAAGGGAGAAAACGCTGAAATTTTGTAGGTCACCGAGAAGAAAAAACCAGGAGCGGGAGCGTCGCTGGGCACCGGATGGCGGGCGGGCCCGGGGGGGCGGCGGGGGCGCGGTTGGGGGGTACCGGTCGCCCCGGGGGGGGGGGCCCGGACCCCGGGGCCTCGCTGCGGGCCGAGGGGGCACCGTCTCCGCCCGGGGCCGGCCCCGCCCGGCCGGGGGAACCGGGGGGGGGGGCCCCGGTGGGGCCTGGCGGGGGGGGGGCGGGGGGGCCGCCGGGCCTGGGCCCGCCGCAGCGGGGAGGCCCCGAGGCTTGAGGCGGGGGGGAGGGAGGGGAACGGGGAACCGGACACGGAACGGACACGACCCCCCCCTCCCCCCCCGCCCCACTCACGCGCCGCCGCCGCCCGGAGCCGCCGCCGCCGCCTCGCGCTGCCGCCGCCCCCCCCCCACCCCCCCCTCTCCGCGCGCGCGCCCCGCGCCAGGCAGCGGGCGGGAGTGACGTCACCGCCAACACCGAGGGCCCGGAGGGGAGCGGGGCGGGGCGGGGCGCCAGGCGTGAGCAATCCATCCCCGGGGCGGGGATCGGACGGACGGACGGACGGGTCTCGGGCGCCCGCC